>NC_090923.1:688654201-689368512 GCF_040938575.1 Ambystoma mexicanum | reverse complement strand
CTCCCATCACACTACTCTGCACAAGCAGCAGAATTTATTGTGCTAATTGAAGCAATGCTTACAGCCAAAGGATGTGCAGTGACAGTATATTCTGACTCGGCATATGTGACAATGACAGTGTATTCAGTGTTGTCACGATGGTGACGAAGAGGGTTCAGAAGGGCAGATGGTTTGCCAGTACAGCATGCAGCACTATTAAATGACTTAATTGAAGCGCTAGCAGAACCGTCAGTGGTAGCATTGGTAAAGTGCCAAGCACACACAAATAACACAGACGCGATCTCGCTCAGGAACGCAGCAGTGAATGCTGCTGTGAAAGAAGCAGCATACTTCAATGTTCCCCAACAACTAGAGTTCATTGTAAAAACAACAAGTTCAGAAGTACAGGAGGAAGGATACAACTGCACACCCATTCTACAAGTGATAGAATTACAAAAACATCCACCATTAGAAGAACAGGAATTATGGGAAAAAAGAGGATGTAAACAATCACCAACAGATTTAATATGGTGGCAAGAAATGACAGGGAAAGAAGTGATGCCAGTAGAATTGTTACTGATAGCTTTTCAACAGCTCCATTTCCCAACACATGTAACAAAACAACACATTGCAGCAGAGATTCAGGAAGAATGGTTTGTCCCCAATTTGCAGAAGCATCTCTCTAAATTAATGATTGAATGCACTACATACTAAACATATAACTCTGGAATGACTCTCAGAACACTACGAGGAACACTGCCTCATGCTGTGGGGCCTTTTAGAGAGCTCCATATAGACGATTCGGACATGGGAGAAAGGTGTAATTGGGCCAGATATCTAATTTTAATAGTTTGTCCCTTCTCACGATGGATGGAAGCTGGGCCATGTTCCCACCCAGACGTGAAGTGCGCAGCAAAGTTTTTGGTGTGAGAGGTTTTCTCGAGGTGGGGTATATGCGATGTGATCAGATCAGACAACGACACCCATTTTGTGAATGACCTCTTTAAGGAGGTGACAACCTTGTTAGGTGTAAAGCAAAAATTATGTTCGATTTATCACCCACAAGCCAATGCAATGATAGAAAAAATCAACGGCCTGTGAAAGAGAAAATTGTCCAAGTTATGTAACACAGTTAAAAAGAACTGGGTATATTGCTTGCCCCTAGCAGTATTCCAACCTTGAACGCAACCAATTAAGGACCATCAATTGAGCCCTCATGAAATAGTGATGGGACGGCACATACATACACCATTGTCACCAGTAAGAAGGGCATCAGACGCGCACAGAGCTGCCACAGTGCTATGGGATGAATTTAAGGAATATCTTACCCAACTGACACTTGCAGTACGACGTATAGCAAGACAAATAGCACCTGCATTCACACAGAATAATGAAACAGATACAACCACACCAGCAGAAGACAGCCCTACAGTACAGTTAATGCCAAGAGAAAATGTGTATGTGCGTAGTTTCATGTCGAGGTGGAACTCTCCATGATTCCATGGCCCCTACTGAGTTATTTACCGCACTCCCACTGCGGTGAAGGTTAAGGGGTTGAAGTATTGGGTGCATCTCACAGATGTGAGAAGAGCACACAATAGCACAACTCCTCAAAATGAGCAACAACAGAGACGTTTTAAGTGGTTAAAATAGAGCTATAAAACATGGAATAAAATAAGTAAATAATTTTAAGAAGGAAAGAAAATTGGGTGATAAGAAATATGTGTAAATGTTTGTGTTAAAAGTTTACAGTATCTCTCTCTCTCTCTCTATCTCTCTTTTTCTCTGTACATCCTTCTGTCACATATTACTTTTTCATGTTTTCTAACTAAGATCATCTTTTTTAAGAACATTTATGCGGTTTCATAGATATGAAAAGATTAGAGGTATAAAAAGTGAATAGCTGCAAATGTAGGTATTAATGTGATAATGTTTGAAAAGAAAATGTGTATAGAAGTATGAAAAGTTTTTTGCAATGTATTTAACCCTTTTATATCGCCCCTTCTGGTGGAAATATGTCGGAAAGGAGGGCCCTCACTAACAGTGATTCAAATGTAGATAGTGATAGAGATGATAATAGAATAAATAAGTACTATAACTACGAATGTGGATTAGCGTTTGCAGCAATAGTATTTTCTGTGATGTTATTTTGTGTTGGCTTGTACTGGACATTTACTTTCATAATTGGGAATATGAAAGAGGGGGTAGTGGAGTAAACCGAATATGGGAAGGCTCAAGCCTCATATGGGTTGGAGTTACGACAATTTGGAAACATAATGGCTCTGTAAATAATAATCTCACCACACTGTATAAAAACCGAACTGTCAAAACCCCTCATTTTTCACTTTGTGCTATGGGTTTCGGCAATGATAATGAGACTAATGAGTATGATGGTGATTATTCCTGGTTCGGTGAGCCTGATCTGACATATAACAATGCACATGCAACCACAGAACCTACCTCACAAGGCACTGTAATGCACTTTAACCCTGATACTCCAATTACCCAAGACCCTCCAATACCACAGGCTGTGCAAGCCGCTAGTGAATTAAGTGATGCAACATGGGCAGACGTCTTTCCCATAAAGTACTGGAGAGTGCAAATGATAGATAATAGTGAAGGGGGGAGGAGGAGGTGGAAAAGGGGTTTGGGAGGGAAAAGCTATGATGCATACCATGGCCTGGGATTAGATGAGATTGAAGACCCCCACCACCCATATCAATCATACAAAGGGTACTCAGACATGAGTGCAACAGCCAAACAAGCAACAAATGAGAGCTGTTATGTCTGCTCTCTCATTCTGCATGCCTTAGGCACACCCAAAGTACTTATACCTCCAGAAGTGCCCTTGTTGTATGCCCAATGTTGAGTTCATCTCGTATTGTGTAGGATTTGAAGCACCTTCCAATCACACAAAGTTACAATAGAAATGCTGTAGAATGAAAAATCCTGCACGAGTAAGCTGCAAAGAGTGATTTGCATCAAGCAACAATTGTTTTGTCATCAGAGGGACACGGTTCACAGAAAAGAAATGGCATGATGAGACGACCACGTGCAAAGCAAAGGCATTGAGAGGACTTACTGAAGAGAACATTCAATGGGTCAAAGAGACATGCACTCCGGTCTGGTCCCAAAACATAGCAAAGCTCACGTGTCACAGCTCTCGAGAAGCCCATCAAAACTCAGAAAGAATCTCCACAAAAACTGTGTTTCTATGGCGAAGGGAAGGTACGAATGTGCTCAAACAGACAATGCAACAAAACAATCATCCTGTACATGAAGAAAGGTACAGCAGCACTCATGGACATGAACTGGGTATGTGGCAATCAAGCATACCTGCATCTGCCACCATCATGGAGGGGCACCTGCACTCTGGCCACATTGCATTCAGTGCTAATGGAATTCCAGACAGCCATATCCAAGGGGGGAGAAATTCGGCTGAAACATTGGCAGCACCCCAGCCAACAACGACAGAGCCATCAACATAAAACATTGGGCCTCATTACATGGTAGGCGGTAAGGGATTACCAGCACCGGTAAGGGCACCGGTGCCGCTAATCCCTTACCACTCTACTATGAGGTCCCTTTGCGGGTCCCTTCCCTAACGCCTGGTTTTACCAGGCGTTAGGGAAGGGACCCATTGAGGGACTTCAGAGCTAATAACGGGCCCACTTATAGCGGGCCCGTTATTAGCTCCATCCCCATTCCCATTCAGCCCTATGGGGGCTCAAATGGGATTGAGGAATGGTTCCCAGAATGGGGACTTACCGGGTCCTCCAAGGTCAGAATGACCCGGTAAGTCCCTATTCCGGGAACACGGACCCAGAATGCGGTAAGGGGTAGCCATGGCACTAACAGCGCCATGGCTACCGCCTACCATGTAATGAGGCCCATTCTGTCTGAAAATGAGCTACAAGACAGAGTGTCCCGCAAAAGAAGGTTGTCCAATTATATCTCCAGCATATTATCCGACCTCCTTGCTGAGATTCCAGACAAGTATAAGCTCTTCAATTCTGCTGAAACCTTCTTTGCTTCCCTCCTGGTGCCAGTACTTCAGGCGCGAACAAACGCCAAATGGCTGCAGTTCGTCCGCTGGGAAATGATCCAATTGGTGACCGACACTGAAGAATGATTTAATCATTAAATGTGATAAAAGTGGAACTTCGCACCTTGCGCCTAATGACAATGCTAAGCCGGTACGTCCTGAACCTTCTCACAGCAATGGACGGCAGTGTTTGTCAAAAAATCAGGAGTGCCTGCTGCACATTCGTACCTTCTGAAGACGCAGATAATGGGACCCTCTCACCTGTCATCTCGGCAGTGCATAATTTGTGTGAGAGAATGCGGAAGGAAGGAGGAATAGAGCCAAGCAATTGGTTTGATGACATTTTCAACTGGATACCGTCTTGGCTCAGTGCGATGATGAACATTTTTGTCCCGCTCATCATTTTCGTACTGCTATTTTTCTGTGTGTGTCAGAAGGGCCTTCGAAGTTGTGCAAAATCATTGCCTAGTTCTTCAATGATGATAGTAACAATGGGCAAACCAACAATGGTAGCAAATGTAAAAGATGCTCAAATACAAACCGGAGAGTCAAATCCCCCTAAGTATCGCCTAACAGCAGTATATCATCAGCGTGGGGACAGGGTGGATAACTTATACCATACCACTATCAAGGAGCTACGTGAATTAAAATGGTACAGGGAGGTGTGGGTGGACCTGGATGGGGATGGGGGAATATATATGACCCGCACACCTGATGAACATGCCAGAAGAGGTCAAAGCTTACAAAGTGTTTGCAGGGCGTGGATGCCCATTAAAGGAACACCCACATGGAATGTAGCAGTGCAAGAAGCAGAGTACTATCAGAATTAAAATAATAGTAAGGATTAGTTTGTTACTTTAGATGTAACAAAAGGGGAGAATGTGTGGGAGCGAGAGGTCCTTTGGGCCCCCCTTGCACATTCTGCACGTTATGAACCACTTGCTCGTGCAATAGCAAGGGACGCCTCCATTGCCCTTGTGCTAACATTAGCATAACTGGGGCTATTGCGGGATACACCTGGCCTCCATATTGTGTGCCCTCGACTCCATCTATGGACTAGGCCTCACTCCGATAATACGAAAAGGCTTCTATCCCCTTTTGCAGTGCTGCGCACATCGCGCTCACAGACCCCACCTTTTCTCCACTATCTGAGAGCTTCACAAATCCCTTTCTCATGGAAGCACCAGGAATAATTGAAACAAATAACAGAATGTATCATATCACCCTTCCTCTGTGATCACTCTCCTGTGTGTGAACTGGCTCAAACCATGCCTTGTAACTCATACATCTCCACAAACCTGCCCCTGCTCCCTTGGCCCCACTGTTGGAAAATTACTGCCAATGTAACCCTCTGCCCTCATAAGGTATTCTCTTGATGTACCAGAAGTGTGACCCTGCTGTGCAGCCCACCCCAAAGTGCCCCCAGTAAACCCAGACCTCTGACGCAGTATATTGTGCCCTAAAACTAACATATGTCATTACACTCCCCACATGCCTTGATGTACTAAGAACCACCCAGTCGCCCAGGTTATCACAGAGGACAAGCCCTCTACGCCTTGTACCCCATAAAAGTCCCAATGAAAGATGTTGTAACCACATGTGTACAATTTATAGGTTTTCTTGATTTATTCAAAGGTATACTAATGACTGTTGTGTGTTATTTGAAGAATGGTAGTTTCTCATGCCAGCTTAGTTATTGTCAACTCTATCTCGCCGTGACCTAACCTTCACCCCTCCCGGACACATGCAACTGGACCTTGTGACGCTCACCCTCCCGCCCTCTGGGTAACCAATCCAGAAGAAGCAGCGCCTACATCGATATATGTGTCTTCGCCTTACAGCCAATCCGGCACTGTTGTACCACCCTATGTTAGTTGTGTCATCTATGACATTGTTTTCCTTTATAATTGTTTGTAACTGTAATGTTTGCCAGAGCACTCTCGAGGCAGCAGAGTTCTCTGGATGCCAACTTTATATAAACATATCTAATCTTGCAACTTGTTCTCCTAGTCTCATTCCCCACTGGGGTGTATCATATTTTATGAATATGCATGTGTAAGACGGGGAGTGAGCCTTTACACCAGGATGAATGGTAACGTCATATGAAACTGAATCAACTCCATATATATAAGATAACAAGACCAGAGAGGCAGACGACTAATGATGAATGAAGAAGTGCTAAGGATAAGTGACATCTTGAGATGAAGATAGAGATTTATGCCATAAACATGATGAAGATACTTAGTTTAAACATGCACAGATGCAATGAATCACAAGCAGCAAAGCAATACATGAAGCTAGCCAACTGCTTATAGTAAATAGATTGCGGAAAGTGCCAACATATACATATATACCTGAAAGATACTATGGATTGAATAAAGAATGAAGGTTCCACTATGTACATAGCAGTCTTGAACAATGAGGAAGGCCTCGAATTCAGTGTCGCAGTTACAAAAGCAATTGAATTAAAACAGAATATATTTCAGCTAAGAAGTTGGATGAGCCAAAGAGCCAAGTTCTTATCAGAAATAAAATTGGCTGACATTAGGTACAATTAACGTGAAAGAAAAGAAGCTCCTGTTCAAGAAGGTTAAGTGAAAACAAAAGACGTCACAGGACCAGTGGAGAATAAAATCAACCACACAGAAAGGCTCAAATCGTGGTGTCCAGTCATGTGATGGAAGAAAATTGGACGCATGAGGAGATCACACCTACGCACGGAAGCCAGACAGTACCCATACTCCTTAACAAATCCCAGAGAACAGCACAGACTCAAGGCCAACTTCAAACACCAATTGCCACTGAAACATTGAGGTGATGAAGGAAATGTACTTTTAATTGGTGGGAAGCTGGTAGCAAGACAAGCTCACCCGCACCTGGTTGTTCATCTGCATGCTGCTCACGTAGGTGGAAAATTATTAACGGGAGTAGAAGCCAGCCGATTGTAGAGGACCATATAGTTGGGGTCCTATAGTTTGTGTAGCCAATGGGACGTCATACATTTAGTGACGTTCATAGTGGCCATTTTGAAGGGAGGGCTTAGTTGTCCCACCTCTTGTTGAATATCCAATTATTTCTCTCTGTTACTCTATTTTTTTTTCTTTATTTTGGTTGGCTGAAAAAACTCAACCTTACAAAATTATTTTCAATACAAAACTATTTACATAACAACAACATTTCCTTGATTTAACCAGGAGATAAAAAAACAAAGAATATTCATCAGAACATATCTCAGTGTTCAACGCCATAGACACATCTCTCAATGAATATGATACACATAAAAATGCAAACAATACCATCACACCAATTTGGAATTCACAGTGAACAGGATGGGATAACTGCATTAACAAAATGAACTAATGCAATTTGGATAGAAATTTTAGCATTGGATAGAAGGTAAACCCAAATATCTTCACTGGACCGAGGAAGAGCAAGAGGACTACACATTTTAAACAATTGTTTCCGGATAACCCTCAAAGCTTGACAGTCAACCACCAAATGACGCAATGTTTCAATTTGGTGAACATCCTTGCAATACCGACAGTACGTTTCATCTTTGGGAATGATCTTTCTTCTTCCCAAAATCTGCCTTGTAGCACACACATTGAGTCGGATACGCAACATTTGAGATCTGATATAGTTAGATGGACATTTCACTAGGTAGGGTTCCATGGTGCGGAGCTTTTTATGAGACCGCATTACGGCATCACTGTCTACATAGCCCAAACATTGGCTATGCGTGTATATCCAATCCGCCTGGTAAAGTTTGTGCCTTGCCTTAGTTGGATTCAATAGCAGAAGTTCAAGAGAGATGTCAGCACTAGATAAGGCCTCTAACACATAATTATTCCATTTTTTGGCAGAAACAATGCAGGGGGTAAGTATATGATTTGCACGAATACCCAACACATTTGGAACATTAGCACTTATAATACATTTTCTGTAAAGCAGGCAAAACTTCCATGCTACTTGACTATACATGCACACGATTCCCAGTTTGTGCCGAATCAAAGGTAAAGGGGTACATTTAGGAACCTTTAGAACAGTTTTCCAAAAGGTAGATTCATAGTGATCCCAGAATGCTCTCTCCTTTGGGGTTCTTGTCTCAGCTCCATAACTAATAATGGGAACTACCTTTTATTGATAAAAGCTTAGAATATGATTTAGCGTGAATTTCCCATACCTATACAACAGTATTTTTGCTTGCGATGTGAGTGAGCGCACTTTGGCCTCCAAAAGAGTCAAATAAATGTGCTCATTTTGCCACCTTGTGAATGGGAGACCCAAATATCTATATTGAGAGACCTTGGCTACCTCCTGATCAAGTAAGGTCAATTTATAGCTAGAGATCTTCGTTTTAGAATTGAATAAGCAGGTTACTATTTGTGTTTTAGCTAGATTAATAGTGAGATAATTCTTACACACATAAGTTTGAAGCTTGTCCAACAGATTATGTAACCCACTTGGAGAGCAAGACAGTAATACAAGGTCATCCACATATAGGAGCCAGATTTTCTGTAGGCCCAATTTGGGAGCATCAGAGATAGCATCTGTAAGGTTCAAGCCTATGTCTAACAGGAACAGATTGAATATTGTTGAAGCCAGAATACACCCCTGTTTAAACCCTCAGTAAGTTGGAATTGAGGCAGACAATGCTCCATCCAAGGACAACCTAACCTGAAGAGAGGTGGCTGTATGCATTAATTTAATAAGGGCAAGTATGGATTCAGGACAGCCATATTGCTCGAGTTTTTTAAACAGCAACTGACGATCAACAGAATCAAAGGCATCACTAAAATCAACGAACGCTATATATAGATTTTGTTTACGTTCAGGATACTTGCTCTTAATTAAATTGAGTAGGAGCATATTAGGGAAAGTGCCCATACCCAACACAAAGCCCGCCTGAAAGGGATCTCTTTTACCTGCAAATTTTGACCATTCATTCAACTGTTGTAGAATGATGCGACTGTATAGTTTTCCCGGAGCATCCAACAGGGCAATTGGTCTATAAAATTGGGGTAGACTACCATCTCCTTTTTTGAATAATGGTATTATAATTGAATGCTTCCAGAAGTTGGGGATCATTAGCGTAACATTAATGTGTTGAAAGATTTGGAACAATATCTCAGTCCATAAGTCAATGTTAAGTTTGAAGGTCTTATTTGATAACAAATCGGGTCCTGGGGCTCTGGATTGGCGTAATGTGGATATATAATGGCATATATCTGTTCTTAATATCTCGAGATGGAATTTTGGGACCCAAGCCTCTTCCTGTGTCATTAACACAGGGGTTGGAGCAGCATACAGTGCCCTAAAGTGCTCAATCCAAGTCAATTCAGAGACATTTTGGCCCTGGATTATCGTTTGTGGAGTGCTGATAGCTTCATTGAGAGTTGCCCATATTTGCGCAGTATTTTGATTACACATTAGTTTAAGCATATGTTCCCCATCCTGTTGCCAAAGTGTGGCATGATGTTTCCGCATCCAGTTTCTATAATGTGTCTTTACTTTAACCAAGGCAGCCATTCTCATCTCAATTGGTAACCAAGCAGCTTTCCGTCTTAAAGCTCGATATTCGTTTTTTTTATTTTTGACTTGAACATCAAATTAATGTCTTTTCGCTTTTACAGGTTTATAGGGATTCCACTTAATTACTCGATGTTCCTGCATAAGGTCAAAGTCACAAACATTAGACCTTTCCCCAGCTAGTCAGGAATGGGCTAAAGCAGAGGTGAGCGAGGAGGCAAATTGTGTTAAACTTTCTTCGGACCACCTTATCCGGTTTGCCCGAGTATTGGCCCTCACAATCCCGTGGTGCTTTGACAGCACATTAGCTGGAGCTCTTAAGGGGATATACCAAGAACTAGCAAGTATGCGATGGTCACTCTCTGAGGATGGAATTACCTGAAAGGTGTTTACTAATGGCCTCAGTTTGGAGTCAACATACACATAGTCAGTGATAGCTTGGGCCTGCCCACAATGCCAGGTAAAATTAGGCGGATTATCACCGGAACAGGAACCATTAAGCATTATAAGGCCACGCGTAGATATGATATGTGTCCATTGTGTTTGTCGGACAGTTTTGCCAACTTTTCCAGGTGGAAGCAAATGCAAGTTAAGATCCCCAGCCAACACCATGTGGACTACATCTGGAAGCAAGGTAACAAGATCTAACAGACACTCAAGATCATTAATGAATTTCGAATGATCAATTCCCTGCCAATTCCAATAAATGTTAACCAACGTATACAGAGTGGAACAGATGGAGATGATGGTCAATTGCATAAAGGGGTTCGGTGAAAAGGTAGATATCATTTTGAGCTCGGAATTGGTTTTAATACATGTAATCAAACCCGCCATAGGGGGGCCTTTGTCCCCACGCAAAGCAGAAGTAAAATGTATGGCATGGTCATGCCAAATAGGAGACATAGTCAGCCAAGTTTCTTGCAACAAGATAATGTCGTAATTGTTTAGATTAGAATTTCAAAGGTCACTGTATTGTGCATGTACTGCGACGCAGTGCTGTGCAGGGGAGAGCAACTTCGAAGTGCTTTCGAGGCTTCAGTGTGCGAGCATGAGAAGGACTGCCCCCTACCTAAGTAGCGAACACCCAACATCTTCATGTCTCTACTTGCTCTTTCTTATCCCTGTGGTTGGTGCCTGTTCCCTAACCTCCCGTCCCTTTCCTTTCCTTCTGTATTGTGTGTTGGAGGAACAGGATAATTGCAAAAATAATGAAAAAGGGTAGGAAAAAAAGGCTTTTTTTCAGAGCCACCTTTCACAGTTCAAAAATAAAATGCCAAGAAACGATGCATGTCACCGTGCATATTATATGCTTTGCGGGCAGCGTGACAAAAAATGCGAAGTGTGGCTCTGTCACAAAGATTGCATGAATTCCCAAAAATAAGTGGTGGCTCTTAAAAGATGCTTTTTGTTGATGTTTGTGGGTGGAAGTTTTAAAGTGCTGAACAGCTACTGGGAAAATAGTTGGTGTATTTCTAAGAAGCGCTGCACTGCATTTTGGAAGTTACGCAGAAATAGCTGGTTGCCAGCATCAGTAAGATGGACTCCATCTGATTTAAAAATGTTGGTACTACAAAACCTAATGTTTTCATTGTGGAATGAGAACATGCCAATGTGGCGCAAAAAGGTGCAAACAGCCTTGTTCACATTGCGCTTCACTTTCTCAATTTGTGGGCCGAATGAGGAAGAACGCAACCACACTGTCTCTGGGCAAAGCATGAAAAAATGACTTGTGACTTTGGAAACATTTTCATGACTTACCTAAGAGTCACCTTCATCGAAAACTGCAGTGAGATGCCGGTGACACTACCTTAACTATTCCCACCACAATTAATAATAATAATATATGGATGATTCTGCTTCACCAAACTGGCACAAAGAGGAGCTACATGCAGGCCCTGCATCCCACGGACTCCGTACCAGTGGACATCCACATTATGGAACCCAAGTTGTGCAGCCACTCCACACCGTTCTGCTTACACATTTATCCAATGTATCCATAAATCACCCAAAAGCCATACACTCTGCCTACTGCACGGCACAGCCATAACCATATTCATGTGCTCTTCCATTTGCAAAAACACCTTCTGGCACAATCTGACCTTGCAAGCCACATTCAAGAACCTTATTGACCAATACCTACACCTGCACAGTCCCCTTTCCATGTCAACCAACTGTGAATAGAACTGCAAATGGCACATGTCCTTTGAGAATGGGTGCGGGAACACATGTGAAGCTGGGTAGAGGATCCCTTCTTTATTAGTGGCTGTGAAAAGATATTTTTCTTTTTTGTAAAAGTGCTTCAAAACAATTTCTTTTCTCCATTTGTTGAGTATTGTTCTCTTCTTCTTCTCCTTAAATTGTTACACACGCTTCTCCAAAATAGCTTGTAGATTCAGGAACACAACCGCATTTTCAATAGGGGAAAAAAAGAAATGAGCTCCACCAAAAAAACATCACATTAAAATCACTAAGGTTCTCATGGACACAAATGAACATCCCTGCGTCAAACTGAAAAGCAGACATGCCGCCATCCACACGACATCTTTTCTTATCTACCTCAGAAGAAAGTATGTTTGGATGGTTCTACACTGTTCTTGGTGGTATGCATGAGAAACGCAATGTTAGAGTGGGAAAAATGGCACATCACTGCTTGCAGCACCTCCTTCAGTTCACCAAGCAAACTTGCAGCAGTTCTAAAGCCACATGCAGTGCTCCAAAATGCAGATCTACTATGTCAACACTACTCCCAGTGGCCACATCTCTGCACTCTGCAAGCACAGATATCAAACTGAGTAGAGCCACACTATGCCACAAAGCGTGCACTCCTTCCACACCAAAATTTTCATCAACACTGCTACAACGGGGATATGTGTACAGGTCACCCACAAACGAATCACCGGCAATTTCACTCTCTGCATTTCTGCCATGATCATGAACATGAAAAAAAATGTTATCACCCCTTCCTGTTAAGGAACCCCTCAACAACTGAATGGATAATCTGCAGTCACGTAACACAGTCACATACCAAGCATAGTAAGAAGGACAGCATGTGGCATGTGCCCTTCCCCAACTACCACGAGGGCCGCGTCCCAGTAAAGCCGATGCAGTTGTTCTTCCCTTTCTAGTACTCTTTTTCCAGCACTCCCTCATTGGGTACTGTTAAGCAATCACACATGCGTCCACCAATCATAGCCAAGACCTCTGCATCTAAACGTATAATCTCTGTTCAAGACTCCATACTAACCGTTAAACAATCAGAATGCAAGTGTCCTGTGAATGAGGAGCACCTCCATGGCAAAGTACTGTAATGCTATCTACGATTTCTGCATCCACATCACCACCCATCACCACAACCTGAAGGTATCAATATTTTTTCTGCCATGCATTTGCAACTAAGTGTCTCGCAACAGGGTACCTGGCACTAAACCTCCATGACATGATGAAAAAGCATACTGTCATTTCTCCCAATACCGACCATCAAATGCCACCTACACTGCTATGCGCTAGTAAAGTTGGCATTTACCGTATCTGCCTTTGTAAAATGCAAACGGTTGCTCTCCTCTTTCTTTACTTCATTTTTATGACCTGCTCCCCCATTAACGCACCTACCAACCTCGTAAAAATGTCACAGACAAGTATCTGCAGATATATCCTACCAAGCTAAGCCAAGTGCATACATTGCATGCAGAACAACAGCCTGCCTGCCACTAACTAGTACAACTCACAGATTGCAATGTTACTTAAAAAACAAAAAAAAATGTATGTCCACTTGGAGAACAGTACCATGCATAAATTTGCATAAATAAATAAAACAACTGAAACAAATGCTGCTTTCATGTAGCAAACATATATATGCAGAAAAGTAAAAGTAATTGGACACACAAAAACATTCTCATTTGGAATCTGTACATCTTCCCGAACCTTTTTTCTCATCCTTCTAGAAGGAGAAGTAATCCATTTTCAAACCAAATATCCTACACCAATACAGACACATGCTAAAGAGCATGTCATACAACACTTTTATAAATATCCCACTTACCCCCTTTCCAAAACATGCTCATGTTCCCAAATCCCCATTTAAATAGTAAGCCATCCATTTCTACACACACACTACCTCTTACAATTTCAAAGAATGTATTCTTCAAATGCAATCACTGTGCCATTAAGATACATATTTTCTAACCACCCTCTTATACAATTCCTGTACCCATCTCTATCCTGAAACCACTGGCGTGTGAATTTCAAAATACAACCGAGAATAAACGTACTCTCAACAACCAACAAAGTAAGTAGAGTAGCATAGTCGTATTTTACATCTTCCAAAGAGAGTGCAGTGTTCTTCCATTGTAAGCCGCACAAGTGCGTCAACCAACCAGAATGTGCTTCATTCTTACTCATTTCACCTCTACATTTCTTCACTGTATATTGTCATCATGCCACCATAATACAAACCCCCAGATAGTAATGTAGTGTTCCCAACCGAAAGTTACAACCCATTACACAGTGACACACTTCCATTTATATGCATAACCTCTTATTCAACCACTCATGCACATTGCACACATATACATTTCAAACTCCGCACACCCACACTTCCCTTTCTTTCTCCAACAGATACTACAGAATGCCTACCAAACAGCAACTCCATAGACAACAACGCAAAAATAGATCAGCGCAACATAAAAGCATAGAAAGGAGCCATCCACTCCTAGAAGAATTTGTACTAAAAGTTCAAACATAAGAGCTAAAACAGTCACTAATGAAAAGGGAATCACCTACCAGTAAGGAGACTGTAATTCTAAAATGTAGCAATTAAAAGAAAGCACTAAAAAGAAAGCATCTCCCACTACTGCTAAAAGAGCATGTACAAATGGTAATGTCACCACAAGGAAGCAATCCCACAAATTAATTTAACAAAAAATGTTCCACTACAGAGACCTTCAGACCAATCTAAGTATAGGTGAGAAATCACGCTCAACCTTTAAAACTTACTACAGAAAAGTAACCATGGAAGCTCTTGTAGACAGTGCAATGGTGCTGAAACAGAAATCGTTTATATTACTTTTAAACAGAATGAAACCACTAACAAAATTAATTGGTAAACTACAGCCAGTACTTCGAAACCAACGCAATGTCAGCGTAGATACCTTTGGTACCATCGGTGCAGGTGAATGGAGTCACACTACCAGCACAGAGCCATACTTCAATGAAGAATCGTACAAACAAGAACAAAGAAACCAATTTTCCTTGCATAGCAGGGGATGAGGATATGAAAAGGTGCACAATACCATCATGGAAGCATAATCACTGCTCTCACAATGATCCCCTTCAAACATAGATGCCACTTACCATTCCACCAAACCAGTATGCCTCACGTACAAATGTCCTTGTACATCAATGTATAACGTTCGCCAATACTCTATCAAAGTTTTGCAGAAGTTCCTCAATCACTATGTGACAACCAACGACAAAGGCAAAATGAAAATACTACAAACTATGTACTCCTGTCCAGTGCGCAAACACACAGGACTACAAGGACATTCCTTAGCCTGTATTTCTGGACCTACTTGCAAAAGCACCTTCCACCATATCAAAATGTTAGCAACACACCATTCCACAATAAGAAATCTAATTTACAAACTATACTATGCAAAAGGTCCAGCTTCAACACTACAACAGTTAAATAATAGTCTCTTGCACAGTACTGCCAAAGACCTGCTCGAAGAAATAAAGCATGTTCAAAGGAAATATTTCAGAACTGAAGAGCACTTACAAACTCCAACACATTCAGACAACAGTAGTGACAGCTTCGTAGATATCAACTTTCTATGTCATACGTACAAAAAAGAAATACGAAACCTCTAAAGCACATCTGCTGAAGTGCCAAACCAAGTATGTGTGTGTTGTTGCAGAACTTTCTATGGGAAGAGCACCAAAAGAGTAGACATAATGCACCAAAGACAATGAGGAATCCCAATGGTTTCAATTCGCTATGTACCTTATAGTGGAAAACAAATACAGCATTACTAACACCGCCATACTGTGCACATACTGCACTGCGAAAATTGACAGTAACCAAAAGCCTTCACGGGCAGTTAGTAATCATTTGGAATTATTTCCACTGCCAAACACACTGCAGCAGCTTAATTTGTATGAGAGCATCATAATCCAAACAGTGCACCCATTTCAAGCAAAAGTACAACTTCAACAAAAAACTGCAAAATTGCCTCCTACCGAATTACTAAGAGAAATTTGTGGAAAAGTAGTTTATTTACCATTAGATCTGAAACAAAATGTAGACACTCTACAAGTGCAAAGGCCATTAGATCAATCTTCGATTATCCTGGTAAATGGTGTACCAAAAAAGATTTAAAACATTGGTAGCAACTAGTGGATTTAAACAAAGTTAGGAAAGCCTTGCAGTTCCTTAAAGAAAACAATGAATACTACAAAGAAATAAACATTGACAAAAACCTAAGAGAAACCACTGAAGTAATTCAGGACTCCTCAACAACTGGCCAATTTGAACTTCTAGATCCTATTGCATCCTCCAAAATTTTAGATCACTACACAATTCAAACACTGAACTCCAAAGACATGGTAGACGCTGTACTAGAAATATATCAAATGTGGCAAGCTAAAGGATCGCCAATAAGTATATGGGAAAGGACTATAGAAGCACAAGCCTTTATTCTACTCTTCCCAACTGGAAAAGGTGGAAGATACAATCAAATATGCACACAAATAACAGCATCAGAATACCGCTCTTTACAAAGGTATTGTGAAGACCCTACATTTAGACAAAACATGGAAAACATTTTTCATCTCAGTTTTGAAAATGAGCCTGCAACGCTATTGAGTTACACACACGTTGAAAACCGGTTCCCATTTTCAAAACATGTCTGATACACAGCTACTTCAAAAGGTGCAAGACAAGGACAAAGTTTTACAGTCAAGTACTACAAAACTCTTCATAAACATGAGTGGTACCAATGATTACTGGTTCCAACAGCACGGTGGTATGCTACGCAACCTTGGCCCACCCACATGGTTTGTCACTTTAAGTTGTGCAGAGTATGCATGGGAAGACTTGCACACTTTCCTACGCATAGCAAACCAAAACAAAACAGGTTTAGACATAAAAACACTAGCAGAACTGTGCTCCCTGGATCCTGTAAATGTATCGAGATACTTCCATCATTGCTTTATTGCCATGCTGCACTTCATTTGCAATAAAGCACGTACTCCTCTTGGAGAAGTGGAACACTTCTTTTGGAGAAAAGAATATCAAGCCAGAGGAGCACCACATATCCACATGCTTTTGTGGTTTAAAAATGCTCCTATATTTGGTGAGGACAGTGATGCAGCTGTTTTGTAGCTCATTCACAAATATGTTACTTGCGAAATCCCTTCAGAAAGTACACATAGTGACCTACATGCACAAATTTTGCAGTATTAAAGACACAAGTGTGGCAAGTATTGTCGCCACAAGTACAAGAACAAAGGCAAATACTACACCATATACAAAATTGTATTCCCTAGAGCAGTTTCAGCAGCAGGGCAAGTGAACAGCTTCATGTCTTCGGTTCGACAGAGTGTGAAAGGGAAATCTCCTAAGAACACATACTGCATAAAAAGAACCAAAGCGTCAAAGTACATCAACAATTACAAAACAATAATTGCCCTCCTATGGAATGCAAATATAGATGTACAGTAGTATATTGGCCAGGACTTGGAGTGCGCGCATCACTCCCCTTTGCTTTTACATGTAATTTGTGGAGATCCGGACTCCAGAGGCTGCAGCACTGGGGATATTTTGCCCTACAGAATCATAGTTATGGTTTTCCCCCCAAACCCTACAAAGGGTAAGATATGTGCTCCTGGAGTGGAGTCTTTCCTTGGTCACCTGAACTGAACAAATGATTTCACTAGAGCACTCATAATCCTCAGAGACTGCATTAGCAACTTGATTGGATTCACCTGAAAAGAAAGTCAACACAGCCCCCTGAAGAGTGTTGGGACACAAAAGCGCTAGGAGGAGGAGAACAGCAGTACAAATGCAGCAGAAGGGATCTAACCCTGTGAACATTTTTTGGAACATTTGGGATTTAACCCAGTTATTCTTTTTCTTTTTTCAGGTAGTATTTTGTTTATAGATGTACAGTACATTACAGTTCCACTGCAGTTGCGTGATATGTCAAAGCCTACTTAACCAATGCAGGGATAACCAAGCTGAAAGAACTCTGGGATGACATATCATCTGACAAAACACTGGCACAGAAATTGTACGGTTTTGGCATAAACATTTTTTCCCATATAGAATGTGGCAGCTACGAAGCAGCACACCGTTTAACTGGCACCGCCTTACATTGAAAATCTGAAAACAGAGTGTGGCTTAGCCTTGGTCCTGCTGCATCCAGAAAAAGAGGAAGAGTTATTAGCCATCCACACCTCCTATGAATATGCTTTCAATGCAATTGAAAGTATCATAACAGATATAAATTATACACGGTACAAAACCATATTGGACAATGAACGCCAACAGGAAGAAGAACGTCAAGCACAACTAAATGTAGACACTTCTGAGAGCAGAGAACCTTCTGTAACAGGAAGCCTTGAACCACTTGGACAGCCACTCATGGCAAATGAGGCAGAATTAGCCATGACATAAGACATGACCACCATTTGGCAGTATGAGCAAACTACAGAAGAGTTTGCTGTACTAAAATCCCAACTAAAAAATGAACAGCGTACCATTTTCCTAGAAGTATGTACACAAATGTAACATGGTAAACGGCACAAAACTAAAACTTGTACCTATGAAAACTACCAACCTGTACTGCTTTATGTAAGTGGGGACGCTGGGTCAGGGAGAATATTCTTAATAAAAATTATCAGTAAATTCCTCCAACAATTAACACACAACAGCCTTTCAGATGTTGTTACCACCCCCACAGGTTTAGCTGCCTACAACATAGGTGGTGTCACTTTACACCCATTGCTAGCAATCGAACACCAAAACAAATTAGAGTACTACACACTTTCAGCAGAAGCTGCTATGGAGGTATGCAGAGTTTTGAAACAAATTAAAGTACGCCTAATAGGTGAGGCGAGCAAGGTTTCCAACGTAATGTTAGCTCAGATTGCAAGAGGTCCTCAAAACAGACTACGAAAAATTATTTGGAGGAACACGTGTGATTGTTTTTGGTAATCTCTTGAAATTAACACCAGTGAAAGGTGAACTGATCTTTAAAACCCTAGGACACAAACAGTTCCGTAAAAGTCTTGGAAGCATCGGGAATTTAAATCTTTGCCAAGATTTCCAATACAGAGAACTCACTGAAAAAATGCATCAGTATGCAGACCTCTGGGGTACACTGTATGACACTACCTATGTGTTAACAAGCATAGCATGAATAAACGCCTTAGAAAACTCTATCTCCAACACAGCTGGTTTGGAGAACATTTTTACATTATGTGTTAACTGTAGAGTAATGCTAAAGCGTAACCTTGACATAGAGCAAGGTTTAGTTAATTTAGCCCTTGGAAAAGTTGTTGGCTTTCAAACATACCCAAGTGACAACAGCATTCAGTTTGTCAAAATCCAGTTTGACAAACTTTCAGAAGTTAAAAGAATTGGACGCACAACAGCACGATTCCTTCTTTTCAAAGACATGTATGTACACAGAGAACAGTTTTCTCTGTCACTAGCTTACGCAGTGACTATTCATAAATCGCAATGTCTAACCTTAGATCAAGCATTCATTGATATTTGCAGCACAGTCTTTAAATAAGTCATGAGTTACATAGCACTGTCACGCCAGTGCAGTGAGTGCTGACATTCCTTGCATCATAGAGTACAATAGACTGTGTGCAGTGTACACACCCCATCTCAAAATGTACCCTGATCCTCAACAAAAGAAAGGTTCTAAAAGAAAACTCATGCAATCAGAAGTTCTAAATGATTTGCCAACAGTACCACCAAACAAATTAAACTCATCTCATACAGCATCAACTACCAAAAACACACAAAAAAAGACTGACAAGGACAACACATACCCAACTCCACACAGAAAGAAAAGTACCTCTGCAAAGGAAGCACGTGCACACCTATCTAGGTACTCAGACACAGAACTGCATGGTCCATTCAAATTTTCCAATACAACTGGTGTAAATTGCTATGCTAATGTTCTCTTCCAAATTACACCATTGTTAAAACATGTATTTAAATGTCTCCGAACAGTTGTGTTTACAAATGCTAATCCTTCACAGAAATGCAGCAAATAATCCTGAAAACACTTACAGTGTCTCAGGAGTACGGCAGGAATTGGACTACTGTTTAGGAATGGTGAAATTCATTTTAAACAGACAGATCCACAGGAATTTCTAATGTACTTGCTACAAATCCTGGAAAGCAAAACATACCCATAAATGACATTTTTCAGATTTCCTAGATTGGGGAAACATACATGCACTCTCTGCAAGCATGTCATTCAGGAGCAAGTCCCTAATGAGCGCTTTGTCTATGTATCAATACCAAACCGTGAATTCATTTAATTTTAACAACTGTTGCAAAATGCAAACCATAGCATATTGTGTACTTCTTGCAACTCCGATAATCGGTCGACGTTACATATACAATCACAAACTCAATATGTAATATTAATGCTTTTAAGGTACAAAGCAGATGGAACTAAAATAACTGCAAACTTACTAGCTTCACACACAGACAAGTATCACTTGGAAAGAAAACCTTCACAACAGCAGCCATAATCTACCACACAGGCAACACAACCAGTGCAGGCCACTATATTGCATACATTAGAAAGCAATGGTCATTGTGGCAATGCAATGACACTTCCATTATTCTAAAGCAGAGATTATATGCAAATCTTGCAAAATGCCTGCTTAATATTCCTAAATCCAAAATGTATGCATTGATGTTCAAAATTGGAATACCCTACTCCCCAACATCCACCAGTACCTATTTAATTAAACACAAAAAGGAATTACCTTCTACACTGTGGAATAGAACAATTTAGCATACAGTAACTACATGAAAATGTCTGTTGTTCAAATATTTCCCCAATGAACCCAATGATTACACGCAGAGAAGCAATAAGTGTACTAAAATAACACTATTTTTGTTTCCTACATGATACATAAAAGGAAAACTACTAAGTATAAGGGTTCAAAACTATCTTCAGTAACCTCAGAAACCACCAAGTACGCAACTGCATCACCACCTGTCTAACAATGCCCATACAAATTCAATTTTAGATACAAGCATCAGTACATAAATCCATAGTGGTGCACCACCACTTCCAAATGTGGAAAGATGTCAAACTACCCTATACAAACGGGACACTGTAAACAGTTAGAATACGCCAACTGGTATCTACCTACAACCAGAATACTGCAATATTACTTAAAGGAGTGACACAGGCCAACTCAACGTTCACCAACCACTATGCTACAAACATATCCTCATACACTTTCAAAGTGTGAACAGTTACCGTACGCCAACAGGTACGTAACTTCCTTCACAATTCTGCAGTAGTACAGTGCAATAGCAGAATACTTGGAAAACATCAGCAGCAACCAAACGCATAAAGAAAAAGTGTTAACAAAAAGTAGCAGGTAAACAATTCCAATATACCAACTGCCATACAACTGTAACCATACTAGGAACACGTACAAAACAGAAGTCGTACACCATTGCAATTCCTCATACTACAACAGTGCACCTTACAAAGTGCTATAATGAGTGCAAATTGTACTGTAATGGACTGTGCAAGGTAATAGCAAATACAACGTTTTTATTTTTATTTTAATCCAGCATGGATTTATTTTTTCCCCCAGCCCCATTGATTATGCAAAGGAACACAGGAACTGCACACATTGCACAGTACACTTGTTTAATGCAAAGTACTTATGAAGTACTCATTATGAGGGTCCACAAAGTCTAAACATTTCTGCAATGTAATGAAATTCAAAATGATGACATACATGCTCTAACATGTTATATTCTCTTTTTCTACAGATAATAAAGGAATGATTACTACAACATTTCACATCTCATACACAAAACAATCTGCACACATCCTTCAAAATAGAAACAGTAAGTATGAAATTATAGGTGTCATACCTCTTCATAATCGGCAATGTGTAATGTGTCCACATATTTCTACAAACCACATACAAATGCCACAATGATCAATGTAGAGCTACATGCCACTGTACTACTTGTGCCCCTGGCCTACACACTTCATCACACAATGTACAGTGTACAGGTTCCAGCCATGCAGTCAATATTTCACACGCTGGCCACAACTACCACTGCACTGTACAACCATGCATGCATTCACCACAAACCCACCATATAACACAGCCCCCAACCCCTTAGCCACTTTAGTTCATATTGTATTTGATTACTTACACACAATGGAAAACCTATTTCCTGAATATTCTCTTCACCTGCAATAAGTGGACCAATTCAATGCAGTATAGTACAGTAACCACCCAATAATGTGCACATTCACAATAACCCAAACAGAAAAATGCATCCATATGTGTAATGTAACTGTCCCATGTGCTATAAGATTTCCCTCCTTGTATGCCTATTAGCAACCTGCTTACGGCATTAGTTCATCTTTCTTGTTATGCACGCCATTTCTCTGGAATGTATAGAACACAAAATAGAGTGCAGCATATGGTGCAGAATTTGGCAACCATATTGTAAATTGTGCGGTACTCCTGAAAATTTCAAACGTCTGCTTCTCCTTTTTAATGTGTAATGGAGACAGAATTTCAAAAACACACCCCTTACAATGTTTGAATAAGGTGTTAATTAATTATCATTGATGAACAAGAGGCCCGGATATCTTCATGCAGCAAGACACCAAACTGCATAAGATGGCCCTGCCACCAACCTATGTGCATCCATCGCACACACAGTCTGCCATTGTACACCATTGCTTTGTTAGACATTACACATGTAAATAGTACATAGGGCCTCCTCCTTAATGCTTATGTATTTTGTCTTCTGTACATTAAGTGCAGCAGGAGTAAGATACCATCATCTCTCCATGTAGGTCATACTAACCACAATGTAACCACAATACTAGCATTCAGAAAAGCACAGTGAAATAGAAACACGCTGCCGCCTGATTTTTTCTTTTTGCCGCATGATCTCAGGAAAGTGATTCCTAACATAACTCTCTATCAACAGGATTACAATGTAGTAGGACACAGGTCACTATGCATAAATATGAAGTTACCATACCATAGAGTTTGTCTGTGTACATTGTCTGGGGGCATTGTAACAGCATTGGTCACACTGCGTTACAGTGCCATGTCTTCACCTTCACCTTTCTGCGTAAAAGGAAGATGTGAGTGTTCTTTGTTTACTTGACACAGTTCTACAGCCCATGCAAAAGTATGATATGATATGAAAGGTTATTTATGAAGTGTTTAATATCCAGAGGTTTATAAGTGCATACCCGGGGATAAAACCTGTGTTGCTCCGTGTTGTCTTGCTTCCAAGGTGAGCATATTGCCCCTAAGCTATCCTCCTGAGACAAGTATACATCAAACGCTACACTGACAGTGAACACAACTCGTGCACTGAAACAGCACACTATATCATCTATCCAGTGCTGCTACATTGCTTGTATTGTCCTTACAATCACCTTTCAAACACTTAAGAGTTGGATGCTCCTTCATTTTATTGAAATTAATAAACACCAGAGGTCCATGTAGCAGATGACCAGCACACAAATGTCGACAGGTAATATCATAGTGTTGTATGCTTTTGCAAAACAGCTCCTGCATAGTCCTACAATTGGGGTGGACCCCCGTAAAGATTTCTATTTTTTAATGTCTCTTTGGACACACACACAGAAAATATGCCATGGTTCTGATGGCACTCCCTGCCACTGACATCTTTAGCAAAAAGCAAACACATAAAAGAAGGGAGTGTTAACAACGCTTGAAAGATGAATCGCTGGTGTGGCACCTACAGAACAGAGAGGAAAGCAGTGGGCGACCATATGATGCTACTCAATGACACACAGTACGCCCACCCAAAGGTCCATGACCCGGCCACCTAGTGGCTGTTTACGTCATCCTTCCCGCAGAACCTTGTTCTTTACGTTACCACTGAGAATGTCTACTTAAATGTATTCTTATACCTGTTTCTTTGCAGATACCTTGCACCTTACTGCCTGTTCCACCCCGTTCACCTCCCAACAGACAGGTGGTGGAGCAAGCATTGCAAAATGACCAAAAGCACTGTTTTTTCATTCATTGTTATCTGGGACGATGTCCATTTGTGTTTACGGCAATAAGAAGCAACCTGCCAACCTTTACGATGTAACACATCACAGAAACAACAGGTGGTTCCTTTCCTAAATTACATCAAAATTGTATTCTTCCACACGAAACACCAAAAACCACAAAGTAATCCTTTTACTACTTTGCCAGATGAAAAAAGAAGTGCAGAAAGACACAGACAGCATTCTACGCTGGAATGTATCCACAAAAAGAAGAAAGCAGTGGTTGCAAGCATTTTACACTTTCTTGTGAACTTTGTATAAAAAATAAAACCACTTCCAACAGTACATAGTGGTGTGTGTAAATTATTAAAATGGTCTCTGAGCAACTACTGTATACAAGAACACCGTGACCGTATGCTATGTGTGCGCATTTCTGCTGTAGCTTCTCTTAATGTACCACGTTTTTGGACCTACCGCCTCATTTAAAGGTTCAGCAACATTGGGCATTTACACTATGAAAATACCTGGAGTGCACAGTTTCAGCAACTGCTGTGAACAACTGTCAGCTACGAAGGTCACTGTGGTGATGTTGTGGCACTCCCACACGTAAAATTAGTGCAACATATACACACATAACAATAGTACAAAATTTCAACGCCGACCGTGTTATTTGTGCATCTCAAAAAGTACACAAAAGAAAGCTCCTACTTGCCAACACTATCGATTCCTGTGGTACACTACCGCATTTCAAGCAGTCCTACCGCCTACGGATTTTGCTATCTAAACCTACCCATTCATGGCTGCAGAATGGCTGCCACCTGAGGCCCAGTGGGAACAAGGAGCAGCATCCTCCAGTGGACCATGGGCATGTTAAATGGCCCATTAATTTGATTGATGAGCTGCTTGCCCTTCCATGACCAGGGAAACTGACACACCGTCTCTGCACTGAGCACAGTGAGGTAAAGTGTGCCTGCTGTTTGTGGAGCTGGGGAAAATATGTCACTGCAAATCAGTGTTATAAGTGAGCGGGAGCGGTTGGGAGCTGTGCTCCCCTACTTTTGTAAATTAAGTTTTACTGTTCCCATACTTTTATTTGAAAAAGACACCATTACATAACGGTTTCATTTTAACATAAAAGTGTAGGAAGAACTTGAAATGTGCACTTTCTGTGCACTGCACTGAACATTCCATTAAACAACTTGTGCATGTGTTTGGGGGTTTGTATTGTTTGTGAGAGGGGGCGTGTTGATGGGGCTTGAGGGGAATTGGTGCAGGCCAGCAGGGAACATACTTCCACTACTTCATTTCGTACACTTTGTCCACTGCTTCAAGTGTGCCAGTCTGTAGTCAGTCTGTAAAATGGCATAGCTTTTGCTACTTGCTTTCTTACATACAACTAAATGTATGCACAAGTACGTAAACATCAAAGTCTTTGGATCTATAAGAATGTCAGTGGTGGTTTGAAAAGTACTACGGCTGCGTGGGGCTACCTGAATAATTATCTTCTTGCTCCAGGTAATTAACCTGCATATCTTGTTGGAAGCAACCTTCTACTCCAAATGTACTCATCTCTGTGAATGATGTAGCTACGGCAAATGGCATGTCAGCAAGTGACCATACTTTGCCTGAGATCCACATATTGCTTGCTATATTAGAAGACTTACAATTATCTTTTTTTTTGGCGTAACAGATGTCATACAGTATGCTGCAGTGCAATGTCTGCGAGAACCTGTTGGCCTAGTTCACAGATGCAGACATATAGCAGCGCCACTGCACAAGCTCTTTGTCAACAGTGTATCAGATGTCGGATGTATACATTGGATTTGGTATTGTACTGTTATTAGCAACCTGTTTCCGGTTGCCTTATTGACAGGCAAAAAGCAGCCAATAGAGAGGATATTGGGGGTGAGGTAATCTCATGAGCTTCCATTCCCAATGTGTGTCCAAATCCTTGCCCACGCTTTGTAATACCTATTGTAATGGCCTGCTAGCAGAATTATGTACACTGCTATAATGTTGAATTTTTGCCAAACTTTACATTCACCGTCCAATTTTGCAGGCCCACCCAAAAAGTGGAAAAGGGAAGTAGGAAAGCTTATGTGTTGGGACAGAATTGTTTATGTAACAGAGCGCTCTAAAATATTGGAAAAGTGATTTGGTTTCAGACGTGGAAAGCGATAGAACAGCACATACACTAATTTTTTTAGTGTAAAAACATTCCAGGTACCTGGTTACTTAATATCAGACAGTACTTTTCTTTGAACTCCTCTTAGGTTTTAATCACAACTTTGAGGCTGATTCCTTGACATATTGCACGGTTCAAAGTGACTTAGCATTGCTTAAAAATTAGTTTCCACTGCCGACACGAACCCTGATTCATGGAAATGTGCAAAGTGTATTTTTACAGTGTAAACTCAGTACAAAGTCATTCACTATAGCAAAAATAACCATGTGCACTGACGTTCAACTGTACAAATATTCCAAGATTCAGACCCTTGGTGTGTTGTAGTGTTTGTTCACTGCCACTCTCACTATTGTGACACTTTCTGTGACACTTTTCCCATGCGCTGTCCTGGTCAGTTGCTCAGCAGGTAAAGGTGCGTATATGAGGACGACATTACAGTGCACATGTTTTGTTTCCCTTTAAGAAAAACGTTGACCACAAAAGTAAAATGACAATGGCAAACCAACAAAGCATGCTTTACTATGTGTTTTTTTATCAATTTTCTAATGCAATGCTTCCCAGCACCAGGGCACAGTAACAACAATTCTGTCTTGTAAATCAATTTCTTAAAATTGTTGCACATAGAATACAATGCCGTGGAAGTGTGCAACATTTGGTGCTCCATCTGTTTTGGAGTCCAGCACCCATATGCCCTAGCTGTCACCGTCAATGCAAAGGGATATTGGAATTTGTAGTCCAAAACATCTGGAGATCCAAAAGGTGAAGACTCCTGTAGTAGCTCTGGCCACAAACATCCTGTGCATCTCAGAGCTGCCTGTCTGAGCTCTTCCATGCATACTGTATGTTCAGAACTACAATCCAGTGCTCTCTCTCAGTACAGCATCAGGGCCTTTGAACTCTTTCACTTGAAAGGAGCCCAGAGTCCGAGTGGGGTGGTGTACAGCAACTGTCCCGTGTTCCCAGCCAGCAGTCCCTTAACACAGCAATACATTTCTCTCAATGTAACCTTCGTAGTAGGGCTTTAAATGTCCGGTTTACAGCACCCATCTTAAAAGCTGCATTTGCAGGATCCTTTGTTGCTGCTACTTCCCTTTGTGTATGCAGAAGTGTTATCACCTCATTACCTTTTCACACGGCCATACTTTCCAAAAAGTATTTGGCAAGTGATGTCTCAAAGGTAGGGACAGCATCAGGGCCTTTCCCCTCTTTCAGTACGGGAGCTCTCTGAGAATGTGTGGCAGTGAACATGTTCCTTTGTGTAAACAGAGGACTGGAATGGCAGCAGATGAACATCAGTAGGGGACACAGAGGGATATTAGCAAGGACTGTTGTCCCATAAGGAAATTGCACTCAGAGTGAATGGAAGTGACAGTGGAACATGGTGCCTTTCAATTAAATGTATAATTTGCAGAGTAAAGTGTACATTTTTTTATCCAACAACAGTGTAGTCAGTAATGATGTACCTTCCATGGTGGATGGGGGGAGGGGACCATAACAGCATACTGATTTGTGTGCACATATTTCTGTTACCAATTGCATAGCTCAAGATTATGTGAATGTGAAGTGCTCTTTTTCTTGTACTGGGATATGTTTTCTTTGCAAACCATGTCAATAAGGCAACCATTGTATACTCATTTATGTGAAATACACCGGAAATGATATGTGGGAAGCTGTGCACATTATCCATATTTGAAATGTGTGATGGTAAGGAACGCATTGGATGTCACAGTATCTTATTGCACTCCCTAGGGCAATGCTGTCATCAGGGGCAAACCATACCAAACGCAAATGGTGGCTTATCTCTCTGTAAAAGGCAACAAGTGCAATAAAGTGCAGCATATTCCAGTCCACACATTTCCGGTCACCTCTGGTGCTCTATGAACTCTAAAATGTCCTCCACAACCATTTTGTAATAGTAACCACCATAGGAGCGATGCATATTTGAAAGGGTGTGCAAGGGAGCAACCTATGCTTATAAGCACTTACCGAAACCAGCAAAGGAGAAAGAAAATGCACTATATAAACCGATTAGTGAAATCCATATATCAGTTTCACAGTCTTGGCATGTGTGGTGGGTGTGGCCATGCACCCAAGAGGCTAGGCCTTGGACACACCCACCACAACTCAATGCAGGCATGTCTGTGGCTACTTAACACAACCCGCAAACATCACACAGGCACCGATACCCCTACCAAACCCTGAAACATAATACAGCCATACATGCAAACATGTAGCCACTTAGTAAAACCCACAAACATAGCACAACTTCCAGCACCCCTACCCAATTACATCTACATACAATTATTTTACTTCAAAGCAAACCACAAACTCTTGCAAACATTGCCTTTGCATCCCCCACTGTATTACATACTGATAACCAGTACATCATAATACAATAAAGTACTCAGTCATCTGGCCAATGGGCAGAACCCAACACATAATCCATCCACTGGAACCCTATCCACCGCTATACACCCAGTATTGCAACACTTCACCCAATAGATAGACTACAGGACTATTAACTCCTTCACCTCCAGCCATGGTCCGAAAACTGTACGACATGCTAACAATGACCACACCCATGCAACCAACAATGTGTACACTAGCCACAAACAACATACACAAGTTAACAGTGGGAGACATACTTGCCCAGTGGGCATACTCTTCACTGCAAGGGTTTTGCGTCACGGCACGTACTTTTGCTTTTTGGAGGCTGTCTTGGAAAGTGAAGAAGGGAAATGTATGGAACAACCGCCTTCCCTTTCTATGGTGGCCATCTTGAAAAAGGATTTTGTTTTGTAATCACTGTATGTTTATTTACAAGTTCTGCATCACGGCACGTACTTTTGCTTTTTGCAGGCTGCCATGGAAAGCGAAGAGTGGCCATGTATGGAACAACCACCTTCCCTTGCAATAGTGGCCATCTTGAAAAAGGATTTTGTTTTGTAATCCGGCCCGACGCAGGAGGCCGTATTATAACCAGAAATCCTATTTTTCATTAGCACACGTTATTGCTTTGCAAATCTATACTATTACTGGCAAATCTTATTGCGTCTATGTCCTTTACTGAGAAATATAAAGTACATGGATTGTATGTACATTTTCTTTTAATATACTTACACTGTGAAAGGTGGTTCTTAACGCAACATTTACTTTGTTAACGGATGGCTTTCTTTGTTGGTAGGACAGCTAATAAGGCCATTTGCGAACGGAAATGAGGGAATAGGCATCAAACAGTAATATGGGGGGGTGGGTGGATGGCGCAAAAATATTGTGCATTTGTTATTTGTAAGGTTGGGGCAGTGTTTGTCAAGCTCCTTCATTACAGCAGTGCTGCTGTTTCTTGGGGAGGAGAGATCGCCTTAGCTAATGTCATTTTCAGATAACTAGAACTTTTGCCCAAAGTATGTAATGTGTACTACATTGTTAATGGCTGACTACCAATATGTGTTGGCGCTGTGCAAGGCAAATGTTGCAGGTGAACATTCCTACATCAATATAAAATCTGTTTCCACACTGTCCATGAGGCAAACATCTTACTGTTAAGTGTTTACGGATTCTGGGACACGTTACCGTACTTTACATTATGGTTACGTGCCACTACTATAAACCCATGATCTTTAGCAAAAAACTTTGCAAAAGGGACGGTATGGGTAAATTGCCCTACTAAAAACCCGTACAATTCATTAAAAAACACTTTGTTAAGGGGATGTTATCGTTAAGTTGCCCTACTAAAATCCTGTGAAATTCACTAAAAAAAACATTATAAACGTGCCACTATGGTTCGCAGTAAAACTGAAAAACCCCTGAAATTCGCCAGTTATGGTAGGCTAAGCAACCATAACTGGCCGCACCACTGTGCACTGCTAACACTAACACGCAGGACATCAAAGATGACATCACAAATGTCATTGATGACATCACATTTTTGGCTCACTCTTTTTTCCTTCACTGATATATTTGGGACAGTAACAGGCAGGAACTAAAAAGTCACTATACCATACTACAAAGTACTATGGCGACAGAACAGATGACATTACATGTGTAGTTCATTCTTTTTTTGTTCACTGACATATGTAAGCCAGGTGGCTTTCTTCACTGTCAGTCAGGAGTTTAAGAAGGTACAAGTTCTATATTTGAAGTCCTTATCCTTCTCATTTGTTCTAACAATACTTTCCCCATTTGGCTCAATGGGGAATGGGGATTAACATTACCGCCGAACTTGTGATCCGGCGCTATTAGCGCCGGGGTTTTCGGCGGTAGGGCTAATACTGCCGGCGTTACCGCCAAAGTCGTGATCAGGCCCATAAAGTGCATTATGCTTAGTTTAACCTTAGATTGAGTGTATATGGTAATGCAATATTACGATAGGGGAGGGAGATGGGTGGTTAGTCAAAATATCGAAAATAAAATGTCGAATTACAATAAATTCGAGAAAAAAAATGTCGAAAAAATAAATTACATGGCCTGAAGTGCATAGTGCAAAATTGCTAGCTGCAAGTATATCATGTAAAGCGCATAGTGCATTTTGGAATCCTGAGTGTAGTGATATATTATTTAAAGGTTCTTGAATTGTAAAAGGTAGCGCTATAAAGTGCATGGTGCATCTGTGTTTGAGATTATGCAGCCTGGAGTGCATTGTACTGGGTCTACTGGCATGGCTATATGATGTAAAGTGCATAGTGCACGGTTTGGCCTGGGATTGGATATATATGGTGATACAGTGCCACGTTTAAAAGGGAAGGTGCCATGAGTCAAAGAATAAACATGAAGTGCATAATGCTGGATCACATGAATGCAAAATGCATCAAAATTAGTTTTAAAGTGATCAATTAACAGTAGTTTACACAATGGTGGTATATAAAGTTTGTTCTCACCAACAAAATCTAACTGTATATCGGAGGCACTGATTGTCTATCATCCATATTTAACGTTGCACTGGGAATGAAATAAGTCTACAAGCCTGATAAATGACATACACATTAACGATTAAAAGCCAACAGAGAAAAATAATGTTCTGCTGTGGAGAAAGTGATTTGATAGTGAATTAAAATAACACCAAGTCATATGTGTTTGGAACATCAAAATGTGACCTTCCGGGTCACAAAATACATGTTGTAGTCAGAAAACAAACATCACAAAAGAAGGGACATAGCTGGACAGAACCCATACATTTCCAAACACTTGATTAATTATCTTGGATATTCTACTCCCCCACAAAGGTTTAGAGCTCATCATCTTTATTATGTCTTCCCGGGGTCTTTGTATTATAGTCGACAATGTACCAGCTCTCTAGTTGTCTCAATTTTCAATATTATAGGGCGGTTTGATTTTATTTATTTCTTATATTCGCTACACACCCTCAGGCCTCCAAGCACTACACAGAACAACAAATTACAAACATAACAATATGAATAACAAACAAACATAAAGGAGCATTAAGGGTAGCAAAATCAAGGATGATCCCAGCAAAAGTCTTTCGGGCAAGCAATTACATCTCAAACTACATGTCCTACATTCGAGGAACTCTTGGCCAAATATTGACACATACATACTTTCTAATTTCTATTTTGAAATCTAAAAAATCCTACATCTTTTTGGTCAAAGAATGTTGGCAAGTATGTGGCAACCACAGTTAAGAATACTTTCTGGTACTAAGTGTGTTTGCCTGACAGAGGGAGGTGCTGGAACTTTGTCTTTTGTGTTGGGGACAATTTTGAGAAGGGGAAGGTAGCCATTCCCTTAAGAAGAAGCCAACAAGTTTAGTTATGTTGATTACCAAGTTCCATAGGAAACCCGAAAATTGAATTGCTAACAATTTTTGACTCGCATGACAGATTTTGCTGATATTTTGCAAACAAAAAGTTCATATAAGACCAAACCCCCCGCCAACCTCCTCCCATTCCCTCCCCGCCTCCACCCCAACTGGAAATATTGGGAAAGATTAGTTAAAAAATGAAAAAAAGTTATTTCGAAAGCAACTAAATCACTGTTTTCAGAACTCCACATTAATTTCCCACAAAGAAAAAGTCAACATTTATGTGCAGCGCACAGCAAAAACCACTGGATGTAATTGCACCAGGTATGAAGCAACTAGGTCACAAATTGTTAACTCGATTTTGGAGAGCGGGCTGGGGTTATTCCGTCAAGTAGTTGTTAATATATTTGAGGGAGAAAGGGGTGCCCCCTTCTCCAAAAATTAAAGCTGTATCTCCTTGTGTGCTTTGCAGCAGAGAGGCGTTTTCAGCAATGAAAAAGATGTAATTATTTTTTTGTTCAATGCAAGAGATAACCAGGTTTATTTCTGAAATAACCTGAGTTAGCGAAAAACAAAAAAAAACATTTGGAGGAAAGAAAATGTATTAAATTGCATCAGGCTAGAAATGCGGTGGGAGAAAGAGGACACCATGTGAAATTGAGGGTTTGGGGGCCCAAACATGCATAACCGGGGATATAGTGGGAATAACCAGCGTTATGGTAGAAAAAGGGATCGGGAATCAAAGTGCATCACACAGAAAACTTTGGTCATTTAACAGAAAACAGGGCTTTGTGTAGTACATTATTATTATCGGGGATATGCTAACTAAGGTTATGGGATTAAAAAAAAAACAAGAGAGTTAAAAAAATTGAGATTAATAGAACAAAAAACTGAATGTTACAGCTACAATGAGTTGAGGTAATGGGTGTGGACGAAGGCTATGGCGACTGGGTTACTTTAAGGAAATTAATGGTTTAATATGGCAAGTGGACACGGCTGAAGGCTATGGCTAGTGGACCACAATGAAACCTATTGGGGCAACATGTCAAGGGACCATGGCCAAAGGCCATTGTTAGTGTGCCCAAATGAAACCTAGTGGTGTGACCACGGCTGAAGGCCATGGTTAGTAAATCCATGTAGGAAACCTATTGGTGCAATATGTAGACTGGCCATGGCCAAACGCTGTGGGCACTGACCATGGTCAAAGACCATGGTTATTGGTACTGGATTAAAGCTAATGCTGCAACATGTAAACGCCAGGGCCAATGGTCAAGGGCAAAGGCCGTGGCTAGTGAGTGGGAATGAAAGGTAACGTTTTAAAATATACAGTGGGCACAGCCGAAGGCCATGCTCACTTGCAATGTATAAAAATAGGCCCAGAAATCAATCCAGGAAACAATAATGAGAGGCACCTATTACAAGAAAAACAGCATTGATGCGTGCAATTAAAGTCTGGAAGGTCTAGACTCAGAAGACCAAAAGCTGAGAACTCTCAACCTGTCCACATTGGGTTACAATATTTAAAGACAAAACCCACAACATTTGAATATATTAGAAAACATTACAAAATGTAATGTGTATCATAATTCCCTCGTCTCTATTAGATCCTACCTATTTAAGAATCTAAGGTACGACATAGATTACCCATGTTATTGGTTAATACAATTCTAGTGACATCATGAGTGCTGCAGGTGACCTAATTGTGTGGTCTGTGAGAAGAGTGAAGTCAACATAGACATCTAGCAACCCAGACAGTTTTCAGACTCTGCAGCTTCCTCACATTTGAAACATTTATTTTGCAATTTCCATATTGAAATATGTTACTATCCCCATTACTCATCATTCTAGCTAGGCCAAGAACAAAAACTATTAGTTTGCCAGGCCTCATAAAATATGTGACAGAGGCTCCATTCTCGAGGAGCAATTGTTTATTATTATTTGTGCTACTAGCCACTCTATTGTGAAGTCGACACTCCTAGAATACTCAGTGCAGTAGAGTCACAGCCCAGATCAGTACTTTGGCAATGCCTCAAACCGAGGCCCGGATTACACCAAAACATGTCTTCTGCAACTATTGTATTATCTTCTTCCTAATGCTAAGAACGGAAACTGACATTATATTCACTGTACTCACATCCTTTGGTAAAATCTTCATGAGAATGGATAACAGGAATATGAATCTTGCAACAATAACTGTTGTTTGCTCTGCCCCCTTCCACTGTAGACCTTGGCAATCATAAGACTTTTTGGAAAGAAGCAGAAATGAAGGCTTAACAAATGAAATGACAGTAGTTGAGAAATGAGGCCTAATGCAGCTAATAGCTGAATTGAAAGTGGCAGATATACTAAAACAACATGGCATAAATACCAACATTCAAATGGCAAAAACCCTCATGTTTTTTTATTTTCTTTAAATCTATATTTTCTTTCACTTTTTTAACGTTGTACCCCCATACGAACGTTCCACCTACAGTTAATGTATTAAATACATCTTGTTGCTCTTTCATTTTGTCAAAAGGAGTTTTGGTACCCACACTTTAAGAATATTTTCACAATCTCTGGTATAGTCTTCTTAAAAAACAGCAGTTCTCATCCCCAGCAGAATCGAAATAATATTGAAAATAATTTTCAGGATCATCAGCGCACTTCGAAGATGTTCCTGTGGGACTAATTTGCTGCTCTTTTCTAGCCATGCAAGGCTTATCCTCGCTTGTCCATTTTTCCTTCTGGCTGTGAGCATTCCTCGAGAGGGACATATCATTTACAGATTTCAGTATGACTGAAATCATGGGCAGTGTTTTGGACATAATTTTCTTGGAACATCCCACAATCAGTTGACAGTTGCAGAGAAAAAACGAGCGAGAAAACAAGAAAAGGAATCAGCAGTTTGAAGATGTTTCTCATCCACGAGGGCAGGCATGAAAACAATGACGTAAACCAATTGTTTTCCTTCAGACTGCCCTTTCTCCATTACCGTGTGCAATTTCTGTATTGCATGTATTGCTTTGGTAATGGTTTCTTTGTCCTCGTAATTGGAAGGTATTTGGGTGCAGCAAGAATTACCTTTATCCGCCCAGATGTCACCCTCCTTTGCATTTAATAAGTCTTGGAAATAGCAGTTCTGGAAGTTGGTCAGCCTAATTGCCCTTAGTTCTTGCTTAATGGTGTTCAGCCCATGTTCGGTTTCATTAGCCAACTGTATTAACTCCCAATGTACAATCTGCAGCCATTTAGCACTGGTCGCTGCTTGTACTCCAGGAGTGGAAATTGATGCAAAAATGTATTCCACTTTTTTAAATAAGCAACATAACGTGGGTATATCATTGAGCTTCTTGCTGCAGTCCTGGGACACGCAGTTGCTAAGACAATTACTTTGCAGGTTCAAAGAGGGGTTGACTAACTGATGCATTAAATTAACTGGTATGGACATCGGGTGGTTGCAGATCGCTGTGATGTTAGCGTCTGGGATACTTAACATGGGAGATTGCAGGGTTGCCATAGAACATATTCATCTCCAGAAAGGCGGCAACAGCATATAGGCTATTCTTCCACATGTCCAGTAAATGTCCATGAGTGCTGTTGTACCCTCTTGGATATTTGGGAGAAGTATCACCTCACACTGCTTGTTAGTGCCCACATATACACTTACATTGCCTCGGAAAGACAACAGGAATTGTGTAAATTTCATGTTCTTAGAAGGAGGTTTATATTGATAATCCATGTCCTATGAAAGTGATGGCTGCATTATATCAGTTTGCCTACTAAAAGGAATTGGCTGGCAATGGTTCACTCCAGAAGAAGTATTTGCCTGATGGAGAATTTTGAGAAAAGGGAAATGTTTAAGTGGGTGGGCCGCAGTCAAATTAAGGAGTGTCAGTTTGTAAGTATAGCTCCACAGAGCAGTAACTGCATTTCTAGAGTTTGTAGTTACGGTTGTTGGGTGGGAATAATGGCCGGTATGTTGCTGTTTCTGTCATGGGTGGAGGGGGTGATGGAATGGGAAAAGGGATGTTTCAAAGTTTTTGTACCGAACACATAACTATTGCAGTGTCAGGAAGAAGGTACCACAGACCCGTAGGATGTCTATTTCAACACAACGGGATAGCTGTGAAAGTAATTGAAATGCTCTGAGTGATATTATTACAATGGAGTCTTCAGTAGGGATCTCTGATGGTAGTATTAATTTAATGTCATGGAATATGAGGGGGCTCACAAATGTCAAAACATTTAGACAGATTATTAACATTGCGAAATGACATCTGGTGAAGCTACATATGTTACAAGAGACACATCTGAGACAGACCGAAGGTTGCCCAAGGCACAGGGTTGTTGGAATCACAGATACAGTACCCCATTCACATATCACTCTAGGGGGGTGGCCACCTACAACCATACATCTCGGCTTTAAAGTACATGATCATGCAAAGGATGAGGAAGGTTGCTATCTTATTGTAACAGAGGAAATGCAGGGAGTGAGAGTAATACTTCTAAATGTCTATGCACCAAATATAGATTTTCCTGAGATTTTCCAGGAGTTTGCTAGACATATACATAAATATGGAGGTTATGAGATCTGGCGGACAGGGATTTTAATTTCTCACTCACCCAAGACAAGTATTGGTCCAACACAAGTCAGGTGAGACTCCTGAGGGCGATTGAAAAATGTTTGAGAATTGCAGAATATCATCGGTTGGTAGATGTTTGGAGACTCAGAACCCACAAGCATGGGAATATACCAAATACTCAAGTGTGTATCTACAATATATTATAGTATGACAACTCATGAAACAGCAAGCTGTGTTGTTCCCTAGAACGTTATCCGATTATTCCCCAGGCGCTGCTATATTTAGAAGAATAGCCCCACAGCCCCAAATATCCACAGTGGCGATTTAAGAATCGAGCACTCAAGGATTCAGTATTTTGAGAGGAGACAGTACAGGACATCAGACAGTTTTTTTATTATAATGAAGGTTCAGTCCCAGACTCAGGAGAGGTGTGGGAGACCTTAACAGCCTGCATTAGGGGTAACTCTGTGTGGGGGGGGGGGTCTGAAGGCTATGCATAATACTCTTAAAACTCTGGAAGATGAAATTAAAGTACTAGAGGGTAGAGATGATATAGATAATGTGGCTGGGACTGTGCAGCGATTAGAGGAAGTGAGTAGGGAGTTCTCAGATATTGCTGCTAGCGAGGCTAAATACATTGTGGGACCAGCGGAAGTGGCATCATATGGGGAGGGAGACCGCCCAAGCAGGAATCTCGCATGGGCCATTCGAAAAGAGAATGAGAGATAGTTAGAGAAAATGGGGCCACGAATAATGAGGTCTTAAGGGACTACTACGAATCCTTATACATCTAAAATAAAGGCAGACTTGACCTGCATATGCTCATTACTGGATCTAGTGGCTCTGGGCTGGCTATACCCTGAACAGGCAATTCTACTGAACACCCCCCCAATGCCAGAGGAGATTAAAAAAAAAGTGTATCATGTCCTTATTGAATAAAAAAGCTTCAGGATATGATGACCTAACAGGTGCGTTTTATAAAGAATTTGCTGACAAGCTGGTGCCACACCTCTTACACATGTATGAGTGGGCTTTGGGTAGGAGCATCGGAGCAAAGTCGACACAATCTGCTATTGTAATGGACTTATTAAAGCCCAATAAGGACCCGGGAAAATATGTCAGCGTTGGTCCTTACAGAACAGACTGGGTTTATTCCTGGCAGGTGAACTCTGAACATTTTCAGTAGACTATTTGCACTAATACATAATATCAACATGGCGGTGCCAGCTATCATTGCCTCTCTTGATGTAGAGAAGGTGTGTGACTCAGTGGAATAGCATTTTCTTTCTGAGGTCCTTCATAGATTTACAGCAATGGTTAGGGCTTCTCTAATTAGCCCCATGAGGCAAGGTGTTTACAAATTACATTGTATAAGCACCAATACATCTTACATGGCATACAAGGCTGTCCCCTATCGACCCTTAACTTTGCATTAGCCTTAGACCCATATAACCTTTGGCTTGCTATATAATGGAATATCATGGGCAAAGAAGGATTAAGTTATACTCCCGGGCGAGTGCCATCTCGTTATATGCAGATATGTTGTTCTATGTTAAAAACCCCAAGACTGACTTACCTCCTATTGAACAGGATGTTCAGGGATTTGGGAAGCTATCTGTGTTGAGAATCAACTAGGAAAAATCAGAGGGCATGCCCCTGACAGCTGCCGTCACAAAAAGAGCTATAATGACTGATTTCAAATGGTACCCACAGGGGATTAGATACTTGGGCGGGAAGGTGATGAAGGAAGGCTCAACCCTTTATGACGAAAATTATAAAATGACTTTAAGACAATTAGAGTTCAAGGTTCAGTTGTGGATACAGCTCCCTACCTCACAGACAGATGCTCTCTCTGGCCAAAATGGTATTAGTCCCCAAACTTTTATGTATATTTAATAACATTCCAGTCACACCTCCTGTGAGGTATTGGGCTAGGGTGAGAAGCCTGATGATCAAATTAGCATGGTCAAGAAAACAACCCAAGATCACACATAATGTTCTAACAAGACCATATGAAAGGGGAGGACAGGATTTTGTAGATATGTATATTTATTATCTTGCGGCACAGATTCAGTACACAGTATGGTGGTGGGGACCCTTGGTGGAGCTGGAACATGTGGGGACAGAGAGGGGCCGAATCCCACCGAGGTGATGCATGTGTGGTTTTGTGGGACAAACTCCAGGATCCTCAAAGTGAGATACAACTGGTGGATGTCACATGCAAGGCATGGGATAAGATGGCAAGGGCCATTGGAGAGGATTGTTTGTATTCCCCTAATCTTTTCATATATGGGGTACATAGGGTTGAACTGACGTATGAGAAGATTTTCAAGGCAAACTTCATGATCTATTTTAAAAGGGTAGGTTTCTAACAGTGGCACAGCAGAAAGAGCAAGGAACATGCAACGTGATTAATATACTTTACTTTTAAATGACGCACATAGGTGTAACATTTGAGCGATGTGGCCAACGTTCCCAGGAGAAACTATATCCGCAAACATTGCACAGTATGTCACAGAACCACCCAGGCACATCAAATGTGTATCTTCACTAAGTAAAATGATTATATAGGTGAGGGCAGATACAGAAGACAAAATGAGGGAAAAGTGGAATATTGCTATGGGGATGGTGATGACAGATCGACAATGGTTGACGGCTTGTATGCAGACAAGGAAGATATCTATGAATAGTCGATACAGACTGGCCCAATTTAACTACTTACACAAATGTACACCAAATGTATTAGCAGAGTTACACAAGTAGTATCCCAACAAGACTGCTGAGTGCAACAGGTGTCATCAACACATAGGGGGTCATTCCGAGTTGGGCGGTAAGGGATACCAGGCATTGGTAAGGAGACCGGTGCCGGTAATCACTTACTGCCCAATTCCGAGGTCGCTTAGTGGGAAACGTAAAGGATGTGTGGTCTGACCACACGTCCTTTATGGGTCCCGCTAAGGGACCAGGGTGCTAATAACGGGCCTGTTATATGTTATTAGCGCCTTCCCCATTCCTATTGAGCCCTTTGGGGCCTCAAATGGGAATGGGGAATGGTTGGTTGAATGGGGACTTATCGGGTCCTCCAGGGTCGGAATGACCTGGTAAGTCCCCATTCAGCCACACCGGACCCGGACCCGGTATGGGAGGCAGCCATGGTTCTAATAGCACCATGGCTACCGCCCAACTCGGAATGACCCTCATAGTGTGGCACTGCAGTTAAGTGACTGACATGTGGAGTGAGATTTCTGAAGCCATGAAGGAAATGATGGTGGGGCATATTCTGTAGACACTTATAGCATGGCTGTTAGAAATTTCTGAAGTTGAAGGGATTCTCAGAAATAGGCTGAGTGGTGATTTGATCGCTGATAGCTAGGACTGAGGGTAGGGGTCCAACAACTACATTTAAACAATGGTTGGGATGCATGTCGTACTGCGAAAAAATAGAAACACAATACGCCCCCTCGCTAGCTGCCAGGAGCAGGCCCAAAGACAAATGGACTCTGCTTAGAAGATACTTGGCAGAATATGACACCTCTGAGGCAGGGCAGTAGCTGGACCCTAGAGACTTGGGTATCATACTATATAAAATAAAAGAGACTGGAATAGTGATCTGTCTCACTTGCGGAGGGGGTGGTTATAACTCAAATGGTGTAAAATAATAGATTTGCAAATAATTGTAATTTGGGGGATTCCTGCAGGATGGTGGTACTCCTAATACATAAACTGTGAAATGACGATATGAATTAAGATGATGATATTCTATGTTACAAGCACTGACAATATGCTGGATTTCTTTGTATCTGTGCTATTAACTTGTTGTTTTTCATTCTGTATGTGGTTAACATATAAAATAAAAAATAAGGTTACAAAAAAATAATTGATCAATCCATGTCCAGCTCTTGATGGACTATTCCCAGACATCAAACCAGTTTTTTTTTATTTATTTGTAGTACTATATTCTTTGGTAATCCAAACATTCCTCCTGCTTGGCACCCAATCAGCCCATCAGCATATTTGTTTTTGAAAAAACTGCACCTTTTATCTGTAATCAAGTTATTCTTTTATATTCTGCCCTATTTCATCTGAACACTGGTATGAGAGGGGTACCTTAATAATGGACCCAATATTCCCCTGTCGTTTTACTAGATAGCTCATTATAGTATTCGTTGGGCAATCCCTCACGGCCAATGTTTTCACTTATCTTAGTATGTTGTTGTGTTTATTTCTATCTACTATACTTGAACCCCTTCTGCTGGAATCATCCCTCACTCCCTGCATAAGGTAAGGTGCAGAAGATATTGTATTACCTCCAGTGATATTTGTTGCAGTATAAACAATCTCTGTCTAGCTGTTTCATGGGGGATCAAGGAACAAATAAAACAATGTTTGCTTAACTTCTCTCTTCCCACCGGACTCATATGGTGGCACCACAAATTATCATCTGCATGGTGATGCAAATCCTTAAATCTACCTGGAATAACACTTGGGTTAGAAATATCCCTCCTAATTCTAGTCATGGCAACACTAATATTCACTGGTACATGTGTAGCATTAATATCAGTATTATACCTACCCTTAGAAAGAAACAACATGCATTTGACCATGAAGAAAGAAGGTGATAAAGGCCATCATTATACTTTTGCTGGTATCCCACAGGTAATTCTCACAGGATGCCAGCAAAACTGACTTTCTATTTCTGCTACTGGATATCCCAGTAAAAAAAGGATATTAGAGGCTGAGGAGAAGCCGGTAAATTCCAATTCCATGAAGATTGCTGGAATTACTGGCACCGTTACTACCGGTGCCAGTGGTTCAGACATTTATTTGCTGGTAGTGGCCTGAACTCCCAGCAGGTCAGGCCTGCCGGTAAATCACTGCCCCCACATCATAGGCTGTGCTGGAGAGTGTGAGGGGTGTATGCATCCTCCTGCCAGTGACAATCTCAAGCGGTGTAAGGAGATGATCAGAATCTCGCTGATTTCTGAGCGCAAATAAGGCTATTGGCAGACAATACAACCAACTGTAATGCAAAGTATAACAAAGCTTCATTAGTTTTTTCTTTTAATAAGCCATTTAAGCACTCCTTGATCCCCTTGTCTAGGAGGTGGTAAATTGAGCAAAGTTTGTCCTTTATGACCAATAAAGAGGAGATTGTGTTAAACAACTTATAACTCATTGAAAACATTAATCCCATTGTCTGTTCTCAGGATATCACATATTCCCCACCAGGAGAAAACATCATATACTAGAAAATGTGCTACTGATTTCGCATCAGGGTGAACATGGGGCATGCTTCAAGCCATCGGGAGAATAGGCACAACAATTAGATAACAGAATTCACTGCACCTGTTAACCATGTCCATGAAATTAATGCCATTTGGGCACCTGCTTTCAGCCCCCGAGAGGTCTAAAACCCTTTCCTTCAAGTATAACGACCCCTTAGAGTACAGAGGATGAGTGCATTACTGGCTGGAACCCTTGTACATTCCATGGGGGATTTCCAATGCAAAGTAATATCCCAAAGCTGGTACTTATGTCATATTTTCATTCTCTCTTTTTGCTGGAAGTTTTTTCGAGGCACTTTTTTCTTGGGCATTTGGTGCATACTTTAATTAATGGTCATGGTGGTGCTGTGAGTATATCACACCATGCAGTGATCTGATTTTATGTTTATTTTGTACTCAGGGATCACCCTTTTATCTTTCTTTGTCATGAGTAAGCCACTGAAATGCATAGCCAACTGTTGAACAATTCTGGAACACAGCGGTTGAATACAGCCACTAATTGTCTAGCTGTGTCCTGCGTAGACCCCGTCACATGACTGGGTCAATAGGCCACATAGTCATCAAAAGAGAGGATTAGTTAGCCAGTAAGTGCTCTAGCGACAGGAATCAGTCTTTAAATATGAGATCAACCTGTCTTTGAACGTGTGTATGACCTACATTTAATACTCTAATTTCTTCAAAACCAATCATGCGTTTGTGTTTATCATTCCTTAATGACACTGTATATATTGTTAGTTTTATGTGCTTCAGTGAAAATGTATAGGTATATGTTTGTATATACTTGTTTATAGTGAGTAACCTTCTTTTACACAAAATAAAGTAAATTCAAAAAATGCAATTTGTAAGGTACAAAAAGACTAAGGTGCCACTTTATTGTTCTACATTTAGTTGGAAGCATGCCTACCTCTGATTGGGTCAGGTAGATAAGAGCAGAATTAAGTTTAACATTCTGCCACCAGCATACTTAGGTAGTCTTAGGAATTTACTTCCAAATATGTAATTAGGTTTCCTGGTGGGGAACTTTTCTTTATTTTTAAAGTAATCAATGAGCAGATGTCAAAAAGGCCTGAGGGGTGGGACGATGTTGACTTCAGGGTCCTAAGTATGCGACCAGTGGTGTACATTTTGTATGTGATGCAATTTGATATGACTTTGTCAACATGCTCTTAGAGATTTGGTATGAGCACTCTTCCTGTAAATCTGCTGCAATGTATTGTTTAGTTGTATGTGTAGGGTAGTGAAACTGCTCAAGGGCAACTGTAAGTAGTGCTTGGGGCATCGCTGGCTTTCCTGAGATGCTCTGCCACCATATTAGATCTGTGAGAGATGAGGAACACTCTCCCTGTGCCCATAACTATTGTTTTTTTTTTTTTTTTTGCTCAGGAGCTTGTGCTTGTAGTTCAATAATTTGGGTTATTTCTATTGCACTGTACAGAATTTGGAGTTCTACTTGCTGTAGGGATAGTTCAGGCGTGTCCATGGTCATGGAAATTTCTACGTAAGCTGCTTCTTTTGCTGCTAAATCTGCCACCCTGATCTATATGCAGTTGGGTCTGTGTGTTATGTGTGAGCTGTACATTTAACTATTGCCATTGCTATATAAAGTGCCAATGCAGCAAATGACATGGAGAGTAAAGCTGCAGGCTGTACTAGTCTGCCATCTTATAGACCTGGATATATGATGGTTTTAACATAAGCTGAATCTGAGTAAATGGTAGCGAAGCAGAACTTGGATATTTCTAACACTGTTATTAGTGTTATGAGCTCTGCTGCTTATGCTGAGCAGTTGCACATTGGATATGACTTTGAATTCTCCTTCTTCTATCCTCACGCTGCTGTCCCATGTGCCTGACCCCATTGTTCTGATCGACCGTAAATGAGTTGTTAACCAAGAGCACTTCCCCTTTTTTCGAGCCCATCCTCTGTATGCTTTCATATGTAGTGCAATCGTGCACTGGGTCATTTGACTGCATGGGTTCTGCAGTAAATGTTGCTGGGTTGAAAATGTGGCACCTGACAATGAATTTCGAGGGGTTTTACAAAATGACCTGTCTCCTGATGATCATTTAGATCATAAAGAGTAACAGTGCATCCCATGGTAATGACAGATGATTTCTGTATAGCGAAATCAGCTGCTGCTGGAGCCTGTTCACAAGGAAAGTGACACTGCATTACAGGGTCTAAGAGTACACTGTAATAGGCCAAAGGATGATGTCCCATTGAGGTGTGGCGTGTCAAGATAGCATGTGATAGTATCAGAAGAAAAAATAATTGAGAAAAAAAAATAACACATTTTTGTTTTTTTGTTTTTTGGGGGCTCCCCCCAAATCCCCACGTTTTCCATGCTTTTGCCCCATCCCCAAAACTACTATTCCCATTCACCACTACTTTTGCAGACTTTAAAAAAAGAAATGTGTTTTTTGGGTTCTTTAAAAATCCATTCTTTGTTTTTTTTGGTGGGGATAACATTGTGGCATACCAAAACTTGGCCATTAAAATGTGAGATCCAGAAGAATTGTTTTTTTTTGCAGTCTGGTGATGCTAAAACTGAAGCATTACTGATGTTTAAGTTCCTGAAATGACTTGATCATCTGTTCTGACCACATGATGGGCTCCTTTGCATTCTCTACTTCATTTAGCCTTTTTATTAGGGTTTGGTGTAAGTGGGATAATCAAATATCCATGCACAACAGAACTGTTGCATCTGCATGACTGTGGTTAGCTGTGGTGTGTTGGGTTATGCTGTTGCCCATTTTGGCGTTATTCTTCTCCCTGTGAACATTATCGGTCCTAGGTATAAAACCTCTTGTTGGCAATACTGCAATTTGTCTTTTTCTACTTTGCAATCCTTTTCTGCTAGTAAAGTCAAATGTTTCACTGAGTCATGTCTACATTACTCTTCTTTTCTGCTACATGCAAGCAGGTCCTCCACAAGCTGAATCACTGTTCTTTCTGCCTGTGTTGCCTAAATCCATCTGGAAGACACTATTGAAGATGTGAGGCAATTCACAATACCCTTGAGGCAAATTGTTGTGTTGAATCTCTGGCCCCTGTAAGTAAATGCTGTGAGTCAGGGGGCAATGGGATTGAGCAAAATGCCTTCTTGTGGTCCATTTCAGTGAAATATGTTGCTTCTGTGGGGATGTTACCTAGGATAGTGGCAGGGCTAGGGACACCTGGGAATTCTGACTCCACTATGTTGTTTAACAGGCAGAGGTCCTGAACCATCCTCGAAGAGGAACCTTTCACTTCTTTACAGGGTATATAGCTGTTTTACATGGGGATTCTGATGGCCGTATTATGGCTTGTTACAATGAAGCTAAAATTGTTGAATACATCTCTGCCACCAGCTGCAGGGCCTAACAAAAGAGCAGTGCGGATCAATGGAGCCTTTGTCAATTAATGAACTGACCATGGAAGGGGGAATGTTGGTCCTACCTCTTCCTGAAAATGAGATTGTGTACTCCTTGGCTGTCAAATTCCAACAAAGGGGGTAATTCATAGATTTCAGTGCAGAAGCAGTGCACGCAGGCCGTGCAAAGAGGAAGAGTGTGCCAGTGTGCGCCAGCCGTGTGCGCTAAACAGCATTCTGGTGTACCACGTATTTATGGATTCCCAAAGCCATTTTGAGCCGTAGCACAGCGAACATCCCGCAGCACCAGTTACGCCCCCAAGAACACCCCTCGCATAAGGAAAAGCCATCAAAATCCCCAATACGGCGCAAAGGGCTGTGCTAAGCTTGGATCAGCTTACAGGGCAGCTACAATGAAATCGCAGGAAACAACTACACTTACCCCGCTAGTGGCAGACAAAACGTGTGAAAATGTACTCGTGCACCCCTTTGAATACGTGTACCCCGCTCGCAGCAGCCAAAATGAGTGAAAATATATTTGCCACCCCCTTTGATACGCGTACCCTTCTCGTGGTAGCCAAAACTTGTGCAAATCAACCCGCGCACCCCCTTGAATACGCGTACTCTGCCTGCGCCGGTCAAATTGCATGGTAAATGTCTGCACTGTGGTGTGGGCTGCCTGCGGGGCATGCCCAGGGGTATAGGATGGTCCCCTGTGGTGTGGGCTGCCTGCGGGTCATGGTCTAGGGTGATGGGCTGGCTGCGGGGAATGCCCAGGGGTGTAGGGTGGTCCCCTGTGGTGTGGGCTGCCTGCAGGTCATGGTCTGGGGTGATGGACTGCCTGCGGGGCATGCCCAGGGGTGTAGGGTGGTCCCCTGTGGCGTGGGTTGCCTGCGGGTCATGGTCTGGGGTGATGGGCCGGCTGCGGGGCATGCCCGGGGGTGTAGGGTGGTCCCCTGTGGTGTGGGCTGCCTGCGGGTCATGGTCACAAGATTTATGACAATAAATGTCAATCTCTACACTAAACAGTTCATGACTGCTTTCAGAACTCAATATAGCCAGAATCAAAGAAGTGATATCGATATTGATACACCCCATAAAGAATTGTTTGACAAAATAATTACTATAAAAGTTTTTAAAGCAGCATGGACTACAGTTTTTGATGTTCAGGGGTGATGGGCTGGCTGTGGGTCATGGTCAGGGGTGATAGGTTGCCTGCGCCTATTTGGGGGGTATGCGGGGACTTTTACATGCGATTCGCCTGGCGCGAATGGGGTACACGTATTCCGAGGGTGCGCGGGAGTTTTGCACGCGATTCGCCTGGTGCGAGCAGGGTACGCGTATTCCGGGGGAGCGCGGGGAGTTTTACACGCGATTCTGTTGGTATGAGTGGGGTCTGCGTATTCCGGGGTTGCATGGGGAGTTTTACACATGATTCACATGGCGTGAGCGGGGTACACATATTCCGGGGTTGCGCGGGGAGTTTTACACACAATTCACCCAGCGCGAGTGTGGTACGTGTATTCCAGGGGTGCATCGGGAGTTTTACACATGATTCGCCTGGCGCGAGTGGGTTACCCATATTCCGAGGGTGCATGGGGAGTTCTACATGCGATTTGCCTGGCGCGAGCGAGGTACGCATATTCCAGTGGTGCGCAGGGAGTTCTACACGCGATCGGCCTGGCGCGAGCGGGGTAGGCATATTCTGTGGGTGCGTGGGGAGATTTACACGCTATTCACCTGGCGCGAGCGGGGTACGCGCATTCTGGCGGTGCGCGGGGAGTTCTACATGTGATCAGCCTGGCGCGAGCGAGGTATGCGTATTCTGGGAGTGTGCGGGAAGTTTTACATGCAATTCACCTGGCGCAAGCAGGGTACGTGTATTCCGGGGGTGCGCAGGGAGTTTTACACCCGATTCGCCTGGTGCGAGCGTGGTACATGTATTCCGCGGGTGCGCAGGGAGTTTTACAGGTGATTTTAACAGTGTGGGCCCTCCCGAGTGTGCCCTTCCCCCTGCCCCATGCCCCGCAGGCAGCCCACACCACAGGTGGACACCTCTACAACACCTCTCCATGCCCCGCAGGTAGCCCACACCACAGGGGAGCCCCCTACAACTCCTTGCCATGCCCCGTAGGCAGGCCACACAACAGGGGACACGCTTAGAACCCCTTGACATGCCCCGCAGGCAGGCCACACCACAGTCGACACCCTTAGAATCTCTTGCCATGCCCGGCAGGCAAAACATCCACCCTGACCATGCCCCGCAGGCAGACCACATGGCACCATGCAATTGGGAGCCCCAACACATGTTCCCCCACCCCACCCCCAATGACAGCATGAGAGTCTGAAAACAACCATCATGGCCACACAGTGGTAACACATGACTGAGCCAATGCTCATAGAGACATGCACAAAAGCAATGGGAGTACACAACACCAATATTGAAGACATATGAAATGTATTAAACAAATTAAAAAAATGACATAATGAAAAACAAACATGCAAATAAAGAAATAATAAATACAATACTAAAAATAAAGTAACATTCAAAGAAAAACAAAAATCCATTAGATGAAAATTGAAAAGTGATCCATTGCCAAAGTCCATATGAAGTAAATAAAAAACAAAAGCACAAAAAAACATTTCTCCATGGGATGACGTAACAACGAAAGTATTACAAGTCTGCTACTATTGTACCGCCGCTCTGCACCTATCTGCTGGCCCAACCACTGCCACACGTCTTTCTGCTGCCTGCCGCCACCACCACGACTGCCTCCGGGTAGATGGCAACACCCGTGGCCGTCATGCAGGTGCCCTTCTTGAATGTGCCTGCACATCGTCTATTGCCAGGGATCCAGTTGCTGGGGTGACAACCTGTGCTGGAGTTCCGACTCCTGACTGTGACAGGGATGGGATCTCCACCAGCCTGGCTGAGTTGGTTGGGACAGGTCCACAGGGGGCCCTGGTGTCATCTGGGCCAGAAGACAGCACAGAGAATGACGGGCGTATAGTGTGCACAGAGGAGGAGAAGGCCACAAGACAAAGCGACACATGGAGGAAACCCCTGACCACAAGCCCTCTCAACTGGGCCACGTTGGCACACGTCTCTTTGTGATGATGTGTGTGGTTTCCCCAGGAAGCACGCACATCATCACGAATTACAGGTGTGCGCAACGCGACACCAATGAGGACGGACTCCATCCTGTCACGGGTCCCCACGTCAGCAGGTAGAGAAGTGCCAGATGACGTGGACCTCCCCCCTACCTGCGGATGGGCCTGCACAGTGACATGCACAGGCCCCTCCGGGGTGACCTGTGCTGCAACCTGCCCATGCCCCTGGACTGCACCACTTGCACCAGTGGTACCACCCCACCAGGCCCCATGTGAAGCTTGGATGTGGCCTCCTCCTACTCCGTACACACCACTAACCTGGATGTCTCTGCACCGTCTTCCGCCATTGCCAGCCCCTGTGGGGGCTCACCCACTCCTTCCATGGCAGCCGTAGCGGCAGATGCTGCACCAGTCCCCTCGCTCCCGGATGATGGAATGTCCTGGGAGGGTGACTGGGCCTTGCGTCGCATGCCGGTGGAGGCATCCCTGCCGCTTTCCTCCACAGCGCCATCTCCGCCCTCTTCTTCACTTGCTGTTGTGTATAGGAAGACATTGATCACAAGCATCTGGGTATTGTACGATATCCCCTAGACAGAAAGCAATAACACATGAGTGGCACTGTCAAAATTCACTTCCATCATGTCCCTCCACAACACATGGGTCAGTGCAGGCAACACACATGCAGGAACAGGCATGGCACATGCAACAAACATTTGCATCCATGTCCAACATGCAATGGTGGCCTGAAACTCACATGCATCATAGGACATGCTGATAACATGCACAAACATCACTGGAGGGTCATGCATCTGGCCCTGTATACCCCAGACACAGTGGATACAAGGATGACTAGGCTGTATCAGTGAATCACCACATTGTCAAAGTCATGTGTCATGCATCCATGCCGTTAACCAGTCACTCACACACTACTCAGACACACAGACATGTACACCATGCATGTCCAGGATAGCAGCACCCATCTCTCACACCCCAAACATGTCCAAGTACAGTCACAGGCATGCATACATGTGTGCATTCTGCATGATGCAATGTAACACATTCACCATCCATGTGGGTCACGCCTGACTGGACTCACATGCAGCACCATCATGTCCCTGCACACACACATCCATACATGACCCATGTCACACATACAGGCAAGTAGCTAACTACCACCACACTGCAACATTCACTGTTTTGAACGGCAATGCATGGGCCGCTCGACTCCAGACGTGCCTGCATCCCGAGGATCAGGTGGTGAAGCACAGGGCGAATGCGCTCCAAGACCCTCATCTGCTGGGTGGTAAGGTGGACCCTGGACTTGTAGTCCTCCCAGCGCGTCTGGACATGTTTGATGTTGCGGGGTGCTACCCCCTCCGTGTTGATGGCACCCACTATGTCCTTCCAGATCCTCTTCCGTCCTTCATTGTTGGAGCGCGATGGTGAGAAGAGGGCATCAAAATGCCCCAAGACTTGCTCCACCAGGATGCCAACTTCATTGGCAGTGAAGCTGGCAGCCCTCTGCCTCTGTGCTGGGGGGTTGCCACTGGTGCCTGATGGTGTTGGTTCAGACATGGCAACCCCCGAGGCAGGTGTGGGTGGGCAACTGGGTCCTGGGGTTGGGCTGTGGAGTGATGGAACACCAGTCAGGAACCTTCTGTTCCAGCAGGGGTGGTCACAGCAACTGGACCCATGCAGATGGCTGATGTGTTGGCACCAAATGGCAGGGCACTGTTGGCAGCAGGCAGGCAGGCATGCGGGCAGCAGCAGATGGCTTGTAGGAGGCTCCCCACAGCTCTGGGGGGCTGGAATATGGCCTTCTGGACAGGAGCGTGGTCTTCCATGTGTTGTTGCGTGGCCAGCTTGAGTGAATTGGCATGTGAAAAAACAGCACGTCAGCGTGTTATTCGAGGAAAGGGCCTTAGCGCGTAAGCGCGTAAGTGACATAGTAAATCCGCACGCGCAAAAACAGCACGTCTGCGTGAGACTGAGTGTAATTCGGGCAAAGGCCATTAGCGCGTTAGCACGTTAGCACGTAAGATACGTGGCACGCATGGACGTTTCTGTGGGCAGGGGTTAAAGGTCCATGTAGGACGCCATTTCCTTGTCCGTGCTTTTTGTGGAGAGCGAGCGGGTGATTCTTGTACTTCTTATCGGATGACATGAGATTACTTCACAACGGTTGTAGTGCGTACTCCTTGTTTATTGAGACAGAGCTTAATTCTTCTTTTGGTGGGGGTGTTGCCTACACGGCCACTTGCGTCTTTTTCACGTTATTTTTCCAGGTATACAGTGAGTCGTGCACGTATTTGTCCACGTTGGTTGCCCCCGTGTGTCACGTACCCATTCAAAGGTCATTTTAGCCTGCGTATAACACGCGTACGCTTATTTTTGTGTTTCTGGGTGCCACACCGTACTGCGGGTCCTTCATTCCACCCACGTGGGCTACCGAGGGGTCGTGTGCATGTTCATTTTTTTTTTTGGGTTGCCTGAGCATTGCGTGATCCATCATCTTCCCCCAGGGGTCACAGACAGCCTTGCTAGAGCACAGGGGTACGTATTACAATCTTGTTCCCTGCCCCCTTCACCCCAATTGCCCAGGACAAATTTTTACTGCACCTCCCATTCGCAAAATAACATCAGTGCCATGGTTGGGAGGTGACAAAGTGCTAAGGGAGGCAAAGGTGGCCGACCTCCAAGAGGTGTCCATGGTAGGGAATGTGGCCAGGATGAGCAGGGTGGCCGGGGTGGCCAAGGTGGCAGTGGTGGGCAACATGGGCAGGGTGGCCCAAGAGGCCAGTGTGTCCAGGACCAATCAGGGACACGTATGCCCCCACCCAATGGGTCGATGAGATGCAGCTGACACCATCCCAGCTCAGGCCCTGTTAACCCTGTTAACCCAGCCCAGATTGGTCACAGAACTGGCACGGGATGACTCACATGCCGACTTCCGTTTCACAAAGTCAAAGCCACATGTGGTGGTGAAAGATGCTGTCACCAGGCCACGTGGATCTGGGGCAGCAATGTCATCTGCTGCCCCGAGTAGCCAAGGTGAGGAGGCTGCAGGGGCAGCTGCAGCTGAATCCACCCTGGCTCTGAGTCACCCAGCCGAGACAGTGTTGGTCCCACACCATCACACCAATGCAGCTGTGCCGCTTGGTCCTGGCAACACCGCCCTACAGACCAGAGAAGTGTAAGCCACTCAGGGTCCACACCACATCTCAAGAGGAATAATCGTGCTCTTGCAGAACAGGCTGGGACCCCAGACTTGGCTCGCCACTCCGGCATGTCTAGGAAGCAGAGTTTCAATGATGTGGAACTAGACGCACTTGTGGGATACATGTCGGCACATGGCAGTGACATGCTGGTGAGTGCAGGGTGCAAGACTATGACTGCTCAATGTAGGGCCCACTGGCAGTGCATCAGAGACCAGATTAGTTCCCTTGGATTTGTGAAGTGCACAGCTGATGATTGCTCAAAGCGGTGGAATGACCTAAAACGCCGAGCAAAAAACAAGCTGGCTTCCAATTATGCCACTACTGTTGTGACTGGCAGTGGGTCTCCACCAGAGGAGGATGAACTCACAGAACAGGAGGCAATCGTTGGAGGGTTCATCACAGAGGATCAGATCCAAAGCGTGGGAGACCTACCAGATCTTGAGGCAGTGTCCGTGAGTGGGCATTTGTGTGTGTCCAGACCATGTGAATGTTGCTTGGGTGATGTGTTCTGATTGAATGCCAGGTCTGGCTGTGTAGTCATGACTGCTATATGTCACCCATGTGGTGCCTCCGAGCCATCCCCTGCGCTTGGGTTTGGGTTTCACAGTGTCCCTACTGACCGCTGAAAACACTTTGCACATAATGACTGCACTTGCCCTTCAACTGGCATCATGCCACAACATTCTTAATACTGTTTTTCTTTTTATTCTGCCTGATTGATGGAATCAGTTGCATGATAAACACTCTTTTTTGTGCCGTTCTGCACCAAATTCACCATACTTCAAACATAGGTTTCACCCATCAATGCACCACATTTGTTAACTTTTTATGGAAATAATTTCATAAATCAGGCTGATTGACTTTTGTGCACCTACACATGCACTGCACCCGATCACTTTGGAGCCCTGTTTGATTGTTCAAAATGACAATTGACTTGTGTCATGTCCAAGTGACGTACCATTGATGTATCCATGTGCCTCCCATCACTGTATTAGTAAACATTTGCGTTGTTGCAGCATGTGACACATGTGTGTTTTGTGACACTCTTTTGCATGTTCTATTTCATGATGTACGTCTAACATGGATGGGGGACAGTACTGATTTACTAGCATCTGGGTGTCCTTGTCAGTTCTGCCATGGCTATGCTAAGTGCCATTTGTGTGCTGGCATGTGTCATGTTTGTGGATTGTCCATGCCACTCACAGGCTAATGTGTGATGCAGGTGCTATGTACCATGCAGCACTTGTGTTGGTTTTCCATTTTGGAGTCCTCAGTGTTTGCTTTTAGGGTTCCCTTCCACTTCATTGCCACTGCATGCATGCCAGAGAGAGTTAGTGTCATGTGTGACATGTCTCATTAATGTATTCGATGTGTAGATTGTGATGCCTATGTGTGTCGGCTATGCTGTTCATGCCTGTCTTCATTACGTTTGTTTTATTTTTGTTCAGGTGATGAGGCATTAGATGCTGTTGAGGAGGAGGAGATGGCACAGGGCAGAAGTACTCAGAGCACCAACCAGGCACCAGTGGAGGATGTGGGGTGATGGTGCAGGAAAATCCATTAATCTTACAGACCATCCTGTCCACGGGTGTCTCTGCGTACACCTCCGATGACATCTATGGCTCAGGTGCTGAATCAGACATTGAGACAAATGTCCCATTGCAGGTGAGTGTTTCTGGTAGGGATGCTGTTCTGTCCAAAACACCTGCACTGGGGGTAGACCCCTCAATGGCCCATTCAGTGTTGGAATGTCCGCCTGTGGTGGTTATGGATACAGAGTCACACTCCACTAAATTTGCTCCTGTTCCTGGGCCAGCAGATCAAAGGAGTCCTGCAGCCTCAGGCAGTGCCAGCACAGCAAGGTGCACATCACCTTGGCCCAAACAGGTGTGGTGCCCGCGAAGGCGGTGGCCGTTCACCACCGGGCAATACTGTGTGGGAGAACTCCATGTATACTATTGCAGCACAACAGGGGGCATCGTGTGAGATGATGGCTCAGGCGTGGATCGGGTGGCCACTTCCATTCTCCCCCCAGAAAGGCAGGTGGAGCTCCAGCAGCAGGCAAAGGAGTCCATGTGCCACTCACACAGGGAGGACATGTTGGCGGCCAACAGGGACCGACGGACTGAACTGGAGACTCTGCGCACAGCCATATCTGCAGAGTCAAAGGCCCACAGGGATGCCCTGAGGTTAGAACACAGGTCCCTCAGAGATACTCTGGGTGCACTTGAGGTGTCGCAGAGTAAAGGTCAGAACAGCAGCTGGAGCAGCTAACAAACACAATCTCAGCTCAGCTCCAGGCAACCCGTGAGGAGATCCAGGCATCACATGAGGCCTTGCAGGCAGAAGTCTGTGCTACATGTGAGGTGCAGCATGGGGATCTCCGGACCATCATTCTGCAGAACCAAACCTTTCAGACCTGCATCCTGCTGCCATGGAGGAGCATGCCAGGGCTTTGCGTGGTCTGCCTCCCATACCATGCACACCTTCTAATGTAGCACCAGAGGGTGACGACAACAACAGCAGTTCTCCCACTATCGAGTAGCCGTGCAGGCCATGAGCCCATGGAGGATTTTTTCTCAACATCCACGCATGTGGGTGTTGGGCTGCACCCTGTACCTCCTCCCTCCTGGGTGTTCCCCCCACACCCTTGGTCGACCCATGGCCATTTTTGATTTTTGATTTTTCTTTTTTCTTTCTTTTTTCCTTTTTCTTTTTGTTTTTTGTTTTTTGTTTTTTCTTTTTTCATTTTCATTTTTCTTTTTCCATTTCTATTTTTCAATTTTAATTTGCAATTTTTCATTAGTTATTTTCATTTTCATTTGCATTTTTCATTTTCTTTTTCATATTCATTTTTCATTTTCATTTTTATTTTGATTTTTCTTTTTTATTTTTCTTTTTCATTTTTTTACATTTTCATTTCATTTTTTCATTTGTATTTGGAATTTTCATTTTTTGTTTCATTTTTCATTTTCATTTTTTTATTTTTATGTTCATCTTTTTTGTTGAAAATTCTTTTGCTTCTATTGTACATTCATGTTACAGTATGTTGCTTTGTGTGGCACCCGTAGGCATCCACTGTGTGTTCTGACTGGGCCAATGCAGGCTTGTCCTGTGTTTGTGTTAGCAGCTTGGGGTCCTGACACATATGCCACTCCTGCTTCCTCTTTCCATGGGATTGCAAGGGTGTCACCGTGTGACAGTAACTTACACAGAGGTATTGGGCTTCCATCAGTTGTGTGGCCAGTCTGTAGTCCAAACTGTGTATACACCCCTAGTGGGGATTTCTGATGATTTCTCCACTGCACGGTTGATTTGTATATTGTATGAAATATTGCCCATTATGCATATTTGCATGTAGCTTCTTTGTGTGGTAACTTGCCTGTGTCCATTGCACATGCAGTTCATGTTGTATGCAGTAACCTGCCACATTTACCTACCAACAACACACTGGAGATTGACGGGGTCGATGTGCTGCCTTTGTCAGGTTGTAACACTTGCACTATTGTCATTGGTTATTTTCATACATTGCCACTGTTGGGTCCTGTGTTCATGTTTTCTATTGCTGGTGAGTATTTGTTCATGTATGCTGTTTATTTTTCATAGGTGAGAGGGAATTGTCTCTGCCCTGTTTCAATTTGTGACGGTGCACTTTGTGAGACTTGTGTGAGGTGCTGGGCATTCATTTGGTTGCTTTGACATTGTATGCCATGCCATGGTGTAATGGCCAGCTCAGATAAGGTTTGGGAGGGGTTGGGTCACATACCAGTATTTGGGTGTGCTTTTTTTGCAAGGGGGTAGTCCTTCATGCAGCATGAATGTGTGCCTTTTACTGACACAGCATTGCATCTTTTTAAGTAGCTAGGATGCACACAATGTAGCACTTTCAGGTAAACAATCCAAGGGTGGTATGGTTGTGTCAGTTCACTGTCCTTTTTGTCATCATCAATTGTCAGCTGGTATGTGCCAGGCCTGTGTGCACTACGCAGGGGTGGGATTTTATGTGAAAAATGTGCCACAAGCTAGGTAGGGGCTGCCTCACCATGTGCCCGTTCCCCTCCCATGCGCAAGGGCCGTGCATGTGGTTGGGGATGTGGGGGCCGGGTTGCAACATTGTGCAGGACACATGTTGCCACTATGATCCTGCATACTTCTGGGGGCGCATATAGCAGCTAGCCACCAGAGCGGTCAAGGGAGCGGAAACGTGACTTCAGCACTCTGAATGTGCGCTCCACTATGCCGCGGGTTGCAATATGGGCTGCATTGTATCTTACCTCGGGTGGTGTGGTGGGGTTCCGTATTCGTGTCATCATGTAGGTGCTCAGAGGGTAGGCACTGCCCCCTGGGGAGGTGATAATGGTTGTCATTAGTTGGGTTTTGCAATTTGTCAGTGTCGGACAAGCATGCATGTGCGGAGGCATTTTTACTCACCAATCAGCCAGGTGTCGCCATGCCTCCCAGCTTCCAGGTCCCGGTTTAGGGGTGACATTCTGAATATGAAACTATCATGACTGGACCCCGGATAGTTGGCACATACAGAGGTGATGATTCCCTTGGCATCACATACAACCTGCACGTTGATGGAATGCCAGTGCTTGCGGTTTCGATAGATGTGCTCAGTGGCCCTAGGAGGACGTAGAGCCATATGGGTGCAATCAATGGCACCTAGCACTCTGGGGAATTGTGCCACCCCGTAAAAGTCCTGGACCACGGCCTGCCTTTCTGCAGGTGTTCTGGGCGTGTATATGTGCCTGCGGACTGAGGGGCGTGTAGTCATGATCGCCAACACCTGGTGTAGGCAGCGTGACTGTGTGGCCTCTGTGACACCCCCAACGATGGCACTTGTCTGCTGAAATGAACCAGTAGCCAAGAAATGGAGTACATTGAGCACCTTTTCCAAGGGGCTCAGTGCTTGTGAGCACAGGGTGGGTGATGTGAGGTCATCCTCCCACTCAGCAACCAGTTCTAGGATGATATTGGGTGGAAACCTGTACCTGCCATAGACCTGGTCATCAGGCATCCCAAAAAGGCTGGTCCTGGGTAAATAAATGCAGGCCCTGACTATCCTCCTCCTCCTGAGGTGTCCCACGACCACTGCTGCTTGGAACGGAATATTCATCGTAGCGTTTGAGCTTGTTTGTTGTTTGCGTGCACTTTTATGCTCTCATCGTGGACCCTTCCCCCCTTCTTCCGCCTGGCGTACGTGTTTCCAGATTAGTGCGTCTTTTGTGGCGCGCAGATTTCCCCTGTTCGATTCCATGAATACGTGTTGTTAGCACGCTTGTGAGCGTTGCGAGGATTTGGCGGCGGTACTTCCCCTGTAACGGCCACATTTTTGCGTGTTGTTCCCATTCCGCGTGTTCTGCCCCCTTTTTAGGTGTGTGCGCTGACCTGTGTGCGCCTTCACTGGCCGTCTCGTGCACAGCCTTCGGGATGTCAAAATGATGTGTGCGCCACATGTGGATTCAGAGCACCTCTCAGATAAGCCACGCGCAGAACATTCCATGAATCGACTAACGGCTGCGTGCACAGCTTTCGCACGCATGCGCTGCGATTTTCACGCTTACGCTCCCCTTTTCAGCACACATTAATTCCATTAATTACCCTTTAAATAACTCAATATTACAGGGGTGGCGGTGCCCATAGGCGTTGTCCAGCCTGGAGTACTCAGGTCTATGCTTTTGTTGTGGTGTAAGCATCGGAAAAGTTGGGTAGATTAGCCCCGCAAATTTTCCTGAGGTTGGTCTACCATCATTCCATTTAATTTAAAATTTCCCTTAGCCAACGTGAGTGCACACCCACTACTTGGATGGTTGAATTCCCCACATGCCACCCAGCCTCAACATGTGAACCACCACCCGACTGAAGGTCTGGTTCATCATCTAGACAAAAGTACCAGCTCATGTTATCTGCATTTCCATAACAGGAGCCTGATTTTTGCTGCGTGGCCATATATAATACCTGAAGCAATATGCTTAGGGTTCTCCCCTTGCATAGCCATTAACTATCTAAGAATCCGGTGGTCTGTTTAGATGGTGAAGCGAGACCCAAAGATGTAGAGTTTCAGCTTCTTCACTGCCCACACGGCAGCGTAGGCTTTTTTTTGGCCCAGTTACTTTCCCTTTTTTGTTAATCGCCTGCTAATGTAGGTGATAGGTTGCTCTACCCCTTGAAAGTTCAGTTGCACTAACACTGCTTGTCAGGAAAGACAGAAGGATAGTTTGATTTTCTTACTAAACCTGCCTACCTAGCCAATCTAATACTAGAATGCACTGATGGGCCGCTTATCTAATAGGGACATGAAAAGAAGATAAAGAGAAAATATTTTAGAAGAAATATTCACAATCTAAATTATTGTTTCAGCCCTGTCTGTCCAAAGGCACTAGTAACCATGTAAGTTAATACATGCAAGAAACGTATTAAAAAAGGAACACCTATGGCATAGTCTCAGCAGTCTGATCTGGGTACATCTCGATTTAATATCCAGGAGACTAATTGAGTTAACCTAGCGTAACTTACCTTAAAACAACAAAGAAACGCAAACAGGACTAATGCGCCAAAAATGAGTGACGCTGCCTGTTGGAAATGACAAAAGAATGAAGACAAAAACACACACAGTCTGTCCTTTGGGTACTTGATATTGGACAGAGCGTGGGGAGAGTAAAAAGTTTGCTCAAAATGTCAGTAGGTTTAATTTGGACTCCACAATGTTGATTTGACAATTTTCTTCAGAACAGTCTGGGGTGGTTTCTGGTACACTCAAATATTGAGTGACTAGAATTGATATGCAGGATATACTTTACCCCACTTCTATTGCCATGGACTGGGAAGCTCGAGCAAGGAATTTAGGAACAAAGAAAACAAAGTCCAAGGTCACTACTCTGCTGCAGCAAATTGGTTCAAGAAAATGCAACTTTTTTCATACACTATTGTAGGTACGGTTTTTCATAGAGACGTGAACAAAGTACACTTGTAGCACAGGTTGTGGATATTGTAGGTCTAGCAGGCCAAGCCCTAAATAGGCAGATAGATCCTACAATGCATGGTGTAACCAGCAAAAAGGCATATTGGTACACTTACCCTCTGTTGTCTCCGGCCAGAATCAGAGATTAAAATGATAGGAGAAACGATCTTCTATTTATATGCAGCATAGCCAGCATAGGTTTCTGAAACTGTAAGGAAGATAGAATGGACATGTCACTAATCACCAGGCATGCCGTACCTGTATTTATCCATAATTAGGTGTTTCAACTGTATAATAGGTGTATAGGCAATTAGGCAATTGGTTAAAGATATATCCCAGGGCCGGGAAGCGCAACAAAATGCCCCAAGGAGAGATTGGGGTGAGTTACCAGTCTCTTATCGACAATCAGGGATACGCCCGTTGTGATAATACATGAGCACATGCAATGGGAGGGAGGACAAAGGTGCTGGTTAAAAGGTCCTGTATCTACTTATAGGTTTTCAAATTACGTACAGGCACTGAGCGATGCCTGACTTCCATATCACTTGGCATGCCACACTTCCCTACATAATAATTTGCAAAAGACCTGTTGTTCCGTATTCTATGGGCGTAATGGGGAAACTGTACTAAACTCCTTATTCGTGCAACGGAGCTCTCCCAGGTTAACAGAAATTAGCAGCGGTTCAAAAAACATTCACTTACTTAGTTGCGTATGCATCTAATCCCAGAGGATAGTCCAAGACGCTCAGTTGGGCATCCGGTGAAAAGGCGGATGCCTTGGTGAATGCCGGTAACTAAGGATGATTGATCACGTGTACAAGTCATGTGTAGTGGCCCATTCACGTTGCCACATTGACGCAAACTGTCTTAACATAACGGCGATCACAAACCATTTAAGCAACTCGATGAAGGTCAGGCAAAGCAGGCGCATAGTGAGTGCCACCTTTCTGTTTGGCATTAATATGCAACTGCTTATCAGAGCCTGGCAAAAGCACAATAATGTGCATATTATTTAGACGCTGGGTCCTTATCTTCCTATAGGAGGGCCGTGTGTGCCACAAAGAGTATGGCCCTCATTAGGACCCTGGCATTAAGGGGTTAACGGTGTCGTAAAAGGTGTCGGCGGCGTAAAACCATTAACGCCTGGTTACGAGGTCCCTTTGCGGCTCCCGACCTTCACGGCTGGTTTAGACCAGCCGTTCAAGTAGGGACCCGCAAATGGACTTTCGAGGTAATTATGGTACTGCAATTTGCAGTACCGTAATTACCACCTTCCTCAGTCACATTGAGCCCTATGGGGCAAAAATGAGAATGGGGAAGGGCCAATGGTAAATGGGGAATAACCGCCCGCCAACCTTGGAATGGGGCGGTATTTCCCCATTTACCATTGGTGGACTCGTTACAATACTGGCAGCAAGCATGATGCTAATAGCGCCATTGGTTACCGCCAGTGTTGTAATGAGGGCCTATGTATTAATCCCAGTGTGTTATAACTGTAGGGTGGCAATGGGCCTCATTACGACCCAGGTAAGTTACCGCCTGGGTCGTACCCTTACCACCATGGTGTAAACTATGTTTACACCATGGTGGATGGCGGATTTACCACCCCATTCCAAGGTGAGGGGGGCGGTAAATCCCCATTTCCCATTTTACCCTTCCCCATTCCCATTTTTGCCCCATAGGGCATAATGGGAGTGGGGAAGGTGCTAATTACGCCACCTTAAATTACGGTGGCGTAATTAGCACCATGGGCCCTTAGCGCCATGGATTTTAACGCATGCAAAAAGCAGGCGTAAGACTCACCATGGCGCAAAGGCACCTCGGAATCAGGCGTTAAGGGTTGGCGCCGTTTACGGCACCGTTAACCCCTTAACGCCTGATTCGTAATGAGGCCCAATGAGCATTTGGAACATATTACGTGCACAGAGTAGATGTTCATCCCAGTGTGTTGTTGTTGGATCACAATTAAACTCTGTAGCACTGTAAATCAGGCAGCAAAGCCTACCGCGGTATCAGCACTGCATGTTACAAATACGGGTATCAATTATTCCATTACTGACAGTGCCCACCTTGGGATGGACTCGTTCAGGCCATTTCGATAAGTCCTAAGGCTGAATTTCCAGTTTTGTTCACGTTTAAGCAACATACTGGCAATATCTCCTCCTCCACATGACCTTTTCGATAATGATCCATTCAATCTCATGTGCATTTTGTCTCTCCTTTATGAAGTGTGCTACAAGCGGTGCATTTTCGCGTTTAGTCCTGATACATGACATGTGCTCCTGTATCTGTTTTTTCACAGGTCTGCCAGTCATTCCTACATACATGCGATTGCAGGAGCATTTTATTAGATAGATGGTATTAGAGGTATTGCAATTGGTCAGAGAGTTTTGTCTCCAGGGAGTTTTTAGGCCAAGTTCCTAGGTTTTCGTGTGTGTGTGTGGTAATGGTGCAAGCATTGCAATTGCCACATGGTGAGTGTTCCAGTGTCGGTGTGGTATCCCATAGTATGGCTTGTGGTGAATTAGTAATTGGTGCTTGATAAGAATGTACTATGTTATCTCGGAGATACTTTCTCTTTTTTATAGCAAACCTTGGGGTAGGAAGATTCACAGGCCCCACATTCAAAATGGGCCAAAGTTTGAGGATTTCCTTTTTGATGATATTGATTTTGCTTGAGTAGCCAAAAACTGCAGTGATGGTTTGGGGTACTTCCGGTCGTGCCAGTTGCTGTACGGTTATGTCACGTGGAATGTTTCTGGTCCGTTTTCTCGCTTGCCTGATCATTTTATTCGGATACCCTCTTTCAAGGAGATGATTTTTCAGAACCTCTGATTGTGTGTCGTATTCCTGGAGGGTAGAGCAGTTTCACCTGTACTGTAAAAACTGACCGGAAGGCAGGTTGTAACAAAAACTTTTTGGGTGGAAGCTGGAATATTCTAGAAGCGAATTACGGTCTGTAGGATTTTGAGGTTTTTTAAATACTGTGGGCTAAGAATACCACTGTCTGCTCGTACCTCCACTTGTAGGAACTGTATTGCCTCTTATTGCCTCTTAGTGATGTTGTGTGTGAATTTCAGATATCTGTTGCTGGAATTGAGCCAGGTCATGAATTTGCCAAAGGCTATTGAATCAGCAGTACAGATGACCAGAATATCATCTATGTAGCGGGTCCATGAGGTGACCTGTGTCCAGAAGGGGTTGATTGCTTGATATATGTGTTTTTCCTCCAATTCAGCCACATCAAGATTCACCAAATTGGGGCAAATGTCACACCCATTGCTGTACCGGAACATTGCTGAAAAAAGGTTTCCTTGTAGAGAAAGACTTTTCTAGTGAGGGCTATTACAGTCAACTGTAAAATGAATTGAATAGGCATGTCCATGGGAGGGTTCAGTTCTTGCAGAACTTTTTCAACAATCAGCAGGGTCTCTATCTGAGGAATATTTGTATACAGAGACTCTATATTGAGTGTGACAAGGTACTGTGTCTCAAGGTTAAATGGTAAATTGTTAACCATGTTGAGGATGCTGGCAGTATCTTTGAGATATGACCTCATCTTAGTCATTTCGGTTCTTAAAAAGAAATCCACAAATTCTGATAGTGGCTCCAGGATGGACTGTATTTCTGCCACAATTGGTCGACCAGGTGGAGGTAGTATCCCCTTGTGGACTTGTGCATAGGACGCAGGTATTTTGGGACATTTTGGGCATAGGAAGGCTGCTTCCTTCCTGCTGATCTGGCCTTCACAAACAGCTTCCTCCACTATTCCAGGGATAAGTGTATGAATAGTTTTTGTCGGGTCACCTGGGAGAATCTGATAATGCATTCTGTTTTTGAGTAGTGAGGTCACCATGAGATTGTAATCCTGGGTATTCATCACAACAATTGATCCTCCTTTATCTGCTTGTTTTATGGTGACCGCCCCATTGTTACTCAGATTACGTAATGCAGTACGTTCTTCCTTTGAGATTCCCTGGAATGCAAGTTTTTCGTCCTTTCCAATGATTCCCAGTTTCTTAATGATAGCCTTTTCGAAGGTGATGGATTCTTCAGAGTTTGTTTGGGGATAATAGGTGGATTTAGGATGTAGTTCAGTTGTGTCCTTCTGTCTATTCGTATCCTGCTGAGCACCTTGTTCCCCAACAAATTGGTGTCGTCAAATTTTCCTCATTAGTTTGGTGCGGTCAATCCTCAGCTGGAAAGCATCATAATGCGCTGTAGGCACAAAGCTAAGTCCTTTCTGTAGGACCTTCACCTCAGCTGCCGTCAGGGGATTTGCAGAGAGGTTGTTCACTAATAGTTCTGTTTTTAGAGTAATCCTTTCCCCTGCTTCTCATGATCCTGGGGGAGTCTTGATTTTGTCCTCTCCCACATCCTTTCCCTCTGCCGCCCCCATCTAAAAAAGGCTTCCTTGTGGCATCCTATCCTCTTTGGTTGAATTGGTCTTGGAATTGGACCCGTCTGTCTCCTGATCATTCTCGATTGCGAGAGTTGTTGCATTCGTACCCCCTGATGTTCCAGGTCTTGGGTCATCATCAGAGCTACCATTGGAAAAGCGCCATGCCGCCCGTGTATTGCACCTCTGGTTTTGTCTCGGTTGTTGCCATCTACGCGCTTGGTTAGGCGTTTATTACGGTTGGTTGGGAGGCATATCGTCATAGTGGCTATCCAGAATGTACCGATATGTCTGTTCTTGGGTGAATGATGAAATGTCTTTTTTTAGCTTTTGTGTTTTTTTATTTAGGTTGGTTTCTTTGAAATCCTTAATGACACTGTCCAGGTCGTCTAGTTTTTCGTTGAAGGCATCTAGGGTTGCTATAGACTTGAGTTGGTCAATCTTCAGTTCTATGTCTGCCATGAGTTTTATTGACACTGTTTTGGCTGTGTTGATGAACAGGATTTACCAATCCCTGGTACATTTATTGGCAATAAAACTCCAATCCTTACGGAATTGGATTTGATCGAGAAAGATCCGGGGTTCTATACGGATGATTAGGCCATCCGGTGCTGCTTAGGCGCATAAATCTTGGTCATGAGGAGGCCGTGTAATTCTGTTCTTATTAATTTCTTTCTAAGGCCTTCCAAATCATTCCAGTCATCATCATTATTTATAACTACTTGTGCCACAGGCACCCCTCCAATCAAAGATGGTGCTGCCAAAATTGTTTCCACTAAGTCTTCTGCAAAAGCAAGGTTGTTGGATTCTGTCGTCATGTCAATGCTGACATCTGTCATATTTAAGGACAAGTAAAAAGGATTTTTTTTTATTTTGTTGTTAGAAAGAGGCAGACACACATGTGTGTGTATCAGTGAAAAATGTCTCAAGCAAAGTGTCTCAAGAAAGTTGTCTTAAGAACACTTACTGTACTCAGTTTATTTATTACTCCCACAAACAACCGGAGTGGGAATCAGTTACGCAGTGGGGCCCACAGCTGTCGCGTTAGAAAAGCAGTCACAGACTTGGGGGCACTAGATTAATAGTGTACAGGGTAATGCCCTAACTTATAATGGTTTTAACATAAAAAGAGGGCAGAACACAACTCTATGTAATTATTCTCCAGCACAGAGCTTTATCGACAGACAGTAAGTGGCTTATGCTGGACACGTTTGTAGGTCTAGTAGCCTAAGCCTATTTGGGGCTTGGCCTACTAGACCTACAATATCCACAATCTGTGCTATAAGTGTACTGTGTTCATTTCTCTATGAAAAACCGTACCTTCAAGAAGTGGACAAAATAATTTGCATTTTCTTGAACCAATTTGCTTGGAACTGCAGTGACCTTGGACTATGTTTTCTTTGTTACTGTGTTCCTTGCCCGAGCCTCCCAGTCCATTGCAATAGATGTGGGATAAAGTATATCCTGCATATCAATTCTTTTCACTGTATGTTTGAGTGTACCAGAAACCACCGAAGACTGTCCTGAAGAAATGTGTCAAATCAACACCTGTACCACTGAAACTGGTAGACAGTGGTTGTTACATTGGGGAGGACCCATTAAACCTACTAACATTTTGAGCAACCTTTTTACTCTCCCCACGCTCTGTCCAATACCTAAAGGACAGATTGCGTGGAGTGGTGTCTGTTTTCTGTCTTCATTTTTTTGTAATTTCCAACAGGCAATGCCACTTGTTTTTGGCACATTAGTACTGTTTGGGTTTCTTTGTTATTTTAACCTAAGTTACCCTAGGTCAACTCAGTTAGTCTACGGGATATTAAATTGCTATGTACCCAGATCAGACTCTGAGACTATCCCATAGGTGTTCCTTTTTTAATACATTTCTAGCATGTATCTACTTACATGGATAATAGTGGCTTTGGACAGACATGGTTGAAAGAATCATTTAGATTGTGGATATTTCTTCAAAAATATTTTCTCTTTACCATATTTTCCTGTCCCTATTAGATAAGCTGCCCATCAGCACATTCTAGTATTAGATTGGGACTAGACAAGAGTAAGAAAATCAAACTATCCCTCTGTCTTTCCAAACAACATTAATTCTGCAGCACCTGAAGCACTTGTTTTAGGTGGGATATGTGGTCCTCCCAGGTGTGGCTGAACACAGCAATGTCATCTAGATAGGTTACACTGAGGTTTTCCAGTCCAGAAAAAACCTGGTTAACCATCCTCTGAACAGTGGCAGGGGCATTCTTCAATCTGAAGGGAATCACAGTGAACTGATAATGTCTTTCTGGGGTTGAAATACTGACCTCTCTCTTGCTCAGTTTGTCTAGCCAACCTGCCAGTACCCTGCCATAGGTCAAAAGAAGTCATGTACTTGACAGCGATGAGCTTGTCAATGAACTCAGCTGCCGGAAGGATAGGTTGAACATCTCTCTTCATGATAGGATCGAGTCCCCTTTAGTCCACACAAAAGTGGACTTCAGTCTTCCCAAGACTGGTCTTTTTAAAGACCAGTATTACTGTGCTAGTCCAGGGGATATGGTATGGCTATATCACTCCTATGGCCAACATCTTGGAAATGTCCTTGTTGATGGTGTCCCTTACCTTATAAGAATCCAGTGAATCCTCTTCTTCACCGGCTTACTGTCATCAGTGGCCATATTATGGGTGAACCAATCTGCGTGACCTGGAGTCAGTGAAAACAGACTAACAAACTGTCTCAGTAAACAGTGATAGCTGTTCTGACTGGTCTGTTTTAAGGATGATACCCTCAAATGACCCATCTGTGGCTTCATTGTGCAGGAGGTTCAGGAGGGGATTGGTATCCTCCTCGGTCTCTCCATCTGTCACTAACGCCATGACCAAGTCTGCTATAATGGGGTTTCAGCCAGTTGATGGAAAAGATCCTGCACATCTGTTTAGACTCTTTCACGTCAATGAGATAATTTACCTCACTGACTTTTTCCAGCACATAGTCAGGCCAAATGCACTTGCGCACACCTCGCGAAGTACCTTGGAGTGCCTCTTTGCCTGGTACTCTCTCTGGCTGTGGACTTCAGTCTGTGGACAACTTTGTGAAAGGAATACATTCCTTACGCATTTTTCCAGTGTTTAACTGAGGCTTTTACAGTCTTTGTTCCTGAAACCACGTCCCTAACGGCGTTACAAAATATAAACGAGCCAGCGTGTGCACCAGCACATGCACACCTAGCAAAGTACCTTGGAAGTGCCCCTTTGCCTGGTACTCTCTCTGGCTGTGGACTTCCTTCTATGGACAACTTCGTGAAAGGAATCAATTCCTTACATGTTTTTCCAGTGTTTAACTGAGGCCATTACAGTGTTTGTGTCTGAAACCATGACCCTAATGGCGTTGCAAAATAAAATCAAGCCTCTGTGTGCAAAAGCGCACGTGCACCTAGCAAAGTACCTTGGAAGTGCCTCTTTGCCTGGTACTCTCTCTGGCTGTGGACCTCCTTCTGTGGACAACTTTGTGAAAGGAATCAATTCTTTACAGTACTTTGCGCACTCAGTTCTCCAAGAAACAAGAACTTTTCATTTGGCTGTGAAGGATTTCTTCTAATACACTGTTTTTGCTTTTTCCAGTGTTTTTCCATTGTTTAACTGTAAAGACTGGTAAGGGGGTGTCTGTACTTCCTCTCTCTATATGGTAGAGGAGAGGCACAGCAGACCCCAGCCAAGATTCTCTATTATGGTAGCAATGGACGAGCAATCAAGGCCTAGCTTCTCAGGAGGTGATGCGGGCTGGTTCTTAAGTACAGTGTAGTCCCTGAACCCCCACAAAGGAATGTACACACACTGTATTACTGAAAACACAGTCTTTATATAATTAATATTCAAAGGTATGTACACGATCACAATAACGCACTTTGTACTTGGAAGTCAATAATGATAAATATATTCAAGTCTAGAGTGGTACCACTAATGTTATCAAATCTCATTAAAGTGCATCAACTGTACGGTTAAAATGGCACCCAGGTCAATAACGAGTAAACCAGCAATAGAGATAGGCAGGAACGTAAGATGGTTGAAACAATAAGCAGAATGCTGGCCCCGTTACCTAGACACAGTTCTGTGTGGAGATCCCCCCACCTGGGCAACCTGTAAATAAAGATATATAGCACAAGCCCAGTCCATATATTGTCTGATAGTCTTACTTCTTCCTATTAAGGTTTTACCCCCCCAATGTTCCTGGTGGAGTAGAGTTCTCCGACGATGCACCGACTGATCCTTCTTGAGTGCCTCCCTTTCAGGCGGGAGCCACGGATCGTCGAGAGGTGTCGGGGAACTTGGCGTTCGGTGTCGGGGAATCGACGGCCCTTCTTGAGTGCCCTCCCTTTAAGGCGGGAGTCACGGGTCGTCGAACGTCCGATGGTGAACATGGTGAATTATGGCAGGGAAGTGGCCGCTTCGTTCCTAGCGGTGCTCATCGACGACAGAGCATTGGCGTCCTGCAAGGAAGAGGCGTGCGGGGCACCTTGGTGACAATAGTTCTGGACCACAAAGAGATGATGAAGAACTTAGGCCCAGCAAGGGCGTCGAGTCGTCGGCGTCTCTGCGGTCTGTAGGTGGCAGGAAACCCACCGGTGGATGCTCCTCGGCACGTCGATGGTCGGGCCTTCTCCAGCGGGAGACAAGCGGATGACGATGCAGACGAGAGCATCCGATGATCAATGGAAGTTCTTAGGCAAACGGGAGCACGGCGGCTCGGTCGGCGACGGCGGTCGTCGACAGTGGCGGACAACAGTCCGAGTGCTTCTCCTTGGAGTTCCGCAGCAGTCCCTGTATCGGGTCGGCAGCCTGTCGTAGCTCTGTCTACCAGGGAGCGTTGGCAAAGATCAGCTGTGCACGATGGTCGCTCGTAGCTCTGGAAGAGGGCGCCTTACCAGGTCCTCTCTGGGTCAGTCCTTGGAGGCACAGCAGCTTTCAGATTGTGAAGGAGAGCAACAGCAATTCTTCTCGTCCAGCAGGGCTTCAAGGTCAAGCGTCAGGTAATCCAGTTACTCGTCGTAGTGGACTTCAGCTTCTGAACACGATTCCTAGCAGTGAGAGGTCCCCAGATATACTGTTGATCTCCCATTCATTCCACTGGGTCACACTCAAGCATTCAATCATGACTACGGGCATTCATGCAGGCAGGCAGCCAATCAGGCACACAAGGTATTCAGGCCATTCACTTCTCTCCAGACACTCACAACAAGTTATGTGTATTGGGACAAGTACCGAGCCATTCAACACACCAAGCTGCATTCATACCGCTTTCGGGGAGGGTTGTCTCAGTCATTGTGTCAACCACCAGATACTAGACACAAACAACACAGAATGCATATTCGTCACACACTCTATTCACCCAGGTCCCACCCACAGGAGGTACCCACAACATACATCACCGGGAAGGCTCCAGCTAGTCTGACTGGGCCTTCACAACAACACCATATATGGCACTTCCACCCAACAGCCAGTCAGGGGGAAGGGACAGAGTCAGGGCTTCCAGGACTTTGGGAAAACAAGGTAATGGGTAATAGAAAGCAAGAGGCCACCGGGGCCATCTTGTTTTCCATCAGGAATCAACTGATCCCAATGGCAGGGCTGGGGTATCCCAAAATGGAGGATACTCCGCGCACCTGTCAAATTCAGCATGGAGCTGCCACCAGCCTATACCCTGCTCTGTGGGCCACCCACAGGTGCCCAAAAACATACACTAGGGGCACAGGGTTGTACCCCCACCCATGGGTGCCATAAGGGTATCCCACGGGTCCGTTCACCAAACCAAAAGAAAGAGAGCTGCACCGCCAGGAGTCCCACATGAACTCCTGCACGGAAAACACGAAAAGGACAAGGATACGGAGGCCCTGTCCCTCCGATGCATTTCCAGCATCACATTAACTGAGGCTTTTACAGTCTTTGGACCTCATTATGAGTATTGTGGAATGGGTTAACGGGTGCCGCTAATGGTGGCGGACCCGTTAAACCCATTCCGCAATATTACGAGGTTCCCTTGCGGGACCCGATGTGGATGTCTGGTTTCACCAGACGTCCTTACCGGGTCCCGTGAGGGGACCAGGGAGCTAACAACGGGCCGGTCGTAATTGGCCCATTGTTAGCTCCCATGCCCATTCCAGTTGAGCCCTATGGGGGCTGAAATGGGAATGGGGAAGGTCCGGGCCCGGGTTCCCTGAGGGAGGGATTACCGGGCCCTCGAAACTCGGAAAGGCCCGGTAATTCCCTATTCAGGGAACCCGGACCCGGACATGGTTCTGGAGGCAGCCATTCCCTTATTAAGGGCATGGCTACCACAAAGTCGTAATGAGGCCCTTTGTGTCTGAAACAACGCCCCTAACGGTGTTATGAAATAAAAACAAGCCTGCATGCGCACCAGCGTGCGTGCATCTAGCCAACTACCTTGGAAGTGCCTCTTTGCCTCTGCGCTGAGGTGAGTTGGCACTACCAAGGGTAACTTTGGACTGTTTAAATATCTGGCTCCATGATGTCGTGTCAGCCGACCTCCTCACGTAAAACAGTAATGCCGCCTGGAATTCTGCCAGTGGGATGACAGGAACTTTAAAGATCACAATCTTGGAATTCACAGAAGTGACCGTAAAATCACACTTGCTCCACGCCAGTGGCAGCGGGAGCTGGTAAAACACACAGGTTCATATTTAAAGATATCCCCACATCTGATATACGTAAGTTTTGCAAAGAGCCGCACACGGCCAGTTAAATGAATGTAAATCATGACGAGGTATTAAACCCCAATATTGTGTCGGACGAATTATGCCCGAGGATTCTCCTAAAAAGTGTACCCGCCTTGCAGGCAATGGGTAAATTGCCTTTTGTTAATGCTGTGATAAATGGAGCGAATTATGTTATTGATGCGACCCGTGTAGACATTGAAAACCATGTCTCCTTGACAGATAGTGTCTTACTGAATAATGTTCCACACACAGCAAACAAGAGCAAGGACATTAGTCAGATTAATTCCATATCTCCCGATGTTGCCATAATTGATTTAAATCCAAGCAATTCTCGATTTTCTCCTCATCTGTAATAAAATAACATTTCAAACAACCTCAGGAGGTCACCTATTATGCTTTCTGACATCTAGAATGGTTGCTCTGTAGTTGAGATTTCTTATCTTGCTCTGACTCCACAGCGTCCTAAAAGTTCTATTCCTGCGCCCTCTAATCAAAATCAAGCAGAAATGGAGTTGAATCTGGAGAATAGCATGCTGAATGCAATGAATGTGGCATTAGAGTCTCTGTTCAATTTGTTTGAATCTCTCGATGGCAAACTAACAGAACAGACAAGAAAATTTGACAGACTATTATCAAGGAAAACTGAAATTAGTACCTTGCTAAATTGAAAACTGAGTGAACAAGCTGCCATTCTGAAACCAATTGTTTCTCTTGTGCCGGCATGTACTCAAACCTCTTCTTGTGCAATATTGCAAGGTGCATAACACCAAAAAAAAACATAAACTCACAAGCACCTAGACAAGACAAAGTAGTGCCTTTGGTTGAAGGGATCATTCATGAAAACAACGCACACATTGCTCCTTCATCAGACAAAGGTGGCCCGGCTGAACAGCAACCTATGGGCGGGAAGGCTTCTAAAACTGCCTACACTATTTTTACTAATGGTGCAAAAAAGAAATTGCACATAAATGAACAAGTTAAACTGCAAAAGAATCTAAAAGACTTGAAAAAGAATAATACATCAAAAACAAAACAATTCTTCAAAAGCATAAATGTCCCCTGCAAAAGTGTGATAATTGCATCGAATGCAGTTACAAAAAAATATCATCAACAGCTGTATGCCTGCGCCATCCTTTATTCACCTAAAACAAATATGAATATCTTACCTTACGCTCCGTTGGATGCCCTGGTAAGTGCGGCAACTGAGCAAGATTCAGCTCAAAACAATGCAAGGACCACACCCATAGTAAAACAGACTAGTGTCCTTTCTATAAACAGTGGAGCATCATCAGAACTTACTGTAATGGAGTTCCATCGGCACGAAATTAGATGAGCGGTCGATGCATACATGGCAGGTTAACCCTTACTCGCAAAGTTGGGGACATGCCCCAATAGTGGTGAATTTCAATCCAGCGAGCAAGTGAAAATGGAAATAAAACTGCCAACGATAGAACGGTCAATTTCTATGATTTTTCGGCCAAGCTCTTCTCTCTCCCATGATAGCAATATGTCTAATCCTACTGATCCTGCAGCGAATCCTCGAGGCCAAATAGCCATTATACCTCAGAGTAATAACAGTAGCTACAAGCAATCAAACGTGGACGTGATAATTAACAAAAGTCCGTTGACCACATTAGAGAAGAATTGTACTGTGCTGGACGAAGTTGCTCCAGAGCTTTCCAACTGATGCAAACAGTGCTGAATAAAGATACTACAAAATGAAGCACTCATACAAATACCATTAAAACATCTACAGTAACAAATCGGGGGAAAGCGAACAAGCGAGCTGAGAAACGTCCGGCAACTTATTCCCTGAACCTAGCCTGTAGACCGAGGCTGTTCATACAGTATGATCTAAACCGCTGGTTGATGATTCTGGCTATTTCCTCTTACATCCCACAGTTGGAGGATATCATTTCCACTGATATTGTTTTAGTGAAATTTCAGAATGAACAAAATCTTAATTCAGTCAGAATCCGGATTAATTCCAGGGTCATCCAAAATACAATATGGTTGGCAAAAAAACACCTACATGAGATGGCATTTGACATATTAGTAGAACCCCCAATGATGAAACCACCTGTTGGTGTTGGTGATGCTACTCATCAATTGCTGCAACAAAATTCATCTTTACGTAATCAAACGTGCAATCAATGTAACTTCATGGCTTCTCAAAACTAACTAGACCCAGAGCCTGATGTTAGCGACATTTCCTTACTTAGCTGGAACACTAGGGGATTTACCCACTTGTTAAATAACAATGAAAGCTCCCTAAGTAAATACAATATTCTCATGCTACAGGAAACGTGCCTTACATCCATTCCAATATGGGACAATTATGATATTTTTCTAAATCACGCACAAAAAGGAAATCATGGGAGACCTAATTCAGGCCTCTTAATAGCCATTCAAATGAACCCAGGTATTAGTGCAAAGTCATGGGCATCCCCTAACAAGTACATGCAATTGGTCAGAATACAAATTCACTCAATTACTTATGCCATGATAAATGTCTACGGGAATCCAGAGAGAATATCCGATAAATGCTTCTTGAAAGATCTGAGTGAGGTGATGAACATAATCTCACTGGATTCAACCGTTTCTCAACGCCTTATTGCGGGAGATTTGAATTTTGATTGTATTAATGGGAAAACTCAAAGCAACAAAATTAGGTTCGCAAAGTTGAATTCATTTGTAAAATTTCATAACCTGCACAAGCTCAACAGAGCCTTCAAATCGGATACCCCCCCCCCTGTCCAACATGGCTCAGAGGTGTGAGCTCCTTGACAATAGACTACATATATTCCAATGATGAGCTCTTTTATGCAATCACAGAATTTGATATTTTGGAAAAAACGGCCAGTGATCACCATCAACTAACAGCAAAATGGCCGATTTCCCATAGTACACCAAGCACGAGAACCATTCACCAACAAAGTTTTGTAACTGTAAATAATGGCTCTAATAGGCTATGATGGTCGGAGGAGTCTTTTGGGTAACTTCTACTCCTATCTGGTCACAAAATCTGAACCATTTGGTTCAGAGGATTGTGCTAATGAGGTAGTTTACTCTAACTCAAGGTCAAGATCTTCTAATCAAAAAATACATCCCCCAAAGACGCATGTGTACAATCATGATGTGAAACGAAGGCAAGCCTTATATAGAATGCAATCAGCATATCAGAACAAAGTACAAGAATTGGCTAAAGACAAGACAAGCTAAACTATACCAAAATGATGGTCTAGCATTAATGCTAAGTGCTCTACAAACTAAGAAGATAGCCAAAAGCTGGTCTCTACTGAATCAAGTTAGGCATGGCTCACAAACCATTCCACTAGCCAATGGAGTCTCAGAACAAAATTGGATCTCTCACTTTTCAGACCTTAACTCTGTTATATATTAAAAAAGCTAACCAATCCAGAGCGTGTGGTCCGGATGGATTATCCAATCAAACGCTAAAAAGACATCCAGAAATTTGGGCAAACATATTGTTTAATATCTTTACAAATATCAATAAAACTCAAACCATACCTTCTATTTGGAAACACTCTATTGAAGTCCCCATTTACAAAAAGGGTGACAGACAATTGCCCAGTAGTTATAGACCAATAGCTCTCTTGGATCCACCGGGAAACATCTACTTGAGAATTATACTGAAAGAGCTAAATGCTTGGACTCTTCAAGTACATCTTAGAGACCCCTTTCAGTCAGGCTTTGTAGCTGGTCTTGGTACAATTCCAAACATCATCACGTTAAATATGATCTGATCCGATTATGCCACTCGGAATGAACTGCTATATTTATCATTTGTTGATTTCCGAGTGCCATTTGACTCCATTGATCGACTAATCTTGTACAATAAACTGGTAGACTATGATTGCCCACAATCCCTCCTTGTGCTGATCATGCTGTTGCACACAAATACGACCATGCAAATGAGGCCATCTGTAGCTGGGCATATGTCAAACTTATTTTCCACCCATCAAGGTCTCAAACGAGGGTGTATTCTTGCCTCTACAATCTTTAATATGTTCTGTTTGATTTGGGTATCTCACTAAGAAAAATCCTAAACGACTCTCCAAGCTTAGGTGATCAGAAAATCTGCTATCTCCTATCTGCAGATTATCTTGTACTCATGTCTAAGACACATATTGGATTGCAAAAGTTGTTGAATGGTCTCAAAGCATATGTGACTGTTAATCATCTTGTGATAAATACAGACAAGAACCAAATAATGGTTTGCAAACCAAATCTCTGTAGAAAAGCACAGCTGTATAAATGGAAGTTGCAGGGTGTAGAACTCCTGAGAGTACCCCTATACAAGTATTTAGGAATGACAATATTTGATACTATGACGTGGTTCATGAGCAAGAACTGAAAGGTAAACTGCGTACCCTAGTCTCGCAAGCAAAAATACTTATGGAAAAATACAGAATATTTTCAGTACAACATGTTATGTCATTTTACCAACAAAAGGTGACTCCAATTGTAACCTATGGCATTGAAGCCTTAAAGCCAAAAGATCACAAATGGTGGGACAAATTAGAATCCCATTTTTGGAAACAAGTTCTATGCCTTCCAAATTCTACACCATTACCCTTAATTCGATTTGAACTTGGTATACTTTCCTTGCACTCTCAGGTGGTATGGAAACTGTGTGCCTTGTTAAGCAAGTGTGTGTTGGATCTGAGTTCTCTTAACATACTGGGAGTAATGGCACACCATTTACTTGCTCGGAATCATATCTTTTCTAAAACCTGGTGTCAATTCAAATGTTTTGGCTGATGCATTGGTTGAGTTGGAACTCCTTTTATACAATCCAGCACACTCTAAAGTAAAGATTTTACAGCATGATTGGGGCAAGAATCGAAATATATGTTTACACTATAAGGATTTTGATATAAAACTGTTTGGTCATAAGCAATACCGACTAATGGCAGACTATTTAATTAAATGTCCATCGCCATATATTCGTAACAAATATCTGCATTTCAGATTAAATCTTTATCCAAGAAGGAAGCTGATTCCAAAAGACCAAAACTATGGCTGCTTTTGCAAGAATGAATCACAAAGAGAGACTTTGGAAAACTATTTTGTAGCTTTCCCTCAGTTGAATCGTCAACGAAATTTGTTTTTTAAGAATTTAATTGTTCAACATTGTATAACAGAATTGAACAACATATGGCAATGTATATTCAACAGAGGTACGTGTTCGGGATGGGAGAAAGACGTACCATCAAGCTCTGCGTAGGAAGGAACGGACAGTTTATTTGAGACCAGTTCGATACCCTCGTCTGGTTTTGGAAACAAAGGCATATGCACGGGCACGCAATAGTAGAGGGGGCAGGTTGACAATTAAGTATTGGTGACTCGTATAAGAACACTGAGGTGTGATATTCGTCTACTAACAAGATGCTCCCCCCATTACCAGGTTCAAGATTGACAGTGCATTCTTGTTACTTATGGTTTTGAAGTGCTGAATTGGAAAATAGCATCATACTGGCTACATACCTACGGATGTAGGTCAACAGCAAACGACTGTAGTTAAAGATGTGTTGTTACGGCACCTTTGGTCCCCTGATTCAGTTCAAGAAGTGAAGGTTAAACAGTCTATGAACAAAACATTTTGGGTTTTGTAAGGCACCAGAAATAGTAGTGGTACCTGACAATAATATATTGATTTGTTGTATTCATCCTAGTAGTATGAATTGGGGTAGAAAATTACTTAGATTAAACCAAGATTAGTATTCCTGGAACAACTCCTGATTGAAGGATTTCAAGGTGCTACTCACCATTGCTTTGTTTTGCACATTGTTGGGGATGTTGTTTGTCACAAATTTTATTTGTTAGGCAGTGAAATTTCTGTGGGGTGTTAAGGGTACATCTATATAGATTTTTAACACCTTTTGTTTTTAAGAAATGTGCACAAGATTTTACACATTTTTTATTTTTTATGTATGTTCATGATGTGAAATTAAATGTTTTGATATATTAATAAATTGGATAATATTTTTTCATCATCTTTTGACTAAGTACCTATTTGGTCCATGGACCAAGCTTTGTAGTAAATAGACAGGTGAATCAGGAGAGAGATGGCTGGATTCCTTAGTTGTGTATTGTATATAATGTTTGAATTGGAGTAGAATCCAGACATCGGTAAGCCACCCCACTTATCTCTTATTGTCAGATGTAATGTATATTCTCCAGCACAAAATTGGCTGTTAGAGTGGCCATAGTACAATTTTTAGATTCAATCTTCCCAATAATCTAGACAAAGTATGTAAAAAGGATGGTTGAAGCATATATTGCAAGAACACATTGAGAAATGACTGGAGAATGTCATGTCCTTTGCTACATTGATATGTATGAGCTTGATTTTATATAATGATGTAAATGTAAATATGATTTACATATCCTGTAATGTGATTGTGAAATCTATGATATAATTTGAAAGGTTGATTTTATCAACCAACCAAAAAAAAAAAATCCACTTGTCCTGAAGGGCACTGGCTTTGACAGGTTACATAATCCACACCCACTGGCCTGTAGAATAAATGGTCACTGTGGCATTCTATTGATGACAGTGCTTCATAATCTCCTGATTGGCTTTTAGATTCTCTGTCAACTACTCCATTACTCCATGTACTTTATCATTCTAGACCAAAGACCAAATACATAGTCCACCACATCTCGCGAGGGGGGGGGGGTGAGGAGTTGCCCTCTGATCCCTCTCTCAATAGACTGAAGGGACGTCATACAGGGTGTCCAAACAGAAGCTCAAAGGGGCTAAACTTATTCCGTTCTGTGGCACATTCCTGTAAGCAAACATTAGGCATGGCGGTAGAATATTCACTTTTTTCCTCAGGTGCTATTCCAAGCCACCTAGTATGATTTTCAGGGTCTTGTTGAACCGCTTAACAAGCCTGTTCGTATGCGGATGGAAGGATGCGGAGAACCAGTAGGAGAAGACACATCTTTTCCCACATTCAGCCTTCAAATGCGCTAATATGAAGTTTATTCCCCTGTCAGAAATTACTTCCTGGGGGAAACCAACACGGGACAATATCCCAGTCCTAGACTTCGCAACCACATGGACTTTGATGCTCCTCAGAGGGACAGCCTCAGGGTACCTGGTGGCATGGTCTACCACCATCAAGATGTATCTTTCCATGAGCTGCTTTGTGGATCCACAGGACCCACAATGTCCGCACCTATTTCTCAAAAGGCCACCCAACTATGGTTAGTGGAATTCAGGGGGCATTTGTGGCAACGCCTGACTTGTCAGAAGTTAGCAAGTCGGGCAAGACGTGACAAATTCCTCAACTTTTACCCCAAACTGGGGCAAGAAAAAGTGCCCAGATAACCAGTCTGATGTCTTAGTAACTCCCAAGTGACCCGCTATAGGAATCTGGTGAGCCAAATCCAAAAGGAACTTTCTGTGGAATTGGGGAATCACCAACTGTTTGGTGCCCTCACCCTAAGAGTCTTTTGGCTCACTATACACTAATCCTCCCAGCATACCTTTAACAGTCGAGGGGCCTCACCCTTAGCCTGCTTTGCCGCCTGCTTCCATTGGCTTACCAGAGTGGGACACTCATTCTGGGATTTAAGGATTTAAAGAAGGCAGTCTAATCTGGGCCCCCAGATGATGTAAACCCATCCATCTTGGCAGGCCCTTCAGGTGTGAGTACACCTGGTCCTCCACCTCAGGTTCCTGTGCTACTCTGCAACTCTGAATTCACTGAGTCCCCTGATACCAAAGTAGAGTCCTCAGTGGCTACTGGCCCCTTCTCCGCAGGAGTCAGCAACTCAGCAATCTGTGGAACTGAACCAGGGGCTACCGGCCATGCCGGTCCCTTGCACAAGCCCTCTGGAAGCACTCCAGGCCCTAAGGTTCTGAGATTCCTTAATCTGGCAGCCTCAGTGGCCTTTATCTGGCAGCCACTGCAACTATCTCAGGGTCAGGAAGATCATTACTCAACAGACATAGTACAGGGATTGTCAGTCTAGAAAAATTAGATTCCCCTCGAATGGAAGGCAATGTAGGATACTTGGTTGGCCGAAGACCAACCGCCTCATTTTCAGCGTTAAGAATATATAGTTATTAGTCATTATATAGTCATTAAAATAACTAGAGTGGAGCCATTTTAAGATGACCAAAATCTCCATTTTGTTTTCTCTTCGTTTTCTCTTACTCTGCCTCTTTGCCTCATGTAAAACTGCTTTGCTGAGATATTATTCTGCTTCAATGGTCCAAGGTTGTTAAAAGGCATGTTGAAACATAACGCTGTAAGCCAGACAGAAATGCCCGGTTCCCTCCGTCACGTATCCTTGGAGGCGAGGAGCAAGACATTCTAATCAGTGCACAGATGCCAGCAAGTCTCCCTAGAAGAATAGCAATGTACGTAACTAATATTAAAAGGGTTAAATGATGTTCTTCTTTGCGGCCCCCCCTTCTTGAGCACTGTGAGGCCCCAGAGAGTAAGCTGACCTCTAGAGCGTGAATAGAAACCAGGAGATAGCAAGGCCTGGAATGTGCCAGCCCCTACGCACAGCTTGTCCACGAAAACATAAAGACTTGTGTCTGTAGGTCCGATATTATAAACTGTTGCTAAATATAATGGTCTGAGGTGTCATATTCGTCACCATGGTCAATCATCGCCTCAAATTCAAAGGGAATGAATTAGGGGCGGCATCGAATGTGTCATTACTGATTGCAAGATGCTCATTTTGTATATATGTAACTGATGTACGATTCTCGCTCTCTTGCATCCCCCGAGGTCTGTTAGACACACGATGCGGGATGTGGGACCATTTGGCCAACTGGGACTATTTACTTGGCAATAAACCCTAGATTTTGGGAATACAACCTTGTGTCTGGCGTATCAGTTTGTGTGTGGTGATTGTGTCTTGTTTCCACATTCGAGGGTCCATCAGGGGCCCCTTCAGATTCACCTCACCAGCTGAACTCTACTATCGCGAAGGGGCACTTACTTGTTCTATCACACCCGCTGATGCTACAATCAGGCACATCAATATACTGGCCTGGTTGTACTCACTGCAGGGTAACAGCAGTGATGCTAGCCATGGCGTCTCTGTCCATGTAAGCAGTCCACATTCAGTGGGAAGTCCTCCTCTAGGAGACCGATACAAATGTTAATGTTAATGTTAAACAATATTTGTACCGCCGCACACTATCACCACCGGAGTGGTCCCCTGGTGCTCTGGCGTCTCTGAAAAGGGAATGGGGGGCTGGGCTAGTGGGAATAAGCTGGAAAAGTGCAAGAGAGCAGTGATGTGCTGTTGGCAGCCTCAACCCGGTGGGTCTGTTGGCTGGGCTTGGGGTGTTTTACGGTCGGTAGACATTGTGTGCTGTTGGGCGAGTCTATGTGTGGTTTGTGTTGTTGCAGTGTAGTGAAGTTTGCGCAGATTGTGATGTTGTAGGCTTGTGGTTGCGTTTGGTTAGAGTTTGAGGGGTGTATGCAGAGGGGTGAGATTGTTAGTGGATTGGTTCATTGGCATTGCTGTCCTTGCAATTATGTCTAGGTGTAAGGCTTGCTATCATTCACTATTCCATCTAAGTGTGGTACATGCTAACTTTCACATTTCTATCTAGGTGTGACACAGGCTAAAGTTGAAAATTCCATCTAAGTGTGGCACATGCTAACATTCACATTTCTATCTAGATGCGACACAGGCTAATGATGGCCTCCACCATAAGACCAACGTTCACTATGGCTTGCCTGAATAAGCCCCTGCAAGCAGGATCCCCATTACTATGGCCCAGCTCCTTACACATGAAACAGCCTTTGAGTGAGAACGCAGATCCCGCAGGTTTGTGAGAACGCAGGTCCCAGTGTTAGGGGTGCCTGCGCTCTGCTTTTCTGAGTGCATGACTGAACAAAAACGGTGGGATTTCCCATTATGCTTTTTTGGACCTGACTTAGAAGAGGAGTGGGCTGGACCTGTGTCCTTTCCATCCTTGTTACTTTACTTGTCTGAGGCTTTCTCGTCTTCGTGGTTTGTGTGTGCCTGCCTGTTTTTTTTTCTAACTTGAGTACTTACAAACCTGTTGGTAGCCTTTGCAAGCTGCATAGGGTCTGTAAGCGACTCATTAGGGGTGTACCCCAAAGTACCTCCTCCACCTCCTGTAGCTGGGAAGAAAGCTTGAGTGCTCCAAACCAATCAAAAATATTCTTCCCCACTTGGTAAGCCTGCACTAATTCTTTGGGATGTGACCCTGGGGCTTATCCCGGGTACCTTGGTTTGAACCACTACTGCTGCCTTCACTAGCGGTGGATCTGTTGGCCACCTTCTACTCTTCAGGTGCCAGCTTGTGCATTCCCATTGTGACCTTGTTCTGATCTTTTTTATCCTCCAGCTCTAGTCTCCTCTTCTCCAACAGGAGCTTTCTAGCTGCTACATCGTTTACCACCAGAACTATTACTGGTCCACTTAGAGGCTATGCCAAGGCCTGGGACTTGCAGGATGCCGCACTAGTCACTGACCTCCCAGATACATTGGAGTGTTAAGAAACCACACTTGCCCCACTGAGGGATGGTTGGTGAGAAACACTACTCATGCTGTCTTCCTCACCATCTTCCACCACCCCTTCTGGAAAGCTTCATTCATTCAGATACATGGGCCCTAGCCGGTCCCCTGGGATCTCTTCCCCAACCGCCCTCTCTTCTACCCTAGCTTGGAGGCTGGTCAGCAATGGGTATAAGGTGGCAAGACAGTTCAGTGAGTGGAGCTGGTCGAATGACTGCAGGCTGGCCTACACAGTGGCTTGGGGTCAGGAATCGTTGTCTCAGTGCTGTTCGGTGGTTCTGAAGCACTGGTCAACACATCTCGGATGTCTTTAAGCAACTGCTGCTTGACAACGGTCAACGTTGCAGTCGGTTGTGGATCGAGGAACTCGGCTTGCTAGAAAAGAACTTTTAAGGCGGGCTGTGGTACATGCTTGTTGAGGCTCTGAGCTTCTTCAATGGGCTTGTGTCATCCTTTAAGGTGGGTGGGCCAAAGCTGTGGAGTGTGTTGCAGGCAGCTGCCTAGTCCTTTGTTTCAGGTTCAGATGCCTTCTGGCACTTCCTATCCAGGAAGCTTACTGCAGAGCCCAGCAGGACACTCTGTGTGCTTGCTGGGGACAGGTTCTGGAGCTGCTGGATGGTCCTTTAAGTTCTTTTCTCCCTCTGTTCCCTGGGAGAAGTTTAGGGGAGGGGTATTTTGGATATCCTGGCCTTCCTTCAGTGGCAGAAGATGTGAGACTGTACATTGAACCAGGGGCCAAGATTAAGTTCTTCTTTCCTACTTCTTGTGAAGTTTTCTGGTGATCTGCTTAAAGAGGGGCTCCAGCCCTCTTTTACAGCCAGGTGTGGCACAGTGACTGGTGTACGCTAAGCCTACCTTAGTAAACCAATCCTGAGGTCCCTATCAACAGTTTTCTAAATGTGAATACAGGAACCAGGGGTGTCCCAGCACAAATATGGTGAAGCATTCTCTCAATGAAAGAGCTCTGGGCACAAACCCATGTGAAACTAAGTCCCACCAATATCCTGTCTGTTGTTGATCAAAGAGTCTCTCTGGTTAATGGATCTATATGTGGTTCCTGATTTCATTTAAAATTTAAAAAAAAACCCTGGTGAGCGCATGCCCACCATGCCCGCCATGTGGATGGCCAAATTGCTCACATGAACGCATGCATTTACTATGTGTCCTCCGAGTCCCCTTGATGCGTGCTCCCACATCTACTGAATTTCAACAGTTTTGTTATGTAAAATCTGCACAACTTAACCGCACCTTAACTAAGGGTTTTTCAGTGAATATATCTATATATATATATATATATCTGTATATATATATATATATATATATCAGTGAAAAAAAACTTTGTTAAAGGGACGTTATGGTTAAGTTGCGCTACTAAAAACCTATGAAATTCAGTGAAAAAACTTTGTTAAAGGGACGTTATGGTTCCAAGTAAAACCGAAAAACCCTTGAAATTCGCCAGTTATGGTAAACTGAGCAACCATAACTCGCTCGCGCCACCACCGTGCACTGCTAAGACTAACACCCAGGACATCAAAGATGACATCACAAATGTCATTGATGACATCACTGATGACATCACATGTCTGGCTCACTATTTTTTCTTTTGCTGACATATCTAGGCCACAAGCACCCCTATAAAAGACCACGCCCAAGAGCTTATTCCCATTGTGTTTCTGGCTATTCTTCAGAACACAGTGATTTTTGCTGCCACCTGCAGACTACACCATCATCGACATGGCATCCTTGGCTGCTGAACTGCCACTTGGTGTTGCACCTGCTTCAGCACCACCACCACCCCCTCCACCACCACTTCCCCAAGGGCCTGAAGAGGGGAACAGGACTGAGGATGCGGAGGAGGAAATCCCTACTACCCGCACTAGGCGTGAGTCTTGGGGGTGGCGGTTATTTACCATTCATGGGAATGGTCCTAAGGCTCGTGCGAATCATGTTACCTGCAATGAGTGCAAAATGATACTCAGTCGCGGGAGGCACGGTAACTACAGCTTTGGGACCACTACTATGAAGCGACACCTGAGGTCATTTCACTCTGGGGCTATTCGCAGGGTTGTACCTTGCGAAGAACGTAGCAGGTTGATTTCCTCTACTTCATCCTCTGTTTTTGATCTTGTCACCACAAGGACCACCTCTGTGGGACAGCGTCTTTCTCAAGCTGCCTCACAGGCCATACAGAATGCTGATGACCCTTACCTTTCGAGGGTCACAGTTGTATGTATGTACTGTGACACAGTACTCTGCAGGGGGGAGCGACTTCAGAGTGCTTTTGAGACTATTGTCTCAGAGCACGAGAAGACCTGCTCACTACCCAAATAAAACCCACTCTACATCTTCCTCTCTCAGCTAGCCCTTTCTTATCCCTGTGGTTGGTGTCCCCCCCTTTACCCTCCTTTACCCTCCTCTCCTAGTGTGTCGTGTCTGAAAAACCAAAAAAAATACAAAATTACAAAAATCAAAAAAAAATAAGGCTCTTTTCAGAGCCGCCTTTCCCAGTTAAAAAATAGAAGTGAAAATAAATGAAGCAGGGCTCTTTGTAATTTTTAGAAGTCCGCGGACAGTTCTCGAACATTAAAAAAATCGGGTTACTACTCCATCACAAACATTGGAATTTTCTCTGGAAAGAAGTGGTGGCTCTGAAAAGAGCCTTTGGGTGGTGTTTGTAAGTCACAAATTGTAAATGCTTAACATCTACTTCAAAATCGTTGTTGTAATTGCAAAAAAGGTCGCAATGCATTTTGTACATTTCTCATTTTGTACATTTCTCAGAAAAATCTGATTGCCAGCATAAGTAAGATGGACTCCATCTCTGCGAAAAATGTATGTAGTACAAAACATAATATTTTCATTGTGAAAAGAAGACATGCCAAAATCTCTTAGAAAGCCACAAACAGCCTTATTAACATTGCGCCTTGCTTTTTCCATTTGTGGACCAAATGAAGAAGAACAAAGCCACATTTGTCTCTGCGCAATCCGTGAAAATATCACTTGAGAATTAGGAAACATGTCCATAACCTTCCTCAGTCCTTCTTTCATAGCAAATTGCAAAACAATTCCAGTCACATGCCCTAAACTGTTCCCTCCACAATGAATTACAATTATGTCTGGATGTTGCTCTGTCTCCAAAGTAGCACAGAGAGGTAGCAAATCCAACCACTTCATTTCACGTACTCCATGCCAGTGTACTTCCACATGTGGGAATCCAAGATCTACAGCTACTCCACAGCTTTCTGCATGCACCTTCAACCAATGTATCCACGAATCTCCTAAAATCCAAACAATCTGTTTTCTGAAACACACAGCCATAGCTATCTTTTGTTCTCTCAGCAAAAAGAGTATCTCAGAAAATCTCTCCTGGCACAACACACCCACCACACTTTCCTGACCAATCCCTTTCAGTGCTTATTCTCATTTGCACGACTTCTGAACCCAAAAATCCCCGGATGTAACTCCCGATGTCCGGGAACTACCGCCATGTCCGCGGACATATCGTAACATGAACATCCCTTCTACCATTTCCACTACACTCTCTCTGCCATTCCCTCATTGGATGTACCTCAAAAATCACATGACCATGCACCAATCACATTCAAGACCTCTACATCTAACTGCATCATCATAGATCAGCACTGCAAATGTACTCTGAATCTCTCTGAGTACAAGTGTCATATCATTGGCAAGCAGCATCTACCACAAATACTGTACAAGTCTTCAAGATTTCTACTTGCAGCTCCATGCATATCCATATGCATGAACACAAACTTCAGGTATGCATATTTTCTGTATAGTAGATGACATAGCTCTCAACCATTTTTGTTTTACAGGCGGGTGAAATCACCCGATTTTGTTTTTGGAGGGTGAGACGCCCATTGGAATGAATGGGCGTGCAGGAGGCTTGGCGGAAGAGTCTGCCCTTTACAAGGTGTGTGACACCCGCCAAAAGCGTGTGAGTTGAGAGCTATGGTAGATGAACACATTTTCAAACAGACTTTTACCTTGTAAAATCTGTAAAATGAATTTACTGTACTTTTTCAATTTCCTAAAATCAACTATCACTTATACACCTTTATACTTTTTACTTTCTTTATACACACACACTCAAATCATGTTAAACTAACATTTTTTAAATGAAATATATAGACTACATATATTCAAACAAAATTGCATGCAAACACAATCTATGTTTAAACCTTTATAAAAATACTTATACAATTTCATATTTTTTGTTTTTATTTATTTATTTACTTAATTACTTTAAATTAGACATGACATTGAGGCGCTATTACCTAGAACAGTTTACTTACAGAAATAGTGGTATTCACTAATATATTATAAATTTCACAAGACATAGTAAAGATATTTTATTTTTGCTACAGTTAGTCATTCAATACAATTTGTTCATTAAGAACATATCATATGTACTGAACTGATGCAATGTATCTTATGTAAATAACTTAGTTTAATGGTTTTACAGAAGGCACTGAGGATTTCAATTAAAAAAATCAATATCTAAATTAAAAACAGTGCTATATACAAACAAAGTTACTAATTTGAAGCTTTTACAGTTGCAGTGAAGACCAGTTTCCTGAAAAGAAGCAGCCGAATTTGAAGAAGAAAGAAAAAGAAGTTACCTGTTAATTTAAAAAAAAAAGTAAGTAAAATATCACCATAATATTCATATTATTAATCAAATATACTATAACATTAATACCATCTATTTTGGTTTCTTAAAATAGAGATTTTGTACCATTTTGTCCAAAAATTTCCATGTCGTAAACAGCGATTTACAACCAGAATGGCCCACAAATTTCTATTTTTGGACACACAAATTAGCCAACTGAACCACTACAATTTTCATATTATAGAACAAACAACTGTTTTAATTGTATACATTAGATTTACTATTTGTACTTTTCCACACCACTAGCTTACTTTTTTTTGTCATCTGAACCCTAGTTTAGTGACATATAAATTCAAGAATACCTATCCCTACTAGTTTTAGTTCCCAATGCACAATCACACACCATTACATACATCTTTATCATCTTACTCAAACACTCATGCACACAGCACACGTACATTCCAGAACACCCCAACCCATATCTTCTTTATTTTTTTCAACAGACCCTAAAGAATGCCTACCAAAAGACAACTCCGTAGAAAGCAACGCAAAATTAGAGCAAATGAAAATAAAGGTGTCCAACATAAGCATCCATCTCTAGCAGAATTTGTAAAAAAAGTTGAAACAAAACAGCTAATAAAATCATTTAGTGAAACACAAGAAGTTTCAAGTACAACAACTTCGCTTCCTCTATCAAAATGTAAAACAAACCAAAAAACAATTAACAGAAAATCAGCTATCAGTACATATAAAACTACTTCTTCAAATTTTAATACAGTGCAAAGTAAGCATACCAAGAAAAGTATTTTAGCCAAAATATACCGTCACAAAGTCCTTCAAAATCTTATAAAAACAGGAGAGAAATCAGGTTCAAAGCTTAAAACCTATCGTAGGAAATTAATCTTAGAAGCATTGATGGACAGTGCAATTCTTCTCAAAAGAAATGTATTTATTTTACTGTTAAACAAAATCAAACCACTAACAAAACTAATAACTAAATTACAAAAAAGACTTCTCAATAAGCGAAATGTCAACAGAAAGAACTTCTTAAGTATCTGCGGAGGTGAATGGAATCACACTACAAGCACAGAACCATATTTTAATGAAGAAGCGTACAAACAAAAGCAAACAAATACAATTGCCATAAATAGCAGTGGTCAAGGTTATGAAAAAGTGAATAATACCATCATGGAACAAGAAGTACTCCTTACAAAAATATGCCCTAAAAACTTAGAATTACCCCTCCATTCAACTGAAACAGAACGTCTAGTGTACAAATGGCCATGCACGTCAATGTGTAACATTCCCAAACAATGTTTCAAATCTTTACACCAATTCCTCAATAAATATGTAAAAAGCAAAGACAAAATCAAAATTAAATTACTGCAAAATATAGATACCTGTCCAGTGCGCAAGTACACAGGACTACAAGGACATTCATTGGCCTGCATTACAGAACCTACTTGTAAAACCACTTTCCATGATATCAAAAGGATATCAACACATCATTCAACTATAAGAAATCTAGTTTATAAACTGTACTATGCTAAAATTCCTGCTTTAGCACTAGCAAAGTTAAATAACATCCTTCTACATGGTACAGCAAAAGACCTACTTGAAGAAATTCACTATATCCAGAAAAAATATTTTGGAAGTGAAAGCCATTTACAGAATGAAATAGCTTTAAACCAATTAAGCAACAATTCTACACATGGCAACCTTTTGCTAAACACATACAAAAAATAAATACTAAAATTTAAAAGTACATCAGCTGAAGTACCAAACCATGTATGTGTATGTTGCCGTAGAATTTTTTATAAAAGTAACACAAAAACTGTGGACCTATCATACAAAATAGAAGACAATGAAGATTCTGAATGGTTTGAATTAGCTCTCTACCTTCTAGCAGAAAACAAATATGAAATAACTGAGCCCTTAATACTTTGCAGTGATTACACTACAAAACTTGACAACAACCAAACTCCTTCACGTTCTATCACAAATAATTTGGAATTATACCCAGTACCAAAACCTCTATAACAACTTAATTTATATGAGAGCATCATAATTCAAACAGTACACCCATTTCAAGCAATAATACGCCTTCAACCAAAAACAGCAAAATTACCTCCCTCTGAATTGGGAAAAGGCATTTGTGGAAAAGTAGTTTATTTACCATTAAATCTAAAAGAAAATGTGCATACTCTAGGAGTGCAACGTCCAATGCAGCAATCCTTAATTATATTAGTAAATGGAGTACCTACAGAAGACAAAAAAATATGGCAACAGCTGGTAGATTTATATAAAGTTAGACAAGCCTTCCAATATCTTAAAGAGAATAATGAATATTACAAAGAAATTAATATTGAAGAAAACTTGAAAGATACAACTGAAATAATTCAAGAAACACAAGAAGCTGGTCAATTTGAGCTACTAGATCCTGCTACAATATCAAATACTTTAGACCATTATACAATTCATCCTTTGCACTGTAATGACACCGTACAAGATGTACTAGAAACTTTCCAAATGCGTCAAACAAAAGGATCCCCAATCAGTATATGGGAAAAAAGTATAGAAGCACGTGCTTTTCCTCTACTCTTTCCTACTGGCAAAGGAGGAAGGTATGATGATAGACCTATTCAAATATCAGCTTCAGAATACGGCTCATTACGGATGTATTCTGAAGATCCCAGATTTAGACAAAATGTGGAATACATATTCCACCTACTCTTTGAAAGTGAACTAGCAACTTTATGTTACGGAGTTGCACACATATTAAAATCAGGATCACACTTTCAAAATATGACAGCTACACAATTATTAGAGAAAGTGCAACAAAAGGATGAGGTTTTACAATCAAATATTACAAATCTATTAGCAAATATGCGTGGTACTAAAGAGTACTGGATTCGACGTCATGGAGATGTACGTTGTATGATCAGAAACTTTGGCCCACCCACTTGGTTTGTTACATTAAGTTGTGCAGAATATGCATGGGAAAATTTACATGATTTCCTACGCATATCAAATAAAAACAAAACAAACATAGATATTCTAACACCTGGAGAACTTTGTTCTTTGGATCCTGTTAATGTTTCAAGATATTTTCACCATCGCTTCATTGCTATGCTAAATTTTATTTGTAATAAAACTGTTCCTCCCCTTGGAGAAGTGAAACACTTCTTTTGGAGAAAAGAATACCAAGCCAGAGGAGCACCATATATCCACATACTTTTATGGATTAAAGATGCTCCTAAATTTGGTCAAGACAGTGATGCCACTGTTTTATAGTTTATTGAAAAATATGTCACTTGTGAAATTCCATCAGAAGCCACAAATAGTGATCTTCGTGCACACATTTTACAATTTCAAAGACACAAATGTGGAAAATATTGTCATCGCAAATACAAAAACAAAGGCAAATACTACACCAAATGCCGATTTGGTTTCCCTAGACCAGTTACAAATACAGGTCAAGTAAACAACCTCATGTCTTCAGTTAGACATACTGTTAAAGGAAAGTCACCTAAAAATACATATTACATAAAAAGAAAAGAAGAAGAAAAATATACCAATGATAATAATGCAATCATTGCCCACTTATGGAATGCAAACATAGATGTGCAGTACATTGCAGACAATTCTACTGCAGTTGCACGATATGTCACAGCATACTTAACTAAAGCAGAAAAGACAGAGCTCCAAGACCTCTGGAATGACCTGTCATCAGATAAAACAGTATCTCAGAAATTATACAGTTTGGGCATAAAAATGCTCACCCATAGAGAATGTGGATCTTATGAAGCAGCTGATCGTTTAACTGGTACTTCATTGTATGGTAAATCTAAAAATATAGTATGGCTAAGTCTTGGTCCAGCTAAATCTAAAAAAAGAGTTCTAAAATCATATGAAGATATAGAAATAATAGCCAAACATGATCCCAACAGCCAAGACATTTTAAAAAACAATTTATTGGACACATACTACCCAAACAGAAGTAATACTTTGGAAAACATGTGTCTATACCAAATAGCCCAAAACTACACATACAAAAATAATATGAAACCTGATGAAAAAAAAGGTAAATATAGAGTGACAGACTGTGAAGGCAGCTTAGTTAAACTCACTAAACCAAATTTAAATAATCATATCAAATTGTCATTGAAGACTCCTCAACATAAAGAAGTATATTACATGTCCCTGCTACAACTCTTCAAACCATGGAGAAAAGAAGAACAATTACTAGATAACTATGACTCATATGAGGATGCTTTCAAAGCAAATGAAAGCACTATAACTGATGTAAACTTTACACAGTACAAAACAATGTTGCACAATGAACAGCAACATGAAGAAGAACTCCAAGCCCAACTAGATAAGGATACTCCTGACAGTAGTCAACCTTCTGTAACAGGAAGCCAAGAACCACTGGGAGAACCACTAATAACAAATGAGGCAGAATTAGCTATGATAGAAGTAGAAAACACCATGTGTCAGTATGAAGATAAGGAAGACTTAACTATACTACAATCAAAACTAAACAATGAGCAAAGTAGCATTTTTCAAGAAGTAACAAAACAAATTGCACATGGTGTAAAACATGAAAATAAAGAATGTTCCTGCCATAATTATAAACCTATACTACTGTGCGTCAGTGGTGAAGCTGGTTCTGGCAAAACATTCCTAATCAAAATCATTAGTAAGTTCCTTCAACAATTGACAAACAACAAACTGTCAGCTGTTGTCACTGCCCCCACAGGTTTAGCTGCCTACAACATAGGTGGTGTTACATTACACCGATTACTACTATTACCAGTAGAACACCAGAACAAATTAGACTATTACAAACTTTCTGCAGAAGCTGAAATTTTATTACGCAGAGTATTGAAACAAATGAAAATGCTACTAATAGATGAAGTGAGCATGGTCTCCAACCTGATGTTAGCTTTGATTCACCTCAGATTACAAGAAGTACTCAAAACAGACTATCAAGAGCTCTTTGCAGGAAAACACATTATTGTTTTTGGAGATTTGCTTCAATTAACACCAGTAAAAGGTGAACTTATTTTTAAAACATTAGGGCACAAACTCTGCTGTAAAACTGTTGGCAGCATTGGAAATGTCAACCTTTAGCAACATTTCCAATACAGAGAATTAACAGAAAACATGCGCCAATCTGCAGATCTAACTTATGCCAACATTTTAAAACGTTTGAGAGTTGGTATACTTTCTAAAGAAGCAGAAGCAACATTGAAAACCCGGCACATTAATGCACTTTATGGCGATAATGCATGTGCTACAGATGTTATGGAACAATTAGCCCACAAAAATGTCAATTGTATGGCCTTAATGCCAACTCTTGCAAGCTGTTTCAAATTCAATGAAATCATGCTAAGTAAAGAAATGCAACCAATAATGGAAATTAGCCCCACAGATAAACTAGATGTGCATGGTATGACACTACCCATGTGTGACCAAGCCACAACAAGACTAAATAATTTAGAAAAATCAATCTCAAACACAGCAGGCTTAGAAAAGATGTTAAAATTATCCTTAAATTGCAGAGAAATGCTTAAACGTAACCTTGACGTTTACCAAGGACTAGTTAATGGAGCACTGGGTACAGTTGTTGGCTTTCAAACATACCCATGTGACAACAAAATTCAGTTTGACAATATACTCTTTGACAAACTTTCAGAAGTAAAATGGATAGGACGCTCAACAGCTAGATTCCTTCTCTTCAAAGATATGTATGTACGCAGAGAACAATGTTCTCTAACTCTTGCATACGCAGTCACAATTCATAAATCACAAGGTCTTACCCTAGACAAAGCAATGATAGATATTGGTAACACAGTCTTTAAAGAAGGCATGAGCTACGTAGCACTATCACGCTTACGTACACTTGACGGTCTATTTCTAATCAACTTTGATGCAAGTAAAGTAAACGCTTATATTCCTTTCATTTTAGAATATAATAGACTTCGCTCACTATACACTCCCCATCTAAATGCATATTCTGTTCCACAAAAACTAAAACGTTGTAAAAGAAAACTAAATCAAACAGAAATGCAACAGGACGTCACTGCAAATCCTCCAAAGAGAGTAAAAGAAACTAATACTTCATCAAGTACCACAAACAAAAAAGAATCAATTAGAGAAAGTAAACCAGGTACTTCTTTAAAGAAGGAAGACAAACTCCAAAAAAAGCAGTTAGATACAGAACTACCTGGACCATTTAAATTCTCAAATATAGTTGGTGTAAGTTGCTATGCAAATGTAGCAATGAATATTCTATTTCAATTACCACCAATTGTTGACAACATTTACTCACACAGTACAGACCCATTGTGTTTGCAAATGTTAGTACTTCACAGAAATGCAGCAAACAATCCTGACAACACATATAGTGTTTTTGGAATAGGACGACAATTGGACTACTGTACTGGAATGGTGAAATTCACTATAAACTCACAGGAAGATCCACAAGAATTTCTAATGTACTTACTACAAGTACTGGACAACAAAAACATACCTATAAATGAAATCTTTCAGATTTCATACATGTGGAAACATACATGCACTCTCTGCAACAATGTGACACAAGAAGAAATCTCCAATGAACGCTTCATATATATATCAATACCAAATTGTGAATCCATTCCATTTCAGCACGTACATCTCCATGACGTCGAATCCAGTACTCTTTAGTACCACGCATATTTGCTAATAGATTTGTAATATTTGATTGTAAAACCTCATCCTTTTGTTGCACTTTCTCTAATAATTGTGTAGCTGTCATATTTTGAAAGTGTGATCCTGATTTTAACTTGTACAAAATGCAAACCATGGTAGATTATGCTCTACCTGCAATTCAGATAATCGCTCCACGTTAGTAATACAAACACATAGTAAATACGTAATACTAATGCTTCTACGTTACAATGCAGATGGTACCAAAAACAACTGCAAGCTGACTGGATTCACACATGGTCAAATATCACTTGGTAAGAAAACCTTTACAACAATAGGTATAATCTACCACGCAGGAGCCACAACCAATTCAGGGCACTACACTGCATACATAAAAAAGAAATGTGGATGGTTTGAATGTAATGATAGTACCATTACTCTAAAGCAGAGATTACCAGCAAATCTTACAAACGCTTATTTGATGTTCTTAAAACCAAAATTTGATAAATAAACTGTATTTAAACCTTTAAGTAAATTTGTGTTACAAAAATATAAACTGTTAGAATACTCCAAAAGCTATCTAACTGCTCAAAGATTCTACAACAACTAATCAGATAAATGAATACCACTAAATTAGACCAAAAAATACACAGTTAGAATACACCAATTGGTATCTAACTGTCCCAAAATTATAAATTTGTGTTAAAATAATATAAACTGTTAGAATACTCCAAAAGCTATCTAACTGCTCAAAGATTCTACAACAACTAATCAGATAAATGAATACCAGTAAATTAGGCCAAAAAATACACAGTTAGAATACGCCAATTGGTATCTAACTGTCCCAAAATGTAACAATATCCAAATAGGTAAATCAAAACCAATAAAATATATTAAAAAAATAGACAGTTAGAATATGCCAATTGGTATCTAACTGCTCCAAAATTTTATAATATCAAAACAAATGAAGAATCTGTTACTGCTCCAAAAAAAATACAACAAAGCAAAGTATAAAGCACTAGCCAGAAACAACAAGTGAACACTGAAAACAAACAAACAAATAAACTGTAGCATAACAGAAAAAGGTTTTTTTTTTAATCCAACATGGATTTTTTTTTCTCCCACAGACCCAATGATTTTAGCAACAAATACAGAAACAGAGCAAATTGCACAGTACTCTGATTTGTACTCTACTAAATATGAGGGTCGAAAGAAAATAAAAGTATATTGCTTATACAATGTAATAAGTCATTACAAAATACTAATACTAACATGCTATTTTCTTTTATCACAGAAATGAAGAAGAAAAACATGGACTCCCATTACTAGACCAAACAGTAAGTATACAATAATAAGGACAACCATAGCAGCATATCACATCCATAGTATCTAATACCTTTGTTCCTTATACATTTGTTTTTCACCCAAAGTTATAAGCAAATATGAATGTGATATGCTGCGGTGGTTGTTGCCAGGGCATACAATCTTGGGTGCATGGCCAAATGGCCATGCACCCAAGACTCTATGCCCTGGCAACAACCACCACAGCATATCACATCCATAGAGTCAAACATTTCAACTATGATCTATGGGAAACTTTTAATGTCCGCGAACAATGTGAGTGTTCTTAGAACACTTTGAACTTGCCAGCGAACAATACGGACACTGTTTTCAGGACACCCCCTACGAACATTTCAGAACAACGCGATAGTTTTTACAACACTTTCAACTTAACAACAAACAATACGGACAGCGTCCTAAGGACACCCCCTACGAACATTCCAGGACACAGGGAGTGTTCTTAGAAGCGTCTTCAGAACACCACCATCTTGTTTATTTGCGAACATTTCAGGACACTGTGAGTGTTCTTAGGACACATTCAACTTGACAAAGAACAATACGGACAGCGTCCTCAGGACACCCCCTACGAACACTCCCCGGACACCGGGAGTGTTCTTAGAAGCGTCTTCAGAACACCACCATCTTGTTTATTTGCGAACATTTCAGGACACCGCGAGTGTTCTTAGGACACATTCAACTTGACAAAGAACAATACGGACAGCGTCCTCAGGACACCCCCTACGAACACTCCCCGGACACCGCGAGTGTTCTTAGAAGCGTCTTCAGAACACCCGCATTTTGTTTATTTGCGAACATTTCAGGACACCGCGAGTGTTCTTAGGACACATTCAACTTGACAGAGAACAATACGAACAGCGTCCTCAGGACACCCCCTACGAACACTCCCCGGACACCGCGAGTGTTCTTAGAAGCCTCTTCAGAACACCACCATCTTGTTTATTTGCGAACATTTCAGTACACCGCGAGTGTTCTTAGGACACATTCAACTTGACAGAGAACAATACGGACAGCGTCCTCAGGACACCCCCTACGAACACTCCCCGGACACCGCGAGTGTTCTTAGAAGCGTCTTCCGAACACCCCCATTTTGTTTATTTGCGAACATTTCAGGACACCGCAAGTGTTCTTAGAACACATTCAACTTGACAGAGAACAATACGGACAGCGTCCTCAGAACAACCCCTACAAACATTTCAGGACACCGGGAGTGTTCTCAAAAACGTCTTCAGAACACCCCCATTTTGTTTGTTTGCGAACATTTCAGGACACAGCACGTGTTCTTAGAACACATTCAACTTGACAGAGAACAATACGGACAGCGTCCTCAGGACACCACCTACGAACACTCCCCGGACACCGCGAGTGTTCTTAGAACAGTTTCACTTTGCTTGCGAACAAAACGGACACATATTGACTCCCTAGAACACCCCCTAGTCAGTTTATTTAGAACATTTCAGAACACCCGTGATGGCCGCAAACAAATCGAACACAAAAAGAACGTCTAACACATAAAAAACACAACTTTCATCCTATCTCATACACTCCCACCCTCCCCAAACACTCCTACACACCAACACACTCTACAAAATACACATTTTGAACAAAGTTTCAACGCGCTGTCCGGGGACGTCCGCGAATCCAATATGGCGGGCGCTACCGGAAAATCTGACGCGCTTCACGCTCCACGCCGTCCAATCAGCGAACACTTTGCATGTCCGCGAACATCACGCAAGACGATTGGCCAATCAGGACACTTTCCGCGGAGCGAACAGGGAAGTGTATCCGCAAACCGAACACAGATATCACTAATTTTTTTTTACCTACTTTTTGGTCATTTTAAATAAAACTACTGGACGGATTTTCACCAAATTTGCAAAAGCACGCTTTCGGGACCAAGCCGCTGCTCATGGTCCATATTTGGTGGAAATCCGTCCAGCGGTTTGGGCTGTATGCGCAAGCAAACATTTTTTCCCATTCACTCTATGGAGAGTGAGTATAATGTATACAAATATGAGCATATAGAGGGAAAGTAGAGTAATAAAAATAAAACTATGAGAAAGTGCTGATAACCATAATGATTATCTTCATGCACAGAAAGGATTGCTCTCTTTCAAGCCTGTATCTTCCGCTATGTACATGTTTCATATGATGTGACAGGACCCTAAGTCTACAAATATAGTACCTTTTCAATTTTTACTTCCTGACTGTTACTGAAGAAAACTATGTGGCTTCGTTATGTCAGTAAAGGATAAAAAGGGAGAGCCAGCCATGTGATGTCATCAGTTATGTCATCAATGACATTTGTGATGTCATCTTTGATGTCCTGGGTGTTAGTGTTAGCAGTGCACGGAGGCGCGAGTTATGGTTGCTTATGTTACCATAACTGGCGAATTTCAGGAGTTTTTCGGTTTTACTTTGAGCCATAACGTCCCTTTAACAAAGTTTTTACACTGAATTTCATAGGTTTTTAATAGCGCAACTTAACCATAACGTCCCTTTAACAAAGTTTTTTTAATATCACGCAAACAATATACAAACATGGCGTGCAAAAACCAACTTCTACAGATGGCTTTACACAGAATGTTGCAAAGTAAGAATTTATGCTCGTTCACACTGAAGGTCAGCTGCTTCCACAACTTCTACAGATGGCTTTACACAGAATGTTGCAAAGTAAGAATTTATGCTCGTTCACAGTGAAGGTCAGCTGCTTCCATTTTTTTCTTGGGCCCCGGAGAGGCTCACGAAGTGGACTATAAGGTTGTATTGTGTTTTGACCTTGACAGACAGAGATTGTGATGAAAGACTTCTCTTGAAGGAGTGTTGCTAAAACGTAAGAGAAGATAAAGATGAAATTTCTGAAACAAAACCACTTTTACATATTATATCACTATACGAAAGATCGTTGGCACACGCAGAGTCGTATTTTGGGACTGCACCACTCATAGACAATGGAAATTGCAATTGTACTGTAATTAACCCTTTAGATTACTTTATACCAAATATAATTACAATAGCGTAGCATTAAAGACCGCTCAAGTTGAACTTGTTCGTTGAAAGTGGCATAATGTTTTCTACCGCGCACTATCACCGCCAAATTGATCCCCTGTCGTTTAGAGCTCTCTGAAAAAGGCAGACGACACAGGGTGGGTTAATAGAAATAATTTAACCGGTCTATAGGCGGTCAAGCGCTCTACTCACTGTGCCACTTCACTGTAGCCTGTCAAGTGGCACAGCGAGTACAGCGCTCGCTTTGACATCCGTGCCCAGCTTGCTAACGCAAGTTTGAATCCCGGCAAGGCCAAGCTCAGCCTTTCATCCTTCCGTGGTTGATAAATGAGAACCACACACCGTGGTTAATAATAAGCACCGCTTACATACCTCACGGCTCTTAGCGCTATATGAATGGGAAAATATTATTATTTTATTATTAACATACTCTGTTGCACTATCTTCGATAGCAAATAGTTTCACGCCCTAATAAATAAAATTATGATTTTTAATGAAGATCGGCTGGTGAGACTAATTTATGTTTTTTAAAACAGGTACGTGGCCCCATTTTGTCTATGTCAAGATTTACAGACTCCAGCGGATGGGGTCTTCAACTGCCAGGTGCAAGTCCAAATATGCAACTTCATGACCCTCACCATTTTATGGGACAATCGCCAAGGACCAATATGCCCTTACGCAGTACTAGCGACTACAAACAACATACCAACCAATAGGGTGGTCTAATGGCTCGTTGTTGGAGCAACCTTCCGATTATCAGAGCGACTATTTACTGCTTTTATCATAAACCAACAGCCTATCTACCGCAAAGGAACAACGCGTGGCTCCAAATATACTTTTGCTGATCGACAGCAGAGACAATAGCAAATCGCGGAATATTCACTAAACATTTCATGTGAAATAAATGTACTTTACCAAATGTACTATCCTGCTGTTTACTTTTAAACCACAGTTTCATATTCCGAATTGTGGCGCACTGAGTTGTAAGCTGATCTAACACTCTCTGTACCGCAAAGGAACATCGCGTGTCTCAACATGAACTTTTGCGGATCGACAATAAAGACAAATGCAAATTGCTGAATATTCTCTAAACATTTGATGTCAAATAAATGTACTTTACAACATTTACAATCTTGCTCTTTGCTTTTAAATCACATATTCCGAATTGTGGCGCGCTGTGTTGTGACATAAAGTGTGTTGTCTTCCGGGTTCTGTGTAAAGTGCGTAGTACTGGAGACGACTGGGCGCGTTTCATTACGCACCCTGTAACGTCACGGAGAAAGGCGGGGAATATGAATGCTTTGATAATATCAGGCTTAGGGGCGGGAGATATGATTTAGTGTCGCAAAAGCAAGTCAGCCAGGTCAATAGCGCCAGTCATAGGATTATCACATAATGTCGGCGCACACCAGCCGGATTTATCGTTTCTTTAGTGGACAAAAAGTCGGTTGACGCCCCTAGGAAATTGTACTATTAGCGAACAAAAGGAGTGCTCTTAAAACACTTTCACCCTGACAACGAACAATACAAACAACGTTCTCAGAACACCCCCATTGTGTGTAATTGCAACCATTTCGGGAACTGCGAGTGTTCTTAGAACACATTCAACTAGACAGATTACAATACGGACAGCGTCCTGAGGACACCCCCAGTATGTGTATTTACGAACAATTAAGTACACCGCGAGTGTTCATAGCTCATTTTTACCTTCCTTGCGAACAAAAATGACACATACTCCGTCCTCTAAACACCCCACCATTTAGTTTATTTAGAAAATGTCAGAACAGCCGTGTTCTCCACGGACAAATCGAACGCAACAAAAAGGTCTAGCACATAAAAAAACAAAACATTGAACCTATCTCATACACCCCCACCCTCCCCAAACACTCTTACACACCAACACACGGCACTAAATACAATTTTTTATCCACGTTTCACTGCGCTGTACGCGGTCGACTGCGAATACAAGATGGTGGGCGCCACAGAAAATCTGACGCGCTCCACGCCCCTCTCCGTCCAATCAGCGAACACGTCGCATGTCCGCGGACATGACGCAAGCCCATGGGCCAATCGGGGTGCTGTCCGCGGAGCGAACAGGGAAGTCCGTCCGCGAAGCGAACGCAGATATCACTATTTTTTTTGCCTTACATTTTGGTCATTTTTAAAAAAAACTACTGGACAGATTTACACCAAATTTACAAAAGCATGCTTTTGGGACCAGGCCGCCGCTCCTGCCGCAAATTTGGTGTAAATCCGTCCAGAGGTTCGGGCTGTAGCCGTGCGCAAAGTTTTTTCCCATTCAGTCTATGGGAAAAAAATGTTTTGGGACCCCCCTATGACTTTTCCCCCCCTGGACGAATCCTCACCAAACTTTGCAAAAAAATTCAGAGTGACCCAACTACTTTTTTTGCAAAGTTTGGTGAGGATCCGTCCAGGGAGAGCGAAGTCATAAGCCGCCCAAAAAGTGCTCTTCCTATGGAAACAGCAACTTAACCATAACTACATGGCCACTACCGTGGCCATGTAATGTATACATATATATATATATATATATTCAGTGAAAAAAACTTTGTTAAAGGGACGTTATGGTTAAGTTGCGCTACTAAAAACCTATGAAATTCAGTGAAAAAACATTGTTAAAGGGACGTTATGGTTCCAAGTAAAACCGAAAAACCCTTGAAATTCGCCAGTTATGATAAGCTAAGCAACCATAACTCGCGCCACCACCGTGCACTGCTAAGACTAACACCCAGGACATCAAAGATGACATCACACATTTGGCTGTGTGCTCCCAGGTATTCCCTGTACACCCTCCACGGCCCCTGCAGGCAGCCGACACCACAGGGGACTACCCTGCACACCTGCTCATGTCACCCAGCACCCCCACCCCCCAGCACTGTGGGGCACCCTCCACCAGGCCCCCACTCATGGCCCCTATCACCCGAACCCCCCAGCAGTGCAGGGGCAGCACCACCAGGCCCCCACTCATGTCTCCCACCACCCCCACCCCCCAGCAGTGTGGGGCACCCTCCACCAGGCCCCCACTCATGTCTCCCACCACCCCCACCCCCCAGCAGTGTGGGGCACCCTCCACCAGGCCCCCACTCATGTCTCCCACCACCTCCACCCCCCAGCAGTGCAGGGGCAGCACCACCAGGCCCCCACTCATGTCCCCCTGCACCCCCACCCCCAGCATCCAGGGGCACCCTCCGCCAGGCCCCCACTCATGTCCCCCTGCACCCCCACCCCCCAGCATCCAGGGGCACCCTCCACCAGGCCCCCACTCATGTCTACCACCGCCCCCGCCCACCAGCAGTGCAGGGGCACCCTCCACCAGGCCCCCACTCATGTCCCCCTGCACCCCCACCCCCCAGCATCCAGGGGCACCCTCCACCAGGCCCCCATGCATGTCCCCCTGCACCCCCACCCCCCAGCATCCAGGGGCACCCTCCACCAGGCCCCCACTCATGTCTCCCACCACCCCCACCCCCCAGCAGTGCAGGGGCAGCACCACCAGGCCCCCACTCATGTCTCCCACCACCCCCACCCCCCAGCAGTGCAGGGGCACCCACCACCAGGCCCCCACCCATGTCTCCCACCACCCCCACCCCCCAGCAGTGTGGGGCAGCCTCCACCAGGCCCCCACTCATGTCTCCCACCACCCCCACCCCCCAGCAGTGTGGGGCACCCTCCACCAGGCCCCCACTCATGGCCCCTATCACCCGAACCCCCCAGCAGTGCAGGGGCAGCACCACCAGGCCCCCACTCATGTCCCCCTGCACCCCCACCCCCCAGCAGTGTGGGGCACCCTCCACCAGGCCCCCATTCATGTCTCCCACCACCCCCACCCCCCAGCAGTGCAGGGGCACCCTCCACCAGGCCCCCACTCATGTCCCCCTGCACCCCCAACCCCCAGCATCCAGGGGCACCCTCCACCAGGCCCCCACTCATGTCTCCCACCACCCCCACCCCCCAACATCCAGGGGCACCCTCCACCAGGCCCCCACTCATGTCTCCCAGCACCCCCACCCCCCAGCAGTGCAGGGGCAGCACCACCAGGCCCCCACTCATGTCCCCCTGCACCCCCACCCCCAGCATCCAGGGGCACCCTCCACCAGGCCCCCACTCATGTCTCCCACCACCCCCACCCCCCAGCAGTGCAGGGGCAGCCCCCACCAGGCCCCCACTCATGTCTCCCACCCACCCACACCCCCCAGCCACCATGGGCACCCTCCACCAGGCCCCCACTCATGTCTCCCACCACCCCCACCCCCCAGCAGTGCAGGGGCACCCTCCACCAGGCCCCCACTCATGTCCCCCTGCACCCCCACCCCCCAGCATCCAGGGGCACCCTCCACCAGGCCCCCACTCATGTCTCCCACCACCCCCACCCCCCAGCAGTGCAGGGGCACCCTCCACCAGGCCCCCACTCATGTCTCCCAGAACACCCACCCCCCAGCAGTGCAGGGGCAGCACCACCAGGCCCCCACTCAGGTCCCCCTGCACCCCCACCCCCCAGCATCCAGGGGCACCCTCCACCAGGCCCCCACTCATGTCCCCCTGCACCCCCAACCCCCAGCATCCAGGGGCACCCTCCACCAGGCCCCCACTCATGTCTCCCACCACCCCCACCCCCCAACATCCAGGGGCACCCTCCACCAGGCCCCCACTCATGTCTCCTAGCACCCCCACCCCCCAGCAGTGCAGGGGCAGCACCACCAGGCCCCCACTCATGTCCCCCTGCACCCCCACCCCCAGCATCCAGGGGCACCCTTCACCAGGCCCCCACTCATGTCTCCCACCACCCCCACCCCCCAGCATCCAGGGGCACCCTCCACCAGGCCCCCACTCATGTCTCCCACCCCCCCACCCCCCAGCAGTGCAGGGGCACCCTCCACCAGGCCCCCACTCATGTCCCCCTGCACCCCCACCCCCCAGCATCCAGGGGCACCCTCCACCAGGCCCCCACTCATGTCTCCCACCACCCCCACACCCCAGCAGTGCAGGGGAACCCTCCACCAGGCCCCCACTCATGTCTCCCACCCATTTCAGAACAGCCGTGTTCTCCACGGACAAATCGAACGCAACAAAAAGGTCTAGCACATAAAAAAACAAAACATTGAACCTATCTCATACACCCCCACCCTCCCCAAACACTCTTACACACCAACACACGGCACTAAATACAATTTTTTATCCACGTTTCACTGCGCTGTACGCGGTCGACTGCGAATACAAGATGGTGGGCGCCACAGAAAATCTGACGCGCTCCACGCCCCTCTCCGTCCAATCAGCGAACACGTCGCATGTCCGCGGACATGACGCAAGCCCATGGGCCAATCGGGGTGCTGTCCGCGGAGCGAACAGGGAAGTCCGTCCGCGAAGCGAACGCAGATATCACTAATTTTTTTGCCTTACATTTTGGTCATTTTTAAAAAAAACTACTGGACAGATTTACACCAAATTTACAAAAGCATGCTTTTGGGACCAGGCCGCCGCTCCTGCCGCAAATTTGGTGTAAATCCGTCCAGAAGTTCGGGCTGTAGCCGTGCGCAAAGTTTTTTCCCATTCAGTCTATGGGAAAAAAAATGTTTTGGGACCCCCCCTATGACTTTTCCCCCCCTGGACGAATCCTCACCAAACTTTGCAAAAAAATTCAGAGTGACCCAACTACTTTTTTTGCAAAGTTTGGTGAGGATCCGTCCAGGGAGAGCGAAGTCATAAGCCGCCCAAAAAGTGCTCTTCCTATGGAAACAGCAACTTAACCATAACTACATGGCCACTACCGTGGCCATGTAATGTATACATATATATATATATATATATTCAGTGAAAAAAACTTTGTTAAAGGGACGTTATGGTTAAGTTGCGCTACTAAAAACCTATGAAATTCAGTGAAAAAACATTGTTAAAGGGACGTTATGGTTCCAAGTAAAACCGAAAAACCCTTGAAATTCGCCAGTTATGATAAGCTAAGCAACCATAACTCGCGCCACCACCGTGCACTGCTAAGACTAACACCCAGGACATCAAAGATGACATCACACATTTGGCTGTGTGCTCCCAGGTATTCCCTGTACACCCTCCACGGCCCCTGCAGGCAGCCGACACCACAGGGGACTACCCTGCACACCTGCTCATGTCACCAAGCACCCCCACCCCCCAGCACTGTGGGGCACCCTCCACCAGGCCCCCACTCATGGCCCCTATCACCCGAACCCCCCAGCAGTGCAGGGGCAGCACCACCAGGCCCCCACTCATGTCTCCCATCACCCCACCCCCCAGCAGTGTGGGGCACCCTCCACCAGGCCCCCACTCATGTCTCCCACCACCCCCACCCCCCAGCAGTGTGGGGCACCCTCCACCAGGCCCCCACTCATGTCTCCCAGCACCCCCACCCCCCAGCAGTGCAGGGGCAGCACCACCAGGCCCCCACTCATGTCCCCCTGCACCCCCACCCCCAGCATCCAGGGGCACCCTCCACCAGGCCCCCACTCATGTCTCCCACCACCCCCACCCCCCAGCAGTGCAGGGGCAGCCCCCACCAGGCCCCCACTCATGTCTCCCACCCACCCACACCCCCCAGCCACCATGGGCACCCTCCACCAGGCCCCCACTCATGTCTCCCACCACCCCCACCCCCCAGCAGTGCAGGGGCACCCTCCACCAGGCCCCCACTCATGTCCCCCTGCACCCCCACCCCCCAGCATCCAGGGGCACCCTCCACCAGGCCCCCACTCATGTCTCCCACCACCCCCACCCCCCAGCAGTGCAGGGGCACCCTCCACCAGGCCCCCACTCATGTCTCCCAGCACACCCACCCCCAGCAGTGCAGGGGCAGCACCACCAGGCCCCCACTCAGGTCCCCCTGCACCCCCACCCCCCAGCATCCAGGGGCACCCTCCACCAGGCCCCCACTCATGTCCCCCTGCACCCCCAACCCCCAGCATCCAGGGGCACCCTCCACCAGGCCCCCACTCATGTCTCCCACCACCCCCACCCCCCAACATCCAGGGGCACCCTCCACCAGGCCCCCACTCATGTCTCCCAGCACCCCCACCCCCCAGCAGTGCAGGGGCAGCACCACCAGGCCCCCACTCATGTCCCCCTGCACCCCCACCCCCCAGCAGTGCAGGGGCACCCTCCACCAGGCCCCCACTCATGTCCCCCTGCACCCCCACCCCCCAGCATCCAGGGGCACCCTCCACCAGGCCCCCACTCATGTCTCCCACCACCCCCACACCCCAGCAGTGCAGGGGAACCCTCCACCAGGCCCCCACTCATGTCTCCCACCACCCCCACCCCCCAGCAGTGCAGGGGCAGCACCACCAGGCCCCCACTCATGTCTCCCACCACCCCCACCCCCCAGCAGTGCAGGGGCAGCACCACCAGGCCCCCACTCATGTCTCCCACCACCCCCACCCCCCAGCAGTGCAGGGGCACCCTCCACCAGGCCCCCACCCATGTCTCCCACCACCCCCACCCCCCAGCAGTGTGGGGCAGCCTCCACCAGGCCCCCACTCATGTCTCCCACCACCCCCACCCCCCAGCAGTGTGGGGCACCCTCCACCAGACCCCCACTCATGGCCCCTATCACCCGAACCCCCCATCAGTGCAGGGGCAGCACCACCAGGCCCCCACTCATGTCCCCCTGCACCCCCACCCCCCAGCAGTGTGGGGCACCCTCCACCAGGCCCCCACTCATGTCTCCCACCACCCCCACCCCCCAGCATCCAGGGGCACCCTCCACCAGGCCCCCACTCATGTCTCCCACCACCCCCACACCCCAGCAGTGCAGGGGAACCCTCCACCAGGCCCCCACTCATGTCTCCCACCACCCCCACCCCCCAGCAGTGCAGGGGCAGCACCACCAGGCCCCCACTCATGTCTCCCACCACCCCCACCCCCCAGCAGTGCAGGGGCACCCTCCACCAGGCCCCCACCCATGTCTCCCACCACCCCCACCCCCCAGCAGTGTGGGGCAGCCTCCACCAGGCCCCCACTCATGTCTCCCACCACCCCCACCCCCCAGCAGTGTGGGGCACCCTCCACCAGACCCCCACTCATGGCCCCTATCACCCGAACCCCCCATCAGTGCAGGGGCAGCACCACCAGGCCCCCACTCATGTCCCCCTGCACCCCCACCCCCCAGCAGTGTGGGGCACCCTCCACCAGGCCCCCACTCATGTCTCCCACCACCCCCACCCCCCAGCAGTGCAGGGGCACCCTCCACCAGGCCCCCACTCATGTCCCCCTGCACCCCCAACCCCCAGCATCCAGGGGCACCCTCCACCAGGCCCCCACTCATGTCTCCCACCACCCCCATCCCCCAACATCCAGGGGCACCCTCCACCAGGCCCCCACTCATGTCTCCCAGCACCCCCACCCCCCAGCAGTGCAGGGGCAGCACCACCAGGCCCCCACTCATGTCCCCCTGCACCCCCACCCCCAGCATCCAGGGGCACCCTCCACCAGGCCCCCACTCATGTCTCCCACCACCCCCACCCCCCAGCAGTGCAGGGGCAGCCCCCACCAGGCCCCCACTCATGTCTCCCACCCACCCACACCCCCCAGCCACCATGGGCACCCTCCACCAGGCCCCCACTCATGTCTCCCACCACCCCCACCCCCCAGCAGTGCAGGGGCACCCTCCACCAGGCCCCCACTCATGTCCCCCTGCACCCCCACCCCCCAGCATCCAGGGGCACCCTCCACCAGGCCCCCACTCATGTCTCCCACCACCCCCGCCCCCCAGCAGTGCAGGGGCACCCTCCACCAGGCCCCCACTCATGTCTCCCAGCACACCCACCCCCCAGCAGTGCAGGGGCAGCACCACCAGGCCCCCACTCAGGTCCCCCTGCACCCCCACCCCCCAGCATCCAGGGGCACCCTCCACCAGGCCCCCACTCATGTCTCCCACCCACCCACACCCCCCAGCCACCATGGGCAGCCCCCACCAGGCCCCCACTCATGTCTCCCACCCACCCACACCCCCCAGCCACCATGGGCACCCTCCACCAGGCCCCCACTCATGGCCCCTATTACCCCCACTCCCCAGCATCCAGGGGCACCCTCCACCAGGCCCCCACTCATGTCTCCCACCACCCCCACCCCCCAGCAGTGCAGGGGCACCCTCCACCAGGCCCCCACTCATGTCCCCCTGCACCCCCACCCCCAGCATCCAGGGGCACCCACTCATGTCTCCCACCACCCCCACCCCCCAGCAGTGCAGGGGCACCCTCCACCAGGCCCCCACTCATGTCTCCCACCACCCCCACCCCCCAGCAGTGCAGGGGCAGCACCACCAGGCCCCCACTCATGTCTCCCACCACCCCCACTCCCCAGCAGTGCAGGGGCACCCTCCACCAGGCCCCCACCCATGTCTCCCACCACCCCCACCCCCCAGCAGTGTGGGGCACCCTCCACCAGGCCCCCACTCATGTCTCCCACCACCCCCACCCCCCAGCAGTGTGGGGCACCCTCCACCAGGCCCCCACTCATGGCCCCTATCACCCGAACTCCCCAGCAGTGCAGGGGCAGCACCACCAGGCCCCCACTCATGTCCACGGCACCCCCACCCCCCAGCAGTGTGGGGCACCCTCCACCAGGCCCCCACTCATGTCTCCCACCACCCCCACCCCCCAGCAGTGCAGGGGCACCCTCCACCAGGCCCCCACCCATGTCTCCCAGCACCCCCACCCCCCAGCAGTGCAGGGGCACCCTCCACCAGGCCCCCTCTCATATCCCCCTGCATCCCCACCCCCCAGCATCCAGGGGCACCCTCCACCAGGCCCCCACTCATGTCGCCCACCACCCCCACCCCCCAGCAGTGCAGGGGCACCCTCCACCAGGCCCCCACTCATGTCCCCCTGCACCCCCACCCCCCAGCATCCAGGGGCACCCTCCACCAGGCCCCCACTCATGTCTCCCAGCACCCCCACCCCCCAGCAGTGCAGGGGCAGCACCACCAGGCCCCCACTCATGTCCCCCTGCACCCCAACCCCCCAGCATCCAGGGGCACCCTCCACCAGGCCCCACTCATGTCTCCCACCCACCCACACCCCCCAGCCACCATGGGCAGCCCCCACCAGGCCCCCACTCATGTCCCCCACCCAACCACACCCCCCAGCCACCATGGGCACCCTCCACCAGGCCCCCACTCATGGCCCCTATCACCCCCACCCCCCAGCATCCAGGGGCACCCTCCACCAGGCCCCCACTCATGTCTCCCACCACCCCCACCCCCCAGCAGTGCAGGGGCAGCACCACCAGGCCCCCACTCATGTCCAACTCATGTCTCCCACCACCCCCACCCCCCAGCAGTGTGGGGCACCCTCCAACAGGCCCCCACCCATGTATCCCACCACCCCCACCCCCCAGCAGTGCAGGGGCACCCTCCACCAGGCCCCCACTCATGTCTCCCACCACCCCACCCCCCAGCAGTGCAGGGGCACCCTCCACCAGGCCCCCACCCATGTCTCCCATCACCCCCACCCCCCAGCAGTGTGGGGCACGCTCCACCAGGCCCCCACCCATGTCTCCCACCACCCCCACCCTCCAGCAGTGTGGGGCACCCTCCACCAGGCCCCCACTCATGTCTCCCACCATCCCCACCCCCCAGCAGTGCAGGGGCACCCTCCACCAGGCCCCCACTCATGTCCCCCTGCACCCCCACCCCCCAGCATCCAGGGGCACTCTCCACCAGGCCCCCACTCATGTCTCCCACCATCCCCACCCCCCAGCAGTGCAGGGGCACCCTCCGCCAGGCCCCCACTCATGTCCCCCTGCACCCCCACCCCCCAGCATCCAGGGGCACTCTCCACCAGGCCCCCACTCATGTCTCCCACCACCCCCACCCCCCAGCAGTGCAGGAGCACCCTCCACCAGGCCCCCACTCATGTCCCCCTGCACCCCCACCCCCCAGCATCCAGGGCCACCCACCACCAGGCCCCCACTCATGTCTCCCACCACCCCCACCCCCCAGCAGTGCAGGAGCACCCTCCACCAGGCCCCCACTCATGTCCCCCTGCACCCCCACCCCCCAGCATCCAGGGGCACCCACCACCAGGCCCCCACTCATGTCTCCCACCACCCCCACCCCCCAGCAGTGCAGGGGCACCCTCCACCAGGCCCCCACTCATGTCCCCCTGCACCCCCACCCCCCAGCATCCAGGGGCACCCTCCACCAGGCCCCCACTCATGTCTCCCACCACCCCCACCCCCCAGCATCCAGGGGCACCCTCCACCAGGCCCCCACTCATGTCTCCCACCACCCCCACCCCCCAGCCACCATGGGCAGCCTCCACCAGGTCCTCACAATCCCCAATCATGTGCGTTATGGTCAGCCTCCACAGCCAAAAAGCCCTACCAAGTAACCCATTCACCCACATGGAAATGGAAATTACATGTTACACCCCCAATGTACATGAAGCTAATGAACCCATGTCCGTCACACACAATGGTTGCAATTGAATGGGAAAACACCCAACATGACATGCATGAAACCAATGAGATGATACCACACAGTGAAGTATGAGAACAAAATTGTATTAAAAAAAAAAGAATGCAAAAGAAATGAAACAAACTACAATGGGAATGAAAAAAAGATAAACTGCATGTCCGTTTAAAAAAATAAAAACACCAAATCCTAATCCAAAAAAATGTTGTCCAAAGTCAAATGAAAAAAAAAAAAAAATCCAATGAAGAACTATGTACAAAACATCCAAGGGTCCATGAGCCCAACTGAACAAAGGAAACCTACAAAAAACCCTAACTAAAATGCAACTATATACAAAAAGTGGAGCAGTGTCCGTCGACTCCAAATCATAAGAACAAACAAAGGATACCTAAAACTAAAGAACTATATACAAAGGCGGCGGGCAAGTCCAGCGGCTCACTCCGCGGTGTTCCGGGCCAGGGCATCATCGAACTCCTGTTCGATGTCCCGGAGGCGGTCCTGTTCCATGGCCCTGAGGGTCCGCAGGGACGACGCCGTGTCCTCCTCCAACCCCCTGCGGATTGCCTCGAGGCACTCGGCCCGCCTCAGGACCCTCCGCATGGAGTTCTCCGCCCTGACCATTGTGAGCCGCGCCTCTTCCGCCCGCCGCCGCTCCGCACCTATGGCGTGGCCCAACCGCTGCCACACGGAAGACACTCTCTGTCCTGGGTCCTCCTGCCCTCCGGCCGATGCCTGCCCCTCCGATGTCGAAGGCCCCGAGCCTTCATGGCTCCCACCATGTTGCTGCTGCTGCTCTGCCTCTGCCCGTGCACTGCCTCCTGCTGCCTGCACATCCTCTGCCGGCTGGGGTGCAGTCGTAGATGTGGCCACCCCTGCTGGACGTCCGACTCCCGACTATGGCAGGGATGCCTCCTCCACCAGCCTGGCCGCACCGTCAGAGGCAGCACCACAGGGCACCCAGGTGACTGATGGGTGGGAAGATGGCACAGAGGACGACTGGCGCGTAGGGGGTCCAGTTGAGGAGGGGGTCGGAGCAAGCCCCATCAGACGGAGGAATCCGGCCTGGGTGACCTGTCCCAGCAGGCTGATGTGGTCAACGAGCCATTCGAAAATGAAAAGAGTGCAGGTCACCTCGCATGGCCCGTTGACGCAACGCCACACCAGCCAGGACAGGCTCAACCCGGACCTGGATAGCCACGTCCGCAGGCAGAGGAAGGCCAGTTGACGTCAGCTCATCCCCTGCCTGAAAACGGGTCTGGACGTAGGCGTCCCTGCTGGTGCAAGATGATGCAGGGACAGGATCGGGGACAGGATTGCACACAGGCACCTCCGCGGCGGCCTGTGCTGCCTCCTGTCCCTGGTCCTGCACTGCACCACTAGCACCAGTGGGATCCCCACCTCCAGACCCCGTCTCTGGTGCTTGCACGGCCTCCTCCTCCACCAAACCCCCCACCAACCTGGATGACTCCGTGCCATCTTCCCCTGTTGGGCCCTGTGGGGTCCCAGCTGCCCCTTCTGCTGCCGAGGAGTCCAACTCCAACCTCCGCCTCTTGGACCTCCCCCCGGCAGCTGCGGCCTGGGACGTGGCACCGGACTCCTCACTCCCCGACGAGATGACAACACGGGAGGGGAGCCGGGCCTTGCGTCTCCGGCTGGCGGTGGGATCCCCGCCGCTGTGCTCCACAGCACCTTCTCTGCCTTCTTCATCAGTTGACGCTGCAGACAGGGAGAAACAAAACACAGGCATCAGGGCATTGTACAATGGACACATACACACATGACAGTTGCACATGAGTGGCATTGGCAAACCTCAGACATGTCATCACAATCCCCAACACACATGTCATTACAACTCGCACACATGAGCCATACCACAGCCATATCGCAACTGCCACCACCATCCCTACACATACAACAGCATGAGCAGCCAAAGGTGAGCCAGACATCACATGCAACACAGGAAGAGCACCACACATGTACACACACCACCACACTTGCATGCATGTGTACACATCTGCCAAGTGTCGCACTGTTCAGACGGGCAACCATGTCACATCTGCCAATCAGGCTTCCACATACCGCTGTCACATGCATCCATGTTGCATCACTGTTGCACCCTTGTCAAATACACACACATGCACATGTACACAGTGCTGATGCATGCAGCCGAAAACAACATACATGCGTGACATCACAGACATGTCTACTTACATACACATTCATCCAAACATGTGTGCCCACACAACTGCATTTGGCACGCAAGCCTACACACACAAGCACCATCCATGTCTCACACATTACAGCCCTCGCATGTGTCAGCCCCACGGCCCTGTACACCCCCACCCATACTCGACCCCATACAAACAGATGTGGAACCTGCACACTACCGAATAATCACCACATGCACTGCTCACAATCAGGATGCATGTACACTCACCGCTCGACTCCAGACGGGTCTGCTTCTCTAGGACCTGGACGTGGAGTGCTGGGGATATGCGTTCCAGGACCCTCATCTGTTCTTCCGACAAGTGGCCCCGGCGCCCCTTGGCATCCGCTGCCTTCAAGAGGCGCCGGGCCTTGTTCAGGGTCCTGGACCTGAAGTCCTCCCAGCGCTTCCTGACATGTTGTAAGTCGCGGACTGCCACCCCCTCCGCACTGATGGCAGTCACGATGTCAGTCCAGATCCGAGTCCGTCCTTCCTTGTCGGCACGGGAACTTCCGAAGAGGGCATCATACTGCCCCAGGACTTGCTCCACCAGGACACCAACTTCGGTGGCACTGAAGCTGGTGCCCCTCTGCCTCTCAGGCCGGGGGTTGTCAGTGGTCACAGATGGTGTTTGCCCCGCCATGACAACCCCAGAGGCAGGAGAGTGAGGAGTCCGGTGCCGCATCCCAGGCCGCAGCTGCCGGGGGGAGGTCCAAGAGGCGGAGGTTGGAGTTGGACTCCTCGGCAGCAGAAGGGGCAGCTGGGACCCCACAGGGCCCAACAGGGGAAGATGGCACGGAGTCATCCAGGTTGGTGGGGGGTTTGGTGGAGGAGTAGGCCGTGCAAGCCTGGAGGTGGGGATCCCACTGGTGCTAGTGGTGCAGTGCAGGACCAGGGACAGGAGGCAGCACAGGCCGCCGCGGAGGTGCCTGTGTGCAATCCTGTCCCCGATACTGTCCCTGCATCATCTTGCACCAGCAGGGATGCCTACGTCCAGACCCGTTTTCAGGCAGGGGATGAGCGACGTCAACTGGCCTTCCTCTGCCTGCGGACGTGGCTATCCAGGTCCGGGTTGAGCCTGTCCTGGCTGGTGTGGCGTTGCGTCAACGGGCCATGCGAGGTGACCTGCACTCTTTTCATGGAGAGACTGCACGTCATCTCGAATGGCTCGTTGACCACGTCAGCCTGCTGGGACAGGTCACCCAGGCCGGATTCCTCCGTCTGATGGGGCTTGCTCCGACCCCCTCCTCAACTGGACCCCCTACGCGCCAGTCGTCCTCTGTGCCATCTTCCCACCCATCAGTCACCTGGGTGCCCTGTGGTGCTGCCTCTGACGGTGCGGCCAGGCTGGTGGAGGAGGCATCCCTTCCACAGTCGGGAGTCGGACATCCAGCAGGGGTGGCCACATCTACGACTGCACCCCAGCCGGCGGAGGATGTGCAGGCAGCAGGAGGCAGTGCACGGGCAGAGGCAGAGCAGCAGCAGCAACATGGTGGGAGCCATGAAGGCTCGGGGCCTTCGACATTGGAGGGGCAGGCATCGGCCGGAGGGCAGGAGGACCCAGGACAGAGAGTGTCTTCCGTGTGGCAGCGGTTGGGCCACGCCATAGGTGCGGAGCGGCGGCGGGCGGAAGAGGCGCGGCTCACAATGGTCAGGGCGGAGAACTCCATGCGGAGGGCCCTGAGGCGGGCCGAGTGCCTCGAGGCAATCCGCAGGGGGTTGGAGGAGGACACGGCATCGTCCCTGCGGACCCTCGGGGCCATGGAACAGGACCGCCTCCGGGACATCGAACAGGAGTTCGATGATGCCCTGGCCCGGAACACCACGGAGTGAGCTGCTGGACTTGCCCGCCGCCTTTGTATATAGTTCTTTAGTTTTAGGTTTCCTTTGTTTGTTCTTATGATTTGGAGTCGACGGACACTGCTCCACTTTTTGCATATAGTTGCATTTTAGTTAGGGTTTTTTGTAGGTTTCCTTTGTTCAGTTGGGCTTATGGACCCTTGGATGTTTTTTACATAGTTCTTCATTGGATTTTTTTTTTTTTTCATTTGACTTTGGACAACATTTTTTTGGATTAGGATTTGGTGTTTTTATTTTTTTAAACGGACATGCAGCTTATCTTTTTTTCATTCCCATTGTAGTTTGTTTCATTTCTTTTGCATTCTTTTTTTTTTTAATACAATTTTGTTTTCATACTTCACTGTATGGTATCATCTCATTGGTTTCATGCATGTCATGTTGGGTGTTTTTTTCATTCAATTGCAACCATTGTGTGTGACGGACATGGGTTCATTAGCTTTATGAACATTGGGGGTGTAACATGTAATTTCCATTTCCATGTGGGTGAATGGGTTACTTGGTAGGGCTTTTTGGCTGTGGAGGCTGACCATAACGCACATGATTGGGGATTGTGAGGACCTGGTGGAGGCTGCCCATGGTGGCTGGGGGGTGGAGGTGGGTGGGAGACATGAGTGGGGGCCTGGTGGAGGGTGCCCCTGCACTGCTGGGGGGTGGGGGTGGTGGGAGACATGGGTGGGGGCCTGGTGGAGGGTGCCCCACACTGCTGGGGGGTGGGGGTGGTGGGAGACATTGGTGGGGGCCTGGTGGAGGGAGCCCCTGCACTGCTGGGGGGTGGGGGTGGTGGGAGACATGAGTGGGGGCCTGGTGGTGGGTGCTCCTGCACTGCTGGGGGGTGGGGGTGGTGGGAGACATGGGTGGGGGCCTGGTGGAGGGTGCCCCTGGATGCTGGGGCGTGGGGGTGCAGGGGGACATGAGTGGGGGCCTGGTGGAGGGTGCCCCTGGATGCTGGGGGGGTGCAGGGGGACATGAGTGGGGGCCTGGTGGAGGGTGCCCCTGCACTGCTGGGGGGTGGTGGGAGACATGGGTGGGGGCCTGGTGGAGGGTGCCCCACACTGCTGGGGGGTGGGGGTGGTGGGAGACATGGGTGGGGGCCTGGTGGAGGGTGCCCCTGCACTGCTGGGGGGTGCGGGTGGTGGGAGACATGAGTGGGGGCCTGGTGGAGGGTGCCCCTGCACTGCTGGGGGGTGGGGGTGGTGGGAGACATGGGTGGGGCCTGGTGGAGGGTGCCCCACACTGCTGGTGGGTGGGGGTGGTGGGAGACATGAGTTGGACATGAGTGGGGGCTGGTGGTGCTGCCCCTGCACTGCTGGGGGGTGGGGGTGCTGGGAGACATGAGTGGGGGCCTGGTGGAGGGTGCCCATGGTGGCTGGGGGGTGGGTGGGAGACATGGGTGGGGGCCTGGTGGAGGGTGCCCCACACTGCTGGGGGGTGGGGGTGGTGGGAGACATGAGTGGGGGCCTGGTGGTGCTGCCCCTGCACTGCTGGGGGGTGGGGGTGGTGGGAGACATGAGTTGGACATGAGTGGGGGCCTGGTGGGGGATGCCCATGGTGGCTGGGGGGTAGGGGTGGTGGGAGACATGAGTGGGGGCCTGGTGGAGGGAGCCCCTGGATGCTGGGGGGTGGGGGTGCAGGGGGACATGAGTGGGGGCCTGGTGGAGGGTGCCCCTGGATGCTGGGGGGTGGGGGTGCAGGGGGAAATGAGTGGGGGCCTGGTGGAGGGTGCCCCTGCACTGCTGGTGGGTGGGGGTGGTGGGAGACATGAGTGGGGGCCTGGTGGAGGGTGCCCCTGGATGCTGGGGGGTGGGGGTGGTGGGAGACATGAGTGGGGGCCTGGTGGAGGGTGCCTCTGGATGCTGGGGGGTGGGGGTGCAGGGGGACATGAGTGGGGGCCTGGTGGAGGGTGCCCCTGCACTGCTGGGGGGTGGGGGTGGTGGGAGACATGAGTGGGGGCCTGGTGGAGGGTGCCCCACACTGCTGGGGGGTGGGGGTGCAGGGGGACATGAGTGGGGGCCTGGTGGTGCTGCCCCTGCACTGCTGGGGGGTGGGGGTGGTGGGAGACATGAGTGGGGGCCTGGTGGATGGTGCCCCACACTGCTGGGGGGTGGGGGTGGTGGGAGACATGGGTGGGGGCCTGTTGGAGGGTGCCCTTGCACTGCTGGGGGGTGGGGGTGGTGGGAGACATGAGTGGGGTCCTGGTGGAGGGTGCCCCACACTGCTGGGGGGTGGGGGTGCAGGGGGACATGAGTGGGGGCCTGGTGGTGCTGCCCCTGCACTGCTGGGGGGTTCGGGTGATAGGGCCCATGAGTGGGGGCCTGGTGGAGGGTGCCCCTGCACTGCTGGGGGGTGGGGGTGGTGGGAGACATGAGTGGGGGCCTGGTGGAGGGTGCCCCTGGATGCTGGGGGGTGGGGGTGCAGGGGGACATGAGTGGGGGCCTGGTGGTGCTGCCCCTGCACTGCTGGGGGGTGGGGGTGGTGGGAGACATGAGTGGGGGCCTGGTGGAGGGTGCCCCACACTGCTGGGGGGTGGGGGTGCAGGGGGACATGAGTGGGGGCCTGGTGGTGCTGCCCCTGCACTGCTGGGGGGTGGGGGTGGTGGGAGACATGAGTGGGGGCCTGGTAGAGGGTGCCCCACACGGCTGGGGGGTGGGGGTGGTGGGAGACATGAGTGGAGGCCTGGTGGAGGGTGCCCATGGTGGCTGGGGGGTGGGGGTGGGTGGGAGACATGAGTGGAGGCCTGGTGGAGGGTGCCCATGGTGGCTGGGGGTTGGGGGTGGGTGGGAGACATGAGTGGAGGCCTGGTGGAGGGTGCCCATGATGGCTGGGGGGTGGGGGTGGTGGGAGACATGAGTGGGGGCCTGGTGGTGCTGCCCCTGCACTGCTGGGGGATGGGGGTGGTGATAGACATGAGTTGGACATGAGTGGGGGCCTGGTGGAGGGTGCCCCACACTGCTGGGGGGGTGGGGGTGGTGGGAGACATGAGTGGGGGCCTGGTGGGGGATGCCCATGGTGGCTGGGGGGTGGGGGTGGTGGTAGACATGGGTGGGGGCCTGGTGGAGGCTGCCCCTGCACTGCTGGGGGGTGGGGGTGGTGGGAGACATGCATTGTTGATCAGTAGTGCAAGGTGACATGTGGGTTGGCTGGGGGGCATGCCCATGGTGGATGGGCTGCCTGCGGGACATGAGCAGGGGTGCAGGGTAGTCCCCCGTGGTGTGGGCTGCCTGCAGGGGCCGTGGAGGTTGTCGAGCGTACACCTGGGAGGACCCACACGGCCAATTCACGTGTAGTACTCCCCAGAACCCCTGAAATTCACATACCCTGCTGAAATCGCGTGTGGAACTTCCCACGCACCCCTGAAATACACGTACCCTTTTGAAATCGCGTGTGGAACTTCCCGCGCACCCATGGAATACACGTACCCTGCTCGCACTGGGCCAATCGCGTGTGGGACTTCCCGCTCACCCCTGAAATACACGTACCCTGATGAAATCGCGTGTGGAACTTCCCGCGCACCCCTGAAATACACGTACCCTGCTTGCACGGGGCCAATCGCGTGTGGAACTTCCCGCGCACCCCTGAAATACACGTACCCTGCTCGCACTGGGCCAATCGCGTGTGGAACTTCCCGCGCACCCCTGAAATACACGTACCCTGATGAAATCACGTGTGGAACTTCCCGCGCACCCCTCAAATACACGTACCCTGATGAAATTGCGTGTGGAACTTCCCGCGCACCCCTGAAATACACGTACCCTGCTCGCACGGGGCCAATCGCATGTGGGACTTCCCGCGCACCCCTGAAATACACGTTCCCTGATGGAATCGCGTGTGGAACTTCACGCGCACCCCTGAAATACACGTACCCTGCTGAAATCGCGTGTGGAACTTCCCGCGCACCCATGGAATACACGTACCCTGCTCGCACTGGGCCAATCGCGTGTGGAACTTCCCGCGCACCCCTGAAATACACGTACCCTGCTGAAATCGCGTGTGGGACTTCCCGCGCACCCATGGAATACACGTACCCTGCTCGCACTGGGCCAATCGCATGTGGAACTTCCCGCGCACCCCTGAAATACACGTACCCTGCTGAAATCGCGTGTGGAACTTCCCGCGCACCCCTGGAATACACGTACCCTGCTCGCACGGGGCCAATCGCGTGTGGAACTTCCCACGCACCCCTGATGCACACGTACACAGGACAATTGCGTGTGGAACTTCCCGCGAACCACTGAAATACACGTTCCCCGCTTGGCGTTTGCTGTTTGCCAGCCCGGTGAACTGGTCCAGGGTTAGGGCAGCCCTTTGCGATTATTTGGGGATTTTGATGGCTTTTCCTTGCGCGAGGGCGTTCTTGGGGGCGTAACTGGCGCTGCTGCAGGGTCGCTGCGCCACGCTGCGCCACGGCTGGTTTTGGATGCGAAAATCCATGAATGCGCTGTGCGCGGAAATCGATTTTAGCGCACGCGGCTGGCACAGACAATCGCACGCGGACACTCTGCGCCAGCCGCTTGCGACACTTTTCTGGGAAATTCTATGAATTACCCTGTTTGACTTTATATACATGTCATATGGAACTGACTAGATCTCTTCTTATGAACTTGATGTCCGCGAACTTATTTAACGTTCGCGGACATGTTCCGAGAACAGTACCACCACCTAAAAACTCTGGGGAGGTATGTGTAATAGTTATATCATAACATAGGAAGATTTAACAAATTCACAAAGCAGCACACATACGAAGTATATGTAGTAATACTTAAAAAATGTTACCCATATATGTCACACACTAACCATTCATGTAAATACAATATGTTTTAAAAAGGAATATACCAAAAGAAGATAAAGTGGCTTCCACCATAATTACCTCACAGACGCTCCACAACCAACAGCAAGACCAGACGTATACACTACTGATTACCAATTCCTCAATAAATATGTAAAAAGCAAAGACAAAATCAAAATTAAATTACTGCAAAATATAGATACCTGTCCAGTGCGCAAGTACACAGGACTACAAGGACATTCATTGGCCTGCATTACAGGACCTACTTGTAAAACCACTTTCCATGATATCAAAAGGATATCAACACATCATTCAACTATAAGAAATCTAGTCTATAAACTGTACTATGCTAAAAGTCCTGCTTTAGCACTAGCAAAGTTAAATAACATCCTTCTACATGGTACAGCAAAAGACCTACTTGAAGAAATTCACTATATCCAGAAAAAATATTTTGGAAGTGAAAGCCATTTACAGAATGAAATAGCTTTAAACCAATTAAGCTACAATTCTACACATGGCAACCTTTTGCTAAACACATACAAAAAAGAAATACTAAAATTTAAAAGTACATCAGCTGAAGTACCAAACCATGTATGTGTATGTTGCCGTATAATTTTTTATAAAAGTAACACAAAAACTGTGGACCTATCATACAAAATAGAAGACAATGAAGATTCTAAATGGTTTGAATAAGCTCTCTACCTTCTAGCAGAAAACAAATATGAAATAACTGAGTCCTTAATACTTTGCAGTTATTGCACTACAAAACTTGACAACAACCAAACTCCTTCACGTTCTATCACAAATAATTTGGAATTATACCCAGTACCAAAACCTCTACAACAACTTCATTTATATCAGAGCATCATAATTCAAACAGTACACCCATTTCAAGCAATAATACGCCTTCAACCAAAAACAGCAAAATTACCTCCCTCTGAATTGGTAAAAGGCATTCGTGGAAAAGTAGTTTATTTACCATTAAATCTAAAAGAAAATGTGCATACTCTAGGAGTGCAACGTCCAATGCAACAATCTTTAATTATATTAGTAAATGGAGTACCTACAAAAGACAAAAAAATATGGCAACAGCTGGTAGATTTATATAAAGTTAGACAAGCCTTCCAAAATCTTAAAGAGAATAATGAATATTACAAAGAAATTAATATTGAAGAAAACTTGAAAGATACAACTGAAATAATTCAAGAAACACAAGAAGCTGGTCAATTTGAGCTACTAGATCCTGCTACAATATCAAATACTTTAGACCAGTATACAATTCATCCTTTGCACTGTAATGACACCGTACAAGATGTACTGGAAACTTACCAAATGCGTCAAACAAAAGGATCGCCAATCAGTATATGGGAAAAAAGTATAGAAGCACGTGCTTTTCCTCTACTCTTTCCAACTGGCAAAGGAGGAAGGTATGATGATAGACCTATTCAAATATCAGCTTCAGAATACCGCTCATTACGGATGTATTCTGAAGATCCCCGATTTAGACAAAATGTGGAATACATATTCCACCTACTCTTTGAAAGTAAATTAGCAACTTTATGTTACGGAGTTGCACACATATTAAAATCAGGATCACACTTTCAAAATATGACAGCTACACAATTATTAGAGAAAGTGCAACAAAAGGATGAGGTTTTACAATCAAATATTACAAATCTATTAGCAAATATGCGTGGTACTAAAGAGTACTGGTTTCAACGTCATGGAGATGTACGTTGTATGATCAGAAACCTTGGCCCACCCACTTGGGTTGTTACATTAAGTTGTGCAGAATATGCATGGGAAGATTTGCATGATTTCCTACGCATATCAAATAAAAACAAAACAAACATAGATATTCTAACACCTGGAGAACTTTGTTCATTGGATCCTGTTAATGTTTCAAGATATTTTCACCATCGCTTCATTGCTATGCTACATTTTATTTGTAATAAAACTGTTCCTCCCCTTGGAGAAGTGCGACACTTCTTTTGGAGAAAAGAATACCAAGCCAGAGGAGCACCACATATCCACATGCTTTTATGGATTAAAGATGCTCCTAAATTTGGTCAAGAGAGTGATGCCACTGTTTTACAGTTTATTGAAAAATATGTCACTTGTCAAATTCCATCATAAGCCACAAATAGTGATCTTTGTGCACAAATTTTATAATTTGAAAGACACAAATGTGGAAAATATTGTCGTCGCAAATACAAAAACAAAGGCAAATACTACACCAAATGCCGATTTGGTTTCCCTAGACCAGTTACAAATACAGGTCAAGTAAACAACCTCATGTCTTCAGTTAGACATACTGTTAAAGGAAAGTCACCTAAAAATACATATTACATAAAAAGAAAAGAAGAAGAAAAATATATCAATGATTATAATGCAATCATTGCCCACTTATGGAATGCAAACATAGATGTGCAGTACATTGCAGACAATTCTACTGCAGTTGCACGATATGTCACAGCATACTTAACTAAAGCAGAAAAGACAGAGCTCCAAGACCTCTGGAATGACCTATCATCAGATAAAACAGTATCTCAGAAATTATACAGCTTGGGCATAAAAATGCTCACCCATAGAGAATGTGGATCTTATGAAGCAGCTGATCGTTTAACTGGTACTTCATTGTATGGTAAATCTGAAAATATAGTATGGCTAAGTCTTGGTCCAGCTAAATCTAGAAAAAGAGTTCTAAAATCATATAAAGATATAGAAACAATAGCCAAACATGATCCCAACAGCCAAGACATTTTAAAAAACAATTTATTGGACACATACTACCTAAACAGAAGTAATACTTTGGAAAACATGTGTCTATACCAAATAGCCCAAAACTACACATACAAAAATAATATGAAACCCGATGAAAAAAAAGGTAAATATAGAGTGACAGACTGTGAAGGCAGCTTAGTTAACCTCACTAAACCAAATTTAATTAATCATATCAAATTGTCATTGAAGACTCCTCGACATAAAGAAGTATATTACATGTCCCTGCTACAACTCTTCAAACCATGGAGAAAAGAAGAACAATTACTAGATAACTATGACTCATATGAGCATGCTTTCAAAGCAAATGAAAGCACTATAACTGATGTAAACTTTACAGAGTACAAAACAATGTTGCACAATAAACAGCAACATGAAGAAGAACTCCAAGCTCAACTAGATAAGGATACTCCTGACAGTAGTCAACCTTCTGTAACAGGAAGCCAAGAACCACTGGGAGAACCACTAATAACAAATGAGGCAGAATTAGCTATGATAGAAGTAGAAAACACCATGTGTCAGTATGAAGATAAGGAAGACTTAACTATACTACAATCAAAACTAAACAATGAGCAAAGTAGCATTTTTCAAGAAGTAACAAAACAAATTGCACATGGTGTAAAACATGAAAATAAAGAATGTTCCTGCCATAATTATAAACCTATACTACTGTACGTCAGTGGTGAAGCTGGTTCTGGCAAAACATTCCTAATCAAAATCATTAGTAAGTTCCTTCAACAATTGACAAACAACAAACTGTCAGCTGTTGTCACTGCCCCCACAGGTTTAGCTGCCTACAACATAGGTGGTGTTACATTACACCGATTACTACTATTACCAGTAGAACACCAGAACAAATTAGACTATTACAAACTTTCTGCAGAAGCTGCAATGGAATTACGCAGAGTATTGAAACAAATGAAAATGCTACTAATAGATGAAGTGAGCATGGTCTCCAACCTGATGTTAGCTTTGATTCACCTCAGATTACAAGAAGTACTCAAAACAGACTATGAAGAGCTCTTTGCAGGAAAACACATTATTGTTTTTGGAGATCTGCTTCAATTAACACCAGTAAAAGGTGAACCTATTTTTAAAACATTAGGGCACAAACTCTGCCGTAAAACTGTTGGCAGCATTGGAAATGTCAACCTTTGGCAACATTTCCAATACAGAGAATTAACAGAAAACATGCGCCAATCTGCAGATCTAACTTATGCCAACATTTTAAAAAGTTTGAGAGTTGGTATACTTTCTAAAGAAGCAGAAGCAACATTGAAAACCCGGCACATTAATGCACTTTATGGCGATAATGCATGTGCTACAGATGTTATGGAACAATTAGCCCACAAAAACGTCAATTGTATGGCCTTAATGCCAACTCTTGCAAGCTGTTTCAAATTCAATGAAATCATGCTAAGTAAAGAAATGCAACCAATAATGGAAATTAGCGCCTCAGACAAACTAGATGTACATGGTATGACACTACCCATGTGTGACCAAGCCACAACAAGACTAAATAATTTAGAAAAATCAATCTTAAACACAGCAGGCTTAGAAAAGATGTTAAAATTATCCTTAAATTGCAGAGTAATGCTTAAACGTAACCTTGACATGGACCAAGGACTAGTTAATGGAGCACTGGGTACAGTTGTTGGCTTTCAAACATACCCATGTGACAACAAAATTCAGTTTGACAATATACTCTTTGACAAACTTTCAGAAGTAAAATGGATAGGACGCTCAACAGCTAGATTCCTTCTCTTCAAAGATATGTATGTACGCAGAGAACAATTTTCTCTAACTCTTGCATACGCAGTCACAATTCATAAATCACAAGGTCTTACCCTAGACAAAGCAATGATAGATATTGGTAACACAGTCTTTAAAGAAGGCATGAGCTACGTAGCACTATCACGCTTACGTACACTTGACGGTCTATTTCTAATCAACTTTGATGCAAGTAAAGTAAACGCTGATATTCCTTGCATTTTATAATATAATAGACTTCGCTCACTATACACTCCCCATCTAAACACATATTCTGTTCCACAAAAACTAAAACGTTGTAGAAGAAAACTAAATCAAACAGAAATGCAACAGGACGTCACTGCAAATCCTCCAAAGAGAGTAAAAGAAACTAATACTTCATCAAGTACCACAAACAAAAAAGAATCAATTAGAGAAAGTAAACCAGGTATTTCTTTAAAGAAGGAAGACAAACTTCAAAAAAAGCAGTTAGATACAGAACTACCTGGACCATTTAAATTCTCAAATATAGTTGCTGTAAGTTGCTATGCAAATGTAGCAATGAATATTCTATTTCAATTACCACCAATTGTTGACAACATTTACTCACACAGTACAGACCCATTGTGTTTGAAAATGTTAGTACTTCACAGAAATGCAGCAAACAATCCTGACACCACATATAGTGTTTTTGGAATAAGACAACAATTGGACTACTGTGCTGGATGGTGAAATTCACTATAAACTCACAGGAAGATCCACAAGAATTTCTAATGTACTTACTACAAGTACTGGAAAACAAAAACATACCTATAAATGAAATCTTACAGATTTCATACATGTGGAAACATACATGCACTCTCTGCAACAATGTGACACAAGAAGAAATCCCCAATGAACGCTTCATATATATCAATACCAAATTGTGAATCCATACCATTTCAGCAACTTGTACAAAATGCAAAATATGGTAGATTATGCTCTACCTGCAATTCAGATAATCGCTCCACTTTAGTAATACAAACACATAGTAAATACGTAATACTAATGCTTCTACGTTACAATGCAGATGGTACCAAAAACAACTGCAAGCTGACTGGATTCACACATGGTCAAATATAACTTGGTAAGAAAACCTTCACAACAATAGGTATAATCTACCACGCAGGAGCCACAACCAATTCAGGGCACTACACTGCATACATAAAAAAGAAATGTGGATGGTTTGAATGTAATGATAGTACCATTACTCTAAAGCAGAGATTACCAGCAAATCTTACAAACGCTTATTTGATGTTCTTAAAACCAAAATTTGATAAATAAACTGTATTTAAACCTTTAAGTAAATTTGTGTTACAAAAATATAAACTGTTAGAATACTCCAAAAGCTATCTAACTGCTCAAAGATTCTACAACAACTAATCAGATAAATGAATACCACTAAATTAGACCAAAAAATACACAGTTAGAATACGCCAATTGGTATCTAACTGTCCCAAAATTATAAATGTGTGTTAAAATAATATAAACTGTTAGAATACTCCAAAAGCTATCTAACAGCTCAAAGATTCTACAACAACTAATCAGATAAATGAATACCACTAAATTAGGCCAAAAAATACACAGTTAGAATACGCCAATTGGTATCTAACTGTCCCAAAATTTAACAATATCCAAAAAGGTAAATGAAAACCACTAAAATATATTAAAAAAATAGACAGTTAGAATACGCCAATTGGTATCTAACTGCTCCAAAATTTTATAATATCAAAACAAATGAAGAATCTGTTACTGTTCCAAAAAAATACAACAAAGCAAAGTATAAAGCATTAGCCAGAAACAACAAGTGAACACTGAAAACAAACAAACAAATAAACTGTAGCATAACAGAAAAAGGGTTTTTTTTAAATCCAACATGGATTTTTTTTTCTCCCACAGACCCAATGATTTTAGCAACAAATACAGAAACTGAGCAAATTGCACAGTACTCTGATTTGTACTCTACTAAATATGAGGGTCGAAAAAAAATAAAAGTATATTGCTTATACAATGTAATAAGTCATTACAAAATACTAATACTAACATGCTATTTTCTTTTATCACAGAAATGAAGAAGAAAAACATGGACTCCCATTACTAGACCAAACAGTAAGTATACGATAATAAGGACAACCATAGCAGCACATCACATCCATAGTATCTAAAACCTTTGTTCCTTATACATTTGTTTTTCACCCAAAGTTATAAACAAATATGAATGTGATATGCTGCGGTGGTTGTTGCCAGGGCATAGAGTCTTGGGTGCATGGCCAAATGGCCATGCACCCAAGACTTTATGCCCTGGCAACAACCACTGCAGCATATCACATCCATAGAGTCAAACATTTCAACTATGATCCATGGGAAACTTTTAATGTCCGCGAACAATGTGAGTGTTCTTAGAACACTTTGAACTTGCCAGCGAACAATACGGACACCGTTTTCAGGACACACCCTACGAACATTTCAGAACAACGCGATAGTTCTTAGAACACTTTCAACTTAACAACGAACAATACGGACAGCGTCCTAAGGACACCTCCTATGAACATTCCAGGACACCGGGAGTGTTCTCAAAAACGTCTTAAGAACACCCCCATCTTGTTTATTTGCGAACATTTCAGGACACCGCGAGTGTTCTTAGGACACATTCAACTTGACAGAGAACAATACGGACAGCGTCCTCAGGACACCCCCTACGAACATTCCAGGACACCGGGAGTGTTCTCAAAAACGTCTTCAGAACACCCCCATCTTGTTTATTTGCGAACATTTCAGGACACCGCGAGTGTTCTTAGGACACATTCAACTTGACAAAGAACAATACGGACAGCGTCCTCAGGACACCCCCTACTCACACTCCCCGGACACCGGGAGTGTTCTTAGAAGCGTCTTCAGAACACCACCATCTTGTTTATTTGCGAACATTTCAGGACATCGCGAGTGTTCTTAGGACACATTCAACTTGACAAAGAACAATACGGACAGCGTCCTCAGGACACCCCCTACAAACACTCCCCGGACACCACGAGTGTTCTTAGAAGAGTCTTCAGAACACCCCCATTTTGTTTATTTGCGAACATTTCAGGACACCGCGAGTGTTCTTAGGACAGACTCAACTTGACAGAGAACAATACGGACAGCGTCCTCAGGACACCCCCTACGAACACTCCCCGGACACCGCGAGTGTTCTTAGAAGCGTCTTCAGAACACCCCCATTTTGTTTATTTGCGAACATTTCAGGACACCGCGCGTGTTCTTAGAACACATTCAACTTGACAGAGAACAATACGGACAGCGTCCTCAGGACACCACCTACGAACACTCCCCGGACACCGCGAGTGTTCTTAGAACAGTTTCACTTTGCTTGCGAACAAAACGGACACATATTGACTCCTTAGAACACCCCCTAGTAATTTTATTTAGAAAATTTCAGAACACCCGTGATGTCCGCAAACAAATCGAACACAAAAAGAACGTCTAACACATAAAAAACACAACTTTCATCCTATCTCACACACTCCCACCCTCCCCAAACACTCCTACACACCAACACACTCTACAAAATACACATTTAGAACAAAGTTTCACCGCGCTGTCCGGGGACGTCCGCGAATCCAATATGGCGGGCGCTACCGAAAAATCTGACGCGCTTCACGCTCCACGCCGTCCAATCAGCGAACACTTTGCATGTCCGCGAACATCACGCAAGACGATTGGCCAATCAGGACACTTTCCGCGGAGCGAACAGGGAAGTGTATCCGCAAACCGAACACAGATATCACTAATTTTTTTTTACCTACTTTTTGGTCATTTTAAAACAAAACTACTGGACGAATTTTCACCAAATTTGCAAAAGCACGCTTTCGGGACCAAGCAGCTGCTCCTGGTCCAAATTTGGTGGATATCCATCCAGCGGTTTGGGCTGTAGACGCGAGCAAAAATTTTTTCCCATTCACTCTATGGAGAGTGAGTATAATGTATACAAATATGAGCATATAGAGGGAAGGTAGAGTAATAAAAATAAAACTATGACAAAGTGCTGATAACCATAATGATTATCTTCATGCACAGAAAGGATTGCTCTCTTTCAAGCCTGTATCTTCCGCTATGTACATGTTTCATATGATGTGACAGGACCCCAAGTCTACAAATATAGTACCTTTTCAATTTTTACTTCCTGACTGTTACTGTAGAAAACTATGTGGCTTCGATATGTCAGTAAAGGATAAAAAGGGAGAGCCAGCCATGTGATGTCATCAGTTATGTCATCAATGACATTTGTGATGTCATCTTTGATGTCCTGGGTGTTAGTGTTAGCAGTGCACGGTGGCGCGAGTTATGGTTGCTTATCTAACCATAACTGGCGAATTTCAAGGATTTTTCGGTTTTACTTGGAACCATAACGTCCCTTTAACAAAGTTTTTTCACTGAATTTCATAGGTTTTTAGTAGCACAACTTAACCATAATATCCCTGACATGTAACATAGAACATACTAACCCCCTCGTAGTGATTTTCAAGTCCGCGGACTACCGCCATGTCCGCGGACACATCGAAAATCTGAGCGTGGTGAATGTAAATTTAAATAGTGTGCCCCATTTCCCCTTTGAAGTTGGCTTTTTTTTACAGATGCTTGACAGACACCTGTTATTTTATATTTTTTTTCTTGTTTTTTTTTCTTACTTTACTCCTAAAATCTTCACATGACCATCTCCAAAGCAACCCTTACATTCCAAAATAGAAAGGCATTTCCGGTAAAAGATAAACAAATGCCATCTTCTTTAAAATTAACAGCATTACTGGCATCAATATTCTCATTGTTACAGAAGAACATACCAGCTCTAAGCATGAAGGCACACATGCCTCGGTTGATGACACACCTAGCAATGTTTTGCTGAGGACAAAAAACTGAACTATTGTCCCATATTGCCCTAGGTAGTAATCCAGAAAAAATTACTTTCGCATTTTGAAGGATCTTCATTACGGCTTGAACAAGCGTTCCAAATCAGCCAACAAAGTAGGGGCACTGACGTTGCCCAAATGGAAAGCACCATAGTGCAAAACTACCACATGCGGACTGTTCATCGTGGCCATATCCGCACAAACTTGTACAATTCCCTGTACATTGCAACCAGACACAGTGCTCCACACCACCTCCACTCCTTTCACATCAAAGTTCTTTGCAACATGCCTGCATTCAGCGTACTGCTGTAAACCATGCACAAACATATCTACTAGAACCAACACCCTGACTTTCTCCACTTCTGCCATCTTCACCACACACAGTCTCTTTCAACACAAATCCACAACCTCGACATCTGATTGGCTGATCCGTACAGTCTTCTTTCCATGTTGGTTTTCCTGGAAAAACCCGGATTTACCACGCCCTTTCCTCGAACAGCCGCGGTGTCCACGGACGGCGTCCACTTTACTCTCTGTACCATTCCCTCATGGCATACAGCTAAGCAATCACACAATATGAATAATGTCCTCAGAACACCCCCATTTTGTGAATTTTCGAACATTTCAGGACAATTATCATTTCATTATTCTACATATTAACATTACAAATATTATACTTTTATCTTGTACTCTGCACACAATGCTATCTTTCTCCATTAGTAGCTCAGTATACTACATAGAATCCCATAATACAATGCTATTTATTGATATAAATGCATCGTTCAAAGCACTAATAACGGTATGATATTTATTGCAATATCCTTGACACTTTTTTCGGAACATTATAATAAAAATCCCTAGTACACAAATTCCATGAAAAGTACATACACATGTGATGTCATCAGTGATTTCATCAATGACATTTGCGATGTCATCTTTGATGTCCTGGGTGTTAGTCTTAGCAGTGCATGGTGTTGGCGCGAGTTATTTTTCATAGCTTACCATAACTTGCTATTTTCAGAGGTCTTTCGGCTGTACTTAGAACCATAACGTCCTTTAAACAAACTTTTTTTAATATCACGCAAACAATATACAAACATGGCGTGCAAAAACCAACTTCTACAGATGGCTTTACACAGAATGTTGCAAAGTAAGAATTTATGCTTGTTCACAGTGAAGGTCAGCTGCTTCCATTTTTTTCTCGGGCCCCGGAGAGGCTCACGAAGCAGACTATAAGGTTGTATTGTGTTTTGAGCTTGACAGACAGAGATTGTGATGAAAGACTTCTCTTGAAGGAGTGTTGCTAAAACGTAAGAGAAGATAAAGATGAAATTTCTGAAACAAAACCACTTTTACATATTATATCACTATGCGAAAGATCGTTGGCACACGCGGAGTCGTATTTTGGGACTGCACCACTCGTAGACAATGGAAATTGCAATTGTACTGTAAGTAACCCTTTAGATTACTTTATACCAAATATAATTACAATAGCGTAGCATTAAAGACCGCTGAAGTTGAACTTGTTTGTTGAAAGTGACATAATGTTTTCTACCGCGCACTATCACCGCCAAATTGATCCCCTGTGGTTTAGAGGGCTCTGAAAAAGGCAGACGACACAGAGTGGGTTAATATAAATAATTTAACCGGTCTATAGGCGGTCAAGCGCTCTACTCGCTGTGCCACTTCACTTTAGCCTGTCAAGTGGCACAGCGAGTACAGCGCTCGCTTTGACATCCGTGCACAGCTTGCTAACGCAAGTTCGAATCCCGGCAAGGCGAAACTCAGCCTTTCATCCTTCCGTGGTCGATAAATGAGCACCACACACTGTGGTTAATAATAAGCACCGCTTACATACCTCACAGTTTTTAGAGCTATATGAATGGGAAAATATTATTATTTTATTATTAACATACTCTGTTGCACTATCTTCGATAGCAAATAGTTTCACGCCCTAATAAATAAAATGATGCTTTTTAATGAAGATCGGCTGGTGAGACTAATTTATGTTTTTTAAAACAGGTACGTGGCCCCATTTTGTCTATGTCACGATTTACAGACTCCAGCGGATGGGGTCTTCAACTGCCAGGTGCAAGTCCAAATATGCAACTTCATGACCCTCACCATTTTATCGGACAATCGCCAAGGACCAATATGCCCTTACGCAGTACTAGCGGCTACAAACAACATACCAACCAATACGGTGGTCTAATGGCTCGTTGTTGGAGCAACTTTCCGATTATCAGAGAGACCATTTACTGCTTTTATCATAAACCAACAGCCTATCTACCGCAAAGGAACAATGCGTGGCTCCAAATAAACTTTTGCTGATCGACAGCAGAGACAATAGCAAATCGCTGAATATTCACTAAACATTTCATGTGAAATAAATGTACTTTACCAAATGTACAATCCTGCTGTTTACTTTTAAACCACAGTTTCATATTCCGAATTGTGGCGCACTGAGTTGTAACCTGATCTAACACTCTCTGTACCGCAAAGGAACATCGCGTGTCTCAACATGAACTTTTGCGAATCGACAACAAAGACAAATGCAAATTGCTGAATATTCTCTAAACATTTGATGTCAAATAAATGTACTTTACAACATTTACAATCTTGCTCTTTGCTTTTAAATCACAGTTTCATATTCTGAATTGTGGCGCGCTGTGTTGTGACATAATGTGTGTTGTCTTCCGGGTTCTGTGTAAAGTCGCATAGTACTGGAGACGACTGGGCGCGTTTCATTACGCACCCTGTAACGTCACGGAGAAAGGCGGGGAATATGAATGCTTTGATAATAGCAGGCTTCCATTTTGTGTAATTGCAACCATTTCGGAACACTGCGAGTGTTCTTAGAACACATTCAACTAGACAGATTACAATACGGACAGCGTCCTGAGGACACCCCCAGTTTGTGTATTTACGAACAATTAAGTACACCGCGAGTGTTCATAGCTCATTTTTACCTTCCTTGCGAACAAAAATGACACATACTCCGTTAAACACCCCACCATTTAGTTTATTTACAAAATGTCAGAACAGCCGTGTTCTCCGCGGACAAATCGAACGCAACAAAAAGGTCTAGCACATAAAAAAACAAAGCATTGAACCTATCTCATACTCCCCAACCCTCCCCAAACACTCTTACACACCAACACACACACTAAATACAATTTTTTATCCACGTTTCACTGCGCTGTACGCGGTCGACTGCGAATACAAGATGGCGGGCGCCACAGAAAATCTGACGCGCTCCACGCCCCTCGCCGTCCAATCAGCGAACAGGGAAGTCCGTCTGCGAAGCGAACGCAGATATCACTAATTTTTGTTACCTTACATTTTGGTCATTTTTAAAAAAACTACTGGACAGATTTACACCAAATTTACAAAAGCAGGCTTTTGGGACCAGGCCGCCGCTCCTGCCGCAAATTTGGTGTAAATCCGTCCAGCGGTTCGGGCTGTAGCCGTGCGCAAAGTTTTTTCCCATTCAGTCTATGGGAAAAAAAAGTTTTGGGACCCCCCCTATAACTTTTCCCCCCCTGGACGAATCCTCACCAAACTTTGCAAAAAAATTCAGAGTGACCCAACTACTTTTTTTGCAAAGTTGGGTGAGGATCCGTCAAGGGAGAGCGAAGTTATAAGCCACCCAAAAAGTGCTCTTCCTATGGAAACAGCAACTTAACCATAACTACATGGCCACTACTGTGGCATTGTAATATATATATATATATATATATATATATATATATATATATATATATATATATATATATATATATATATATATATCTCCTCTCTCATTCCCTCTCTTGCTTTCTCTCTACCACACTACTATCTCTACTGGTCTCTCCCTCTCTGTCACTCTCTCACTGTGTCTCCACTTTCTGTGATCTCTCTCTGCCTCTCACTCTATGTCTCAATGTTATAGAAACTCGGTCATTCACGTTTGTCTCTATTACTACTCCGCTCCCCCCCTGCCCCCCCCGCCCAGTCTGTACTCCTGTTCAGTGAATTGTCTGTCTTTAAAGTCTTCATCTATAAGATTGTGAGAGGCCTGAAGGGCGTTCTGCCAGTGTGCTCATCCAGACACCCTTAATACCAGCATGGCTTTCACTCTATACCAATGAGTCCCTCGCAAGAGGGCCACGTGTCATCATCACTGTCCATTGAGAATCCCAAGAGAGCCAGGATTCATGGCTTCAAAAAGAACATGCTGACATTAACTCCAAACCAGTGAGCCCGTCTCAGGAGGTCCACGTGTGATCGTCACTTTCCAATGAGAACCCCAAAAGATCTAGGCTTCATTGTTTCGAAAGGAATGTGCTCACTTTCACTCCATACCATTGAGTCCCTCCCAGGAGGTTCATGTGTCATCATCACTTTACAATGAGACCCCCAAGAGAGCTAGGCTTCATAGATTCAAAAGGAACGCGCTCACTTTCACTCCATAACAGTGGATGTCTCCATCACAAAAGGGCCACGTGGAATGCTCTCTGTCCAATGAGAGCCCCAGGTCACCCAGGCTTTGCTGTTCCCAGGCTCCACCAGCCAGTGCTGCTCTAAGCCAAGACCCTGGTAGGAAGGATGTATTGGCACACACTCCTTGGCCATACTCATTTATCGCCCAAGGAGCGCTCATTTTCTCAACTATGTCATGAACAAATTAATTTTACATATAGAGCATGGAATAAAATCTCTATTAGTCAGATAAATGTGTACATTTTTCGGTAAAGCTTATAGCAAAGACAGTAATGAGAGATGTCGGCTGCTTACAAATCTAAATGACCAATTTAAGCCTTGTGCCGTACATTGTTTTCTGTGGGTACTGATGAAATCGATGGTGAGGTATGAACATGGCGTGTAAATATCGCAGGGGTAGAGGTGGATAGTTCATTAAAATAGGTTTAATACATTTAAGGAAGAGCTCAATTACCTGATACTTGGGGCAGAAAGAAATGCATATTCGAGTTAGTGTTGTTCAGAATAATGGTAGATTATGCAATAATTGGAGGGAAATTATTTGGTCGCTTCTGTTTCTTTAAAGCTATTTGAATTATGTACGCGTAAAAAACAAAATAAACATGAAAAGACACACATCATAATATGCAAACCAAAAAAAAAAAAAAACTTGTGAGGGGAAAAACAAAAAACACGAAGAAGTCTGAGTGACAATTCACAAATCAAAACATTGTCACTGAAAACACACCAACATTAGCATTAGTTATTGGTGTTTTCATTCGATTTTTGTTAAGTGTCAGGAACTTGGTTTCTGTTGTCTGGTGTTGGTTGTCTTCAGCAAAAGGCGCTATTTTCGAGTCAGTTTTCAGGTGATTTTGTGGCGTGGCTTGCATGAGTGCTGCGTCTCCTGTGTTCGCTCTTTTGAAGTTTATTTGTATGCCTGCCGTGCATCACAGACACTGGCACGGACCTATGCAAAACGCACCCGTTACTGCTGCGAAATCGGCTGGCTGTGTAGCGATGAACCGAGACTTCATAGTGAACCAGGAACCTCTGTCCAAACCGAAGATTATCTGCCAGCTAGCCAAGGGAATTTGTGAAAATAACATTCTTCTGAATAACACTGATTAAAAAAACATACGGAACAAGTGGGAAACGGTCAAATAGTTCAAAATAATAAGGAAGGGTGGCAGATAAAAAGGGATGGAAATGGGAAAAAAATGGTGGGGGATCCAACAAGGGCTGGGGTGGGGGCGGAGTTTGGGGGGCGGTGCCTGAGGAGGCCGGGCTAGGGGGGCAGAGCTCAGTTGACCTCAATCAAAGGAAATGTCCAAAATAATAGTTTCAAACGGCGCTATTTCTTTCATGTTGCTTCTTTTCCAAACTATATATCAATTCCACTATGAACCACCTCCATGGCACTGGTGATGAGTTACTTCACTATGCGGATAATAATTGTGACCAGTGTTGCTGAGTAAATATTCTTTAAAAAAGCACAATTTGCATTCCATTTTATAAAAATAAAAATAAAAAACTCCCCCTTGGCACTATTCAAACACGGTGATTTCTGTTTGCCATAAGCAACATTTTCCTTTACTGAACCCCAGCCAGGACAGCTCCTGCAGCTCCCCTCTGAAAGCAGTTGGGTGGCTGCATCATGTGTGATGTTATTAGGGGTATTTATTTATGCAATGTTTGTCGGATACAATTATAGACAAACAGTGCATAAATAAATAAAGAATCCGGGACCTTGTATCCGACGAACATTGCATAAATAAATAAATATACCTGGTCGTGGCTCAGGACTGTAACTTCCTCTTGTGACCTCTTGCATGGTGTCACGAGAGGAAGTTACAGTTTGCTCGTGTGCACTTTTTTTTCTTCTCCCCAGCGCAGAACAGCGGTTTGGGGAGGCTAACTCTGGCTGGATTCCGAGATCTGGCTACACATCTGGTGGTGTATCTCGGATCCAGCGAGAGCCGGCCCAATGACCAGCCCTGCAGATAAGAGACAGACATCAAGTGCAAAGGTGGGTGGGTAACATCCCTGACCCCACGTACGGAAAAAAGGGAGAACATATATAGATAGACCTTACAAAAAGAACACATTCAGAAAACAGTTCCGAGAAGGAAGCTTAACGAAAGGGGCAACAAAAGCATATCTTGTTGGAATTTTATCTACTTAAACCCTTTCTTCAAACCCCATACATTTAAATGTTATAGTGTTTGAATTTCGAATGAGTAAGTACAACAATTTGATTCTGCACAGCTCACCATCCACAATGGGGATGTTTGGCACGGGACTCCGAGGGTGTTTTAGGCATTAAAGCCTGGGCTGGCAGGGGCCCAACCAGGAGGACCTAGCCTTGGAAAACATCTGTGGGTAGTCAAGCCATAATTCTATGGTGTGCATAACCTCTCCTCACATCCTGCATCCCTGCCAAACTCTGAACTCGCCACACAGACCAGAAGTGAAGTCAGTGAGAAGGAGAGTCATGTAGACCAACGCACAACATTCCCTAAACAATTAAGTAATAATAAATGGTTCCAAGGGCTGTACTGGGTGTTAACAGCCCAGGACCGAGTTAAAAGCCCTAGATACATTTAAAAAAAAAGTTTTACAACTTCCCAGTGGCTGTTTCGCAAGTAACAAAAAAAGGAAAGGGGTATCAGGGAAAAAAGGTGAAGGGCGCCACCTGTGGTCCATTTTCCATTTTGCTGGCAACCTTTTTGAAGACAAGGGAGTGATGAGGGAGAGTGGCTTTAGGAAGTAGGTTTGTACAGTGGTGTCTGCTTTGGGGTGTGAATGTGTGCAGTTGAGAGATGGTTTGGGAAGGGAGAAGAGCAGCAAGAGTTTGGGACATGGGGAGTGGTGAGCCAGAAAATATGTTGGAAGGGTATGCCAAGCTCGCAGATCTCTCCAAACGCAGGCTTAAAAGAATGGTCTCAGACCCTGCTTGGCGCAAGCTGATGGCTCCATGCACCAATCTCAGTTGCTAAGGCAAAAAGATACCTAGCCTCTGGTCTCTTTTTCCAATTTACCTATGCTGTGACACTAACCCTTTAATAAATCTAAAACAGAAACAAACATCACATAAGGGGAATTTAAAAGCTATATCTTTCTGAAAACAATAAGAAAATAAGTTTAATATGCGAAGTGCAGAAGTATTTAATGATACGTTATTTAAATTTAAAAAAAGCTTTTGCTAAAGCCCTGCACATAGAACCTATGTTAATACAATTATCATCCCAACCAATGGTACTCATTTATCGACATTGGTAGGATAAAAGGCTGATGTGGCTTCGCTGACATTTGAACCTGCGATCTGCATATTGCACATATATTACATCAGTGAGTGATAGTGCCTAGGCGAGCCCGCCTCTGCTGAACTATCTTACTGGCTAGCATTTCTCTCCTGTATTTAGCAAACCCAATAGCCTCTATCAATTTCTTCTAGAGAGACCACTTTAATACGTCTCTGAATGGTCTATGTGAAGTTAAGAGGGAACATTCTTATGGCAATCATGGTTCATTGGTTGCTGCAGTCACTTAGAACTAGCGTGTTGAAGAACCAACTTTAAATGAGTTTGCAGTCCAAATAATATGGCACGCCATGGCCACATTTCTCAGCAGCCCCCAGTGTAGGGCAGTTTGTATCTTAGCCATACATCTCTCCTCCACCCAACTAATGTACACAACAGAGTGTTGTGACACCTGACACTTAGTTATCTAAAGGTTGAGTTGAGACTGTCTGAGCGTTCTTATCATGATTCAAAGTTGACTATTCTAGCTCTCCCAACTTGTGCTGAAAACATCTTTTCCATCAATATGGGCACATTACAAATCTTCTAGACCCTTGAAAAACTCATGCCAACCTCTGGAAGGTGACCATTGCATCAAAATATTATTACCATATACTGGTAATGACCATCTGAGTTTGAGATTGCTGACCTCTGTTTGTCTTCAGAAGTGCAGGCTATCTGTGGGAAGCCACCGGTCAAATCAAAGGTAACCGGAAATTCAGATGCCCCTGGGTCTCAACATCGGTCGCCATGACAACACTGAGTCCTGTGTAATCCATGGAAAATATAAAACAGGTGATCTATTTTTGGGATGAGGACTTCAGGGATAGACAATAACTTGTGGGAGATCGTATTCACCCCAGTTCAAGCAACTTTCGAACCACGGCCTTTGCTTTATAGAACTAGATCAGCCACTCTATCTATCTTAGTTTGGTTGAATTTCATTTTCTTCACAACATACACAGTTGGGATTAAAACAAAAACAGCAAAACAGTACAACAATTCAATCTTACAACATGTCTCACAAAAACAATTGTAACTAAAACGATGTTCGTCATTTCCAAAAATGGAAAATCATAATAATTACATTTTCATAGTTGATTGGCATTTTATCATTACATGGACGTATCATTTCAATGCGTCCCACCAACAAAAGCACACACTATAGTTGTGGAAACGGATTTGTTCACTCTGAAGCAATCAACCAAGTGCATGGGTGTGACGCAAGAAACGAAAACAAATACATAGATAACGGAACGAATCCTTCAAAAGAATACAAACGAAGAACCTCTACAATGACATTGGACCCACAAGCCAACTATTGCGATCAGGTCGCCTTGAAGGAACCAAGCCTTCAGGATTGTCGAAGCCTTGTACTCAAGAAGCTTTGGCAACGGGTTAACCGAATTAACTTTTTAAAAACACATTTTGCAACAAAAGCAATCGCACGCTCATAAGCAAACCAATGAACGCATTGGGTAAAATGTAGTAAAAGTATTTGCAAGTTAAGGGTCTTCATGTCAATGGAGTAAAAAAAAAAAGGCCCCAATGTTTTGCCAGCTAGACCATGAGCTGAGAAAGAAAACGCAACATCCCATACCAAGCGTGCCATGCCAAAGGGTCAACACAATCTGTATATTGAACAAGTACCCAATGGCAGGCTACTGAGGAAACAACTACTTGCTGCACCTCCTGCTTGAATTTCCCCCAACTATAAACAACTGCATTAACGATCAGGAGACACTGGGGGTAATTCATAGAATTTAGCGCACAAGTGGCGCACGTGCGATTGTCTGAGCCAGCCGTGTGCGCTAAAATCCATTTCCGCGCACAGTGTATTCATGGGTTTTAGCTACCAAAACCAGCCGTGGCGCACAGTGGCGCAGCGACCCTGCAGCAGTGCCAGTTACGCCCCCAAGAACGCCCGTCGCGCAGGGATAAGCCATCAAAATCCCCAATCCAGCGCAAAGGGCTGTGCTAACCCTGTACCAGTATACATGGCCGCCACACAGCACACGGCAAGCGGGGAACGTGTATTACTGGGGTGCGCGGGAAATTACACACGCGATTCGCCCTGTGCGAGTGGGGTACGTGCATTACTGGGGTTTGTGGGAAGTTTCACACGCGAAAGGGCCTGTGCGAGTGGGGTACGTGTATTACTGGGGTTCGTGGGAAGTTTCACACGCGAGAGGGCCTGTGCGAGTGGGGTACGTGTATTACTGGGGTTCGCGGGAAGTTTCACACACGATTGGCCCTGTGCGAGTTGGGTACGTGTATTACTGGGGTTCGCGGGAAGTTTCACACGCGAAAGGGCCTGTGCGAGTGGGGTACGTGTATTACTGGGGTTTGCGGGAAGTTTCACATGCGAAAGATCCTGTGCGAGTGGGGTACGTGTATTACTGGGGTTCGCGGGAAGTTTCACACGCGATTGGCCCTGTGCGAGTGGGGTACGTGTATTAGTGGGGTTCGCAGGAAGTTTCACACTCTATTGGCACTGTGCGAGTGGGGTATGTGTATTACTGGGGTTTGTGGGAAGTTTCACACGCGAAAGGGCCTGTGCGAGTGGGGTACGTGTATTACTGGGGTTCGCGGGAACTTTCACACACGAAAGGGCCTGTGCGAATGGGGTACGTGTATTACTGGGGTTCGCGGGAAGTTTCACACACGATTGGCCCTGTGCGAGTGGGGTATGTGTATTACTAGGGTTCGCGGGAAGTTTCACATGCGATTGGCCCTGTGCGAGTGGGGTATGTGTATTACTGGGGCGTGCGGGATGTTTCACATGCGAAAGGGCCTGTGCGAGTGGGGTACGTGTATTACTGTGGTTCGCGGGAAGTTTCACACGCGATAGGCCCTGTGCGAGTGGGGTAAGTGTATCACTGGGGTTCGTGGGAAGTTTCACACGCGAAAGGGCCTGTGCGAGCGGGGTAGGTGTATTACTGGGGTTCGCGGGAAGTTTCACACGCGAAAGGGCCTGTGTGCGAGTGGGGTACGTGTATTACTGGGGTTCGTGGGAAGTTTCACATGTGAAAGGGCCTGTGTGAGTGGGGTACGTGTATTACTGGGGTTCGCGGGAAGTTTCACACGCGAAAGGCCCTGTGCGAGTGGGGTACGTGTATTACTGGGGTTCGTGGGAAGTTTCACACGCAAAAGGGCCTGTGCGAGCGGGGTACGTGTATTACTGGGGTTCGCGGGAAGTTTCACACACGATTGGCCCTGTGCGAGTGGGGTACGTGTATTACTGGGCTTCGCGGGAAGTTTCACACGCGAAAGGGCCTGTGCGAGTGGGGTACGTGTATTACTGGGGTTTGCGGGAAGTTTCACACGCGATTGGCCCTGTGCGAGTGGGGTATGTGTATTACTGGGGTTTGCGGGAAGTTTCACACGCGATTGGCCCTGTGCGAGTGGGGTACGTGTATTAGTGGGGTTCGCAGGAAGTTTCACACTCTATTGGCACTGTGCGAGTGGGGTATGTGTATTACTGGGGTTCGCGGGAAGTTTCACGCGCGAAAGGGCCTGTGCGAGTGGGGTACGTGTATTACTGGGGTTCGCGGGAACTTTCACACACGAAAGGGCCTGTGTGAATGGGGTACGTGTATTACTGGGGTTCGCGGGAAGTTTCACACACGATTGGCCCTGTGCGAGTGGGGTATGTGTATTACTAGGGTTCGCGGGAAGTTTCACATGCGATTGGCCCTGTGCGAGTGGGGTATGTGTATTACTGGGGCGTGCGGGATGTTTCACATGCGAAAGGGCCTGTGCGAGTGGGGTACGTGTATTACTGGGGTTCGCGGGAAGTTTCACACACGATAGGCCCTGTGCGAGTGGGGTAAGTGTATCACTGGGGTTCGTGGAAGTTTCACACGCGAAAGGGCCTGTGCGAGCGGGGTAGGTGTATTACTGGGGTTCGCGGGAAGTTTCACACGCGAAAGGGCCTGTGTGCGAGTGGGGTATGTGTATTACTGGGGTTCGTGGGAAGTTTCACATGCGAAAGGGCCTGTGTGAGTGGGGTATGTGTATTACTGGGGTTCGCGGGAAGTTTCAACTGCGAAAGGCCCTGTGCGAGTGGGGTACGTGTATTACTGGGGTTCGTGGGAAGTTTCACACGCAAAAGGGCCTGTGCGAGCGGGGTACGTGTATTACTGGGGTTCGCAGGAAGTTTCACACGCGATTTTGTTGCCAGAGCTGGGTACTGTATCCAGTGTGGAGCCCGGGGAGTCCTACACGTGAATTGGCAGTGTGGGTCCTCCCAGGTGTCCCCTCTACCCCCTCCACGGCCCCTGCAGGCAGCCCACACCACAGGGGACTACCCAGCACCCATGGTCATGTCCCGCAGGCAGCCCATCCACCATGGGCATGCCCCCCAGCCAAGCCACATGTCACCTTGCAATATGATCACCAACTCATGTCCCCCTGCACCCCCACCCCCCAGCAGTGAGGGGCACCTGCCAGCAGGCCCCCACACATGTCCCCCTGCACCCCCACCCCCCGCAGTGAGGGGCACCTGCCAGCAGGCCCCCACTCATGTCCCACACATGTCCCCCTGCACCCCCACCCCACAGCAGTGAGGGGCACCTGCCAGCAGGCCCCCACTCATGTCCCACACATGTCCCCCTGCACCCCACCCCCAGCAGTGAGGGGCACCTGCCAGCAGGCCCCCACTCATGAACCACACATGTCCCCCTGCACCCCATCCCCCCAGCAGTGAGGGGCACCTGCCAGCAGGACCCCACTCATGTCCCACTCATGTTCCCCCACCCACTCACCCATCCAGCAGTGACATGCCCATCTCATGACACAAACCAAAAGTCAACTATGTACATCAACACATGTCCGTCACACACACACACACACAGGTTGCCATTGATTGAGTAAACCCACATGTCAACATGCATGAACCCAATGAGTGAATGACACACATTGAAGTAAAAGATCAAAATGTATTAACATGAAAACCAATTGAAAGTACTTAAAGCATAAAATAATGGCAAACTTGAAATGAAATGCATGTCCAAATAAAAAAAATAAAATTCCTCAAAAAAATCCAAGTAAACCAAAAGAAAAATGGCCAAAACTCTCTGTCCACCAAACCAAATCCAAATGAAACGCAAAAAGGTAAATCCATTGATCCATGGTGAAATGAAATTAAAATGTCCATATAAATCCAACGTCCAACTATGTACAATACAATTTTCAAAGGTCCATGAGCCCAACGAAACAAATGAAACCTATCTCATAACCTACCTAACAAAAAAACTATTTACAAAATTGCGGGGCATAGTCCAAAAGCCCCAAAATAAAAAAAAGGAAACATAACACTATAAACTATTTACAATGGCGACGGGCAAGTCCTGCGGCTCACTCATTGATGTTTTCGGCCAGGGCATCATCGAACTCCATGTCTATTTGCTGGAGGCGGGCCTCTGTCCTGGCCCCGAGGTCTCGCAGGGAGGCACTCATGGCCTATTCCAACTCCCTGCGAGTCGCCTCGAGGCACTCTGCCTGCCTCAACGCCCGACGCATGGAGAACTCTGCCCTGACCATGGTGAGCCGTGCCTCTTCCACACGCCGCTGCTCCGCACCTAATCGCTGGCCCAACTGCAGCCATACGGAAGACAGATCCATTCCAGGGTTCTCCTGCCCTCTGGACGATGCTTGCCCCCCTGATGTCGATGGCCCAGAGCCATCATTGCTCCCACCTAGAGCCTGCTCCTGCTGCTGCTGTCCCTGTGCCCTGTCAGATGATGCCTGCACATCCTCCATCAGCTGGTCTCCAGTTGTGGTGTCCACCCCTGCTGGACCGCCGACTCCCGACTGTGGCAGGGATGGGATCTCCACCAAGCTGGCTGTGTTGGTCAGGCCAGGTCCACAGGGGGCCCTGGTGGAATCTGGGCCGGAAGACGGCAGGGAGAACGACTGGCGCATAGTCTCCACAGAGGAGGAGAGGTCCGCCAGTGTGCGTGTTACATGTAGGAACCCACCAACCAGGGCCCCACGCAACAGTGCCACGTCACGAAGCTGCTCTTCGTGATCGCGTGCATTCTCTTCCCAGGAAGAACCCACGTCATCACGAATGTCACGCGTGCGCAACGCAACACCAATCGGGTGCGGAGCCCATACGTTCATGGGACCCCTCGTCTGCAGGTAGTGGAGAGGCAGATGACATGGCACTCCCCCCTACCTGCGGACGGGCCTGTGACGGGGCATCCCTGCTGGTGCATGGTGATGCAGTTACAGGTTCAAGGACAGGGACATGCACAGGCCCCTCGGCGGTGACCTGTGCTGCCTCCTGACCCTGGCCTTGGACTGCACCACTTGCACCAGTGGTACTACCCCCACCAGGCCCCATGTGCGGCTCAGTAGCAGGCTCCTCCTCCTCTGTTGAGACCACCAACCGGGATGTCTCCTTACCGTCTTCCGCCATTGCAAGCACCTGTGGGGGCTCACCTGGCCCTTCCGCCACAGCTGTAGTGGCAGACGCGGCACCAGCCCCGTTCCTCCCGGATGATGACAAGTCCTGGGAGGGTGGCTGGGCCTTGCGTCGCCGCCCGGTGGAGGCATCCCCGCCACTTGGCTCCACAAGGCCGTCTCCGCCCTCTTCTTCACTTGACACTGCGTAGAGGGAGACATAGAACACAAGCATCAGGATACAGTACAACATTCCCCTAGACAGGAAGCAATAACACATGAGTTGCAGTGTCTAACGTCACTTCCATCCTGTCCCTCCACAACACATGGGTGAATGCACGCAACACACATGCATGAACAGGCACAGTGCCTGCAATCAACATCAGCATCCATGTACAAGGGCCTCTATTAACCAAAATCTTGCCTTCAAACTCACATGCATCATGGCTCACACTGATCCCATGCACACACATCACCGGAGGGTCATGCATCATGCCGTGCACACCACAGACACAGTGGATAGACAGAGTGCATACAACGGTGACCGCACTGCATGAGTGAATGTACACATCATCACAGACATGTCATGAATCCATGGTGTGCCGAAGTCACACACACACTTCTCAGACACACACACATGTGCACCATACATGTACATGACAGCAGCACCCATCCCTCACACCCCCACCATGTGCAAGAACAGACACTGGCATGCTTGCATGTGTGCATTTGCCATACAGCTACGCATGTTGCATTGTACCTCATGCACCAACCATGTGGTTCACACATTACTGGTCTCACATGCATGACCATGATGTCCCTGCACACACACATCCATACATTGCCTATGTCACACATACAGGCAAGTATCAGACTACCAGCACACTGCAACATGCCCTGTCTCACACACCAATGCTTGACCGCTTACCGCTCAACTCCAGACAGGTCTTCCTCTGCATGATCTAGGCGTGGAGCGCTGGGCCTACGCTTTCCAGGATCCTCATCTGGATGTAACTCATGCTGACCCGGCCCCCCTCCGCGAGGTGCTGGGCCTTGTAGAGGGTCCTGGACCTCAAGTCCTCCCAGCGCTTCTTGACGCGCTTGATGTCGCAGGTTGCCACCCCCTCCGCGTTGATTGCAACCACTACGTCGTCCCAGATCCTCTCCCGTCCTTCCTTGTTGGTGCGTGATGTTCCAAAGAGGGCATCAAAATGCCCCAGGACATGCTCCACCAGGACACCAACTTCCTTCACAGTGAAGCTGGTGCCCCTCTGCCTCTCTGGCTGGTAGTCACCAGTGGTCTCAGATGGTGTTTTCCCCGACATGGCGACCCCCGGGGCAGGCGTGGGTGGACAACTGGGTCCTGGGGCTGGGCTGTGGAGCGATGGTATCTCAGTCGGCAGTCTTCTGTTCCAGCAGGGGTGGACACAGCAACTGGAACCCTGCCTGACGTGCAGGCACCAAATAGCAGGGCACGTGGGCAGCAGGCAGGCAGGCAGCAGCAGATGGCAGGTGGGAGCATGCTCGGGGCTCTGGGGGGCAGTAATTTGGCCTTCTGGGCAGGAGCGAGGTCTTCCGTGTGTTGTTGCGTGGCCAGCTTGATACAGAGTGATTTGGCACGTGAAAAAATTGCACGTCAGCGTGTAATTGGAGGAAAGTCCCTTAGTGCATAAGCGCGTTAGCACACATACGCGATTTCATTGGACCAAAGGCCCTTAGCGCGTAAGCGCTTCTGTGACATTACACGCGCGGGCGTTTCCCTCCTGACGTGGGCATAGCGGTTCAGCGCGCCTGAAAAAACTGCACGTCCGCGTGTGAATGCATGTAAACCGAGGAAAGGGGATACGCGCATAAGTGACGTGACGCACGCGGGCATTTCCCTCAGCACGGGGTAAAGGTGAGCAGGGCCAGCAGTTCGCTGTATTTGCCTTTCGTGGAGACCGACGTGTGTTCCTGCTTCATGTTGTTTCACGCGCCATCACAACTTCACAGCTATCAAGGACGTATCTCTTCTTTTGGCGGGGGTATTGGCTACCCGTGTTTTTCGGCATCGCGCTAGTCAGACGGTGAGTCGCGCACGCTATTTTTCCCACTGCGGGTGCCCCTGTGTATCGCACCCGTTTTCAAGATCATAGTAGCCTGCGTGTCCCACGCGTACGCGTTTTTTGTGTTACTGGGTGCCACCGCGTACTGCGGGAGGTTGCTTCCGCGCACATAGGCTGCAGGGTTGCGTGCACGGTTTTACTGCAGTTTTGGGTGCTTGAGCGTTGCTTGACCCGTCACTACATCACCGGGGTCACATACAGCCTTGCAGGTGCAGGGGGGCTGTTAACATCTTGTATCCCACCCCCTTCACCCCAATTGCCCAGGTCAATTGTGGTGTACACCTCCCATTGGCACTACTCCATCTGTGCCGGCACTACTACATCTATGCCATGGTTGGGAGGCCACCAAAGGTGAGGGGCGCCTCAGCTGGGCATCCTCCTTGTGGTGGGCGTGGTCGGGGACATGGCCGGGTTGACCAGGGAGTAGAAGGACTCCAGCGTGTCCAGGGTGGCCGCAGGGGGGGAAGAGGCAGGGATGCGCCACTTGAGCACGATGTTGTGCCATGTGTCGGTGCAGTCATGCCACGACCCCCTGTGGTTCCGGGAGATGCAGCTTCTGCATCTGGCACTGGCGCCCGTGTGACCCAGCAGTCCGTTTCATCGACTGCCACGGGCCCAAGGGTAGTGGTAGCTGCAGGTGCAGCTGTGGACACCACCACCCAGGCTCGGGGTCTGCCAGCGCAGGCTGCGTTGGCACTTGAAGAGCCCTTGGAAGATTTCCAACAGGCCAGTAGGAAAACCGTAGGGGCACGCAGGGCTGCCCTGACCAAGACACGTGTCCCTGGGGCAGTTATGTCATCTGCTGCCCCGAACAGCCGGGTGTTGGCAAGTGCAGGGGCAGATGCATCCCAACAACACCCCGGTTGTGAGTCTGCCAAACAGGACAGTTGCGGTCAATGACCCTGCCACAGCGGATGTTGCTGCACAGGGTCCATTAGAGGGCACCCAGCTGCCACTGACACAAGTCAGGCATTTGGTCGTCCCTCCACCTGACACTCCCTTGGCTCATTCCACCAAACCCACTGGCCATACTGATCAGGGTGGCATTAGCAAGCCAGGGTCTGCGCCACAATCCAAGAGGTGGAAGGTTGCACCTGCAGCACCCACACACAGCCACGACCTCCGGCACATCGAGGAAGAAGCCTTTCTGCAAACAGGAGCTGGACTTCCTCATGGACTACGTGCGGGACCACAGCCGTGACATGCTAGTGGGTGCTAATTGTCAGACTACGGCTGCCCACCGTGATACCCACTGGAAGCAAGTTGCGGAACAAGTGAGTGCATTCGTTGGAATGACCTCAAACGTAGCGCTAAGGCTAAGCATGCCTCAAATTACAACTTGACCATGGTGACTGGCAGTTGGCTTGCACCGGAGGAGGAAGACCTGACTCCGCATGAGTCACTCGTTGCGGAGTTCATACCATCTGAATCGGTCGAAGTTGTGGGAGAGATGCCGGACTTTGATGCCCAGTCCAGTGAGTGTTGATGCGCGTTTGTTGAGGACGTGTGGGTTTTACTTGTGTGATGTGTTGTGCATGACTGCCACTACATGTCACGTGTACATGGTTCTGATGTGAAAGTAATGCAATGTTTCCCTGATGCATGTCTACTCTGCTGGATGTTGGACATGTGGAGCAGACGGGGACTGTCCGCATCACCACTATTGCACCCTACTCACATGCTGGTTACCAGTATGCTCCTCCGGTCCATGTTCCAGCTCACTGGCACTTCTGCATGTAGTGTGGGGTGTCCTTCCTCTCAGCCCAGGGACTATGCATAGCATGACTGATGCGCATGTGTCCTCTGCCTGCAAGGGGGTACTCAATGTAGGCATGCTCCCTTGCCCCTCAAGCTCCCTCTCTGCACCCCAATTCCACTTTAGCACTGGTCTGCTACAATATTGTCGTTGGATACTTCCCTGTTCATGCCTCCTGTGTACATGCTAACATCCAGCGGCCAATCTGCCAGACATATCCTGTGTGGTACATCCTTAGTACTTGATGCAGGGTGTCTCACTTGGACTGTGCAGAGGTCAGATGCCCTGCAGGGACATGAGTGCCCATTCATGCTCCATGTGCATTCCACGCATGCCCCTATGTGTCCATGACTGGATGATCACTGTAATACGAGTCCTGGATGACCTACATTGCATGGCATTTCATCTGCCTTCCCATGTCAACTGTGGCTCAGTACTGCGTTGCACACATGTTTAGGGTCTGACAATCTGCGTGGGTCACATGCCTCAGCCTGTTTAATGGCCAATGACTCTGTCTGTAAAGACTGGTAGGGGGTGTCTGTACTTCTGCTCTCTATATGGTAGAAGAGAGGCACAGCAGACCCCAGCCAAGATTCTCTATTACGGTAGCAATGGACGAGCAATCAAGGCCTAGCTTCTCAGGAGGTGATGCAGGCTTGTTCTTAAGTACAGTGTAGTCCCCAAGCCCCCACAAAGGAATGTCCACACACTGTATTGGTTAGAACACAGTCTTTATATAATCAATATTCAAGGTTATGTACACCTATCATAATAACTCACTTTGTACTTAGGGAAATCAACAATGACAAATATATACAATTCTAAAGTGGTACCACCCTTTGTATTAGATCTCATTAAAGTGCATCAACAATACTGTAACAATGTCACACAGATCATTAGAGTGAAACCAGCAATAGAGAGAGGAGAGAAAATAAGATGGTTGAGCAATAGGCAGAATACTGGCCCCTACCACTAGACACAGTTCTGTGTGGAGATCCCCCCACCTGGGCAACCTGTAAAATAAAGATATAGCACAAGCCCAGTCCATATATTGTTCTGCAAGTCTTATTCCCTCCTAAAATGTTTTTACCCCCCCAATGTACCTGGTGGAGTCGAGTTCTTCGAAGAGGCGTCGACAGATCCTTCTTGAGCGACCCCCTTTCAAGCGGGAGTCACGGATCGTCGAGAGGCGTCGAGAAGCGTCGAGGAACTCGGCGTTCGGCGGCGGGGAATCGACGGCCCTTCTTGAATGCCTTCCCTTTCAAGCGGGAGGCACGGGGCGTCGAACGTCCGTCGACGAACAGAGTAGAACGGCGTCGATGAGGCGGCAGCTTCGATCCAAGCGGTGCTCGTCGACGACGGAGCGTTGGCGTCCTGCAAGGCAGAGGCGTGCGGGGCACCTCGATGACAATTGTCTGGAACGCAAAGATTGTGGAGACGGGGGCCCAGCAAGGGCGTCGAGTCGTTCGAGTCTTTGTGGTCTTCGGGTGGCGGGAAACCCACCGGCAGGTTTCTCCTCGGCGCGTTGGTCGTCCTCGATTTCCTCCGGCAGGATAAAGCGGTCGACGGTGCGGACGAGGGAGTCCTTCGATTCGAATGTTCTTAGGCAAAGGAGTGGGCGGCTCCGGTCGTCGGCGGCACGGCGTCAAGTGGTTCCCACGGCTGGGCAACACAACTTCGACGGGCCTCGAGCGGTTACACAAACCTGCGAACCCTGGTCGACGGCAATGGACTTCGACGGCGGCGATGTCCGGGTGCTTCACTTCGATCTCCTCGGCGGTCCCGTCTCGGGTCGGCAGCCTTTCGAGGGTCTGTCTTCCAGGGCGCTTCGGCAAAGATGGAGCGGTGCTCTATGGTCCCTCGGAGCACGGGAAGAGGGCACCTTATCAGGTCCTCTCTCGGGTCAGTCTTCGACGATTTCGGCAGCCTTTGGATCGGTCGATGCAAATTCAACAGCAAGTCTTCTTCTTCCAGCTGGACGTCGAGGATCAGCAGTTCCAGTTACTCTTAGAGTGGAGACTCAGCTCCAGAACGCTTCTGAACAATTACCAGTGGTGAGAGGTCCCCAGATATACTATTCTGTCTCTCATCCACACTGCTGGCACACACTCAGCAGCCAATCATACAGGAGGGCATTCATGCAGTCAGTCAGCCATTCAACACTACACACTGCATTCAGGCCAGTTTCAGGCAGGGCTGTCTCAGTCTTTGTCTCTCATGCCAGAAACCAGACAACCACAACAAGGAGTGTATATTGGTCACACACTCCATTCACCCAGGTCCCACCCACAGGAGGTACCCACAACATACAGTCACTGGGAAGGCTCCAGTCAGTCTAGCTGGGCTTTCACAACAACACCATATATGGAACTTCCACCCAACAGCCAGCCAGGGGGAAGGGACAGAGTCAGGGCTTCCCAGGACTTTGGGAAAACAAGGTAACAGGCAATAGAAAGCAAGAGGCCACAGGGGCCATCTTGTTTCCTATCAGGAATCAACTGACCCCAATGGCAGGGCCTGGGTATCCCAAAATGGAGGACACCCAGAGCACCTGTCAAATTCAGCATGGAGCTGCCACCAGCCCATACCCTGCTCTGTGGGCCACCCACAGGTGCCCAAAAACATACACTAGGGGCACAGGGTTGTACCCCTACCCATGGGTGCCATAAGGGTATCCCATGGGTCTGTTCACCAAACCAAAAGAGAGAGCTGCACTGCCAGGAGTCCCACATGGACTCCTGGGCAGAAAACATGACAGAACACACGATAAAAAGCAGTAAAGGACACGGATTCAGAGGCCCTGTCCCTCTGATGCATTTCCAGCATCACAGTCGCCCCCCCCAGACTGAGGTGGAGGGTGTCTAATCTCCCACGGGATAGACACCCTCATCCAGAAGGTCAACATACCTTCTGGAAAGGCCATCTGCATTATCGTGACTCTTCCCTGGTCTGTGCTCTATGGTGAAGTCTAGCCCTTGCAGGCTAATGGACCACCTGAGCAATTTCGGATTCTCCCCCTTCATCTGCATAAGCCACTGCATAGGCCTAAAACGCCTAAAACGCCTAAGGCTCCAAACTATGCTAAAACACTCCTTTTCAACAGTAGCCCACCTGAGTTCTCTACCCTTGAGTTGTCTACTGATGAATATGATAGGATGTTCTCTCCCTTTGTCATCTAACTGGGACAAGACAGCTCCAATTCCGGTGTCGCAGGCATCCGTCTGGACGATAAAGGGTCGGCTGTAGTCAGGCGCACACAACACAGGTGCCCTACACAGACTTTCTTTCAAGCCATCAAAGGCCCTCTGACAGTCTTCGGTCCAATTAACCTTCCTAGGCTGTTTGGGTGAAGTTAGAGCTGTCAGGGGTGCAGCTATGGTTCCATAGTCTGCCATGAAATTGCGATAGTACCCAGTGAGGCCCAAAAAGGCTCTCACCTGGGTTTGAGTAGTGGGTGTCTCCCAGCTCTGTACATCCTGTACTTTACTGGAGAGAGGTTGGATTTGACCCCCTCCTACCTCATGACCAAGATAGGTAACTTTCCCCTGAGCTATCTGGCACTTGGTGGCCTTGATAGTGAGGTTAGCCCTTTTCAAGGCCTGCATGCAACACCTTATCCAGATGTGTCAAATGCTCTTCCCAGGTGGAACTGTAGACGACAATGTCGTCTAAGTAAGCCACACAAAAGGCTTCCAGCCCACTGAGCGCATGGTTGACCAATCTCTGGAAGGTGGCAGGGGCATTCTTCAACCCAAAAGGCATGACCCTCTAACTGGTAGAGTCCCTCAGGTGTTCAGAAGGCCGTCTTTTCCTTGGCATGGTCCGTCAGAGCTATTTGCCAATAGCCTGAGGTAAGGTCAAAGGTGCTCACAAATTTGGCAGCACCTATGGTGTCCACGAGCTCATCAGCCCTGGGCAATGGGTGCGCGTCAGTTTTGGTGACGGCATTGACTCCTCGGTAGTCCACACAGAACCTCCAATCCTTGGTACCCGCCTGGGAACTTGCTTTGGGGACAAGGACCACTGGACTGGACGAGGGACTGGTTGAGGGTTCAATAACACCCAGATCCAACATCTTGGCGACCTCAGCCTGGATGTGGGTCTTGACGGTATCTGAAATACGTAGCACCTGCTTTTGACAGGCACACTGTCACCAGTGTCAATTTCATGCCTACACCACGGTGTAAGGCCTGGCGTCAGTGAAAGCAGAGAGCCATACTGTTGGAGCAAAGCCCTGCAGGCCCTCTGTTGCTCGGTTGTCAAATCCGGAGGGAGATGTACTCCCTCCACTGAGCCATCCTGAGGGTCGCTGTGCAGCAAATCAGGATGGGGCTCACTCTCATCCTCTTCTTGCCCTGAAGCTAGCAAGAGACATGAGACTTCTGCTCGCCGGTGGAAAGGCTTGAGCCTGTTGACATGGAATACCTGAGGGGCTACCCCAGAGGCTCCCATGTCAACCAGATAATTGACTTCGCCCATCTTGGAGATGATCCTGAAGGGTCCAGTCCACTTGTCTGCCAAAGCTCTAGGCTTGGTAGGCTCCATCACAAGGATTTCCTGTCCCGGAGTCCAATCCACTTGCGAGGCTTTAGGGTCATGCCAGTAATTATTCAATTCCTGGCTGGCCTTGAGATTTGCTGTCGCCTGACCCATCATCTGTGTCATCCTCCGTCTGAGGCCTAACACATAGGGCCTCATTACGACCCAGGCGGTAAGGGTTTTACGGCGGCGTAAACAGCGCCGACACTTACCGCCTGAGTACGAGGTCCCTTAGCGCCATGGCGGACTTAACACCTGCTTTTAGCAGGTGTTAAAAACCATGGCGCTAAGGGACCATGGAGTTAATTACGCCACCGTAATTTACGGTGGCGTAATTAACGCCTTCCCCACTCCCATTATGCCCTATGGGGCAAACATGGGAATGGGGAAGGGTAAATGGGGATTGGGGACTTACCACCCCGCCAAGGTCAGAATGGGGCGGTAAGTCCGCCAACCACCATGGCGTAAACGTAGTTTACGCCATGGTGGTAAAGTCACGGCCCAGGCGGTAACTTACCGCCTGGGTCGTAATGAGGCCCATAGTCCCCCACTTGCTTGGCGGGACCGGGAGGGGTGGCTTCCAAGCCTTCTCGGATCAAGGCGAGGAGCCCCCTCACGGGATGTCCAAAGAGTAACTCAAAGGGGCTGAAACCAACACCCTCTTGAGGTACCTCTCTGTAAGCAAACAGCAGGCATGGCAGGAGGAGATCCCATTTCCTCCTTAGGGGTTCTTCCAAAGCCCCTAGCATGCCCTTGAGAGTTTTATTAAATCTCTCAACCAGACCATTGGTCTGGGGATGGTAAGAGGTGGAGAACTTGTAGGTTACCCCGCACTCTTTCCACATGGTTTTCATGTAACTAGACATGAAGTTGGATCCTCTGTCAGAGACAACATCCTTGGGGAATCCAACACGGGTGAAAATGCCCAGGAGAGCCCTGGCAACCACCTTGGCAGTAACAGTCCGAAGGGGTATTGCCTCAGGGTACCTGGTGGCATGATCTACCAAGACCAGGATGAACCGATGTCCACCTGAAGTGGGAGGGTCAAGGGGACTGACGATGTCGATGCCAACCCTCTCAAATGGTGTGCCAACCACTGGCAATGGCTGCAGTGGGGCAATGACCTTGCCTCCAGTCTTGCCAGACAACTGACAAGTTGGGCAGGTCCTGCAGTGGGACTCCACCTCTACTCCCATCCGTGGCCAGTAGAAATGGGCAGAGAGCCTCTGCTTAGTCTTCTTGGTCCCAAGATGACCAGCCAAGGGCACCTCATGCGCCAACTGCAGTAGGAAGGGCCTGTAAACCTGGGGTACCACCAACCTCTTGAGGGCACCAGGTTCAGGCTTAGTGGGCTCACTAACAAGGAGCTCACCCTCCCAATAAATCCGAAATGTCCTAGGCACTTCTCCCTGTGCCTGGGACAGGGCCTGTTTCCTCAGTCCCTCGAGAGAGTGGCACTCTCTCTGTCCCTTACAGAAGTCTGCCCAGGAGGGTCCCCCTTCAGCTAACAAGCATTGAAGGTCGGGATGATCCTCCGGGTTGAGAACCTCTCCCACAGGAGAGTCTTCTGTCTCTTCTCCCACAGGAGTCGAGTTTGGGTTTTCCACTGGACCCAGCCCGTCTGGAGCATGAATCCCGATGGGTGCTGTCGGAACAGCAGGAAGAGAAGGTGTTCCCTCCACAGAGGTGGCCTTCTTGGTCTTCCTTCTTCTTGCCTTAGGCCTCGCCTTTGGCTCGGGTACCTGACCCACAGCCAGACCCGGTGTCACCTGTGACCTAGTGACTGCAGCAGCAGTCATGGGAAGACCATCCGAGATGAACCCCAACTCTACTAGATCATTTCCTAACAGAATGTTAGCAGGGACATTGTCCTGAACCAGGACAGGAAGCTTTGCTGTCTTGTCTCCAATCATGAGTGTGACTAAGGCTACAGGCGATAATTTGGGAGGCCCACCAGCTAACCTGGTGGTTCTCAGAGGAGCACCAACATAGTCCTCTGGCTTGAGCAGGGTCCTGTCCACCACTGTCATGCTTGCCCCAGTGTCTCTCAAACCAGTAGAAGGCTGGCCATTCAAGAGGACACTTCTCAAAAACCTACGGGTGTTCTGTGGGATAGTCGCCAGTACTTCTGCATACTGGTCCCAGGCCCCAAGGGGCACTAAGGAAATCTCTACCGGAGCACCAAATGTGATCCCGGTAGAGGAGGGGAGGACAGTGGCCTCCACCTCAGACACGGGGTAAGGGTAGGTCAGGCTGACAGCCTGTACTCCAAGTGCCTTACCTTTACACTTGGAGTCACCCCTTTTGTGATCCAGAGCCCCACAGTCCCAACAAGCGCCAGGAGTGCGGGGTACGGTACTGGAACCACTGGGAGCCTGCTTTGCAGCAGGTGGACCACTACTCTTATTCCCACCCACAGATGACTTATCCCCACTAGATTTTTGGGTCTTGGGAGAGGAAGGTTTAGGTTTACTTGACTGTGACTGCTTGTGGGACTCCTCAGCCTTCTGAGAGGCCCCCTTTTCTTTGTCCTTGTCCTTCCCACTGGAGTCCTTAGGGGACACCCGGTGGGAGACCCACTTGTCAGCCAACCTAGCCAGCTTAAAGGGGTCTAAAATGTTCTGGTCAGCCACATACTGACGCAGCTCTGGTGAACAGGCTTCAGAAAAATGCTCAAAAAACAAGAGCTGGGACAATTCACCAAAAGTCTTAACCTTGTACCCATCGATCCACCCCATCATGTTCATGTGCGCAGCACTCACCCAGTCAACCCAAGACACATTCTCTCTTTTCTTAAAATCCCTGAACCTTCTAAGGTATTGGGTAGGTGTCTTGCCAAACTTGGCAATCAAAGCAGGCTTCATACACTCATACTGACCCCTTTCTTCCACACTCAGCTTCAGAATGCAGTCATATCCAGTTTGAGGCACTCTGCTTAACAAACACTTAGCCCAATCTCTTTAATCAACATCATGAATCGCACAAGCCATTTCAAACGCTTCAATCCATTGGAGGATATCTGAACCCTCCACAAATACACCAACCAAATCTTTCATAAACTTGGTGGCTGGGGACCTGACACTCTCACTGGTTTTAGCTGAAGTCTCCACTCTAGCTTTCTCTAGCTGGATTCTCTGACATTCAGTGTCCTGGCTCTTGAGTTCAAGATCCCTATTCTTGAGCTCCACTTGTTGAGCCAACTCCTCTTTCTTAAGTTCAGCATCTATTTCCAACTTGCTGTATTCAAAGGCCAATTTCATCCTTAATAACTCAAGCTCCAAGGAATTGCTGGGGTTTGGAACAGAGGCAGCAGGAATGGCGGCATTCCCAGAAACAGATTCAGCGGAAACCCCAGGGGCAGAGTCCTCATTGGTTGTATTCCCCCCCTCATCAAGAGTTTTACTATCAGTCTGGTAGTCCACCAGGGCAGCTATCAGCTCAGCCCTAGACTTATCCACAAAGTCTAACTCCCTGGCTTCACAAGCACTCTGGAGAGCCTCCAAGCTCATCCGAGTCAATTTGCCATTTGCAATAGACTCCATTGTTTGTAATGCAGTTATCTTGTACACAACTAAATCTTAATTTAATAAAGTGCAGATATTAATAAGTGGCACGGTTATACACTGATTCTTAAAACCATAAGCATCCCACCGCTGCCACCAGCTGTAAAGACTGGTAGGGGTGTCTGTACTTCTGCTCTCTATATGGTAGAAGAGAGTCACAGCAGACCCCAGCCAAGATTCTCTATTACGGTAGCAATGGCCGAGCAATCAAGGCCTAGCTTCTCAGGAGGTGATGCAGGCTGGTTCTTAAGTACAGTGTAGTCCCCAAGCCCCCACAAAGGAATGTCCACACACTGTATTGGTTAGAACACAGTCTTTATATAATCAATATTCAAGGTTATGTACACCTATCATAATAACTCACTTTGTACTTAGGGAAATCAACAATGACAAATATATACAATTCTAAAGTGGTACCACCCTTTGTATTAGATCTCATTAAAGTGCATCAACAATACTGTAACAATGTCACACAGATCAATAGAGTGAAACCAGCAATAGAGAGAGGAGAGAAAATAAGATGGTTGAGCAATAGGCAGAATACTGGCCCCTACCACTAGACACAGTTCTGTGTGGAGATCCCCCCACCTGGGCAACCTGTAAAATAAAGATATAGCACAAGCCCAGTCCATATATTGTTCTGCAAGTCTTATTCCCTCCTATAATGTTTTTACCCCCTCAATGTACCTGGTGGAGTCGAGTTCTTCGAAGAGGCGTCGACAGATCCTTCTTGAGCGACCCCCTTTCAAGCGGGAGTCACGGATCGTCGACAGGCGTCGAGAAGCGTCGAGGAACTCGGCGTTCGGCGGCGGGGAATCGACGGCCCTTCTTGAATGCCTTCCCTTTCAAGCGGGAGGCATGTGGCGTCGAACGTCCGTCGACGAACAGGGTAGAACGGCGGCGATGAGGCGGCAGCTTCGATCCAAGCGGTGCTCGTCGACGACGGAGCGTTGGCGTCCTGCAAGGCAGAGGCGTGCGGGGCACCTCGATGACAATTGTTCTGGACCGCAAAGATTGTGGAGACGGGGGCCCAGCAAGGGCGTCGAGTCGTTCGAGTCTTTGTGGTCTTCGGGTGGCAGGAAACCCACCGGCAGGTTTCTCCTCGGCGCGTTGGTCATCCTCAACTTCCTCCGGCAGGATAAAGCGGTCGACGGTGCGGACGAGGGAGTCCTTCGATTCGAATGTTCTTAGGCAAAGGAGCGGGCGGCTCCGGTCGTCGGCGGCACGGCGTCAAGTGGTTCCCACGGCTGGGCAACACAACTTCGACGGGCCTCCAGCGGTTACACAAACCTGCGAACCCTGGTCGACGGCAATGGACTTCGACGGCGGCGATGTCCGGGTGCTTCACTTCGATCTCCTCGGCGGTCCCGTCTCGGGTCGGCAGCCTTTCGAGGGTCTGTCTTCCAGGGCGCTTCGGCGAAGATGGAGCGGTGCTCGATGGTCCCTCGGAGCGCGGGAAAAGGGCGCCTTATCAGGTCCTCTCTCGGGTCAGTCTTCGACGATTTCGGCAGCCTTCGGATCGGTCGAAGCAAATGCAACAGCAAGTCTTCTTCTTCCAGCTGGACGTCGAGGATCAGCAGTTCCAGTTACTCTTAGAGTGGAGACTCAGCTCCAGAACGCTTCTGAACAATTACCAGTGGTGAGAGGTCCCCAGATATACTATTCTGTCTCTCATCCACACTGCTGGCACACACTCAGCAGCCAATCATACAGGAGGGCATTCATGCAGTCAGTCAGCCAATCAGGCACACAGTGCATTCAGGCCACACTCCTCCCTTTCAGACACTCACAACAAGGAATGTGGATTGGGACAAGTACCCAGCCATTCAACACTACACACTGCATTCAGGCCAGTTTCGGGCAGGGCTGTCTCAGTCTTTGTCTCTCATGCCAGAAACCAGACAACCACAACAAGGAGTGTATATTGGTCACACACTCCATTCACCCAGGTCCCACCCACAGGAGGTACCCACAACATACAGTCACTGGGAAGGCTCCAGTCAGTCTAGCTGGGCCTTCACAACAACACCATATATGGAACTTCCACCCAACAGCCAGCCAGGGGGAAGGGACAGAGTCAGGGCTTCCCAGGACTTTGGGAAAACAAGGTAACAGGCAATAGAAAGCAAGAGGCCACAGGGGCCATCTTGTTTCCTATCAGGAATCAACTGACCCCAATGGCAGGGCCTGGGTATCCCAAAATGGAGGACACCCAGAGCACCTGTCAAATTCAGCATGGAGCTGCCACCAGCCCATACCCTGCTCTGTGGGCCACCCACAGGTGCCCAAAAACATATACTAGGGGCACAGGGTTGTACCCCTACCCATGGGTGCCATAAGGGTATCCCATGGGTCTGTTCACCAAACCAAAAGAGAGAGCTGCACTGCCAGGAGTCCCACATGGACTCCTGGGCAGAAAACATGACAGAACACATGATAAAAAGCAGTAAAGGACAAGAATGCAGAGGCCCTATCCCTCTGATGCATTTCCAGCATCACACTGTCCAACTGGTGTAGTGTCTTCTTCACACATGGGTGTACTCCAGGTTTAATCATGTGTCCTGCTTACTGTCCCATCATCATTTGCTGTGTTGTCACTTGACTCACATGATTCTGTCTATGCTAGTCAACACTGTCTGTCAATACACAGGTCTATGGTCAGCCTTTTGATACCATGCTAGGCATCCCTGCTTTTGCACTTGGGGTGGAGGGGTGGTTTGCATGTAGACATGCTACCCATTGAATGCACATTATGATATGATATGATATGATATGGCATTTGTAATGCGCCTAAACACAAGTGTTTCAAGGCGCGACGAGGCAGAGAGGGGGAAAACAAGGGGAAGACAGACAACGATCCTACTAGGCCAGGTGTCATTCAGATCGCGCAAGTGCAGGGGTAGGGGGAAGGGAAAAGTGCAAGGGGAAGGGGAGGGGGGAAGTGCAGTACAAGTAAGTAGAATAAAATAAATAAATAAATAGGGCCAGCTGGTGGCAAGTGCAAAGTAAGTGCAGACAAGTGCTGGGAAGGGGGAGCTGTAGGGATACAGAGACAGTCCCGCAGTGCAGAGGTTGCCAGGGAGGCAGTGCAAGTGGAGAGTGGCTGGGCCCAGGACCGAGGTCGGTGAGAGTGGCCCAGTTGCAGATTCAGTGCAGTTTCAGTGAAGGATTTAGCAGGGAGAGGGAGAGAGAAAGCAGAGGCAAAGACGAAGGTTTTGAGGTGCTTCCGGAACCGGAGATGGTTCTCCTCAAGTTTCAGGGAGGCAGGAAGGCTGTTCCAGAGGGAGGCCCCTGCCACAGAGAGAGATCTACCCCCAGCTCGTTGCTTCGAGAAGCAGCTAACCCTGAGGGAGTTGGAGACGGATGAGCGAAGGGCTCGGGAAGGAAGATATTTAGGAAGAGAGAGTTGAAGGTATTTAGGCCCCAGGCCCCAGAAGACCTTGTGGACAATGCAGAGAGTTTTGAACTTAATCCTCGCAGCCACTGGGAGCCACTGGGAGCCAGTGTAGAGATTTCAGTCCTGGAGAGATACGGTCCCTGGGCTTGAGGACAAGGACAAGTCTCGCAGTTCTGTTCTGGATGAGTTGCAGAGGGTGGAGAGTGGAAGCAGGCAGATTAAGATAGAGGCTGTTACAGTAGTCCAGCTTCGAGAGAACCAGGACTCGGGAGACAGTGAGCTTCTGGGGGAAGGAGAGGAAGGGAAGAATACCTCTGAGGAGGTGCAGCTGGTAGTGTGACTTCTTAGAGACGTCAGATATATGAGGAGAGAAGGAGAGTGTGGAGTCGAAGATGACCCCGAGGTTTTTTGCCTTGCAGGTAGGAGCAGGAAGAGGGCCAAGAGAGGCTGGCCAGAGAGCTGCAGGGAAGGTTGGAGTGGGTGTGCCGATGAGTAGAATCTCAGTCTTACTGGCATTAAGGCAGAGGTCATTGGCGGCACACCATTCCTGGATAGCAGACAGACAGTCAGAGATGAGGGAAGGAGAGGAGGAGGCTGAGGGTAGCCTGAAAATGAGCAGGGTATCGGCCGCATAGCACTGAAAGTTGGGGCAGAGAGCGGCGATGCGGTGGGCAAGGAGTGCCAGATACTGGTTGAACAGCCAGGGAGAGAGATTAGATCCCTGGGGGACACCACAGGTGGAGAAAAAGATGTCAGAGAGGAAGGACCCCAGTTGGACCTGGGAGGGTCGATTGGAAAGGAAAGAGGTCAGCCACGCCAGAGCCCGACCAGTGATACCCAGGTTATCACGGAGATGGTTGAGCAGGATGGCATGGTTGACAGTGTCAAAGGCAGAAGAGAGATCGAGCAGAATGAGAACACACGGAATGTTGGAGTCGAGGTTCAAGTGCAGGTCCTCACCGATGTTCAGGAGAGCAGTTTCCGTGCTTCTGGCAGCTCTGAAGCCAGATTGATGGTCATGAAGACTACCAACAGATTCAGCATAGAGGTTAAGCTGGGAGATGGCCAGTTTCTTCAGGAGCTTGCCCAGGAAGGGAGTGATGGAGATTGGGCGATAGTTAGCCGTGCAGGAGGGGTCGGAAGAGGGTTTCTTAAGAAGAGGGTGCACAAGGGAGTGCTTGAGGGGGGATGGGAAGACTCCAGAGGCAAAGGAGTGGTTGCAAAAGTCAGCCAGGGCAGGAGCCAGGGAGTCGATGTGGTCCTTGATAGTTTTTGAGGAACACGGGTGAACCTGTTTAGATGAGACTTTCATAGATCGGACTTGTCTGGAAACCTTGTCAGCAGAAAAAAGGGGAAAGGCAGAGAAGGAGGGAGGAGGGGTGGCTGCAGAAGGGCCAGCGGAAGAGCCGGGAAGAGAGGGAGGGAGGTGATAGGAGGAGAGTGAGGACAGGATGTCCTGAGTTTTAGAGATGAAGTGAGAGGCCAGTGCAGTGCAGAGGGCCTGGGAGGGGACAGGAGAGGTAGAGACTGCAGCAGGGTTGGCAAGCTCCTTGCAGATTTTAAAGAGTTCGGCCGAGTTGTTAAATGCCGCAGAGATGCGGGCTTGGATAAGGGCTCTCTTCTTGGTGAGAACAGAGAGACGGTATTGCCTTTGGAGCAGGTGGCAGGCCAGTTTGTCAGAGGATGAACACGAAGCACACCATTTCCTCTCAGCCACCATGCACTTGCGTTTTAGGGTGACGAGATCCGAGTCATACCAGGAGTTACATTTGGCTTTGGGCTTCAGGCGGATTCTCATGATGGGGGCAAGGACATCAAGAGTGTCAGATATAGCAGAGTGGAGCATGAGAGGGCTGTGTCAGGGTGGGAGTCAGCCGAAGGGGGAGGGAGGGTGAGAAGGTGGCAGCGAAAGCCTCAACTGACACGCGCTTCATGGGTCGGATGACCGAGAAGGTGGGTGGCAGTGATCAGGGTGGCTTTGCCTGTGGGGTAGGGAGTTTGAGGTGGGAGGATAGGAGAAAGTGATCACTCCAGGAGAGAGGAGTGGAGAGAGGGACGGAGAGGGGAAGGTCAGAAGAGATCAGAGCATCAAGAGTGTGCCCTGCGGAATGAGTAGGCCCAGAAGGGAGAATAGAGAGTGAGAGAGAGTCGCATAGGTCACGAAAGAGTCCAGTGGGGGGACAGGAGGCATCCAGGTTGATGTTGAAGTCACCAACAAAGAGGAGTTGAGTGGTTGAGGACAGGAGTGAGGAGGAGAGGTCAGCCCACTCAGAGAGGAAGGAGGAAATTTGACCAGGTGGCCGATAGATAGTAGCCACGGTAAGGGAATGGTTAGGAGAGAGAGAGAGTCGGCAGACAAGACATTCAAAAGAGGAGTAGGTCTGCGTAAGAGTGACAGTGGCAGGAACCCACTCAGGGAAGATAAGGGCAACGCCCCCCCCCCCTGCACGGTTGGGCCTGGGCACGGAGAGAATCATGTAACTGTCAGGTAGGAGTGTGTCAAAGGTGATGACAGAGCTGGCCGTGAACCATGTCTCAGTGAGACCGAGGACATCAAGGTCCAGTTCCTCAAGAAGGCGACAGATATCATAGGAATGCTTGATGGCAGAGCGAGAGTTAAGAGTGGCAATGTGGAGAAGGTTGCCATCCTTGAAGGACTTCCGGGGAGGGGTACAGATCAGAGGTACGCCCTGCGGAGGTGTAGAAGAAGGAGGTGAAGAAGGAGCAAGAGAGGGGGCAGGGAGGGAGGGTAGAGGCAAGGTAGCCGAGGACAGAGGAGGGGGGACAGCAGGAGAGAAAAGGAAGTTGATGAGGTGTGGGAAGCGTCTATCAAAGAGGTGAAGGTTGGCCTGAGGGCCTTGGACCAAGACGGTCCCATTAGCATAGACATTAATGATGGCTTTAGAGGAGTGGAAGGAGGCCAAGAGGACATCCCAACGGGTGCCACTATTAATGGGAGAAGAGGAGAAAGGAGAGAGCACAGAGACCATATGAAGGGTCCATAGGTAGGTGAAGGCACGAAAAAGAGGATGTCAGTGAGAGTTTCCTTGGAGCAGGCACTAGTGTAGGTGTCAGCGATAGTGATGCCTGAAGTTCAGTCCTGTTTTTCCAGGTCTGTGTGATTCACACATTGCATGTGTGCCTTTTGGTCACACAGGATTGCTTGTGTTTAAGTAGCTAGGGATGCACACAATGCGGCAATTCCATGGCAACAATCTCAGGGTGGTAAGGTTGTGACAGTTGACTGTCTCTTTGTCATCATCGATTGTCACCTGGTATGTGCAAGGCCTGTGTGCACTCCGAAGTGTTTAGGTGAAAAATCTGGCCACAAGCTGGGTCCGGGCTTCCTCGCCACGTGCCCTATCCCCTCCCATGGGCAGCGCCTGTGCCTGTGGTTGGGAATGTGGGGGCGCCACCATGTCCACCGTTACGCCCTGCCGTGTTGCAACATTGTGCAGGACACATGCTGCCACAATGATCCTGCACACTACTGGGGGTGCATAGAGTAGCTGCCCGCCAGAGCGGTCAAGGGAGCGGAAGCGTGACTTGAGTACTCTGAATGTGCGCTCCACTATGGCCCTGGTTGCAATATGGGCCGCATTGTATCTTACCTGGGGTGGTATGGTGGGGTTCCGGATTGGCGTCATCATGTGGTTGCTGAGAGGGTAGGCACTGTCCCCTGTAGAGGCGATAATGGTTGTGATTATTGGGGTTTGTGTATTTGTGTGTGAAGGTGTGTGTGTGTGTGTGTGTGACATGCATGCATGTGCACGGGCATTTGTACTCACCTAGGAGCCATGTGTCGCCATGCTGCCCAGCTTCCAGGGCCCAGCTCAGGGCGTACATTCTGTATATGAAACTGTCATGGGTGGAGCTAGGGTAGTTTGCATAGACAGAGATGAGGATTCCCTTTGCATGGCATACCACCTGTACATTGATGGAATGCCAGTGCTTGCGGTTTCGGTAGATGTGCTCAGTGGCCTTAGGTGGACGTAGGGCCACATGGGTGCAATCTATGGCACTGAGCACTTTGGGGAAGTCTGCCACCCTGTAAAAGTCCTGGAAAACTGCCTGCCTTTCTGCAGGTGTTCTGGGCATGTATATGTGCCTGCGGACTGAGGGGCGCGCTGTCATGATTGCCAATACCTGGTGTAGGCAGCGTGACTATGTGGCCTGTGAGACCCCCCCACTATGGCAGTAATCCGCTGAAAAGAGCCAATGGCAAAAAAATGCAGGACATTAAGCACCTTCTCCAAGGGGCTCAATGCTTGGGAGCAGAGGGTGGGGGATGTTAGGTCATCTTCCCACTCCCTGACCAGGTCTAGGATGATATGGGGTGGAAACCTATACCTGCCATAGACCTGATCGTTAGGCACCCCAAAAAGGCTTGTCCGTGGTGAAAAAATGCATGCCCTGGCTATTCTCCTCCTCCTGCGGTGTCCCATGATCAGTGCTGCGAAAAATGGGGCATTCATCGTAGCTGTATATACGTGTTTGCTGTTTGCACGCACTTTTATGCTGTGCGCGGAGACGCTTCTGCCTGCCTTCGTGTGGCGGACGCGTTGACGCCTGTGCGCCTCTTTTGCCGTGCGCGGGTTTCCCGTATTCGAATCCATGAATACGGGTTGTTTGCGTGCATGTGGGTGTTCTGTGTAGTTCCCGACAGTACTTCCCCAGTTACGCCTTCTTTTTCACGCGGTATTCCTCATTCCGTGTGTTACACCCACTGTTCCGCCCACTTTTGTTTTTTGTGTGCTGCGCTATATGCGCTTTCGCTGTGCGCTTAGCGCACGCTGTTTGGAGACGTGTGCGCCAGCGTGCGGAATGCACTGATTTGGCACACAACCAGTGGGAAAGTAGCACAGCGCCTTCCTTGAATCGCACGCGTGTGCGTGCGCTTGCTTTCTCCCACATGCACCTCTTTGCGCCTGCTTGCGCTGGGATTTTCAGCGCACGTTTGTTCCATGAATCGGCCCCACTGTGTTTCAGCTGACTTACGCATTGCAACATGTTGCTGCACTAATAACTCTACAAACATGGATTTCACAGCTTTTCAAAAAGAAATAGAGAACAAATGTACTGACCATTTTCTAACATTTCAAGGTTTTCAACACGCATCCTCAAATCCTAATCTGAATTATTGTGAATGATCATCTGGACGAGTCATTAGTCGAAACTAAACATCAACATAGCTCTTGTCTATTTCGAGTTGATGCGATGATTACATTTGACAAGAGTCAACTTGCCAAGCTAAATCAGAGTAATCTTTGATGATCTTTTCATTTCATCACATACTTTATTAAGTTAGACCTAGGCCTACATTCAGAGGCTATATTTATGGAGTGGTTTATTGAATTTAACCTAATCCCCATTAACCCTACCAAACATGGTTGAAATGTAGATCTTACAATCACAGCCTTGTTCAGATAAAATGCATGATCATACTTTGAACTTCCATTTACCAATCAGGATAAAGGAAAAAGCATGTGATCCCAAACTTTGCTCGCTACTGACTCCTGCTACTCCTGCTACCATTTTACCCACTGATAGCCTGTTCACTCTGGCATACCTCACCACTTCCTTGCTCTGTTCTAGGTTCCTGCCACCAGCTTCACACCCACTCTTCCTCTGTCACCCATCTACACACATGCCTGCCCAGCTCACCCACAGATCTCCTGGTCTGTGCTTTCCACACCAACTTGCCTCCTCCCAGAACTGCCTCTTGCTCTGCTGCACTCCTTACGTTACCACATGCACCCACCCACTCTTCTCATCCTTTATGTTTTTTGTCTCTCTCCTTGCATTTCAGCTTCCTGAACCGATTAAGGGTGGTAAAGGTGTCAGGCTTTATGGCCACTACTGAGAGGCTGTTGTTAGGCAGAATCCTATGCAGTTCCCTTAGGGAGCACTACAGAAGATTAGGACTACAGGTATATGCAATAAATCCCCTTTGGTATCAGTCTGTACCACACAGATTTAGTTGATAGCTGTGGCTGAGCAGTAAGACCTATCTCAAGAGGGATATGAGCAGTATTCAGGGTTTACACAATACGGCCCCAGTACTATGGGACAAGGAAACACAGACCAAAGCTTTATATTAAAATAATATATATTTATTTTACACACTCTTCAGTTCAACACACAAATCACTATTATCAAAACAAGTTAAAAAAGTCAAGAAAAGTATACACAACTCCCTATTTAAATTGTAGACAAGTTTGAGCAAGAGTGAAAACTGAGCAAAATGGCACAGTGTAAACCAAGCAGAAATGACACTCTAACAATTTCTCAAAAGGGAGGGAAAGGACACGTTATTTAGGTTTAGACTCTGTAACACACCAGCAACACTTCCCAAACAGATTGTGAACAAGTTAGGCAAGGCAGTACTTTAGCATAAGCAATTCTTAAGTGAAAACCAAGCAAAATGGCAATTCACAATATTAAAAGAAGGGGAAGAAAAAGGTGGTTATAAGCGTTAGGTGCACCAACACATTTCTAGGTGAGAAGCAATCTAGAGAAGGCAGTTGTAATAGAATTAACCAGAGTCAATAGGCCTGTGCCGGAGTCAATGGTACGAGGCAATGTGCCCAGGATCAAACTGTTCTAGTAGCTGTAGTCAAGTCTTTGTTTAACGATTTGAAAAGGTGGTTGAAGAAGGTAAAAGACAATGTTAGACGATAGGGGCGGCCAACCCAGTAGGTAAGTAAAGGATTTAAAACACCTTTAGCAATACCCAACGAAACAGGAGGCCTGGCAGAACAATGTACCTTTAAAGTGGAAGAGGATCCTGCGGTGGCGGTAGTTCCTGGCAGTTCCTGTAGTTCGGGAGATCAAGCAGAGGAAGAGAGGCTCTTGTTGTGGAGGAAGATTCGAGTTACTGCACTGCCCAGGGATGAAGCCAGCCGTAGTGCTGCCAAAACGAATAAAAGGTATGCTCCTTTAAATCGCAGTCGTGGTGGACGGGTGCCTGGCTATACGGTCTCCGAGTTCAGGGTACTGGCGATTCGATCAAGGCAGGTCATGGAAGGCGATTGGTGAACTGGTTGGCCCCACCAGCTCAAGGGAAGAAGACTCTTGCAGGTGAAGATCTTCTCGAGTCATTGGAGAAAAGTGGTGAGAATCTGCAGCAGGGCTTCACCGGTGGTTTAGTCGTTGCAGATGTCTTCAGCTTCTCTCCTCTTTGGGTTTCTAGTTTCAGAGGCAACGTCTTGTCCTCCAGTCCTCAGGACCCTGCTTTTATGCAGCAAGACCCCCATTCATGCAGCCTAGCTGTCACTCACACAGTGGGATGGCTCTCCTGGCGGGAGAACCCCCAGCCTATCAGGGCTGAGTGCGACTTGGGTTGTGTCCCCCTCCCACACATCCAGTCTACCTGAGACTCAGTTGCACCGAGAGGAGGGCTTCTGTGCAAAAGCCCGCCAAAAGGACGAACAAAGGATCCTCGATCCGGGTTAGGATTTCAGAGAAAGACACGAGAAAGAAAAATTATTAAAGTTATGGCAAAAAAAAAAAAACACTGGATTAAAGTTAATATTAAAATAACCCGGTGGTATGTTAGAGGCTGTCAGTAAAAGTGGTAGCCTCGAACAATGTGAAAATCCCATAGGGAAATATCCGCGGTCGAATATTTACAGTAGTAACCACTGCCACCAGCCAGAAACTTTGGAGATAGGGACTGGACGGTACCCTCTCGAAAATAAACACTAGGGAAAAACTATTAACCCTTTTCAGTACTTCCATAGTAAGATGGTTTGTACTGGTTTTGTTCGTAAGATTTGACTAGTAAAGTCAATGGGGACTTACCATGCCCTGGGAGACAGTAGTCAGTCCCAGGGTATGGAATCTATGTTTGGGGGTCTCTACGACACCCCTGTGGTACAGCACAGAGGGTGCTGTGTACCACACATGTTAAAAAGGTGATTCCTATGAGGGTGAGAAAACCCCATAGACCATAAGCACACACAATAGTGTAAAAAACACACTAGCAATCTGTCTAAGAGTGGGAAAAAAGGGTCTCACTTTTAGCAGGAGAAAGAAATAAACCCTTCAATTCCAGCAAAGTTGCTGCAGGACTCAATACGTAAGGGAAATTAGCATTTGAAGAGAATTCTCCCTAACACCCCCTCCCTCCCAGACTAAGGGACATGAAGATCTATTCAACTCCTGGATGAGTCTCTTACCTCTAGTCAGTTAAAAACATCCTAGAGAGACCATTGGTGGTAACATCCTGAACTGTGCTCAATGGTAAAATCAATCCCTTGGAGGCAGATTGACCATCTTAACAGTTTTGGATTTTCCCCTTTCATTTGCATCAACCATCTCAATGGTTGGTGGTCAGTCTGAATGGTGAAAGTAGAACCATACAAGTATGGCCTAATCTTCTTCAGAGACCACCCAATGGCAAAACATTCTCTCTCAATAGTTGCCCACCTTGTCTCAGGTTCCTTCCGTTTCCTACTGATGAAGCAAATGGGGTGTTCCCTACCTTTCTCATCCAGTTGACTAAGGACTGCACATATACCTGTATTGGAAGCATCTGTTTGCACAATGAAGGGTTGGTGGTAGTCAGGAGTTCTTCGAAACTGGAGCTTGACAAAGGGCTCTTTTTTAGGCTTTCAAAGGCCTGATTGCACTCCTCATTCCATTTGACCTTTTTGGGAAATTTTGGAGAGGAGATTATATTCAGTGGAGAAGCTATGGTCCCATAGTCCTCAATGACATTCCTGTAATACCTAGTGAGACCTAGGAAGGCTCTCACCTGTGTTTGAGTAGTAGGTGTTGTCCAATTTTGCACAGCTTCTATTTTGCTGAGCAACAGCCTTATTTCACCACCTCCTACTTCATGTCCAAGGTAGACCACTTTACTCTGACGAATTTGACACTTACTTGCCTTTATGGTAAATTGGGCCTGCTCAAGAGCCTGCAAAACATATCCTAGGTGGTCAACATGTTCTTTTCAAGTAGGGCTGAACACTGCAATGTCATCCACGTATGCCATGCAGAGTCCTCCATCCCTATCAGAACCTGGTTAACCATCCTTTGGAATGTAGCAGGTGCATTCTTTAAGCCAAAATGCATAACCCTAAATTGGTATAAGCCAACTGGAGAGGATAATGCAGTTTTCTCCTTGCCATGGACTGTCAGGGCTATTTGCCAATCGCCTGATGTGAGATCAAGGGTGCTGAGGAACTTGGATGAACTTAGTCTCTCCACCAGCTCATCTGTCCTTGGCAAAGGATGGGCATCAGTCTTAGTGACTGCATTTAGAGCTCTATAGTCCACACAGAATCTCAACTCCTTGGATCCTGCCTTTGGTACTAACACAACTGGGCTAGACCATGGACTAGTAGAGGGTTCTATTATCCCAAGATCAAGAATCTTGTTGACCTCTCCTTTGATGTGGGTTCTTACATTCTCTGACATTCTGTAACCCCTGCTTTTGACAGGTAAACAGTCACCAGTCTTTATGTCATGCTGGCCCCAAGGGGTCAAGCCTGGTGAAAGTGAAAACAAGGGGGCAAATTGATTCAACAAAACATTGAACTCCTCCTGTTGTTCAGAAGTCAGGTTAGAAGAGAGATTGATTCCTTCTACTTGCTCATCTAAAGGTTTGCCTCTAGGAAGGTCAGGCAGAGGTTCAATCTCCTCCTCCTTTTGAGCTGAAGCTAGAAGCAAAGCTCCCAGTTCAGGTCTTGAGACATAAGCTTTTAGACTGTTGGTTTGAAAGACTCTGGGAGCCTCCATAGGATTGCCTAAGTCCACCAGATAGTTCACCTCTCCAAGTTTTCCCACAATCTTGAAGGGTCCTGTCCATTCGTCCAGCAAGGCCATCTGCCTTTATTGGCACCATAACAAGAACTAGCTGGTCTTGAGCGAACTCAACCATGTTGGCCTTCTGGTCATGCCAATGCTTACCAGAGCCTGACCTGCTTTCAAGTTATCACTTGCCTCAGCCATCATGTGTGACATTCTCCTCCGGAGTCCTATCACATAGTCAGTCACTCTGACTGGCTTGGGGGAAGGAGCACTCTCCAACCCCTCCTTAATCAGGGCCAATGGACCTCTGACTGGATGGCCATAGAGAAGTTTGAAGGGACTGTAACCTACTCCCTCCTGAGGGACTTCTCTATAAGCAAAGAGAAGGCATGGCAGTAGAAGATCCCACTTTCTTTTAAGGGGGTCTTCCAAAGCTCCTATCTTGCTCTTCATGCGTCTGTTAAACCTTTCTACCAACCCATTTGTTCGAGGAAGATATTCGGTAGAGAACTTGTAGGTAACTCCACAGTTTTTCCACATGACCTTCATGTAGTGGGACATACAATTTGACCCCCTGTCGGATATTACCTCCTTAGGTAACCCAACCCTGGTAAAAATACCAAGGAGAGCCTTAGCCACAGCCTGAGCTGTAACAGTTTTCATAGGAATTGCTTCAGGGTACCTAGTAGCATGGTCTACTACAACAATTATAAACCTGTTGCCTGAAGAGGTTGGAGGGTCAAGAGGACCAACAATGTTGATTCCAACCCTCTCAAATGGTACTCCCACCACAGGGAGAGGCAGTAAAGGTGCCACGTTCTTGGAGCCACTCTTACCAGAGGTTTGGCAGGTGTGGCAACTCTTGCAATACTTCTCTACTTTATCCCACATTTTAGGCCAATAAAAGTAGAGAGAGAGAGACTTTCCTTGGTCTTCTTGAAACTCAAGTGACCAGCCAAAGGTATCTCATGGGCTAGTTGCAAGAATTGGAGTCGGTTCTCTTGGGGCACTACAAGTCTTCTGTAGTCTCCAGGGGTTGACTCAGTCAGTTCACTATAGAAGAGGCCATCTTCCCAGTGTAACCTATACTTCCCAGGCTCTTGCCCTTCAATCTGAGAAGCTGCCTGGTGGCAAAGACCTTCCAGAGTTGGACATTCTCTTTGTCCCCTACTGAAGTCTGCCCTGTTGGGGCCACCTTCTGCCAGTAGACACTGCAGCTCAGGATGGTCCAAAGGGTCCAGATCTCCAATAAGATCCTGGCCTTCTACTAGATCTGAATCCTCAGGTTCTAGTTCAACCACACAGGGTTGTACCTCACTCTGAGCCTCAGCTGGAGGAGGAATCACAGGTGTGAGTTTGGAAAACCTAGGAGATCTCCTGGTTGGAAGCACTGGAGTGCTTTCTGCTGGTTTCTTTTTGGAAGTCTTAGGTTTCCCTTTGCTTCTGGTTGCTTAGAAATTGCAGTCAGTAACTCCAGTGGAGTAGGAGTGATTTCTTTTTTTAAAATTTCCTCAGGAGAGGCACTCAAGGTCCTCTCCCTGGCAGGTAGGGTGAGCTCCTGTATTCTTTTACTAGGAGGTCTGGGAGTACTTGACACTACTCCAAGATCTTTACTATCATTGCACTTCAGATTGGATACTAGCAGGTATTCTGACAGTCATGTCATTGGAATGGATGAGAGCTGGTAACTGGGGAAGCATCTGCACAGGCCCTCCAGCTAACTTGGTGAGGCGTTTGGGTGCCTTAGCAACATCCTCCACCTTGAAAAAAGATTCATCCACCACAGTTATGCTGGACCCAGTGTCTCTAATGGCAGGGGTTTCCTGACCATTCACTAGGACACTGGGCCTCATTACAACCCTGGCGTTAAGGGGTTATAGGCGCCGTAAAAGGCTGCTGCGCCGTTTAACCCTTAACGCCAGATTCACACTTTAACGCCTGCTTTTTGCAGGTGTTAAAGTCCAACCCGCTAAGGGACCTTGGTGCTAATTACGGCACCGTAATTTACGGTGCCGTAATTAGCGCCTTCCCCATTCCCATTGAGCCCTATGGGCCAAAAATGGGAATGGGGAAGGGGCCATGGTGAATGGGGATTTACTGCCCCGCCAACCTTGGAATGGGGCGGTAAATCCGCCATCCACCATGGCGGAATCCGGATTGGACCATGGTGCTAACAGCACCATGGTCCAACGCCAGGGTTGTAATGAGGCCCACTGTCTTTATAATACTCTTTAGTATTATTTGGGATATAATTATACACATCTAAATTCTGTTGTTCCCACAACCCCAAGGATACTAAAGATATACTAGCTGAGACTCGGATGGGATCTTCAGCTAGTAGTTGAAAGTTTACGCTGGTAATTGGTACTTCCTCATCTGGAGTTAAGGCTAAAGAGACTGTGTGGATCCCTGAAGGTTTACCCTTACATCTGGGATCCCCTTCCCTTTCACATGATCAGTTGAACCGCAAACATAACATTTCCCAAATACCTTTATGAATGGTGGCTTGTTCTGACCTCCTTCTGGTCTGGGACCAGCAGGTACACTAGCCTGATTTGGTTTCCCTTGTGGCTTACCCTTAGAGTTTTGTTTGTGGCCCTCTTTGGAATTGGAATTATTTGAATTCTCTTTGTTGTCTTTCCTAGGCTGCTTTCCCTCATCCTTTTTCTGAGTGACCCCAGCATCCTTGTGAATAGCCCTGTTGGCAACCCACAAGTCAGCAGCTTTAGCTAGTTTCTTGGAACCTATTTCCTTAGAATCAGCCAAGTGCTACCTGAGCTCAGGAGAGCAGGCATCATAGATAGACTCCAACATGAAAAGATTGTCCATTCCTTCATAAGTGTTCACTCTGTAACCCTTATTCCATCCCTCTAAGTTTTTCAAACTGTCACTCACCCAGGTAGCCCAAGGGGTACCATCATGCTTTTTGAGGGTCCTAAACCTCTTAAGGTACTGGGAAGGGGTCTTCCCAAATCTAGCAATTAAGGATAGCTTCACACATTCATAATCCATCCTATCCACCTCCCCCAACTCCATTAACACATCAGATGCAACAGGGGGGAGCCTAGAGAATAACTAGGGAAGCAACTGATTCCCTGTGATTTTCTGGATCTCATGATTGTATTCAAACATAGCTAACCAATCTAACACATCCAACTTAGGTTCAGACATGCCCACAATCTCTTTAGGCATCTGAGGTCTCTTTGGACTGGAAGATCTAGAGGATCCGGGGAGAGAAGCATTTTCCAAAGACAATTTCTTCATCTCTAGCTCATGATTGAGCTCCATTTCTCTGAGCCTTAGTTCCTGGTGTTTCTGTTCAGACTTGGCACCAATTCTTTTGAATTCAAGTTCAAGCCTCATTTTTTCTAGTGAGATAAATTCAGGACTTAATGCAGGACCTGCCATAGGTCCAGTAGACAAGGCTTGAGGCCTTTGAGCAGGCAGAGGGCCAGAGGGGGTTACATTGTCAGCCTCCTCTTCCTCATCTGCTTCAACAATAACATCTTCAATATTATCATCCTCAATTGTTGCTACAGTTGCTGGAGGAGCAGGCACTACAGACCCATTCTCCAGACTTTGTTTTTCTAACAATCTTTCAATCATTTCTAATTTCTTGCCTTTGACAGGAAGAACTTTCTGTCTACATAGATCCCTTAAATAATCAGCAGTATTTGTAAGGATGGTCTCCTGGCTATAGATTTCCATCTTTGACTTTTTAAAATTAACTTTTTAGTGATTATTAAGCCTTATGGTTAATTGAACCAAGGTGCTAGCAGCACTCTAACATGTAAATACAATACTTTTATCCTCACCGCTGTACACCATTGTTAGGCAGAATCCTATGCAGTTCCCTTAGGGAGCACTACAGAACCTTAAGACTACAGGTATATGCAATAGATCCCCTTTGGTATCAGTCTGTACCACACAGATTTAGTTGGTAGCTGTGGCTGAGCAGTCAGACCTAGACCAAGAGGGAGATGAGCAGTATTCAGGGTTTACACAATAAGGCCTCAGAACAAAGGGAGAAGGAAACACTGACCAAAGCTTTGTATTAAAAGATAAATATTTATTTTACACACTCTTCAGTTCAACATACAAATCACTATTATCAAAGCAAGTTAAAACAGTCAAGAAAAGTATACACAACTCCCTATTTAAATTGTAGACACGTTTGAGCACCAGTGAAAACTGAGCAAAACGGCACAGTGTAAACCAAGCAGAAATGGCACTCTAACAATTTCTCAAAAGGGAGGGAAAGGACAAGTTTTTAGGTTTAGACTCTGTAAAACACCAGCAACACTGCCCAAACAGATTGTGAACAAGTTAGGCAAGGCAGCACTTTAGCAAAAGCAATTCTTAAGTGAAAACCGAGCAAAACGGCACGTCACAATATTAAAAGAAGGGGAAGAAAAAAGTGGTTATAAGAGTTAGGTGCACCAACACATTTCTAGGTGAGAAGCAATCTAGAGAAGGCAGTTGTAACAGATTTAGCCAGAGTCAATAGGCCTGCGCCGGAGTCAATGGTACGAGGCAATGTGCCCAGGATCAAACTGTTCTAGTAGCTGCAGTTAAGTCTTTGTTTAACAATTGGAAAAGGCGGTTGCAGAAGGTAAAAGACAATGTTAGACGATAGAGGCGGACAACCCAGTAGGTAAGTAACTGATTTAAAACACCTTTAGCGATACCCAACGAAACGGGAGGCCTGGCGGAACAATGTACCTTTAAAGTGGAAGAGGCTGCTGCAGTGGCGGTTGTTCCTGGCAGTTCCTGCAGTTTGGGAGATCCAGCAGAAAAAGAGAGGCTCTCGTCGTGGAGGAAGGTTCGAGTTACTGCACTGCTCAGGGATGACGTCAGCCGCAGTGCTGCCAAAACAAATAAAAGGTTTGCTCCTTTAAATTGCGGTCGTGGTGGACAGGTGCCTGGCTATCTGGTCTCCGAGTGCAGGGCAATGGCAATTCGACCAAGGCAGGTCCTGGAAGGCGATTGGTGAACTGGTTGTCCCCAGCGGCTCAAGGGAAGAAAACTCTTGCATGCAAATATCTTCTCTAGTCATTGGAGAAAAGTGGTGAGAATCTGCAGCAGGGCTTCACCGGTGGTTCAGTCGTTGCAGATGTCTTCAGCTTCTCTCCTCTTCGGGTTTCTTGTTCCAGTGGCGACATCTTGTCCTCCAGTCCTTGGACCCTGCTTTTATGCAGCAAGACCCCCATTCATACAGCCTAGCTGTCACTCACACAGTAGTAGGGTGGCTCTCCTGTCGGGAGAACCCCCCATCTTATCAGGGCAGAGTGTGACGGGTTGCGTAGGCAACCCTGTCCAGGGTGCCTATTTCCCCTCCCACGCATCTTGTCTACCCCAGACTCAGTGGCGCCGAGTGGAGGGCTTCTGTGCAGAAGCCCGCCAAAAGGACGAACAAAGGATCCCTGACCTGGGTTAGGATTTCAGAGAAAGACACGAGAAAGAAATATCATGAAAGTTCTGGGGAAAAAAAAGAACACCGGAATAAAGTTAATATAAAAATAACCCGGCGGTATGTTAGAGGCTGTCAGTAAAAGTGGTAGCCTCGAACAATGGGAAAATCCCATAGGGAAATATTTGTTGTCGAATATTTACGGTAGAAACCACTGCCACCAGCCAGAAACTTTGGAGAGAGGGACTGGACGGTACCCTCTTGAAAATGAACACTAGGGAAAAACTATTAACCCTTTTCAGTACTTCCATAGTAAGATGGTTTGTACTGGTTTTGTTCGTAAGATTTGACTAGTAAAGTCAATGGTGACTTTACATGCCCTGGGAGACAGTAGTCAGTCCAGGGTATGGAGTCTATGTTTGGGATTCGCTTCGACACCCCTGTGGTACTGCACGGAGGGTGCTGTGTACCACACATGTTAAAAAGGTGATTCTTATGAGGGTGAGAAAACCCCATAGAGCATAAGCACACAAGATAGCCTAAAACACACACTAGAAATCTATCTAAGAGTGGGAAAAAAGAGTCTCACTCTTAGCAGGAGAAAAAAATAAACCCTTCAAATCCAGCAAAGCTGCTGGGGCTCTCTATAGGTAAGGGAAATTAGCCTTTGAAGAGAATTTTCCCTAACAGCTGTACCATCTCAGTAATGGGTCTTTCTCCAGTAATGCATACGCTTCGCTAGACCATTATCTCGGAATTGTGAGCCACCTCACTCCATAATTGCAATATTGAAATATAAGCAGACCCTCATATGATATGATAGTTTATTTATATAGCGCCTATACACAATGTGCTTCAAAGCGCTTCAAGGCAAGGGAGGGAACAAGGCAAAATACAATGACATTGTTACAGGCCATGAAGAGTAAGAATGTGTAATTAACTATTGTACTCGGCCTGACGACATTTCAGCAAGAGCTAAGACATAGATAATGAAGGGAGATGGGAGATTGGGAAGGACATAGAAACAGACAGGTGACTACCAAACAAGGCCTGTTGACATTTCTGGTAGGGCCGGAGAAAACAAAAGGTGAGGGAGAGGGGTGCAGAAAGGGAGGGGAGGAACAAAAGAAGTGACTATTGTACTAGGCCTGACAACATTTTAGATAGTGCTGGAGCGGGTGGGGGAAACAAGTAAGGGGTGGGGGGAGGAGACAGACGAGATTGCTGTCATACTAGGTGCAGGGACAGTTCTGATAGAATAAGTGCATAGAAGAAAGTAAGGGGAGGAGGGGAGAAGATAGGAAAAGGGAGAATGGAATAGTAGGATAGAACAGAGAGTAAGCCATCAATAATAGTGGAGAAGCAAGAGGGGAGAGCGAATACAATTGCAGAAGTCAGTAGTATCACATAATGTTGGAAGCCTGGATACAAGATGAAGATGGGAAAAACATAATTCAGGGCCACCATGAGAAAGGGTGAGGCACTGTGAATTAATGAGGTCCATAAAAGTCAAATCCAGCATTGGCCACAAGACGGGGATGGTGAAACCAGAATGTATCAGGACATACTCCTGCAGATGTAGAATAAATCAAAACATGCAACACCTGTGTTTGCGAAGGGGGATCACAAGGGAACATCACAGGGGGACCAGAGGGGTGGGGATGGCCTGTGGGGACACAGGCAGTAAACACATGTTGGTGCATGTGCACCTGCTGTCTGAGCAAGGGTTTGGGCCCTGGATCCTCCTGGTCTGCACAGGTCCAAACAGGAATTGCCCTTTTCTTTATCTGCCCTTCACTTCGGACGCTCAGGCGATAGACGCCCTTGATGTAATACTTAAGAGCAGGAAGGAAGAGGCAGGGCTAAGAAGGTGGGTGGTCCTTAGGCCAGGTGACCAAGATCCACTTGCACCTTCTCCCCATCTGCAAAGGAAAAGAGGCTGGAGGGTTCCTTAAGTATGGAAAAAGAGTGTCAACCAGGAAAGCAGCATGTGTGCGGGCCTTAGGTCAGATGACCAAGATCCACTTGCACCTGCTCCCCATTTGTCTGCGTTTAAGCTAGGTATGTCTGCATTACTAGTTCATTATAGCCAAATGTCAAAAGTAGTAACCAACTAGCAATGAACGCTACCTGTTGTTAGTCTCTGCCCTGGCTTTTCCGCTGGAAGTATTTAGACTACGTTAACAAATCATCTATTTCACAGTTGGTGTAAGTTATCTTTTTCATTTTACATTTTACAGACCTGCTGTCAGTTAGATTAGAGAATGGGGAGAAGAGCTTGGAGAAATGATTCAGCAAAGCCCAAGAGTACCCCTTCTGCTTGGGTGACTTGGGCACAAGAAGAGCTTCAGTGGATAACTATAACTGAATTGCTAATGGATAATGCATGCGGCGTGCATCTACATCTCTGGGGTATTTTCTTGACAGGGAAAAACTTGTTATTGATAACTTGGAAAAATGAATAAAGCCTCAAGTGCAGTGCAGAATCAATTGTGCTCAGGAAGCCTAACTTTCTCTTCTAAATATCTAATTAAGGTTATAAATAGACGTACACAGAATTCTGAATTCACTCTCAAAAAGCTGGAGTGCTGCAAAATCGAATGTTTTGATACAAATGTATTTATGCAAATTGGTCAATGGGGTTTATTTGAAATCGACACCACCACACACTCTCTGTGAGATTGCTGTTCCTGAGATGAAGGGGGGGTGCTGATCTGTGTGTTTGGTATGTGTTTTTAAACCCTATATGACCCTGTTCTAACTGCTCCTGTTATTTATCAGTGTCATATCAACTGCCTTTTCAGGAACAACCCTGTTAAAACCCCTGTAAAAGTATCTGCAAATACTTTGAGGTCTGGCCTTCAAAATTCTGTTGAAGCACCCATTTTCTCACATGCTTGAGTCTCCCTAATTATTCGGGAGCAGTCATCTGATTTGTAGTTTTGTTCTTCAATAGGCCCTGTTTAGGTAGACCAGAGCTCCACGGCACAGTGCACCACTTTTTAAACACAAAACACTGCACTCCAAGCCAGGTTTACTTGTTAAGTGTTTTCATTAAGGCCCAGGGCCTGATTTCCAAACCTGTTTTCAATGGGACTTTCCCACGTTAAAACCTTTGTGTACATTAGTCCCTCAGTTTCTGTCATGATCCTGGGGGGAAAGAGAAGAAGGAATACCTCATGCATGTCGTTGTCTTTCTTCTATGTTTATCTCCATCATTGTACCCTCGACTGAGCCCTAATGAATGCAGTTTGACAAGTAAGCCTGGAAGGGGAATTGAGTTGTTTTAGTTTTGTTACGTTTGAACAATTTCCCATTGCTCAGTGGGGGAGCTTGTATCTAATGGTGAATAAAAATGAGTTCTGGCACAACTGCAACCACTTGAACTTCTCAAATGCTTCTGGAGGTTGGTTCAATTATTCTATAGTTACCCGGTTGTAAACATGATGGCCTGTGAGGGAGGGCAAACTACAACCATCTGCTCCAGGTGCCTATAACATGCCGGTAAGGGCAAGACCAAACAACTAGTGATATTTCTATGGACCGTGGTGCTGTCCTCTTGGACACAGGGTGAGAAGCTGGTCTGGTACGGGGTGAAGGTGAGGACAACCAGCGCAAATATGCAAAAGTGCGAGAGGGGAATTCAATCTCGCATTTTTTAAATCTAGGCAGCTGGCAATCAAAACTGCAAAGATTGAGGCATTGGAATAGTCATGTAACTTTATTTTAACACTAATGACTAGAGAGTTCCTTGCAAAAGGGTGGTTGTCCAAGAGGGTGATTACCAAAGTACCAAATAATCGCTAAAAAAATGCACTGACCCACTTGGTGTGGGATGGGAAAACCAATACTTTTTGGGTTTTCTCTCAATTTCATGCAGTAACCCCTATTGGTCTTGGGGGTATCATAAAATGTTGTGGTGGAGCCACAACAGGTAAGGTCGACCGGTTTCGATGGTTCATGACTAATTGCCGACCATCTTCTTCAGGACAAGATCAATCTTCATGTGCTATTGAATAGTGTCTGTCCTCTTAGTAGGGCAGCGATGACAGGCTGCAAAGTGTATCCTGGGAGGGGAAACACAAGAAACATAATTGCAGAGAGGGCATGAATTGGCCTCTAACTGCAATGTTGCAACAAAAGTACATCCAGAGTGCAGCTAAAGAGCCTGTTACAAGGCAAGTGAATGCTAACACAAACAAGGTGCTCGCCAATTCAGAGCAAAGAGCCAATCTAATGGTGGCTAAAAACATAGACAAATCAACCCCGTGGGGGAAGGAGGGAAAAGTGACAGGATCTGTGCACGTGAGGAAAGGGAAAGGGTGGAGGGAAAAAGGAGGAAAGGGAACGAAAAATGGGGTGTGCAGGGAAAGGGACCTACCTGGAGGGGATAGCTGTGCTATCCAGGAGGTCAGTTGAGAGCCGAAAATGAGCTCTCTCCAATGGCGTACCTACGGAGAAGGCGAGACTGATGAGGGACTGGATGAGCCGAGAGGAACGCTGAAAGGAGCGCGAGGAAATTCGCCTACCTGAGGAAAAACGGGGCGAGCACTGAAAAGCTGCAGCCTGCTCGGTCCCAAGGCTGTAAGTGTGCTGTGCGGCTGCAGCGGTAAATGCCAGGTATATCTGACGCTGCATGGAGGCGTGGCACCGTGCGTGAGGGGCGCGTAAGCCAATCGGCTTTTGCCACGTCACGGGTATTTGCAAGGATAAGTGGCCTAACCCAGGCGCAACCCGGGCAGGGATCTGAATAGCGGGCAGCCAATCTAAACACGTTATGGAAGGTGTAAGTCTGCTAACGGGCTGGGACAGGAGCGGCCATGTATAGAGTAAAAAGGCTGGGGGAGAGCCGAGCAAGGCGTGGCCCGTGGGGTGACGTGGGCGCGCGCGGCCTGCTCGGTCCCAAGGCTGTAGGTGTACTATGCGGCTGCAGCGGTAGATACCTGCTATGTCTGACGCTGCATGGGGGCGTGGCACCGTTCGTAAGGGGCACATGAGCCAATCGGTTTTACGGGCGTCAGAGAGGAATGGTGGCCTATCACAGGCGCAACCCGGGCAGAGGTCTAGGTCGCGGGCGGCCAATCACGTAAGGGGAGGTGTATGTCTACTCCCGTGCTGGGAAAGGAGTGGCCATGTACCGAGTTAAAGGGCTGGGGAGGAGCCGGGTAAGGCGTAGCCCATACGAAGACGTGGGCACGCGCGGAACCAATCGCTGGTCAGTGGGTGTGTGTATGAACAGGACCGGGCACGTGACGGGGCGGGCAGGGGGAGGGGGGAACGAGCTTCCATATTGGCCCACAGGGGGGCGGGCTGTGAGGAAGGTGCCTGGATCACGTGTAGAGAGTGTGGAGAGTGACCAATGGAAAGGTGCTTAAGCGGTTAAAGCCTGCAGCAAGGAAAGAATAGAAACAGTAGAAGTGATGCCAAGAAATAAACATTAAACAATGAAGAAACTGTAAAAAACCAATAAAGGAACTGTAAAGAACTGGTGTATAGGATCCCCGAATGAAACAGATGGATAGATCAAAGGAAGGGCCAGTGAAGTGAAATAATCAAGGGTAATGGGTAGAAAAAGGAGACATAAGTGAATGGACCAGAATAACGTGGAGCAGAGAAGGAGGGAAAACAAATTGCATCAAAACATTGCATATATTGTCCCATTAACCACACAGATGCATCTGCCAGTGGGTAGTGATTCATGGAAAATCGTAGTTCAATGTTGTAGCACCGCGAGTTCTTGCCACTGCATTGCTTCATTCAACCCTTGTTTGCAGGTGTTCAAACGGAAAATCCACTTCTGTTCTTGAGTAAAGAGTATGGCATGGTAGTTACCTCCTCGCTTCGGGTGTTTTATTTTTTCCAAAATGGTCCATTGAAAAGATTCTGCTGTGTGTCCTTCCGCCAGAAAATGTAGAACCATAGGTGCTGTGAGTTTCTTAGTGCGGATGCAAGATCTGTGTTCAATCATCCGTTTCTTCACTTCTCGGGCAGTCATCCCAATATAGCGCAGGTGGCACGGACAGGTAATCATATAAATTACTCCTTTGGTGTTGCAGTTGGTGAAAAATTTCTGAATCCAAGGAGTGGTCCAGCCAATGTCAAGACTGGTGCTCCGAGCTGTCTGAGTACACATTGAACAAAGGCCACAAGGGCTATGGCCCACAGGGTTGGTCTGGTTCCATAGGGTGACCTGTGTGTTCTTGGCGGTGTCCGTATCTGGCTGCACCGTTTTGACGAGAGTGTCTCTCAGGTTGCGTCTTCTTTTTAGTGCAAACCGTGGCGTGGGCATGTTAGACACACCTGTGTTGAGAATAGGCCATAGAGATTTGATCTCCTTTTTGATCTTATTAAGTAAAGGAGAATAACTCAGTACAGCCGTGATAGTTGTCACATCTGGGTCCTTTTGGTGTTGTTCAAGGGTACATGCGCGTGGGATGCTTCTGGCCCTTCTGTATGTATTCCGGACAATCCTCTGCGGATAGCCTCGTTCGATGAGTTGGTTTCTGAGAGTCTTAGACTGAGCAGTATAGTCTTCCGTCCTACTACAGAGACGGCGGTACCTCAGAAATTGGCCAAACGGTAAGTTATCTCTGAGAGATTGGGGATGGTAGCTCGAGTATGCAAGGAGGGAATTCCTATCCGTGTTTTTACGGTAAACTTTAGAAATGAGCCCGCCTTGTGAGGCCATAATTTCTAGATCCAGAAAGTGGGTCTGGCTTCTGTCTTGTTCCATGGTGAAATGCAAATGGATGTTGCGTGTATTGAGCCATTCATGGAAAGCCGAGAGCTCCTCAATAGAGCCTCTGAAGATGATAAAAATATCATCTATATAGCGTCGCCAGATGAGCAGTTTGTCACGAAAAGGATTGTTTGGCGCATATATATGCTGGAGCTCGAAGGAGTTGACATAGAGAATTTTTTTCCCCAGCATACCGTTCCCTGTGTACCAGTTACTCCCTACGGTTTGGGAAGGCAGTTGCCATCCTGGCTCTTTGAGCCATGATTTACCCTGTTGTCTTTGCCTATAACATGCCCCATTGATGGAGCCAGGCAAGCCCTGACATGGCATATGGGAAGATTTAATCTTTTCTATTTCTATCCCTCTTGCAAATATCCCTCTTGGTTTCCATCACAAGTCCCCTTCTCGTATCTACCCCAGCACCTCATTACTTAGCAGAATCAACATCAGTATGCTTTTACATCTAATTCTGTTTATATTGCACTTTGGAATGCAGAATATGTCTGTAACAAGACATCCTTTACCTCTGACATACTTCTCACTCACTTGACCTCATTATCCTTACAGAAACCTGGATGTCTCCCTCATTCTCTGCAATCCTTGCTGCCCACCATGATCCTGCATAAACTTTTAAACATTCTCCCCACAACACTGATAGGGGTGGTGGTGTAGGACTCTTCTCGTAGCCCAAACTTCCTATATCTCCTTGCCCCTATCTCCATATAGTTCTCCCCCTTCTTTCAAATACACTATCACCATAATCACTGCTCCCTATGACATTCATAGTATGCCTCTACATCAGCCACCTGATACCTCTGGTCAATTGATTTACCACCTCTCCCAATTAATTGACTCCCTTCCTGCCCATCATCACATCATTGCTGCTTGTGACTTTAACCTACCCTATATTTTGACTCCTCTTTCCGGTGACTTTAGCTCTCGTCCCCTTAACCACTAGCTCTCTTCTGTCCACTCTCTTTGCACCCATTCAAATGTTAATTGCCTTGACTTTATTCTCATCTCCTCTCAACTCTTTGCCTTTAATATCTCCACCGCTCCTTCTCCCTCTGACCATTCCATTGTCCTGGCCTCAATCTCCACTCCTTCTTGCACCCCACTCTCTTCATATACCACTTCCATTGCCAAGCGCGCGTTTCCCTCATCCAAATTCTATATCTACCTCTCTGACCTACACCACTCTATCTCATCCAATGCAACATTCACTGTTCCTTCCACTGATAAAGCCAGAGACATCCACTGTGATAAAGATCCTGGGAATACTCATGAATTCTCATGGACAACAAACTCTCCTTTGAACAACAAGTCAACACAATAGTAAAGAAATGCTTCTAACTTCTGAAACGAATTAGAGGGATACTCCCCTATCTCACCTTCACAAACAGAACACTCAGAATAATGTCCTTGATATTATCAAGACTATACTACACAAACAGCTTCTTCATTGGAATGCTAGAACGCCTCACAAAAAACTCCAATGCATCCAAACAAAATACTGCAGCAAGACTACTCCTGATACTAAACAGAAGAGATCGCATCACACTGCCCTAAGAGGCCTACACTGGTTTCCAGTAAAACATGGATTAACTTCAACGCCCTCTGCATCACTTACAAATGACTACACTAACAAAAAGACACATTTTTCCAAGTCAAAATCAACCGCTTCCAACCAGGAAGATACCTAAGGAAATTCAGAGGAACCACATTCTCCCGTTTGATAGCCAAACTATGGAACTCAATGCCACAGGAAATAAGAATGAAAGAAGATCACCTAACCTTTAAAAAAACAACTGAAACATGGCTGTTCAATTGATTGAGACAAGCATAAAAATGGGCAACTCACACAACTCAAACCCGGACCCAAGGCAATCATGGGACAGTATGGATCCTGGATCCAACAATAAAGCAGCCACACACTACTAACTACTAACCATCCTTGCTCTTCACTCCTCTTCTCAATATCTCCTACATACAATTTCAGACACTGGGCATTGCCCCTCTGGACATAATAACCCCAGTACACACAATAGAAACACACTTAGAAAGCCGATACTCACAACCATCAATTTCTCCTGGTTCTGCAAGCACCAACAAAAGACCACAAATCTATCCTATCCCTCTTTCCTCACCAACCTCCTCCAACCACTTTCTTGCATAGCCACGTGGGTGCCTGGAGACCATGTTAATGGTAGTGGTGTGTGGTATAAATAAGCATAACATAACATCATTTAAACTTCCCTCTTACTACATTCACCCCTAAACCCTCACCTCCCTGGCCTAGGATTACACCTAACATCGGCACCCAGAAAACAACAATGAGGAAAAACCATCACAATTGGCTAAGATCTAGATATTCCTTGCATTTCTAATTCTATGTGACTGATCTTGAAAACAACTCTTCTGCTCTCAACTCTGCCAAACTCTATCTCTCAGTTTGTCTATCTCTCTCTCTCAGTTTGTCTCAATCCTCTCAAACTATGTGCCTCTAAAATCTTGCAACTCAATTTACTCATCTCCTAAACCCCCCTCCATCTCCTCTACTCTTTCTGCTAAAGACCTATCTCTCTATGTTACTTCAAAATATTCAAATTTTCAAAATACCATCACAAATTACCTTGTACCCTACACCTGTTCACTTTTCTCTACCATGTCTACCCTTCTCCTGTGACAATGTCTCTTTTTTCCCCCACTTACCGTGATGAGATTCTTGACCTTCTTTCTCCTCAGGGCTAAACCTTCATGTGCCCGAATCGACCCTCAATCCCCACACATAGTAAACCTCATAACTTCCAGTGTTGCTCCATAAATTGATTCTCTCTTCAACTCCTCTATTGACAGTGTCACCTTTCCATCATCCTATACATTGGCAACTGTCATCCTTAGGAAACTATGGGCCTCATTACAACTCAGGCGTTAAGGGTTAACGCCACCGTTAACCCTTAACGCCTGATTCTGATTTTAACGCCTGCTTTTAGCAGGCGTTAAAATCCATGGCGCTAACCTGCCATGGTGCTAATTACACCGCCGTAATTTACGGCGGCGTAATTAGCGCCTTCCCCACTCCCATTATGCCCTATGGGGCAAAAATGGGAATGGGGAAGGGAAAATGGGAAATGGGGATTTACCGCCCCACTCACCTTGGAATGGGGCGGTAAATCCGCCATCCACCATGGTGTAAACGGAGTTTACACCATGGTGGTAAAGTTGGTGCACTTAGCACCAAGGTTGTAATGAGGCCCTATGCCTAGATCCCAACTGTCCTGACAAATTTCATCCTGGTTATCTCCTACCTCCCTATTCCTAATCCCTACAGAGTGTAGATTTCAACCCACTCACTGAGTTCCTTGACACACACAACCTCCGGGATCCTCTTCAATAGGGCTTCTGGCCTTTTTACTCTACTGAGTCAGCTCTCCTTAATGTCAGCAACTACATTCTTTTGTTCGCCATGCTAACGGTTCGTCTAGTCATATTTGTCGCCACCTTTCTGCTGCCTTTGTACAGGGGGCAATGGAATGCCCCAGTGCTAGTACCACAGACAGGCCAGGAAGTCCCACGCCCAATCATGGAAATAGTCAAGGTAAATGGCAAAGCTCTGTTGTTATTAATAATCCATATAAAACAGGGACATCAATAAACACCAAACTCTTGTCCTTCTCAAGCATGACAACTGTTTAAAAAACATAAAATATGTCACAATTGACATCTCATCACAATCTTGGTTACAAAAACCGATGCGGACTTGGGATTGGTTAGAGGAATTGTCTACATATGGTATGCATACCTGTTAGTTTCTTCTCGCGCCTTGAAGCACTTGTGTATAGGTGCGCTACAAATGCCATATCATATCATATTATATCATATCATATCATATCATATTATATCATATCATTGTTCCCGGCCTTGGATCACCCTACATTGATACAAGTAAGAAAGATATCATCGTAACAACAAATGATTGGCTACTGCATCAGTTATAAGATGGCATCATTTCAGAGTGTTGATTGGTTGTCATTTGGTTTACCAACCTTGACTACTTGCCAGGTCATCAGTACATGAGCAAAAGTAGTTTTAGGGGGAGCGGCATCAAAGTGCTGCTTCTTAAAATTAAATAAGACACTATGGGCCTCATTATGAGTTTAGGGCATGGCTGCCTCAAAATTCGGGTCCGGGTCCGTGGTCCCTGAATGGGGAAATACCGGGCCATTCTGACTTTGGAGGGCCCAGTATTTCCCCATTCAGGGAACCTGGACCCGGACCATCCCCATTCTCATTTGAGCCCCTATCGGGCTCAATGGGAATGGGGAGCATGCTAACAACGGGCCCGTTAATTACGGGCCTGTTGTTAGCATGCTGGTCCTCTTGCAGGATCCGCAAAGGACGTCTGGTCTGACCAGACGTCCAGAGAGGCTCCCGCAAGGGAACCTCGTAATGAGGCAGTACGGGGTAAATGGCGCCAGCACCTTTACCGGTGCCGTTAACCCCTTACCGCCTCACTTGTAATGAGGCCCTATTTCAAGGACACAAACCAGGACCTTTAACTTTTGAACTTGGCTTTATCTGGTCATTCTGTTGTGAGAACCTAAGGGGAATAAAGGCATGAGTCTATCTGAGTCTGGGGTTGATGAATAGCTAATATTCTCCAACTATAAGTCATGTGCAAGAAAATATAATTTTGAATTATTCTGCTTGACTTTAATTCAGATTTTAGCCCATATATATATGCAGTTGTCCTTACCATTCCTGGCCACTGAAGACGTTATAGCTATTTTTCTTCCAATATTAAGCTTTAATTAATGGGCACCTGGTTTTCAAGTGCAGTTTGTTTCTTTGCTTAATGTAAGGGAAATGTGTCTTACTCTTGGGAATTATTAACTTCTGTTCTCCTTGGAGCAATTACAAACTTTCCTTTTCCACAGCAACCTTGGTTGGAGTTGTGAAGCTACTGTCTGGTCTTTCCGGATCTGTATTTTCATCTAATTCAGCAAGTCAAATCCCTATTCAGCTTTGAGATTTCCTAGATGCTTCTAATTCACTCCAACGTGACTGTGCTGTCCATTTTATTCCAAATGTCCACTTGTTGCCGTTGTGTTTCTACGTCAGCAACTATTGTGTGTATTTCTTTTGCCTTGCATTTCAGCGTACACATTGATTATGATATGTTTCTAGTGTCTATTGATGCAGGTGCCATTCTTCATGTCTAAATGTAAGCTGTAACCTAGTGTATTTCTATCTTCATGGTGAGTGCGTATCTGCTTCGTCTCAAGTGTGTCTATATGCGTCAGTTTGGCAGTGATGACACTTGCTCTCATCATCTTCGGGTACAGCATGTTCATTTCTTTTTGAGCTTGCAAATTCATCTCTTCTTCGATTGTCCCAGGATAAGGTTGGTAGGGTTACCTTAGTGAATAGAGTCTCTCGTACTTGTGGTATAGCGGCAGAGAAGAGGCATAGGACATAAATGAGGCACTCCTCTCATTCTTACGATAAAGCGTTGGGAGAGGGGCCAATGCTATGAATGATGCATTAATCTGCCTGACTTTCCCTCCTCTAGTTGAGTCCTTGACGACAACACTTATAGAGCCCTCTACTCAGTAATGTACCTTGGGGGGTCTATATCTTGGTTACCCCCTCAGGTTACCTGAATTCTATATATGCTCAGCTACACACCATGTCATGTAGCAGCACTCCCCATATGGGTTGCAGAATACCCAACTTCCCACATAATTGTGAGGGTCTCGAGGATAACAAAGGTTTGAGCCTGGAGGGACGATAGGACTTTGTCTTGAGTCCAAGTAGATCATTGGTTTGTGTGCACTCATGCATCTTTGTATCCAGGTTTATCAGTATTTATATCACTACAGCCTTTTTAGCCATCCTCTTGCATTGGATTATGGCTATTCCCAGAATCCTAACAGCACTAATGCTAGTTTGACTATTAGTAGTTTGAATGTGTTAGCCATCAAGGAGGGGATCCAGGAGAATAGATAAGATAGCCTGTCGTCATGCTCGACTTTGTCCTCCTCCTCTATCATTTTAGTGCAGAGATCTATTAGCAGTGTTATGGCCTCTGTGAGGGTCCCATTATCCTCATTGTGGGCAGGTTGGTATGTGCAGCAAGATGAGCCGATTTCTGTGCATACACCACATTCCATGGCTGTTATCAGATCGAGGACATATCTATTTTGAAGAGTCATGAGCCTTATTTTTCTCAGCTCTTCCTTTACAGCGTTAAAGCCTTTCACTGCTGTGTTAAATGTTTGTAGCAGCTCCCAACAGGTTATCTGCAAACACTGGCATGTGCATTGGCTTGCAACCCGGGAGTAATAAGAGATGCAAAGAGCATGTCTGTCCACTGAACAATTTATGCTTGTGTGGTATGTCATCAATTGCCCCTTCCATTTTGTCGGAAATATAGTTACTAGTCCTTTTTGTTTGTTTGAGGGTGAGGGATCTTTTCTTTCTCATATGTGTATTAATTTTAAGGAAATCTGTAATGTGTACATCACCTTCGGGTACTTCAAAAGTGGGTTTGCTTATCAGCACTATAGAACACAGCCTTCACCAATTTGGTGGCAGCTTCATATATGCTCTGGACCCATTCCCCAACGTTCACAGGGCCAGTATTTCCAAAACATAATGTGGCTAGGGGCCCTGCTTTATCCTCTACCCATATGAGCAGCTTTGAATATTTGGTCCATTCCAAGAGACATCCATCAGTTGCATTCTGTACTACTTATACTAGCACTGACAGGAGTGCTTGTGATTTACACCCCATATTCCCTTTAACCCATCCTGCTGAAGTAAATACAAGTCCATATAGTAATAACTATGGTCTGTTCCAGCATTCTGACAAACCAGGTATCTCCTTCCCTGCAACATTTGGGCATTGTAACAGCCTTTGATCTACTGTTGCAGAGACTCCTTTATTTGGGTCGTCTAATATGCATTGTATCATCTTATTTTTCATCTTTGGGTTATCCATCATTGTATTTGATTTTATATAGCTATCGCCATAGGGGAATATGGGCCTCATTACGAGTTGGGAGCAAAGGGATTACTGGTACCGGTAAGGACACCAGTGCCAGTAATCCCTTTGCGCCCTATTCTGAGGTCCCTTAGCGGGTCTCTCCTTTAACGCCTGGTTTTACCAGGCGTTGTGGATGGGACCCGTTAAGGGACTTCGGAGATAATAACGGTAGCGCAATTTGTGGTACCGTTATTAGCTACTTCTCCATTCCCATTGAGCCCTATGGGGGCTCAAATGGGAATGGGAATTGATTTTTCAATGGGGATTTACCGGTCCCGCAAAGGTCGGACTAGACCGGTAAGTCCCCATTGAACCAGAGCGGACTTGGTACCGGTATAGGAGGTAGTCATGGCGCAAATAGCACCATGATTACCTCCATACTCGGAATGAGGCCCTATGTCTTTTGACATCCATCTTTCCTCAAGTTGTCCCCTAGTTGTGCAGTGTGCTAAATGGGTTAGGTGTTACGGTATATTGAGAAGCCATTCTCAAAACGGGGAGACCTTTCCCTCCCCACTCAAGTGGTTATTCAACAAACTGTTTAACAGATTTTTTTTTTAAATGCTTTATCTGTGTAACAACACAATCAACTCCTCTCAGCATAAATAAATCGCAAATCGCAATTATTCACTTTCTGTAAATATTACTTCATAAAATAATCACACTGGTCAATAACCAAGGCATTTATGTACCTTTGTGCCATTTTGATTTTCCTGCATGCTTAAAAGGCTAGCAGTAGGATTTCAAGATTGGTAAAAATACATCTGGCAATTATAATTTTGACTACACTTTATGTTTAAAATAAACACTTTGTTTTTCAAGAACCCTTTGCTTTTGTCTAGGTTGGAAAGGCAGACAGAAAAAGACAATGATTTGGGGAATTTTAGATTTCAGACACCCCTTATTGAAATGCCTATGTTGGGGAAGCTGGATAAAAAGGTTGGACCGATTTAAGAACAATGACACCCCTCTTCCTTAAAGAAGTCGGGGCCAGCTGGAAAACAAGGATTACCCAATTAATTTATAGGCTATAGTTTTCAGCACACTCTGGGAAGTGAGATTTGTTAATTTCAAATTTAAACAAAATTCACCCTGTAGTGTTCTGCCAAATGGGAATTTAATTAAATTAATAGTTTTGGTTACATAGGCTAAGGATCTGCACAGTACCCCCCCCCACCCCACCCATAATAAAGGGAAAGGATTCAAGGCAAGCAGACTCCCCCCACCCTTTGGTTTTCCAGGGCTTAGTTCTACTTAAATAGCAAGCTTCTGTTTAAGGTTCAGCAAAACCAGCTGCATCTCAGGACATTCTGGAAAGACAGGGCAGGGGTCTGGTCACTCCACTCTCAAAGATGGCTTCCCGCTGTCCACCACAGAGCCCAGTCAGCTTTGAGGCCTTCCTAGAAAGAGACAGCTCCACCCAGGTGCACTCTCAGCAATCTCATCTGGTGTCTCCTAACAGCTGTCAACTGGTATGTTTCAGCAGGCTTCCTGATAGTCTGGCTCTTCTCTCTTTCCTCCTGTCTTTCTCCTTTGTCTGTCCCTTTTTTGTGCCCTCTGTCCTAATGCAGTCCCCCTTATATAGAAGCACTTTTATAATCTTGGGGAAGTACCCTGCAATAATCCCTAGCACTAGGATTGGACAGGATTCTCTCTCCGCCAAATCCAGCCTCCAAGTCAGGGTTGGTTTAGAGGTCTGGAGCAACCTATGTCTATTGTATTTCTATTTCCATTTGTCATCATTCTTTGTTCTCCTTTCAACTTCTTGGCAAAACCTAGTTATGTATCACAACTGTATAACTCTACTAACAAATGCCATATTAAACATATTTTCTGATTTAGCTAATCATGGAGAATTAGATAAGCCAACCACCAAATCCGTACGATGTAGCATGGCCATGTGGTACCTATCTGCCATTTCCATAAAAAGCACAACAGTTATGAATATGTACGTTATTGAGCATATGCCTCATTTCATTTTCCACCCGCTCATCAACTCTCACATTTGGAACATGTTCAGATCACCCAAAAACCTAGTTTAACTCGCCATGACAGTTTCCAGAGTCACAAGTAGATGCATTTTATATCCCCAAAATGGCCTAGAAATTTAAATAAAACATGGTACAAAAATGAAATCAATCCACATTATGGTTGCAGAGAAAAAAAACAAATGATAGTATTCCTTTTAACTTAATTGGGAATCTTCCTCTGGGACAAATGGCAATTTCTGCCTTCCTGCCGTTTGTTTTCACTAGGTCAGCTTGTACCTTCATCATTCTCCTTTGAAGCGCACATTGTGTTGGTAATGAGAGACCACACATAGCACCTCTCATCAGATGTACCTCTCCCTACCCAGTTAAACAACGACTTTAAACCTATGGAGAAGTGGGGCAATTCTATCTTCAATGGCCTGGTGCACTCACCCTTAAAAGCGTTTATTTTCATTGCCATTAACATGCAATAAATCTCAGAGAGTGGTTTGAAGAAGGAGAAAGTGACCTCGGTTTAAGGATATAGGTGACTGAGGGGCCAAGGATCAGACCGCAATGTGTCAGGTGGAAAGATTTCATCTTCTCATTAAAAAAAAAAGGTTGACAAGTCTAGTTTAGCTGTAGAAGCAATTGTGCATTTTTGCACACAAAAGAATTTCAGCATAGAAGTTGCTGTTGTCTTGAGCAATTGAATCATGTAGAAAAACTTTATTTTCACAGGCTAGTGGCAATGTAGCCGTTCAGTTGTCTTAAACAGGACTGTTCGAGTTTATGTCCTTAGTTTTGCACCAGCAATACTCAAGGACTCGCAGTTTCCTCTGGATCAAGGCAAGCTCTTTATCAAAATAATATTTGATGTTTGGAGGTTTACATTTCTTCCAGTGGACTAGGGATAGGACATGCAAAGATCAGTGCAGCTTGCTTGAAAGGTTGGTGTGAATGTTTTCTAATGGACCTGTGTACATGTGAAAATCTATGAACATGTTACCAAAACAATAATTTGAGATTCACTTCATTGCTCGGACCTGGAAGGTCCAAGACCAAGACGTGGGTATAAAGAGGTGAGGGTTTTATTATTTTGCCTGACGTGTTATCAGTAAATAATGTACAAGGAAGGGGCTGCATGTAAAGCTTGACAGATGCACATGTGTAAATCAGAGGATGACACCCAAATGTCTGTTATCTACAAAGCTTGTCAACCAAGGAGGCGAGTTTGAGCCTTACAGTCGACCTGTCTGACTTTGCCAACCTGGGTAGGAACTGAATAATGTTGACTAAGAACGCTCAGAACACTATAGTGGTCCCCTTTTTCCATGATGCCAGTCTGCCCTTCAACACAGAAAACAGAGGTTTTATTTCTTGACAACTGTTATTATGACCTATGTCGTGTGCATCCTTCGCTCTCAGGCTCTTCAAATATGTGTCATTTAACAGTTCCTGCTTGTGGGGCTGATTGTGTAGCTCTGTGTGTCAAATAGAGTGATTTTTATAATGAACCAGGTGTATAAATTCCAGCCCCCTTTTTTGAGCTATGGTTGTACGGATCTGCGAACAATAACTGTCACCTTTCAGTACGCAGACACCATGTTTAACTGAACCGGCACATGCCATGTGGAAGACACAAATCTGTACACGTCTGTGAATCATCTCAGACCTTGTTCAAGAGCACATTCTATATAAATCTGTGGCTGTCACTGATCTCTGTAATATGCCAATTCCTCCTGTGTGTATTTCGCCATCACAGCCAATTACTGTGTTCCCTGTGGGATATAAACTGGTATACAAACACAACATGGGAAACATGGAAATTAAACTACAGACACACTACAGACACAAACCTCCATACCCTTGGAAAAAGAAATTAATAAAGCTGCCAGCATCCACCGACAAGGCAACAATGACAATGAAATCCTATTCCACGAGTACAAGTGTTGTTTCCTAACTCTGTGCAGTACTCAAACTGCTACAATCCATGCAGTAATGATTGCAAAAACAGGTGAGCCCTCTTTGCTAGCCATTTTGTATCTGTCAGCTTCTTTAACACTTACAGAAGTATATTTGCCGTGTGCTCCTGCATTGCACCACTGGCAGAGATGCATAGTGGGCGTATGCCTTTCTTTATAAAAAGCATCAGATATGTTTTGTTTGACTCCTCCTGCCAAAGTGATGTAGGATCCACCAATGCTGCAAATGCTCTACCAAGCATTTTAATTTCTATGGAGCTTCCCTGGAGATCCACATTCCTAATTTAACAATTTCCATTCTCCATCAGTGCAGGGCAACACACATGAAAACAAATCTCAATTGCATAAGTGACACACTGATCACAAATATCAACAGAGGGCTCCCAAATTAATTATTGTTAATGTCAATAAAAAGGGAAATTAGACCAAACAAAAACCCACTATGGTTCCTGACAAAATCATTCATCACAAAATATTTTTTATATGTTTTTCTTTATTTTGTTAAACATGTATTTCACCTTTGTGTTTTCATTGTAAAACGACCATAACAATAATTAATTGTTACTTAAACATAAAAGAACATGCTGAAATGACAGTACACTCACACCATGCTTATTTGAGTGTAAGGTTTACCTCACCGGCTCTGTCAGCAACACAACTGTAATGAATCCTGAACATTCCTCCTAAGAATCTTTCCCCTCACATTCCATGTTCTGTGCTCTACAGCCGCTCTGAATGTGAAGTATGGAACACACAACCCTGTTACACAGTAAGATATTACACACCTCCCTTCTTTACACATAATAACACTAAAAATTGGAAAGATGAGATTCTACCTCTGACAGATATAATTAAAGTAACCCTAATGCAAATAATGATGTAACAAAAACAACTGAAAGAAAATGTTGCTGACACAAGAAGAAAGTGATACTAAAACGGATTCCCACAATAACTATAAAATAACACAATGAACTGTTAATACTAAAATTACAAACATGTATATAAACTGTACATTTGCAGTTGGAGTGTGGAAATAGTTTTTACTCACATAATCTTTTAAATAAGATGGCTTCTCACATACACGTTTTGTGCGTTGGATCACTTTCTCCTCTATTACATTTATTTGTTCATGTTTATTGTTCCCTGCATGTCTTGTATTCCTATTATCTCAATTAGCACTCATGGATAATGGATTACAATTCTTGCAAATCCTGTTAACATTCCACACTCTACCATGAGAAACCTTCACAGATCCATTAACATCTACATGTCCTGTATAGGTCCTGACCACTTGGCATGACCACCTGCAGATATTTGGGGAAGTTTAATTCACACCCAATTGCCTACTTTCACATCACATTCTTTCACCGTTTTAATGGCATCAAAATAAGTGGTGTTCTTTACCTGTGTGCGCAGTATGTTCTTCTCCACATCGTTGAAATCAATGTCCCTCTTTTGAGCTCAACCCAACCATGGAGGAAAAACCCTCGTATTGGGTTCCTACCTCTCAGCATCTCGAATGGTGATATACATGTGGTAGTATGCGGTGTAAACCAATGTGCAACAATGGTCTCTTCCACCGCCTTCTTCCAGTCAGCATTCCTTGTGTATGGGAGCGAGGGGCCCCCAGGCCCCCTCGCGCCATACACTCCTCAGTACGGGACTTGGACCACGTGCCTCCGCTAGTGGGGTTGCCCCTTGCCCTTATGTAAAGTTAACCACGGTTGACCACTACATAGATGGGACTACTGAGCAGGACACGGGGCATCCATCTTGTGTGCCCCCTTTCGACTCCATCTTGGGTAAACAGGCCTCACTGCGATAGTACAGCAATGCTCAGCTCCCCTTCCACCGCAGCAGCCAAGGACAGAGACACACACACAAGGCGTGCAGGCAGCTGGCTGGCCCCCACCCTTGCACTCCCCCTGCGAAGGAAAGCTCCGCGCTCCCATTCTCACGCTGAAGCTGGAGAAAATTGCAACAACCAATATGATACAGTTTTCTTCCTCTGAGATCACTGTTAGCATGAGACCCAGCATGTGAACCAGGATGAGCTAAGCACTTTCTGCTTGTTCGTCCCGATAAACGTGCAAGCCACCCACCCCCATTTAGAGCAATGTATTGCCATCCTGACCCTGCGCTCCCTGTAAGGTATTTCTTTCAAGTGCCAGACCCTCGCCTGTGCTGCGAAACCCACCCAACACACCCGTTACTAACCTTAAGCACTTTGCCGCAATATATGTTTTTACCTATACTAATAGGTCTAAAGCTTAAGAGATATGTGAAACACAGCTCGACTCTTTTTACATGCACAATAAAGGTCATGGCCTCCAATTAAAGCCACGAATGACACAATTTTACTGACAATAAATATTATGTGTGATTTGTGTAGAAATATGAAAAGTAGCATAAAATGTTTAGGTAATTTGTTATTTAGTGTTTTACGAATGCAACATATTAGCTTAGGTAGTGACCACAGTGACCGGACCCTGACCTGCGTGGAGCACAAGATATTTGACGTCCATCATCTCGTCAGCCAATCAGGGGGAAGAGATGCCACCCACACCTACAGCACCACACCGCCTGGCCAATCGGGTCCATTTAGTATTTTTTGTTAGAGTTACTTTAATTGATATATATACGAGTAATGATGTAAATGTTTTTGGAAGGGTTTTTTGGGTTATTTCCTAGCTGGAGAAATAAACCATCCTTTGAACTCTTGCAGCCGGGTCTCGGTGCCTTCTTCCCCGAAAGGGGTTGTGTTGGTTATTTTATTTTCTCTTACACGTAGTAAGCCGGGAAAAGCACCTACATTTTTGGTGACCCCCGCAACATGATTTAGAGAGGTGCCTCGAGGCCTACACCGCCCGGCAGCGAGATCCAGGATGCCCCCAGCAAAACCATTGCCTCCGCGGTTGACCAGACTGTGCACATCAAGAAGAGAGGGTCAAGGGTTCCCGGTTGACGAATACCCGATCGAAAAGGCTGCTCGCCAAGGCAGGCCACGGCTTGGTTGGGGGACGGACCTGAGTGAGGTCCGGCCGTGAACGGCGACCCTCGGAGTACCTGACTGAACACGTGGAGTCCCGGTTGCAAAGACCCCAAAGGAAGGTAAGGGGAAATACGGGAAGAAGGGAATTAGCAACAAAGGGAAGGCAGTTAAGAATAGGGTCTGTGTGAGTGATGGTGAGGCTTTTCTGATCTATCCTTTATATGGCCATTAGGTGTTGTAAGAAGTGAGAAGAAGAGAAGTGGTATCCTAGCCCGTACGGGGTAGAAGACGGCACTGCGTAGCATTTGTCCCAACCAAGTGCAGAATAGAGATAAAGAGAAAATAGTAGGGGTCTCGTATATTGAGTAGACTCGGAGTAGTTTTAGAATATTCTTTTTCCGTGGAGGTAAAAAATCTTGAGACATAATAAGGTGAAAGAGGTGGGGAGTGAATGCGAAATAGTAGGTAGAATAGGGAAAAAGAAAAACCTTTCGGACAGTAACGGGAATAGGGAAAGAACAAACGCGCGCAGGCAGTGCATGTGTATGTTGCATGATTATATGTTTGTCGGTCTGCTTTGTGTATATGTCCTGTTGAACACGCTAAAGTATTTCAGTACAAGTAACTCGTTGATTAATAAATAATAGACAAAGAAATACATTGTGAGAGGTGACCAGGTAGCACCTTTCAGAAAGAACAGCTAATGTGACATACCATAATTGCGAGCATTGATAAAAAATAAAAAAATAATTTAAAAAAACATATTTTCACATATTGTAACTGACAACCAAGTGAGAGGTGGGAAGGGACTCAAGGGTACCAGAACACACATGAAAGGAAAAGAAGCATTGCCATGGGGGGAGTAACGCCACTAGCACATATTTGCCAGCACCTTCCACTATATAGCGACAGGATACAGAAGTATCACGATCAGTGAATCACTGAGATAAAAGGAGATGGGGTTATACCAATTTGGCCAGAAGGAGGGTCATTCGACAAAAGAGTGTTGGACCTAGTATCAACACATTTGCTAGCATGATACAAAGGGAAACAGTTACAGAACCGGAGAAAAGTGTTAGATTTATGGTGAATGTTCGAGGACGTTACCCCCACGGCAGAGGTAGGTACAAGCCGAATGATAGAAAAGCAGAAAATACCTGAAGAAGTAAGCGGGACACCAAAAGGGGAGTGCTCAACAACTACAACTGAGAACGAAGTAACAAAAATCTATCCCTTAATGACCAGGCCAGCAATAGGGTTTAGTGAGCCCCTGTATATACCACCCACCCCCACTGCTCAGTGTGGGGCAACAGCCCCTGAACCTCCACCATATGACAAAGGAGGCCTGTACGGCCCCACGAGTGCACCTCCTGTGGACATAGCACGTTTAACAGGCGATTTAAATTGCCAGCTAGCCCACGCACAAATGGAAATAACACGGTAAGAGCTCTATGCGACAAAGGGCAAATGCTGCCGGGGGAGGGGAGGTACCCCCGCTGTCACTGGTAGATCTCACACCCCCGATAGGGGCAGTAAGCAATGCGACCCCAGCAGTCTCAGTTTCAGGCCAATCTATAGCATCACAAGGGACGTCATCACAGCAAAGACAAGAACAAGAGTGGCAGTCAGGACAGTTCTTGTTCCAATTGAATAACAAGCCAGTGGGAATTATACGCCCAGATACACCAGAGAGTCAACAAAGTGGAGATCAGGGTGAAAGACAAGGAAGTGAACCCATGGAAAACTGGGAGGATAATAACGAGCCAGAGTCAGAAATAGAAGAAGTATGGGATGATTTAGATGAATACGAAGAGGCATCTGCCACAGAGGGCTCCCCACTGCCAAACTGCCGTTACCCAGACCCACTATCACCACCATTATGGCAGGGTAGATTAAGACAAAGAACAGAGAGGACAGGGAACATACTGTTAAGTAAAACAAAAAAAGGGAGAACGAGCAAAACAGGAAAGAAACAGAAACTACAAATGCCATTAATACATAAAGGAGCGGGTAGGCCAAACTATATTCCATTGGCCCAAATGGACAAAAACAACCTGTTAAAACTTCTCCCCCCACTGACGGGAGGAGCAGGTAAGTGGATACATGCATTTGAGGAGAACACGGCAGGTGTGCCGTTAGCTATAGGTGATGTGAAAAGCTTATTAGTATCAGCAATCGGGGACCAAGCAGACACAATCGGGGAAAGGGCAGAGTTCCCGTGAGTAACAATGAGCTGTGATCGTCACGATGGATCACCATTCAACAATGTTCGAGCACAAGTGTGGGATGCATTGCGGCGTGCATTTCAGATGTTCCAGATTTACATGCAGTGATGCAGTGCACGATGGAGGAGAACGAGGATCCTGCGCAATTAATTTTGTGAGTGCAAGACTTATGGAGAAGCGAAACTGGTACGGCATGGAATCAATCAACAGCCTTATTTTATTTTATCATTAAAAAGGGGTTGCCGAAAGAGGTGCAGAAGGCCTTGGACAAAGTAGCTGGGATCGAAGCCAAAGGGTGGCCTGAAATTCAGAGCATAATTGTACACCATTGGAGGAGGATCAAAGAGAAGGAGAAGGAGGTCACACAAAAGAGGCTGGCCGACGAAGCAAAACTAGTGCAGACAAAATTAGTGAAGGTCGCCACCATTACTGCCAGTGTAACCGCAGACAGAGGAAACGAAGGAGAGGAAAACGCGGGAGGAAGGCCCGTTGGGATAGCAGCACAGTGGGTTGGAGAATACCAAAGACAGTGTAACGGAGAGGAACAGCCATGCCAAGGATCAGAGTGGCAGAACAGGCCGGCCCAAGGAAGAGGTGGGTACCGTGGGCAGAGGGGAGGATACAGAGGAATGGGAAACAGAGGGTATGGTGGGCAAGGACCAAGAGGAGGACAACAGGGGTCATGTTGGAATTGTGGAAGGTGGGGACATTATTCACGAGATTGTAGAATGCGACCATCAGGGTATTTTCAGAGGCAGCAGCAGCCCATGAACAATGAACAGGGGTGGGGCTGCCCACACCCAGGTAGCCCTTGTGGAGCTCCAATGGGGAGGGGGGGACAACAAGATCAGTACTGCTATGAATCCCAAATGCAACAAAGACAGCCAGCCCCACAACAGCAGCAACAGCAGCAGCCACAACATCAAAACACACTACAGCCCATGGCGAGACAAAACCCAGTAGGGAACATAAACAGTAACCCTTTTGCAGCGGCTGCAAACGGTGCCTTTGCACCATTCCGTGGCATAACGGTCGTAGGTGACAACGTTTTTTCAGTGCCAGGTCAGCAAAGATACCAAGACTAGGACAGCCCACGGGGAGTACTTGCGTGTCCAGTCCTATCCACCACACAAAGTGCAAGTGAGGAACCACTAGTGGTGGCAGAGATAGGAAGCAAGCAGTTTATCTTTATGGTAGACTCTGGAGCAGAAAAATCATGTCTCACAGAAGGGCGGTTTCAGCTCTCGGGAATAAATTTGGAAATGCAGGGGTTCTCTGGGGCTATTTTAAAAGTTCCTTACACAAAAGATCTTGATGTAACAGTAGGGGGAAAAACAGTGCGTGCACCCTTATTGTATTACGAAGACGTGCCAATCAATTTGATGGGACGAGACTTGCTCAGTAAGTTAAACATGACCATAGCTTTTACTGAAAGAGGGATAGTGTGCTCGACGCCAGGGGTATGCCCAGTACGAGCACTCCTGATAATAAGCACGATTACAAAGGAAGTTGCAGTAAGAGGGATCCCCATTGACATGGACATGTTTGTCTATGGAATACAGGTATTAGCCCGAGTAGTGCCTGAAATAACACAAAAAGAGTGGAGAATACCATCAGACTTCATATTCCGCCCAATCACACCAACAGATGTAGTGCCAGGCACAATTATGTCTATAGACATTGAGGCAGTTCAAGTTTCCAACAGAGGCATTGTGGTCATAGGCCTGGATGCGCAGGGACGCGAGTGGAGAAGTGTATTATGCATAGTGCCGAACATAATGCTAAAAGATAAAACTGATGAAGAATTGTTTACCGATTACGAGGGGGATGGAGAAATAATAATGGAAATAAGCATACCATGTGACATTTTGATCCAATACAGAGAAATACACAACCCACTCATGGCTAACATAAAGGCCCCACTGACAATATTTGAGGAAGACATGGCCAGGGTAGCACCTGAAATTTGGACTACAGGACCACACGATGTGGGATTGTTGCATGAAGGGACTCCCATAAAGATAAAACTGAAACCATGTGCCCTCCCACCCAGAGTGAAACAATACCCAATATCCAAAGAAGCAGAGGAAGGTGTTAGGGAAACAGTGAATGCACTCCTAAGCCAAGGTATCTCAGTGCCATCAACTTCCCCATGCAACACAGCGATTTTTCCGATTAAAAAAGCAAAAGGAGGGGCCTGGAGAATGGTCCAGGATCTCCGCCCATTCAATGACGTCATCCAAAAAGAGTTCCCATTAGTGCCTAACCCGGCATCAATATTGTGCAGTATACCAAAAGAGGCAACTTGCTTCACTGTCATTGATTTGAAAAATGCCTTTTTCTCTGTGCCACTCGCACCAGAGTCGCAGTACCTTACAGCCTTTACATTAGGAAACAGCAGATATGAACACTGCAGACTCCCACAGGGGTATTGCGAGAGCCCAAGCATTTTTAACAGAGTACTACGAGAAGATATCAGCAACATAGATGTAGGGAGCACCATTATACAGTAGGTAGACGATTTACTCGTCTGCAGCTAAACAGAAGAAGAGTGTAGAGAAGCCTTGATAACACTGCTTAACGTATTGGCTACCAAGGGATACAAGGTGGACAAAGGAAAGTTACAATACTGCCTTGCAGACGTTGTATATCTCGGCCAGCAAATATCTAAAGATGGAAAAAGAATACGACCAGACAGAGCAGCTGCCATTCGACACATTATCATACCAAAAACAGTGAAGGACATGCAGAAATTTCTTGGCATATGTAACTATTGCGAGCATGGATCCTCGATTATGCAGCATACACACGGCCAATGCTACAAGCACTGAAGGAAGCACAGAAGAACAGGGCCCCAATAAAATGGACACATGAGACAATTGCCCAATTCTCTCGATTAAAAGACCTTATTGCAGACGCCCCAGTCCTTGCAAATCCAGATTATGAAAGGGAATTTTTCCTGTTTTCACACAGCAATGGAACATTGATGACAACAGTATTGACACAAAAGACATCACTAGGCCACAAACCATTAGCATACTACAGTGGAATATTAGACCCAGTAATGCAGGGACATTTCGCTTGCGAACAGGCCCTCGCTGCAGCGGCCTTCACCATTGAGAAAAGTGCCACGAACGTAATGGGATGTTCAGTGACGCTATATGCGGAACACTCATTATTTGCTATACTGGAAAGATCAAAATCTACTCTCACAACACAGAGAGCATCTGCTTATGAAATAATAATATCCAGTCCAAATGTACACGTGGTCAGATACAAGACAGTGAACCCGGCCACATTCATTACAGAGCCATGCACAACTGAAGATTTACATGAACACGATTGTAGCACGTATGAGGGAGAGGGCGATGACATTCCCAAAGCAAGAGAAAATGCCCTTACAGAAGGAGAAATCTATTTCATAGACGGGTCAGCATCCATAAACTCAGAGACAGGACAGAAACATGTGGGGATGGCATTAGTGCGCATGGAAGAAGACACATACGAAGTGATTGTTCAAAAGCGCCTCCACTCACACTACTCTGCACAAGCAGCCGAACCGACTGCACTAATCAGCGCGTTACTCACAGCCAAAGATTGTGCAGTAACAATATATTCAGACTCAGCTTATGCCACCTTCACAGTTCACTCAAGGCTATCACGTTGGCGAAGGAGAGGGATCAGAAGAGCAGACGGGTCCCCTGTACAACATGCCACGTTGCTAAATGAACTAATAGAAGCTTTAGCAGAGCCATCGGTAGTGGCAGTGGTTAAATGCCAAGCCCATACCAATAACACAGACGCTGTCTCATTGGGGAATGTGGCAGCCGACACAGCAGCGAAGGAGGCCTCGTACTTCAATGAGACACCAACATCAGAGTACGTTGTAAAAACAGCCACAGCAGAACAACCAGCAGAAGCATACAGTAACACGCCCATAGCACAATTGATAGAACTCCATAGAAGGGCCCCACCGGAAGAGCAGGAGTTGTGGGGCAAACGAGGGTGTAAACAATCAGCCACAGATCTCATTTGGAGACAGGAAACGACAGGCAAGGTAGTGATGCCTGTAGAATTATTAGAAGTAGCGTTCCAACAACTGCACTTCCCAGCTCACGTTGCAAAACAACACATCGCCTCAGACATTCAGGAGGATTGGTTTGTTCCCAATCTGCACGAATACTTGTCTAAATTTGTGATTGAATGTACTACATGCCAAACTTACAATTCAGGAATGACATTACGAACACTGCGTGGCACTTTGCCACGCCCTACAGGTCCATTCAGAGAACTACATATCGACTACGACGATATGGGAGAAAGATGTAATGGAGCGAGATACTTGATTGTGGTGGTATGCCCTTTTTCACAGTGGGTGGAAGCGGGCCCCTGTCCCCATCCTGATGCCAAATGTGCTCTGAATGATCTTTTCAAAGAAGTAACCTCCCTTCTGGGGGTGAAACATAAACTATGTTCGATTTATCATCCAATGGCCAATGGAGTTGTGGAGAGGATCAACTGTCTGCTCAAAAGCAACTTATTGAAATTATGCAGCACGCTGAAAAAAAATGGATATATTGTCTGCCCCTAGCACTGTTCCAACTCAGAAATCAACCATGCAAGGATCACCATTTGAGCCCGCACGAAATCGTGACGGGGGGAAGAATGCACACGCCGCTCTCTCCTGTTAGGAGCGCGTCTGATGCACACAGGGCTGCCACAGTGCTGGGGGAAGAATTTAAGGAATACCTAGCACAGCTAACGCGCGCAGTACGCAGCATAGCAAAACAAATTGCTCCGCCATTTACTGAAGATGTAGCAACATACACTTCCATGCCAGCAGCACATAGCTCGTAGGGGCCATTAATGCCAGGGGAACACATCTATGTTAGAAGTTTTGTAAGAAGGTGGAATTCACCAAGATGTCATGGTCCATACACAGTAGTGTACAGAACACCAACTGCAGTTAAAGTGAAGGGACTGAAATACTGGGTGCACCTCTCGGACGTGAGAAGGGCGCGCGGTGTTGCACTACCTCAAAATGAAACAGACTGTGTGGATGGCATCGCTAACACAGTCTGACATGATGAAAACTGCAACTAAGACAGGGAAAGTATAGTGAAAAAGCAAAATGTTTTTTTTTTTTTTTTACATATTCTGTCTTTCTCTCTCTCTCTCTCTCTCTCTCTCTCTCTTTTTTCTCTCTTATTCTCATATGAATCGTGTTATTTCTCCTATTTTTCTTCATTGTTTTATGATAAATGGAAAGAAATTGTTAAATGCCTAAACTAAGCAAAAGATGAAAAAGAATGAACAATTTCTTTTCATGATGACTTAACGAATGTGTCTCGCCCACATAGGTTCAACATGGGCCAATGCGATGAAACGGCTGAGCAGGCTGAAATGTTAGATAGAAATAGGGATGCCACTAGGGCCAGTAGATCGAGCAATGTAGAATGCATTATAAAATATGCTGCCATACCATTTGCAATAATTATGTTTTATTTTATTTGGTATAACGTTGTTTTATTTGTGGCAAATGAAATGAACAAAGGGGGGAGCGGGGCTAATATGACAAAACTAGGGTCTAAACTAATATGGACTGGAGCAACAACCATTTGGAAGGACACTTATAACGTTGAATTGAATAGTATAAATGCAACGCCACCCTATAACCAATTGCATGTGAACAAAACTGCTATTCCATTGTTAAGTAATACTATGGCCAAGGAAATAGAGCCTGGATGGGATGTAAATGACGGTTACTATTGGTTGACTAACTCCAGAAATACAAGCATGCACACACGGCACCAGAAACCAGTACTGAATACACACATGTCACCATGAACAACATTGATGATGCATGGTCCAGAATATTCCCGCTGCAATATCAACGAGTTGGTACCCAATTAAAAAACAAACGAAGGAGGAGAAAAAGGGAGGGCGGGAAAAAACAGATATGATATTTATCATAACCTGGGGTTAGATGAAATAGAGGACCCCCGACACCCTGACCAATCAAATAAATGGTATTCAGACATGAGCACCACAGCAAAGCAAGCAAGTAATGAAAGTTGCTACGTGTGCTCACTTATTCCTCATGCGACTGGAACCCCAAAAATGTTAATTCCACAGAAAGTACCCTTGTCTGAGTCCCAATGTTTGATTCATCTGATGCTGTGTAGAATACAAAAGACATTTCAGGCACACACAGTCACCATGGAAAAATTGGAAAACCAACAAACATGCACCAGCAGACGACAAGGAGTAATCTGCCTCCAAGAGCCATTTTTTACCATAAAAGGGACAAGGTATGCAGACAACAAGTGGCATGATGAAACGATTGAATGCAAAGCTGAGGGGCTTCGAGGGCTGCCAGACAAAACATACCAGTGGGCAAAAGAAACGTGCATCCCCATCTGGTCACAGCATATCACCAAGCTGACATGGGTTACACCACCGGAGAGACCCACAAAGATTCAAAAGGAAATACCGCACAAACTTTGCTTCCATGGAGAAGGGAAGGTGAATATGGGAAATACACAGCAGTGCAATAAGACTTTAATAATACCAGATATGAAAAAAGGCACTGCTGCATTAATAGACATATACTGGATGTGTGACAAACGAGCTTACCTGCATCTCCCAGCATCCTGGAGGGGCACTTGTGCCCTAGCCACACTTCACTCAGCACTAATGGTAATACCATAGAGCCACGTTCAGTTTACAGCAAGGCCTTCGGCTGACAGTTCAACAGCAGGCCAATCGGCTGACATATCGGCAGCAGGGCAATCGGCTGAACCATCGACAGCGCCCGATGAGACAATCACAGAGCCCCCAGCATACGAACTATTGTCAGAAGAAACATTGAGAACCAAGTTGTCACGCAGCAAAAGATCTAATTATATTTCGTCCAAATCGTCAGAACTCCTTGCTGAAATCCCGCAGCAGTACAAGCTTTTCTCATCTGCAGAGACATTTTTTGCATCATTTCTTGCACCAGGCGTTCAAGCCAGCAAAAACGCGAAATGGCTGCAGATAACACGCTGGGAGCTCATCCAGCTGGCTAACGACACTGAAGAAGGATTCAACATCATAAAAATAGAGCTCCGTGCACTGCGCCTGATGACGATGCAAAACAGATATGTCTTAGATCTTATCACGGCGATGGACGGCGGTGTTTGCAAAAAAATTTGGGGGGAGTGCTGCACATTCGTACCAACTTCAGATGCTGATAACGGGAGACTGTCACACGTGATAACAGCAGTGTATAATTTAGGAGAAAGAATGAGAACGGAAGGTGGAGCAGACAACAGCACGTGGTTCGACAATCTGTTCAGCTGGATACCATCATGGGTGAACATAGCAGCGAAGATACTCATTCCCATTATTGTCTTTCTTCTCCTAATATTCTGTGTGTGCCAACTGGGACTAAGATGCTGTGAAAATAATATGCCTAATTCAGCGATGATGATGGTAACAGTGGGCCGACAGACAACGGTGGCTACCATGATAGACGCCCAAGTGCAAATTGGAGAATACACCACACCGCAGTATAGAATGACTGCCATCTAGAGGCAGTATGGGGACGTGGTCGATAATCTACATCACACTACCATTAAAGAACCAAAGGACTTGCTGTGGTATAACGAGGTTTGGATAGATTTGGAAGGGGATGGTGAGATATACTTAATGGTCACCCCAGAAGAATACGCAAGAAGGGGTAACAGCTTGAGAAGTGTGTGCAAAGCATGGATGCCAATAAAGGGTACACCTGCTTGGGATGAGGCTGTGGCTGAAGCTGAGTGCTACCGAAGGGAGAACGGAAAGAACGAGATAAGTAGTTTGTTACTTTGGATGTAACGAAAGGGGAGAATGTATGGGAGCGAGGGGCCCCCAGGCCCCCTCGCGCCGTACACTCCTTAGTACGGGACTTGGACCACATGCCTCCGGTAGTGGGGTTGCTCCTTGCCCTTATGTAAAGTTAACCACGGTTGACAACTACATAGATGGGACTACTGAGCAGGACACGGGGCATCCATCTTTTGTGCCCCCTTTCGACTCCATCTTGGGTAAACAGGCCTCACTGCGATAGTACAGCAATGCTCAGCTCCCCTTCCACCGCAGCAGCCAAGGACAGAGACACACACACAAGGCGCGCAGGCAGCTGGCTGGCCCCCACCCTTGCACTCCCCCTGCGAAGGAAAGCTCTGCGCTCCCATTCTCACGCTGAAGCTGGAGAAAACTGCAACAACCAATATGATACAGTTTTCTTCCTCTGAGATCACTGTTAGCATGAGAACCAGCATGTGAACCAGGATGAGCTAAGCACTTTCTGCTCGTTCGTCCCCATAAACGTGCAAACCACCCACCCCCATTTAGAGCAATTTATTGCCATCCTGACCCTGCGCTCCCTGTAAGGTATTTCTTTCAAGTGCCAGACCCTCGCCTGTGCTGCGAAACCCACCTAACACACCCGTTACTAACCTTAAGCACTTTGCCGCAATATATGTTTTTACTTATACTAATAGGTCTAAAGCTTAGGAGATATGTGAAACTCAGCTTGACTCTTTTTACATGCACAATAAAGGTCAAGGGCTCCAATTAAAGCCACGAATGACCCAATTTTAATGACAATAAATATTATGTGTAATTTGTGTAGAAATATGAAAAGTAGCATAAAATGTTTAGATAATTTGTTATTTAGTGTTTTACGAATGCAACATATTAGCTTAGGTAGTGACCACAGTGACCGGACCCTGACCTGCGTGGAGCACAAGATATTTGACGTCCATCATCTCGTCAGCCACTCAGCCAATCAGGAGGAAGAGATGCCACCAACACCTACAGCACCACATCGCCTGGCCAATCGGGTCCATTTAGTATTTTTTGTTAGAGTTACTTTAATTGATATATATACGAGTAATGATGTAAATGTTTTTTGAAGGGTTTTTTTGGGTTATTTCCTAGCTGGAGAAATAAACCACCCTTTGAACTCTTGCAGCCGGGTCTCGGTGCCTTCTTCCCCGAAAGGGGTTGTGTTGGTTATTTTATTTTCTCTTACACGTAGTAAGCCGGGGAAAGGCACCTACACTTGCTACAGCACCTCTAATACTGCTCTTTATGACTTTGTTAAACCTCTCAACAATTTCATTTGTTTGGGGATGATATATAGAACTAGTTTTATGTTCAACACCATTGTCTCCAAGAAACAATTGCATCTCTTCTATGACTAGCTGTACACCATTATCAGTGGTGATTGTGGTGGGATATTCTTCTCTTTTGAAAATGACATACAAAAATGAGATGATATCCAAATGTATGAGAGCATACATTTTTCACCCATTCAATGTCCATCCATCTGGATAAGATGTCAATGAGCACTATGCAACATTGTAAGGTTCCTTCACTTCTCACCGGAGCCACAATGTCCAAACCAACATGTTCCCATGTCATGCTGGGTATAGACATGACTGTCATAGGTTCTTGTCTCGTGATGTACCCTTTGACTGAATCTTCACATGCACAACACTCTCTTATGAGCCTCTCCACTTCTTAATCCATACCAGGCCACCGGAAATATTGTCTAACAAGTTGTTTGGTCTTTGTCATACCCTGGTGCCCCTCATGTGCCACTTGTAAAATCCTTTTCCTTACCTCTACAGTAGGACACACTTTATCACCTCTGAAAACAACATTATTATTAACCTGTATTTCATTAAATATATGCCTGACAGCTTCTGGAATACCCTCCTTTCTAATTTCATTGCTCTTCACACCATTAACAAATTGTTCCTTCACCTTCTATAAAACTTCATCAGATGTCATAGTTTGCTTCCATTCTTCCACAAAAAACAACCTCCTGATTGACATTTAATATCTGTTCATCATCACTCTCATCATTGTCAATGTCATCAACTATATTTGCCAACTTCGATAGACAGTCGGCAGACTTGTTTTTGACACAGGGAACATATTCTATCTCCCAATTATACTCTTGTAAGCCGTCTACCCATTTCCTAAATCTAGAAGAAACTTTATCTAACCACTTGGTCATGATAATTTCATTAAGTGGTTTGTGATCCGAACTCACTACACACTTTGTACCCCAAATAAATGTGCAAAACCTTTGGTACTAAGATATACTTTGCACCAAAATCGATAACCATACTTAGGTTCTTGCCATTTATTTCCATTGTTGCCATTGGTTTTTCCAAATCTGTATCATCATCCTCAATTTCATTGATGTTTGAGCCTTCTATGGAAAAAGTGCATTCTTACACTCCTTCGCACAGTTCATCAATACATTCTATGTTTTCCTATTTTTCCCTGCAACAGTTAGTGAGATGTCACTTTCTGTTAGATCTCTTGCACACCTCCTTGGTTGCTGGACAATCTTCACTGCTTGCCAAATGATGCACGCTATGACATCAGTAACATTTCCTTCGGTCTTGAAACTCTTTTCTTTCCTTGAATCTTGATGCCTTATTCCTTATATATGCTGGATTTTTCTTGTATTGTTTTCTCCTGGCTGTATTCTTATTTTGAACCAATAATACTTCTGGTGCTTGCAATACCTCTTCTTTCTTATTATCATTTTCTGTTCTTTTTTCAAGTTCTCTTACACATTTACTCGTATGTTCCACCTCCTTTGCAACTCTACGAACCTCTTCTAATGATGGGTTACCTTTGGACCATAATCCTTCCCTTACTTTGCCATCACCACATTCCAGCATAAATTGATCTTGTAACCTTTCATCCAAATTGATTCCAAATTCACATGAGTTTGCTAAACCTCGCAAGGCAGTAATACATTGTTCCACCGTTTCCCCAGGTTCTTGTTTTCGTTTATCAAAATTATACCTTTCAAAACCATACTCACAGACCTTTCATAATGTAAATCAAACATTTCAACACATGTTTCATATTCCGTGAGTCCCGCTGACTGTTCTTCAGATAGAGATGGAAGATTCTCAAATTGTTCCTGTCCATAGTTGCTAAAACAATGTATGAGTAAGCAGTTCTTCCTCTCATTGACAACATTCAAACCATGGGCAGAAAGAACATAATGCTCAAAGTGTTTCTTCCATCATTTTCAAGGTAAAATAAGTTCCCCCTTTGTGTCTAAAAAGTAGTGTGGAGTTGGAATCCCTTGCATATTTTGATGTATAGTTGTTGGTGATCACTTCGGTGGAAAACAGTGAGCAACTTATTGGAATGACAATTTGGTTATTTTCTGTGCTTAGATCGTACACTGTGGATGTACAGTAGTTTACTGTAATGCACTCAATACAAAACTGCTTGCAGCTTTTAATTTGAAGGTGTGCTTTGATATTGCGCTGTGACTGCAGTAGGGAGCACTTAATATAAATGCCACAATTGTGAGTTTCGTTGCTGTACTGGTGAAGCAGTGATGATCTTGTTTAATACTTTGTCTATACAAAATCGCAAAATCAACTTGAGTTGAATTCTGTAGTCAACGTAGTTTATCGTATTGAACACAACTTTCTTTAATGCTTGTCACTTTGACACAAGAAATGCCCTTGCATTACAAATCGGTTGATGTAGAGTCATAATCAGCGGAATAACATCAGTAAAACATGTATTTGCTTTGTTCCTGTGCACGTCGTACAAAAACCAGTTAATAACATCAGGTTTCCTTGGAAACCCAAAATGGCGGCACATTTTCCGGACGCAGGAGAGTCCTTTCCTTCAATGTGTACGTGATTAGTAACTGCGGCCCATCTCAAAGGACTCGCTGTCTCACTCTGGTACTTGGCGCTCTGTTTTAAATAATGCTATCCTGCTGAGCTAGCGCAGTGATTTGGGTGTACTGCATGGCTCTGTTGCTGGCAATACAGTCGTGACAGTTCGTATTGTTACTGCTGGTAACTAATCATAAATAGTTCACGGCGCTGGTGATGTTGCTTTTGTAAATTGACATGCAGGCAATTTCAGCTTGTTTGAGATTACGCACAGGTTTTTTCTCGGCTGGGAACAACTGCTGCTACACAGTCCACTCAGTAGAATGGCTCTTCAGACCCTTACATATATATAATGGAGTCAGTCTCTTTTAAGCATATCGCATCCCTGAAACATTCCAGCAGCACATTTGGTTTACTTCTGGGTCCCAAGTTGTTGGTGTCCCTGTTGAACTGCTTGGTCTCCAGCCACAGTATGAAGGCTAGGATGTTAGTCGAAGTCCATGTAACTTAAAAGGTTCACAAGATGTCCCTTCCTTTTCAGGTCCCACTGGCTCATGCACTTTAGCAATCCTCAGAGACAGTTTCTTAATGGACCAAAGAATTCACAGCTCACTCCAGTTCAATTGTGTTCAAAATTGGATGGCTACTTGGTGGGCTGCCATCCGCGATCCCATCCTTGAAATGATAGTACACTCACACCTTGCAGGAAATGAGTGATGCTTTATTGAGTGTAAAGTTTAGCCCACCAGCTCTGTCAGCAAAACAACTGTAATGAATCCTGAACATTCCTCCTAAGTATCTTTCGCCTGACATCCCATGTTCTGTGCTCTACAGCCGCTCTAAATGTGAAGCATAGAACACAGAACCATGTTACACAATAAGATATTACACATGCATAATGCTACATGCAACATATTTGATCATCAATCGACCACAGGGAACATATCACACATACGAGAAAAATAGACACTACAAATTGTGAACACATTATACAGAGGTCATGACTTCATTTAGACTTCTATGAAACCATATTGTTTAACTCTAATAATCATCATATTGAAGGTATAGCAACATTCACCTGTTTTGTGTTGGTTAATTTGCAATGTTTTGTTATCCATTAGATCTTCCCCAACTCAAGTTTCGGCCAACACGGCCAGTGAAGTTGTGGCCAGGACATCTTCAGGGCTGGAAAACATTTCTTAAGCGATGTGACACACTATTAACCTTGGTAAAAGCTCTCCAACTTAGGATACCATCACAAATAGTATGTACGTAGAATTCCAAGCAACAAGCTTTATAATGTATTTATTCTTTTATTCGTCCAATCCAATTCTTTAATGAACACCTTCTTCAATTGGGAGTTGTGGCCACAATCCAAACAATCATTAAAAAAACTGATATCCCATCTCTACATAATGTTTGTTCCTGGATATTATTATTGTGTAAATATAAATTCACTTCATAAAGTTTAGTTAAAGTGTAGTTAAGTTGAGCACATATAACACAACAACACCCTTGAAATTCAGCGGATGTGGGAGGTCATGATCAGCTTACAAGCCATGATCTTAGGTTGTGTGAACTCTCCAAATTGCTCCAATAGGTTTCCTAAATGGGCCCAGCAGCCATGCTGTTCGGCCATGCCTAGTGGCCCTGGCCGTCGGTCGGGGCCACACCGCTAAGTTTCTTTTAGGAATAATAGGCCTTTCACTGTAGCCCCATGACATGTTGCCTACTAAGTGCCATGTCCACTGTACATGTTCCCTGAATATCTTTCTGCCAGAGCAACTATACATGCCTTTCAGGCCCACTATCCGGGGCATAGCTTTTAAAACACTACCTTTCTTTCCCACAATGGCCTTTGTCCATGACCATTGGCCGTGGCCCATTTACATGTTGCCTGAATAGCTTTCTTCTGGCCACACTAGACATTGCCTTCGGCCGTGCCCAGTTTGCACCGCTTGTGGATGTGGCCACTCTACATATTGCTCCAATAGGTTTCCTAAATTGGCGCACTAGCCATGGCCACACCTCTAGATTTCTTTTGCGCACACTAGCAATAACCTTTTGCCGTGGCCCCTTGACATGTTCCCCACTGGGTTTCATTGTGGCGGTTCCTTAAAACAAAACAGTAGCCATCGCCTCAGGCCACACCAATTACCACCGACCTCATTGTAGCTGTAAAATTCCCCTTTTTTGTCTTAATCTAATTAATTTATTTCTCTCTTTTTATCTATAACCGTGCTTGTCCATGTACTACAGATAACCACAGTTATCTGTAAACGCAACAAAATAACTGTGGTTACCTGTCAAAAGCGAGCAAAATCCAAAACTCTTCACCACCCTCCCAGGCACTCACCAAGTGCCCCCTTCCTTGTCCCATGATCCACACACTCACCTTATGTTATTTTTCCCTCTCCAGCCCTATCTCATTCTCCCCAAAATGTGTCCTTTCATCTGAATTACTTTCCTTCCTGGTCTAGCTTTCTGTCATAACCATGGTTATCCTATGAGAAAATAAAATCAATTAAGCTTAAAACAGCATTTTAATGGTTTATTAATAACTTTTTCATGTTATAACAAACTGTTACCAACATGTCTAATTTAGTGGGGCTCTTGACAAACCTTTTAATTGGAAAATGTCATCCAAATCCAGCAGCAAGTCAAACGTTATTAACCTCGCCTTGCCTCCCTCCTATAAAAGCATCAAGGCCAACATAAACATTTTAAAGAGCAGGGGGTACCCCCTTCTCTGTCAAATATGTTAATAACTACTAGATAGATTTACCCCACAGCAGTCAAGAAGTATCAGTGACTGCTCTTCAGCCAAGTTGTTTCTTATTTGGTCCAAATCCGCCCAGTGGTTTTGGAGATACTGTTGTTCAAAAACTACACTTTTTCTGTATGGGAAAATTAATATGCTGAAAACTGTGAAACTGTTTTGTTTTGTTTTCTTAATAGCTTTTTCATTTTACAATATTTTGTTCCCCAATTCTGCAGTGTGAAGTGTCCCCTGACAAACACTTTGATTTGAAAATATCATCCAAATCCACCCAGCAAGTCAAAAGTAATTAGCAATATAGTTTTGGGGGAAACGTGCTGCTCTTTCATTTCTGAAAAGCCTGTCAGTCTCTCTGATGCAAAGCACCATGGGAGATATAGCTACAATTTTGGGAGATGTGGGGACCCCCTTCCTGTCCAATATTTTAAAGACCACTGGACAGAAAAACCCCAGACCAACCCCGGAAATCGAGGCAAGGCTTTGTGTCCAATTTGTTTCATACCTGGTCCAATTCTGTCAAACTGTTTTGGCTGTGTCCTAGAGCAAAATATAGACTTTTTCTCTATGGGAAAATGAATTCAGACTAGGTCAAAACAGCTTTTTTTTCATCTTTCCTAATAACTTTTTTTTTAACAGATTGTTCCCAAAAGTTTGACTGTCTGAGCCTGTGACTTATTTTTGTTTACACAAGTCAAAAGTTATTAATTGTTCGGTTCCCTAGGTATTTCAATGCTCAACTTAAATGTAGTGTAGCCACCTCTGCAATATAATATATTATAGGGCAACGGCCACAGCCCTATAGTTAAGGTGATAGACTTGAGTCCTAGGAAATCCAAAAATGATATTACCAGTAACTGTTGTCTTGCTTGTCAGATACAGCGAATATTCTCCAAACACAATGTTTGTCACATGACCTCCTAGACTGTACATTTTGGAAAGATTTTTTTAAGAAATGAACAAATTTTTAAGAAAGCAAAGGAATGCTGTTTTCAATATACTCCCTTTAATTTTTCCATTGAGGAACATTTCAAATTTGGTAAAGCCAAAGCGCAAAAACTGGTGGGCGGATTTGGACCAAGAAAGAAATGACTTGGGCAGGAAGCATTGACTTAATTTCTGGGGCAGATTTGGGGTTATTATTTCATGTACTTTTTAAAATATTTTATGGGGACAAGGGTGACCCCTGCTCTCAAACACACAGCCCTATCTTGTATGCTGCTTTGCAGCAGAAAGGCTTTTGAGAAAAGAAAACACGCTATTTTATTATTTGCTCGATGTGAGCGATTACCTCAGTAATACAAGGGTAATGTGAAAACAAAAAGTGCACACAAAGCTATTTGGAGGAGGAAAAGATGTAATTGCATTAGGTTAAAGGGGGAAAAGGGGAAGAGAATACCATGAAATAAGAGTTATGGGTGGTCTTCAGATTATTTAGGTAATATGGGGTAATCTTGTGAGATTCTTGCGGCTACAATGGAAGACGCGCTTGGAAAAATAAAATGCATCACACAACCAAAAGCGTGAATGGGGGTAACGAGAGAGGGCCATGGAGGGAAAAAGAAGCTGCAGGGTGTGGGTGGACCATGGAAAATGGAGGGTGGCACTTGTTGAGTGACTGAGAGGACGGGGACGAGTTTTTGATTTTCAAATGTTTTGGGATTATTGGGAGAATACTGGATGAGTCCCACATGAATCAGAAGAGAGTGAATAAAAAAGGGACATTTTACACCTACATTGATCACATTTACTAGATAGGTGGTAATGAATATTTGTGCCACTGGCATGGCCAAAGGCCCCCAAAGAAACGTATTGGTGCAACATGTACAGTGGCCTTGGCTGAAGGCCATGGCAAGCCCCTGAGATTCCTATTGCTGCAACAGGTACAGGGCCATGGACACAAGTCATGGCTAGGGAGCCCTAAATAATCATATTGGTGGAACATGTACAGTGTACACGGCTGAATCATTGTGGTCATATGTTGCACAACAGGGGCACAAAGTTAATGTGGACTTGCTTCAAATGCGAGTGCTGAATTTCAAGGGTTGCTGCATTAAATCTAATCACCTTAACTCTCTTTCACATAGTTGTATTAACTGAATATATCCATATGGATATTATAGGGCGGCAGTCGCCATAGGTAAGGTGAGTAGGACTACCATAGGAACCTTGACAAATTATATTGCTAATAACTTTAGATTTGTGTGACTGATTTGGTCGAAATTGTGAAGTCAATTAGGGATGCATGACAACCCCACTCCCCGCCCAGACCGCAAAAGTTTGGTAAAGATTTGTTAAAATATTTAAAAGTTATTAAGAAAACAAAACAAAAAAGTTGTGGCCTAAATCCAATTTGTTCCCGGCATGCACAGCCCAACCCATGGGGCAGATTTGGACCAGGTGCAAAACAACTTGGGCATGAAGCATTTACTGGGTGCATTTTTGTGGTTTAGGGTTTTTCGGTGCAGTAGTATTTTAAATATTTGATGGAGAAGCAGGTGCACTGCATTCTCCAAAATAGATAGCTATATCTAGCTCAAAACCGTGTGTTTTTAGAAATGAAACAGCTGCCATCTTCTTTTTGTCTCGATGCGAGTGATTGGCGCGGATATAGCTGAGGTTATCAGAAAATTAAATGTAGGAAAAACCCATTTGCTGGTCAGAAAACTTGCAATTACTATCAGGCTAGATGCTGGGTTGTGGCTGTTGGCCACCTACTGAAATTCGGGAGCTGGAGGGGGTCTAGGGACTGAGTTTGCAACAGTAAGCTTTTCTGTGCCTCATTTATATCCGCGAATAGCCGACATCTCAAATCAAACTACATTACAGAAACAGCGTGTGTTGTGGGGCAATGGGAGAGGGCAGGGGAGGTGAGGAGGTAATCTGGGAAGTGGGGGAGTTGACACAGATGCGGGGGCACTTGGTGAGGGCCTGGTAGGGGAAAGAAAGTATTTCTTTAGGCTTAGCAGGGTCGGTCCTGGTTACTGCATGGATGGTAGAACTGTCTACCGTCCTGGATGCCATGTGTTTTCTTAGTTTTAACTGTCTCATAAGACACAAGAAAACACACACCATCTACATATTTATTTTTTTCAACCGGCCCACTGTCAGGCCCTGAAAGAATTGCACTCAGAGACATTTTTTTGCTTTTTTGCTTATTGCCGAATTGCATCTGGTATTTGTAGTTTTCCAGTCGAGATGGAGCGAATAATGCCACAATGATACATTTTTTGTCTAACACAGATCTATAAGGGTTTATATATTTGAGTGACACTGTGTGTTGTCTACTTTTCAGGTTATCTTTATAATGCAGAGTATTGTTGAAAGCCAGACATGGGGATGAGGAGGGGAAAATCATGAGAGGGCAAGTAAGTCATGAGTATTTGCCCACTATGTGACAAGGGAGTTTGCAATCCTGGACACTGGTGCAGTTATTCTCCCCTGATTGTGGCTGCATTTCAGGGCACAAGTAAAGGACACGTGGGTGTAAAGCATACATTTTTTTTCCAGAGGGCAGTCAGAGCCCCTTGTGCTTTTTTGAGGTTGGCAAGCTTACTCAAGTATTTGGCTACCCCAATTTGACTCAGGTTGTCATGTTCCCAGTACATATGCTTACCTACAAGGCAACAAGCACTTGTTTCATATTGGGATTTTGTTTTCCATGGAATATAATTCACAACAGATTGCTGGGTGTAACAGTTTGAGTACCTTTCATACTTTACCAGCATATTTATTGGAACATTTCCTCTTTCAGGTTATTTTTCTAGAGTTCATTATTATTATTTTTTTTAAAGTCCAATTCTATTTTGTCTTGTGCACTTTTTTTCAAAGGGGAAGGTCAATTAAACTACATTTGTATATTTCACTTTAAGATATATGTTCTCTTACTGTGCGTATATTCATGATTGCCAGATTTTATTTTTCGCTATGGCTGCAAATGTACCTATGCCTTTGTTATTCTTGCAACCAGTCCTTTTGTTTCCCTTTTTCGTGCTGCTTAAATGTGGTTATTAAGGGATGTGCCATGTTTCACATCAGTCACAAAGAGACCAGCAATAAAACAAGGGGATTGTAGCATGCTGCTTAAGTAAAGTGCTAAAGTGTGTGATCCATGGGAAACAATGTCATCTCACAGCAAATTGCCTAAAAACATTGTGAGTTCTCAAAGCCTGCAATCTTATATACATAACAATACCACTTTCAAAACAGGTCAAAATCAGTTTGTGACCAATGAATGTCTTTGAGAAATGGGTTGCAAGTGTTTGAAAATATAGAGTGTCCGTGCTAACCGGCCATGGCCAAAGGCCATGGCTACTGCTTTGATAGTGTTCTAAAATGGACATTGCCATAGCTAGTGGCTTAATAATGTTTTAAAATGGACGGTGTCATGTTATGTCATGTTATGTTATGTTATTAAAATGTATTAAGAGCAAGCATTCACCAACTGAGTGACATTTTGGCGCTACTCCGTAGATCAAGGTACAAATAGAGTAAAAAAGAAAAGTCACCAAAGCGCAGTAAAAGCTAAAATAATCTATAATAGCATGCAGTGCTAAAGGAAGTGTATTCCATAATTTGGCTGCAACCACAGAAAAGGCCCTGCCCAAGACACATGAGCATCGAAATCGCGAGACTAGACTGGTAAGAGAAAATAGAGAACGTTGAAACTTAATGGTACATAGGGACAGAACTTAAGCTCAAGGTATTCAGCCTGGATCTTGTAAAACGCCTGGTGAACAATGCACTTGGACTTAAACTGGATTCGCTTATCTACTAGTAGCCAGTGCAGTTCAAGCAGAATAGGAGAAATATGTGCCCTTCAAGAGACATGCACCACAGATCTTGCAGTTGCATTCTAAAGCAGCTGCAGTCGAAGTACCAAATAGGCCGGCTGAGCAAGATAGAGTGAGTTGCGCTAATCCATCTCACTCATGACTATGGAATTAGTCAAAGGGGCATAACATTGAGATGAAATGAAGGGTAAGACCTTATGCAGCAGCCTCGATTTAAAATGTCCACTGTGAAATACAGAGGACATCTGATCACTCAAGGAGGAGGAAGCGAGGAGTTTCACCCCAAGGTCTTTTCCTGCCGTAACAGGAGTAGGTGCCTTACCAAGAGCACTCGGACAGAAATCAGCATCCAAAGAGAGGAAAGCGAGGAGAAGGAAAACCTGGGTAGGCCTGTCACTAGTACCTCTGTCTTGTCCCCATTCAGTTTAAGCCAGTTGTCAGTCATCCAACATCCCACAGCCTCCAAGCAACTCTGAAGATGAGAAGGCTATGGCTAGTTGTCTGGTATAATAAAACACTTGAAATTCAAGGAAAATCTTTTGTTCCAGGGACGTTAAGGTGAGCATTACATTGTAACAAAACCTTTACATATCAAGGAACACACTTTAATTGCAGGGGCGTCAAGGTGAAAACATAACACAACAAAACTTCTGAAATTCAGCTAAAGCCACCTTAACTTTGCACCCCCTGTTGCACAGCCCATGTTCGCAATGAGGCATCACAGATGAAATCACTGATAACATAACTGGTGACATCACTAATGACAGCATCTATTACATCACTGATGGCTTCAAAGATGGCTCCACTGATGACATCACTGTGACATTGCTAATGGAATCATATTTTTCACATCAAGATTATTTAAGTAATGGCATCAGACATAAGATCACTCTACGCATTTGCCTATATTTACACCCCCCCTTGCGTTTCTATATATGTGATATTAGCACTTTAGAACAGTTCATAAATATGAGTACATTGTTTAAAACAGTAAACAGCTGCACATGCATCATATCACTATGTATGAAGCTTTTTTTGTAGTACTTTGGTAAAAGATGATATCTGAATTATAAATAGTACACTGCTTTGAATGTTCCAGTTTGTGCCAAATATATCTAAGACGTGTTCACTATAGTATAATCTGTATATACATTTACAAATAAAATAGTAGAAATAAATAGAAAATGACACATGTTGAACCCTAATTAGTTATAATGTTTTGAAATAAACATATGTAACTACTTCATTGTTTTATTGTAAGAAAAATGTGTACACGTATCATTTTCTAAATGATATGAGAAGTGCTTTAAAAAAGGAACAACTATGTATTAGGATATATTTTAAGATTTCCATAAATGTGTATTGAAAGCAAAAATTATTATTACTCTAAATGTATATATGTATAGAAAAGGAATGAAGTTTTAAAATTCAAATTTAGCTTGAAATCATGTACATATATGTTCATTTCTTTCTGCGTGTCTTTTGTATGTGATTAAAGTGTTAAAATGTAAATAAAACGCATATTGTACAAAGTAAAAGTAATCTTTTAATAGTTTCCAATGTTTAAATTCATTGACTTTTGTTTATATCATAGATGATGTCATTATTGATGTCACTAGTGATGTAATCAGTGATTACATCAATGATGACATCTTTTATGTCATGATTGTGGTTATAGGCTGTGCAACAGGAGGCACACATTTTAGGTGGGGTTAGCTGAATTTCATGGGTTGTGTTGCATTTAGTTCTCACGTTAACATCCCTGCAACTAAAGTGTTTTCCTTAAATATAGATGAGTTACTAAGGCTATCTCTATGTTTAAGCCCTCTACATGGTGTTTCCGCTGTACACCTATGCATTATTGATGCCTTATTCCGAGATGCTCAGATATCACATTATGCACTTTTATCGCCCCACCTAAATGCACTGACACAGCGCAAGTGTTCACAATGTAACACTTTACCCAAAGTACCGAGGCTATATATAGGGGGTAATTCATAGAATTTAGCGCAGAAGTGGTGCACGAGGGTGGCGCACAGAGGGAGCGTGCGCCAGAGTGCCTCAGCTGCGTGCACCAATACCCATTTTGAGGCAACATCCATAACCAGCCATGGCCCAGAGTGGTGCAGCGACCCTGCAGCAGCGCCAGTTATGCCACCAACCCCGCTCCGTGCACCAAAAATATTGCACAAATCCCGTACATGGCGCAAAGGCCAGTGTACCAGCATACAGCCCCCCAACCACCAAAATGTGCTAAAAACGCCACACAGCCCTCACTTGCCAGCGAAATTGCATGGAAAACTCCATGCGCACCCCTCAGAATACGCGTACCCTGCTTGCACCAGCGAAATCACGTGGAAAACTCCCTGCACAACCCTCGGAATACGCGTACCCCGCTCTCGTCAGCGAAATCGCATGGAAAACTGCCCGCGCACCACTTGGATTACGGTATCCCCCTCGCACCAGCGAAATCACATGGAAAACTCCCTGTGCACCCCTCGGAATATGTGTATCCCGCTCGCGCCAGTAAAACCGTGTGGAAAACTCCCCGTGCACCCCTCCAAATATGCGTACACCGCTTGCACCAGCGAAATTGCGTGGAAAACTCCCTGCGCACCCCTCGGATTACATGTACCCCGCTCGTGCCAGAAAAATCGCATGGAAAACTCCCTGCGCACCCCTCGGAGTATGCGTACCCCACTCGCGCCAGCGAAATCGCGTGGAAAAAGTCCCCCCTGTGGTGTGGGCTGCCTGTGGAGCCTGGACTGGGGTAATGGGCTGCCTGCAGGGCATGCCCAGGGGTAATGGGCTGCCTGCGGGCCATGGGGAGGGTGGATGGGCTTCCTGTGGGCTATGCCCAGGGGTGATGGGCTGTCTGCGGGGCATGCCCAGGTGTGTTGGGCTGCCTGTGGGGCATGCCCAGGGGTGATGGGCTGCCTGCGGGGCATGTCCAGGGGTGATGGGCTGCCTGCGGGGCATGCCCAGGGGTAATGGGATGCCTGCGGGCCATGGGGAGGGTGGAAGGGCTGCCTGCGGGCTATGCCCAGGGGTGATGGGCTGCCTGTGGGGCATGTCCAGGGGTGATGGGCTGCCTGCGGGGCATGCCCAAGGGTGATGGTGCTGCCTGCGGGTCATGCCCAGGGGTAATGAGATGCCTGCGGGCCATGGGGAAGGTGGATGGGCTGCCTGCGGGGCATGCCCAGGGGTGATGGGCTGCCTGTGGGGCCTGCCCGGGGGTGATGGGCTACCTGCAGTCATGGGGAGGGTGGATGGTCTGCTTGCGTGTATTCTGGGGGTGCGTGGGGAGTTTTACACATGATTTTGCTGGCACGAGCGGGTTATGTGTATTCTGAGGGGTGCGCGGGAGTTTTACATGCGATTTGGCAGTTTGGGCCCTCCCCCGTGTGGCCCTCCCCATGGCCTGCAGGCAGCCCATCCACTCTGACCGTGCCCCGCAGGCAGCCCATCCACTCTGACCATGCCCTGCAGGCAGGCCACATGGCACCATACACTTGGAAGCCCCAACTCATGTCCCTGCCACCCACCCCCTATTGACGGGCACCTGCCAGCAGGCCCCGACTCATGTAACCCCACCCACCCCCATTAACAGGCACCTGCCAGCAGGTCCCGACTCATGTCCCCCCATCCCCCCATTCCCCATTGATGGGCACCTGCCAGCAGGCCCCGACTCATGACCCCCCACCGACCCCCCATTGACAGGAACATGCCAGCAGGCCCAGACTCATCTCCCCCCACCCCCCATTCCCCATTGACGGGCAACTGCCAGCAGGCCCCGACTCATGACCCCCCACCGACCCCCCCATTGACAGGAACATGCCAGCAGGCCCCGACTCATGCCCCCCCATTGACTGGCACCTGCCAGCAGGCCCCGACTCATGTCCCCCCCACCCACCCCCCATTGACAGGCACCCGCCAGCAGGCCCCGACTCATGTCACCCCACCCACATCCCATTGACAGGCACCTACCAGCAGACCCCGACTCATGTACGCCCACCCACCCCCCATTGACAGGCACCTGCCAGCCGGCCCCGACTCATGTCCCCCCAGCCCCCATTGATGGGCACCTGCCAGCAGGCCCCGACTCATGCCCCCCACACCCATCCCCCATTGACAGGCACCTGCCAGCAGGCCCCGACTCATGTCCCCCATTGACAGGCACCTGCAACATGCCCGGACTCTTGTCCCCCCCACACACCCCCCATTGACGGGCAACTGCCAGCAGGCCCCGCCACATGGCCCACCAAACATCACGTCATAACAAAACAGACCCATGGCCCTAATGCCAACCCAAATCCCCACCGCCCCCAGTACAAGCACGCAACCATCCACTGCACCCGCTCCGAAGTTACCATTGCCACGAGAGTCTGAAAACAACCAGCATGGCCGTGAATACATTTCCAACAGAGCCACACAGTGGCAACACATGACTGAGCCAATGCTCATAGAGACATGCACAAAACCAATGAGAGTACACAACACCAATAATGAAGATATATGAAATGTATTAAAAAACATAAAAAATGACTTATTGTAAATCACACATGCAAATTAAGAAATAATGAATGCAATACCAAAAATTAAGTAAAATCCAATGAAAAACAAAAATCCACGACATGAAAACTGAAAAGTGGTCCATCGCCAAAGTCCATATAAAGTGAATAAAGTACCAGAGCACCAAACGAATTGCTCCATGGGATGATAAAATAACGAAAGTGTGTACAAGACTGGTACTATTTACACTGAAAGTAAGATGGGTCCATGATCCCAAAACAAAAGGAAACCTACTGAAAATCTTATCTAAAATGCAACTATATACAAAAAGTGGAGCAAAGTATGTGAACTCCAAATAAAAATATAAACCAAATGAAACCTAAGCCTAAATAACTATATACAAAGGTGGCCGGCTAGTCCGACGGCTCACTTTTTGATGTTCCGGGCCAGGGCATCATCGAACTCCACGTCGATGTTCCGGAGGTGGGCCTCTTCCCTGGCCTCGAGGTCTCGCAGGGATGCAGCGATGGCCTCCTCCAACTCCATGTGAGCTGCCTCGAGGCACTCAACCCGCCTCAATGCCCTGTGCATGGAGTTCTCCACCCTGACCAATGTGAGCCGTGCCCTCTCCGCCCGCCGCCGCTCTGCACCTATTTGCTGGCCCAACCTCTGCCACGCAGAAGACACTCCCAATCCTGGTTCCTCCTGCCCGCCGGCCGATGCCTGCCCCGATGATGTTGATGGCCTTGAGGTCACATGCCTCCTACGCCAAGCCTGCTGCCGCCACCTTCCTGCTGCCTGCCGCCGCCACCTTCCTGCTGCCTGCCGCCGCCACCACAACTGCCTCCGTGTAAATGGCAACACCCAGGACTGTCGTGCAGGTGCCCTGCTTGAATGTGCCTGCACATCGTCCGTTGCCAGGGGTCCAGTTGCTGGGGAGACCACCTGTGCTGGAGCTCCGACTCCTGACTGTGGCAGGGATGGGGTCTCCACCAGCCTGGCTGTGTTGGTTGGGGCAGGTCCACAGGGGGCACTGGTGTCATCTGGGCCAGAAGATGGCATGGAGAATGACTGGCGTATAGTGTGCACAGAGGAGGAGAGGGCCACAAGACGTAGCAACACATGGAGGGAACCCCCTGACCACGAGCCCTCTCAACCGGGCCACGTTGGCATACGTCTCTTCGTGATGATGTGTGTGGTCCCCCAGGAAGCATGCATGTCATCACGAATTACACGTGTGCGCAACGCAACACCAATGAAGACGGACTCGATCCTGTCACAGGTCCCCACGTCCGCAGGTAGAGGAGTGCCAGTTGATGTGGACCTCCCCCCTACCTGCAGACGGGCCTGGGACGGGGCATCCCTGCTGGTGCATGGTGATGCAGTCACAGTGTCAGGGACAGTGACATGCACAGGCCCCTCCGTGGCAACCTGCGCTGACTCCTGCCCCTGGATTGCACCACTTGCACAAGTGGCACCACCCCCACCAGGCCCCATGTGAAGCTTGGATGCCGCCTCCTCCTCCTCCATACACACCACCAACCTGGATGGCTCTGCACCACTGATCACTGAAGTAAAGGAGAAAGTAAGTCGAATTGAGAGGAATACCTTGTTGACACCCAAACCCCCTAAGGATCAAGAGAAATTAGTGTATGTAACAACATACTCAACACAGAGCAACAGGATCAAAAGAATCATTCACAAACATTGGCACATGTTGAGTATGGACCCGAAACTCCAACAGCTGTTTACAGATACTCCGACATTTGCGTACAGGAACAATAGATCGCTACGGGGCAGTCTGGTGAGAGCAGACATCAGCACAACAAGAACCACAGAAACTACTTACAAGGGCACAGTCCCATGCTTAAATTGTCAACACTGCAGCAATGTGTTAAAAGGGAATAACATCAGACATCCACACACAGGAAAAAACATCGTATTGAAACACTCATGCACATGTGACTCGGCAAACGTGATTTATGGCTTGAAATGTCCATGTGGCTTGTTTTATGTAGGCATGACCACTAGAAAAGCAAAAGTAAGATGGTCGGAGCATAAATCAAACATTAGAACTAAGAATCTGAAATCTCCTGTAGCCCTGAATTTTTTAGAGGCCAGACATTCAATAGCACAGATTAAATTCGTAATACTGGAACAGGTTAAACCTAAACCCAGAGGAGGTGACACGACAAGAACACTTCAAGAAAGAGAAATGTGGTGGATTGAGGAACTTGACGGCCTTAGCCCTAGAGGAATGAATGTGGATTTTGACCTAATGTGCTACGTATGAAATGTTTTGATAAGTACTTCTGATGATTACCCTGGCAAATATGGGGATTGGGGCTTGAACCTGAGGCCCCGGTATTAAGACTTAGTGGTACCCAGCTCTAAGTAACCATGAAACAGAATGTGAACATCTATGCTAACATGATGGCAGAATGGTAGAGATTGTGAACGTTTATGGTTTACATGACGGCAGGATGGTGGAAGATATGTCATTCTTTGAGATTGCTTTTGAACATTAAAGTATCTACCATTGGTTCCACGACACATGTATCGCAGTTGGGCAGACATGGGGACCGGAGCAGACTAGTTCTGCGTGCTCCCCTTACAGCAGGACAGTGATACACTTTAACTCTTCTATCCCCAAGTATAGTGCTGATAACGTTTCATTAATTTTTTTATCAGTAAAATGTCACCTGTATATTGGCTCACTGGTCCATTTGAAGGATTAAGTGTCTTTGACAACTCCAGCTCGAGTCTCTTGAATTAATACGCAGCGCGAGGCCTCCTATCCGCAGTCATTATACGAACGGAGCTACGCTCTGGTTGTTTTACAGGATCATGCTTGACCAGGTGAACTACGGGCCCCGAAGCGCAGGGGCGGCATCCAATGCCTATCCCCTTTGCGCTTACACTAAAATTATGAACATTTCTGGACGATCGAGTAATACAGTGAGGCGACATGCGCAAAAGAGTAGCGCCTGATAGGTTGTATCGGCACTACTCGGCACGTAGAAACAGACATTGATCCCCAGGACACGGATGTACTGTAGCACGCATGCGTGGGAGATCAGTAGTCGGCACTGAGTGCTTACACTGCTCTCACCACGCATGCTCAATGAGATCGGTCTGAGATCGAACCGCAGTACATGGTTGTACTGTTATGCACATGCGAGGAAGAACAGCAGTCGGCACTAGGTGCCGACTCGGCTCTCCTTACGCATGCTCCATGAGTCTCCACGGGGGTATAAAATAGATTCCTCGAGTACCGGAGAAGTGAGATGCACTCCCTCTCCGGACTCAAGGAATTACGACGGATACACCGGACTAAGGGTTAAGGATGGACTCAAAGGTTGAGTAAATTGACCTGTTTGAGTAAGAAAGGTTGAATTTGGGATGCTTGACTCCTAGAACAGTTGGTTTTTACCAACTCAGTTAGGCTAATTTTATGGCTAGTGGTTATTTTGTAGTTTTAAGGTTTTTTTCAACGGTTTTAGGGACCAGTATGTTCGGGAGGCTTTGCATACATTTATAACTCTTGGCTATTTTTCACTTAATATTGTAGAAATTTACTGAATGGAGGAGGTTACAAACAATTCCATTGTTGTTTGTTTTTTTCTTAGAACAAACTTTTTTCTTTGAAGTGGACCCGCCTTGGGAGGGCATTGGCGTTACCCATTCGGGTTATCCTGTGATCGTCTGCAGTGGCAGTGCAGCACCCACAGTTGAGTTGGTTACTAGGTTTAGGAGCATAGACCCCGCCTCAGAGTTTACGAGGTTGGTTTTGGAGTTGTTTTGTATAAGTTTCTTGAGCTCTATCAAATTGATCTTTTTTCATACAAATGCTATGTGGATTTTGCCCTAATGGAGGGATTTTTCATGTTACCATTCACCATAGGTTTTACAATTGATAATGAACATATGTCCTGGAACCATTGGTATCTGCTGCCCTGAAGATGGACTGATTTACAGTCCGAAACGCGTCGGCTAAGAAACTCTATTTAATTGGTACCTTTTGGGATTGATAAACTGCAAATTGCTGGATTTGGGCGTTGATGGACATTTGGAAAAAGGGCCGGGGAGTGTCTGGTCCACACATTATTGCTCCTTTATAGGGAGAAGTTGATACCGAACTTGATGCTCATAAGACTCTCAGAAAGAAGTGTCTTGGAGTATGTGCCAGCGTTCTTCGTCTTTTCTTCATTAATTATGTGAATGAGGAATTTACTTGACATTATTTTGTCTAAATGGATTGTATTTATGCGTACACATTGAGAAATACTAATGACATATGTTTTCCCTTTTTGAAATCGAAATAAGACTAGTAAAAATTTTGTTTTTCCTTTTCAAACAAATGGACTGTGGAATTCGTTTTTGATTTATTCATTGACCAATTTGAGATTACACTTTGTGTGTTATTTTGTTTTAAATTGTGAATTAGACTGTTTACTTTAATTAAATAACGATTGAATTTGATTTGGGGGATGTTCCTCCCATTGGAGTGCACTGTGGACAGACAGGTAGCAGTACATGTCTCTTTTTCTTTTCTGCACCATCTTCTGCCATCGCAAGACCCTGTGGGGGCTCACCCGCCCCTTCCACTGCAGCTGTAGAGGCGGACGCGGCACCAGTCCCCTCGCTTTCGGATGATGGAATTTCCTGGTAGGGTGACTGGGCCTTGCATCGGCGGCCGGTGGAGGCATCTCTGCCGCTTTCCTCAACAGCGCCGTCTCCGCCCTCTTCTTCACTCACCGCTGTGTAAAGGGAGGCATAGAACACAAGCATCAGGGTACTGTACAATAGTCCCCTAGACACAAAGCAATATCACATGAGTGGCACTGTCAAACGTCACTTCCATCATGTCCCTCCACAACACATGGGTCAGTGAAGGCAACACATATGCAGAAATAGGCATGGCACATGCAACAAACATGCATCCATGTCCAAGGCACCGTAGAAACATCCAATGGTGGGTTGAAACTCACATGCATGGGACATGCTGATCACATGCACACACATCACCTGAGGGTCATTCATCTGGCCCCATATACCCCCAGACACTGTGGATACAAGGATGACTAAGCTGTATCAGTGAATCAACACATCGTCACAGACATATGTCATGCATCCATGGTGTTTACCAGTCACTCACACACTACTCAGACACACGGACATGTACACCAGGCATAGCCATGACAGCAGCACCCATCTCTAACACCACAAACATGTCCAAGTACAGACACAGGCATGCATACATGTGTGCATTCTGCATGCTGCTCCACATGATGCATTATAACACATACACCACCCATGTGGGTCACGCCTGACTGGACTCACATGCAGCACCATCATGTCCCTGCACACACACATCCATACATGACCCATGTCACACATACAGCCAAGCAGCTAACTACCACCACACTGCAACATGCACTGTTTTACACGGCAATGCATGGGCACTTACCGCTCGACTCCAGATGGGCCTGCATCCTGAGGATCTGGTGGTGAAGCACTGGATGAATCCGCTCCAAGACCCTCATCTGCTGGGTGACAAGCTGGCACCAGTGCCCCACTGCATCCTCTGCGTCTAAGAGGCACCGGGCCTTCTTGAGGGTCCTGGACTTGTAGTTCTTCCAGCGCTTCTGGACATGTTTGATCTTGCGGGGTGCCACCCCCTCCGGGTTGATGGCACCCACTATGTCCATCTAGATCCTCATCCGTCCTTCCTTGTCTATCACGATGATGAGAAGAGGGCATCATAATGCCCCAGGACTTGCTGCACCAGGATGCCAACTTCATTGGCAGTGAAGCTGGCAGCCCTCTACCTCTCTGCTGGGGGGTTGCAACTGGTGCCGGATGGTGTTGGTTCAACATGGCAACCCCTGAGGCAGGTGTGGGTGGGCAACTGGGTCCTGGGGCTGGGCTGTGGAGTGATGGAACACCAGTCGGGAGTCTTCTGTTCCAGCAGAGTTGGTCACAGCAACTGGACCCCTGCAGATGGCTGAAGTGCAGGCATCAAATGGCAGGGCACTGTTGGTAGCAGGCAGGCAGGCAGACAGGCAGCAGCAGATGGCTTGTAGGAGTCACCTTGCGGCTCTGGGGGGCAGGTAAATGGCCTTCTGGGCAGGAGCGTGGTCTTCTTTGTGTTGTCGCGTGGCCAGCTTGATGCAGAGTGAATCGGCACGTGAACAAAACAGCACATCAGCATGTAATTTGAGGAAAGGGCCTTAGCGTGTAAGTGCGTATGTGACGTAACACGCGCAGGCGTTTCCCTCGGCACGGGTGCATAGTGATTCAGCTCGTGAAAAACAGCCCAGCAGTTTGCTACTTGCTTTTCGTGGAGACCCACGCGTGTGTTGCTACTTTTGGTTGTTTCACGCACCATCACTACTTCACAGCGGATCAAGGATGTATCTCTTCTTTTGGCGGGGGTATTGGCTACGCGTGTTTCACATTACCACACTAGTCAGACGGTGAGTTGCGCACGCTATTTTTCCCACTGCGGGTCCCTCTGTGTATCGGGTACCCGTTTTCGAGGTCATAGTAGCCTGTGTGTCCCATGCGTATGTGTTTTTCGTGTCCCTGGGTGCCACTGCGTACTGCAGGAGGTTAATTCCGCACACATGGGCTACCGGGGGTTGTGTGCATGGTTTTACTGCAGTTTTGGGGTGCCTGAGTATTGCGTGACCCGTCACTTTATCACCAGGTTTACATACAGCCGTGCAGGCGCACAGGGGTGCTGTTAACATCTAGTACCCCACCCCCTTCACCCCAATTTCCCAGGACAATTGTCGTGTACACATCCCATTGGCACTACTACATCTGTGCAATGGTTGGGAGGCCACGAAAGGTGAAGGGCGCCTCAGCTGGGCATCCTCCATGTGGTGGGCATGGTCAGGGATGTGGCTGTGGTGACCAGGGAGTAGGGGGACTCCAGGGTGTCCAGGGTGGCTGCAGAGGTCGAAGAGGCAGGGGTGCACCACTTCGGCAGGATGTTCTGCCACGAGTTGGTGCAGTCATGCCACCACCCGCTGTGGTTCTGGAAGATGCAGCTCTTGCATCTGGCACCCATGTGACCCGGCAGTACGTTTGACCGACTGCCACGGGCCCAAGAGTAGTGGTAGCTGCAGGTGCAGCTGTGGCCACCACGACCCAGGCTCAATGTCTACCAGCGCATGCTGCGTTGGCACCTGAAGAGTCCCAGGATGATTTCCAGGTGGTCAGGAGGCACGTGGTAAGTGCACGCAGGGCTGCTCTGACCAAGGCACATGTCCCTGGGGTAGTGTTTTCATCTGCTGCCCCAAGCAGCTGGGTGTTGGCAACTCTATGGGCAGATGCAGCCAACACCACCCCGGATGTGAGTCTGCCAGCCAGGACAGTCTCGGTCAGTGACCTTTGCACAGCGGACGTTGCTGTGCAGGGTCCAGTCAAGAGAACCCAGCAGCCACTGACAAAAGTCAGGGCTTCCATCTTAGTTCCACCTGCCACTCCCTTGGTTCAATCCACCAGCTCCACTGCCCCTTCTGACCAGGGCAGCATTTGCCAGTCAGGGTCCGGATCACTGCCCAAGAGGAGGAAGGTTGCACCTGCACAACAGGCTGGGACCCCAGACACGGCTCCGGCCTCCGGCACGTTGAGGAAGAAGTCTTTCGGCAAGCAGGAACTGGACTTCCTTGTGGGCTACATGTCGGAACACGACCGTGATATGGTAGTGGGCCCAAATTGTCACACTACGCCTGCCCAGCGTTGGGAACACTGGGAACTTGTTGTGTAGGGTGTTAGTTCATTCAGACATGAGGTGCGCACAGCTCAGGAGTACAAACAGTGTTGGGATGACCTCCAACGCTGTGCTAAGCTAAAGTGTACCTCCAATTATGCCATGACTCGGGTGACTGGCAGTGAGCCACCACCTGAGGTGGAAGAACTCACTCCGCACAAGGTGATCGCTACGGAGTTCATACCGGCAGAATTTGTCCAAGGAGTGGGAGAGATGCTGGATTTTGACACCCCGACCAGTGAGTGTTGTTGCGTGTTTGTCCACGCCATGTGTGGTTTGCTTGTGCGATGTGTTGTGCTTGACTACCATTACATGCTATGTGTACATGGTTCTCATGTGCGAATCATGCAATGCTTCACTAATGCGTGCCTGCTGTGCAGCATGCTGGACATGTAGTGCAGACAGGGACTGTCCTCATCACCACACTTGCACCCTACTCGCATGCTAGTCACCCGGCTGCCCCTCTGGTCCATGTTCCAGCTCACTGGCCCTTCTGCATGTAGCCTGGGGTGTCTTTCCACTCAGCACTCGGACTATGTCATTTCATGACTGACGTGCATGTGTGTTCTGCCTGCATGCGGGTACTCCACGTAGACATGCTCCCTTGCTCCTCCACCCCCTGCTCCACTATTACACCATTGCACTGGTGGGTAACATGTTGGACTACTGCAATGGCCTGTTCAACGCTCCTGTGTACATGCACACATCCCCCTGCCAACCTGCCAGACACATACTGTGGGGCACATCCTTTGTCCTTGATGCAGGTTGTCTCACTCGGACTGTGCAGATGGCAGATGCTCTGCAAGGACATGAGTGCCCATTCATGCTCCATGTGCATTCCATGCATGCCCCTATGTGTCCTTGGCAGGAAGATCATTGCAGTACGTGTCCAGGATGACATACATTTAATGGCATGTAATCATCCATTCCATGCTCACTCTGGCTCAGTCCTGCATCACGCACATGTTTAGGGTGTCATAGTCTGTGTGTGGCACAGACCCCCCTGTTTCAGGCCCCCTGACTCTGTTCAACTGGTGTAGTGCCTTCTGGACAAATGGGTGTACTACAGAGGGGTCATCATGTGTCCTGTTTATTGTCCCATTCTCATCGGCTGTGTTGTCAGTTGACTCAGATGATGCAATTGATGCTACTCAACACTGTCTGCCAATACACAGTTCTCTGGTCAACCTTTCACTGCCATGATATGCCTCCCTGCATTTTCACTAAGGGGGGTGAGGCTTTCCTGCAGCCATGCAACCCATTGCAGGCACATAGGACATGATGCCTGACCTTGCCTTAGCACTGCCTTCATGTTTATTGATTGACATCATAATGTACTTGTTGACGTAGATTGTTGGTTATGTAAACATGTTCTGCACTGCACCAACCCACTTCTGAGCCATGTTACACCGTTCTACATGCCGACTCACTGCTGCAATGTCCAAGTGACCTGGCATGTATGGTCAGATTGTCATCCCTTCACTGTCATGAAAGGCATGGGCACAGGTGCATCCTGTGACACATGTACTCAGTATAGGAACACTCTAGTGGGTGTTTAGCAAAGTTATTTGGTCAATCTGCAGCCTATACTATCTGGTATAGGCTGCAGATAGAGTATAGCCTGCTAATCGGGCTGTAATGACTCCATCAAAGCAAGTAGTGTTGTAGCTGCTTGCTTTGCTGTATAGGATGCTGTTCATAATCACCATATGGGTCTATATGGACACAGGTGTTTTTGAAAGCGTTCACAGGTTCATGTGCAAGCAGCTTCAACGTTGTGTAGTGCAACATTGAGGCTACTCACTTATGTGTGTGTGATACTGAATATTCACACATGTGTCCTCTGCAGCTTTTTTGTTCAATGACTCATATATAGTTGATTAAAATTAATGCTGCTGAGATTTCAGCATTGCGCCCGTTATGTTCAACTGGCACAATCCTGAAGATGCACTGTAGTGCAGTATGTGTACACCCAGGCCCGCTAAGCAATTCTGGTGGGGCCTGGCCGTGATGATTTGACATACTGAATAATGGTTTAGGGCACAATCAATGCACAATGTGCTCAATCAGGCACTGAGGGTTGTCCTGGAGGCTTTGTGGCTGGCAGCTCGGACCGTACTGGGCATTATGGTCCCTCATGCCTGGTTGCAGGCCCTCACTTTGCACGGGACATTCACTATGTCTACATGGCCCATGACGCCCAGTGCGGGCCGAGCTGCAGATGGGTGTAGCTATATTGGTGATGTGATTTAGTGATGTGTACATGCATATTATATGTTACTGGGTGTGTTTGGAATCACTAGCAGCTGTGGCCATTTGGGAGTTCAGACATGCTTATGGTATGTGCCATCTCTTTGTTGCCATCTATCATTTCTGCCTATGACATGTGCCTGACAGAGGTGGTGTGTGATGGAGGCGATTTAATACATTCAGTATATGTGTAGGCTTCGTTATTTACACACATCCATTTCTGCATTTGGGATGTGTTTGCATATCAATGTCACTGGATGCATGCCGGAATTTCATTTGTATGTGACATATCTGCTTCATGTGTTGGCTGTCGATGAGATGTCTATGTGTGTGTGGGTTATGAGCTTCTGACATGTGTACTCATGTTTGTTTTGTCCACATTACAGATGATGACGCAATGGAGCCAGAGGATGGTTATGTCATTCCTGACACAGGGTTGCTATTACATCAGCAACCCAGCACAAGTGGGGGTTGTGGGGTGGTAGGCCACGAAAACCCACTTGTGCTCCAGACCATCGTGTCCAGGGCTGCCAATCAGTCTAGCTCAGATGATCACTCTGACAACGATGTTGAGTTGGATGCACGTCATGTCCATTCGTTGACGGTGAGTGATTCTGATGTGGACGATCTTCTGTCTGTGACACCTGCACTGAGGGGTCAGACGATGTTGGAACCTCCGCCTGTGGTGGATTGGGACACACGGTCACACTCCACACCAGTTGCTGATGTGCCTGAGGCTTCATGTCAACAGAGGGATTTAGTCCTGCAGCCGCGGGTGGTGCCAATCCAGTGAGGACCACGGCTCCTTGGACCCCATGAGGGTCGAGTCCAGCAACGCGGTGGCCGTGCACCACCGGGGTATCCTCAGTGGGAGCCATCTATGTATGCCAATTCCGAACAACAGGGGGAAGCTATTGATAAGATCACTCAGAGCATGGAACGTGTGGCCCAATCCATGCTCCCCCCTGCTAGGCAGGTGGATCTCAAGCAGCGGGCAGCACAGTCCACAGCCCACTCGCTCAGGCTGGACATGGCGGCCTCAGACAGGGCGCGCCGGGCTGAAATGGTGTCTCTGCGGCAAGCACTTGCTGCTCACGCAGAGGCACACAGGAAGGCCCTGAGGGATGACCATCAATCCCTCACATCTACTCTGGGTGTGCTCAACATGTCCCAGAGGAAGCGGTCAGAGGAGAGGTTGGAGCAGCTTGAGAATACCATCTCAGCTGAGCTACATGCATGCCGGGAGGTTCTCCGGATGTCATGCGAGGCCATGCAGAAATAACTCTGTGTTACACGTGCTACCTTGCAAGAGGGAGCATGCGTATCACTTGAGGTGTTGCATGCATGACTTATCTCCCACACAGGTCAGGCCGTGCAGGCATTGAGCCCACTGAGGTTTTTTATTAAAATCTCAGCATCATCGCATGTGGGTGTTGAGGTGCACCCTGTACCTCCCCCCTCCTGGGTGCCTCCCCACCCCCGGGTCATATGTGGCAATTTTTTATTGTTAGTTTCATTAGTTAAATTAGTTTACAATTGTTTGTTTATTGTGCATTCATGTGACGTGTCGTGCTTTGTGGCTTTTGAAAGCATCCACTGTCTGTTCTAGCTGGGCCCATTCAAGCTTGTCTCGTGTATGTGTTTGTGGCTTGGGCTCCTGACACATATGCCACTCCTGCTTCCCCTATCCATGGGCTTGCAAGGATGGTTCGGTGTGACAACCATTTACACAAGGGCATTGGACTTTCGTCATATCTGTGGCCTGTCTGCTGCTGTACTACTTGTGGTTACACCCCTAGTTGGGTTAATTGATCAATTTTGGTGAGTACATTTTTGAACTGTCCATTTATTGATGTTGATTGTGATGTATGATCATTTCTTGCCTGTATACGTGCTTGATGCACTTCATGCTGTAGAAGGTAGCCTGCACCCTTTAGCTGTCAAGGTCACACTGATGGTGGGAGGGGGCTGGGTTTTGACAATGTTAAGTTGGTATGTGTTGAGTTCAGTCCCTGGGGATTGTGGCAAAGGAGGATGCATTAGGAATGTTACCCAAGCGGCACAACTCACGGTCCAGTCCTCATCTGAGATGTCCACCGATACTACTACTATGCTCCCTTCCGTTTAGATGGCACGTTGTAGCTGTCTTCCCTCTTGGACTTTGATGGTGCCTGACGGTGCAGTTTTCCTACTGGACTACAGCTCTTTTACTTGTTTTTCACAATCTGTTGTCTTTAGTCCCTGTTTTTCTTCCCTTGTTGCAGATCTGTCCGCCAGTCTCTCGGGCAGGTATTTCCACGTACTCTTACACTGCCTCGGTTTGCCTCAGTACACTTCTGTTCAACAGCATCTCTCTTTCGCTCCTCCTGTCTTTCATCTATTACAGCCATGCCTTTATGTTGACTTTTGGCTTTTACCAATGCTATTCAAATGTTGTGGCTCTTAACTTGCTGTCAGCTGTTTCCGGCTATCTCGCATTCACTCTGCCTTTCCAGACTTGTGCTGTCTCTGCCTTTCTTTGTTCACGCTATCAAGTATTGATTGGGTTTCAGCTCAACCATCCAGTTGTGCCAGCCTCCTTGGTTATTTTCTACTCAAGTTCCAGCTCTACCTGTCCGGGTACAGACCGTGGGGTTGCGTGGGAGGAGGTCAGATGTAGGTCTCAGACATGGCCCAGTAACAAGCAGCATTAAGACACACACAGGGAAGAGATTCCAGCCTTATAAAAGCCTTTTATGCCCTTTCTACAGGAAAAGGAGACCCCAGACTACCTTTACCAGCAGACACCGGGCCAAGAACTACAAAACCCCGCCGACGTTGGGTGGGGCACACGTACGCATGCACGTGTGATCAGAAGCACGGGGCTTGTGCTCTGACATCCAACAGCAGCAGACGTGTTTCCAGGAGCTCTGAGCAAGGGGAGCAGCACGAGGGGCCACGCCCCAGCCGACCTTCCTACAGGCCCCTTGCACATGCAAGCTAAGTAGCGCCAATGCTGGGGAGCTTAGCCATGCATTGGGGAAGACGTGCACAGTACAGCAAAGCCGTGATGAGGAGAAAATGCCAAGAAGCTTTCCAAGTTGTCTGGGGCACACGCAGGGGGCGTCGCCCATATCCTCGAGTCACCCCTGCTCCAGAGAAGCTAAGTTATTAGCACAGTAGCGTTCCTAGCCACAACATAATTCCATGCAAGGGGGGGCACCCAGTGACGCACAAACTCGAGTACAGTGCATATCATTAGCATATGCAATTAGCCATGTGTGCTGCCTATAGAAAGCCGCGGCTGGCAGAACGCAACTTGTATTGAAGTCGCACCTCGCCACATGCGGCTAGCAGCACATCCAAGGCCCATTTTATCATGTGTGATTCTTAACACATGGTCTTCCATTTAACACGGGGCCACGTGCAGCTACCTTACCGCATTAACAGTGTATAAACCATCACGGGGCTAGCAAAACTATACGAATGAAGCAGCAGACAAGAGTGCGTGTTTGGGGAGAAGTCACTAAGTCCGAGGCATGAATGGTGTTATGTGTGTGTGGGGGAAACACACACAGAATAGTAACTCACACTCTCGTTGCAGCATTGAACTGCTTACCAGACCAGAGAGTGCGCAGGCAGGAGGCCAGCACTCACCCCAAAGATAAGTCTCTCTTTGGCTCGACTTTGAGGCATTTTGTACAATGTGCATGTAGTACATGGTTTCTCTGATTGAGTATGTGTAATTGTCAAAAGTTGTATTTTGTATTTTCCCCACTTTCCCTTGCCCATCCACCTCCCCTCTCCTGACCCTCTTTCTGGTTATCCTAAATATCGATGCCTATCCAACCAATGGATCCCTAACCCTCTTTCCCCGCCGGGGTCTCGGAGGCCTGTGTAAGTTTTACCTTGGAGGTGCGCAGACCACGGAGGGGGTGGTTGGTTCATGCCACTCCTGCGCCTGGAGACCGGAGCTGTGACACTACCCATCAGTTGTGGCATCCTCATTGATTACTGTGTACTGAAATTGCTACCCATCCTGTTGAACCATTGTTGAACTGTGCTACCTTGGTAGTTATTCTATCATACTGCTTGGACATGTTCTTGGCCATTCAGCGACTTCAACTCATCTACTGGAGACTCTTCCAGGGTTTTTTGGTGGCTACAGGCTTTTTCCCTGGTTTGGGGTTTTGGCTCCTTGGAGTTCTCTGCGATTTGGTATTTTTACCAGTCAAGGTGGCCTCTGAGGGGGCTGGACCCTATTTACATGAAAGGAGTGTAAGTGTTGCTTGTCCTTTTTATATGATGCTCAAGGTGTAATCCCAACACAATGGCTTCTTACTGTGCTGTGTGCTGAGTGGTGTGTTGCAGGAGACACACACAGCACACAGGTTTGGGATTTGCAGATTTGGATTGGCCAATGTGCATGCCAACAGGCATTCTGTCTTTTGTTGATGGTACCGCTGGTGGCATGCATTTGTGTATGACTTTGTATGTGTGGGAGGTTGTTGGTCAGTCATTTCATCTGATTCCATGTCAGTGTTATTGTCTCAGGTCTGTTTGCATTTATCATGTGTCACATTGTATCTAATTGGTCATGTGTTGTGCTTTTGGTTTGCACTTTTGCTGTTGCATGCCATGTCATGGAATGGCCGACAAGGGTGATGTAGGTTGGGAGGGTTTGGGTGACATACAACTGATTGTCATGGCCTGTTTTGCAGGGGGGTGGTGTGATACACACCTTGCATGTGTTCCTTTTGGTCACACAGGATTGATTATGTTTAAGTAGCTAGGGATGCACACAATGTAGCACTTCTGTGGCAACATTCTCAGGGTTTTAAGGTTGTGACAGTTGACTGTCTCTTTGTCATTATTGATTGTCACCTGGTATGTGCCAGGCCTGTGTGCACTCCGCAGGGGTGGGAGTTTAGGTGAAAAATGTGGCCACAAGCTGGGTCCGGGCTGCCTCGTCATGTGCCCATTACCCTCCCATAAGCAGTGCCTGTGCCTGTGGTTTGGGATGTGGGGGCAGCACCATGTCCACCGGTACACCCCGCCATGTTGCAACATTGTGCAGGACACATGCTGCCACAATGATCCTGCACAATACTGGTGGTGCATATAGTAGCTGCCCACCAGAGCGGTCAAGGGAGCGGCAGCGTGACTTACCTGGGGTGGTGTGTTGGGGTTCCGTATTGGCATCATCATGTGGTTGCTCAGAGGGTAGGCACTGTCCCCTAGGACGGTGAGGATGGTTGTCGTATTTGTCTGTGTGTGACATGCATGCATGTGCACAGACATTTGTACTCACCAATGAGCCATGTGTCGCCATGCTTCCCAGCTTCCAGGTCCCAGCTCAGGGCGGACATTCTGTATATGAAACTGTCATGTGTAGACCCAGGATAGTTTGCATAGACAGAGGTGATGATTCCATGGGCATCGCATACAACCTGTACGTTGATGGAATGCCAGTGCTTCCGGTTTCGATAGATGTGCTCAGTGGCCCTAGGTGGACATAGGGCCACATGGGTGCAATCTATGGCACCAAGCACTTTGGGGAAGTGTGCCACCCTGTAAAAGTCCTGGACCATGGCCTGCCTTTCTGCGGGTGTTCTGGGCATGTATATGTGCCTGTGGACTGAGGGGCGTGCAGTGTTGATTGCCAACACCTGGTGTAGGCAGCGTGACTGCGTGGGCTGTGAGACACCCCCAACTATTGCAGTTGTCCGCTGAAATTACCCAGTGGTCAAAACATGCAGGACATTGAGCACCTTTTCTAAAGGGCTCAGTGCTTGAAAGCACAAGGTGGGTGATGTGAGGTCATCCTCCCACTTTAGTGACCAGGTCTAGGATGATACGAGGTGGAAACCTATACCTGTCATAGACCTCGCCATCAGGCATCCCAAAAAGGCTGGTCCTGGCCAAAAAAATGTGGGCCTGGTTATTCTCCTCCTCCTGCGGTGTCCCACGATCAGTGCTGCGAGAAATGGGACATTCATCGTAGCTGTATATACGTGTTTGATGTTTGCACGCACTTTTATACTGCGCGGGGACGCTTCCGCCTGCCTTCGTGTAGCGGACGTGTTTACGCCTGTGTGTGTCTTTTTGCATGTGTGGGTTTCCTGTATTCAATTCCATGAATACGTGTTGTTCGCGCGCGTCTGGGTGTTCCGTATATTTCCCAGCAGTACTTCCCCAGTTACACCTTCATTTTCACGCGTTGTTCCCTATTCCGCATGTTCCACCCACTTTTTGGTGTGTGTGCTATATGTTGTGCGCTTTCGCTGTGCGCGTCGCGCATGGTGTTTGGGATGTCGCAGTGATGTGTGCACTCGTGTGCACCACCCGCGGATTTCACACATACCGGGAAAAACACGCACAGGGCCTTGCATGAATTGCACGTTTGCACATGAGCTTGCTTTTTCATGCTTGCGCCCATGGGCGTAGGACATGGTGGGGGCAGGGGGGACAGATCCCCCCCACAATTTTACGTGGGGGGGATGTAATGCCATTTATCCCCCCCAGAATATGGGTTTGGTGTGTCGTGCAAGGATCTGTTTTTGAAGTGGGGGGAGGGGCTGCTTACTATGTAAGCTGCCCTCTCCCCCCTGGCCCCCAAAGCATGGGGGCAATACCATGGGGGCAGATGGGTGATTATCTTCCCCCAGGGAAGGGGGGCAAACAAAAAAAATGATTATTTTTTTTAAACATAGTTTTGGGTGGGGTTGGTGTGGGTGGGACCACTAGCCACCAGGGATTTTTGCAAGGGGGGTGGCCCTCTCCCCCCCCACCCTAAGTGGATGGGGGCCACCTTATGTAGCCCTCCCTGGGGCAGATTTCAGCCCCTGAGAGGGGTACATGAGATGCCCTCCATCCATTTGGGGTGGGGGGGAGAGGCCACTGCAAATATTGGCAGAGCCATCCCTCCCAAGCCTGGGGCAGTATGTTTTGACTCCCCCCCTGGGGGCAGATGGCCACACATATGTGCCCATCTGCCCCTAGGGAAGGGCAAAACAAAAAGATATATATTATAACTTGTTTTGAGTGGGGGCGGGGGTGGGTCCACTAGACCACCAGGATTTTTTGTGTTTGAAAGGGGGTGCCCCCCCACCTTAAGTGGATGAGGGGGCACCTTATGTAGCCCTCCCTGGCGGCAGATTTTTGCCCCTAGGAAGGGGTACATGAGATGCCCCCATCCATTTGGGGTGAGGGGAGAGGCCACTGCAAATATTGGCAGAGCCACCCCACCCCCCAAGCCTGGGGCAGTACGTTTTGCCACCCTCTGGGGGCAGATGGTCACACACATGTGCCATCTGCCCCTAGAGAAGGGCAAAACTAAAATATATATATTATAACTTGTTTTGGGTGGGGTCCCACTAGACCACCAGGATTGTTTGTGTTTGAAAGAGGGGTGGCCCTCTCCCCCCACCCTAAGTGGATGGGGGCACCTTATGTAGCCTTCCCTGGGGCAGATATCTGCCCCTAGGATGGGGTACATGAGATTCCCCATCCATTTGGGGTGGGGGGAGGCCACTGCAAATATTGGCAGAGCCACCCCCCAAGTGGGGGCAGATGACCACACACATGTGCCCGTCTGCCCCTAGGGAAGGGTCAAAACAAAAATAAAACAAATTATAACTTGTTTTGGGTGGGTGTGGGGGACCACTGAACCACCAGGGATGTTTTTAGTGGAAAGGGGGGTGGCCCTCTCTCCCCACCCCAAATTGATGGGGGCATCTCATGTAGCCCTCCCTGGGGGCAGATTGCTAGCACAATCTTCCCCTAGGAAAGAGGCAAAACAAAAATAAAAAAAAAAGATAACTTGTTTTGGGTGGGTGTGGGGGTCACTAAACCACCATGGATGTTTTTAGTGGAAAGGGGGGTGCCCACGGGTATCTTCTTTTCAGAAATGCATGGAGTACTCTGTTTTCCTTGGAGGCTTCGACACCCTAGGCCCAAATCTGTAGGTTGTCCACATGAGCAAAATCTGCTTTGCTGAAAGGCTTGGGGTTATCAGGGGGTTAGCCTTTTCCCTTTGCGCCGAGGTAGGTGCATCCACACATGTGAGGTACGGTTTTTGTCGGGACACCTGTGGGAGCGCGGGAAGGTAGGACATCTGTTGTTGGCGGCGTGTTTCGGTGGGTGGGCAGAGGGAAATGTATCTGAAATTTGGTGGGAAAAAACACAATTTTCAGACATTTCACTCTGGCCACCCACTGAAACAGACCGCCAACAACACATGTCCTACCATCCTACGTTCACACAGGTGTCCTGAAAAAAACGGTACCTCACATGTGTGGGTGCACCTATCTGGGCGCAAAGGGAAAAGGCTAACCCACTGGTAATGTCAAGCCTTTCGGCAGAGCAGATTTTGCTCATGTGGCAACATACAGATTTGGGCCAAGGGTGTCGAAGCCACCAAGGAAAACAGGGAACCCCATGCATTTCCAAAAAGAGGACACCCATGGGAATCCACAGAGGTCTGACTTGCGCGAATCGCCCCAAGAATGTATTACCCACAATCCCCGGCAAAGTCTGAAATTTGGTGAAAAAACTACAATTTTCAGACATTTCACTCTTGCCACCCACGGAAACACGCCGCCAACAACACATGTCCTACCTTGCCGCGTTCCCACATGTGTCCCGACGTAAACGGTACCTCACATGTGTGGCTGCACCTACCTGGGCACAAAGGGAAAAGGCTAAACCACTGGTAACCCCCAAGGGTTTGGGGAGACAACCTACAGATTTGGGCCTAGGATGTCAAAGCCACGAAGGAAAACAGGGTACCCCATACATTTCCAAAAAGAAGACACCCGTGGGAATCCACAGAGGTCTGACTTGCACGAATCACCCCAGAATGTATTACCCACAATCCCAGACAAAGTGAAAATTGTGTTTTTTCCACTAAATTTCAGACTTTTTCAGGGATGGTGGGTCATAAATTATGGGGCGATTTGCGCAAGTCAGACCTCTGTGGATTCCCACGGGTGTCTTCTTTTCGGAAATTCATGGGGTTCCCTGTTTTCCTCCGTGGCTTTGACACCCTAGGCCCAAATCTGCAGGTTGTCCACATGAGCAAAATTCCTGAAAATCTGATGTGTGAAAAGACTTGGGATTACCAGTGTTTTAGGATTTTCCCTTTGCACCCAGGTAGGTGCACCCACACATGTGAGGTACCGTTTTTGTCGGGAAACCTGTGGGAACGGGGGAAGGTTGGCCATGTGTTGTTGGCTGCGTGTTTCGGTGGGTGACCAGAGTGAAATCTGTGGAAATTGTTTTTTTTTTCCTGTCATTTTCCCGATTTCCCCCCAAACTATGGAATCCTTCCCTACATAGTTGTTGCATGACCTGCACAAATCACCCATTCCTAAACTTGGAATATTGTCTACTTTTCAGAAATGTATGCCTTTCTTGCTTCCCATTCAGCTTTCCTACCCTTTTTTTCCTTTCTGTCCACGCATGTCCTTTTGGACAAAAAACGCCACAATCTCCTACCTCTCACAAAATAGCTGATTAGCATATCAAAATATGTTATTTTGGTTTCCACTCAATCTGTTCGTGGAAGCCTGGAAAATGGTGAATCCAGCACAGCAATCCATTTGTTCCTAGCTCTTACAAGGAAAACACCACAGGCTTCTTTGTACAACATTTTATTGGCCTTTTCTGGAGAAAAAAAACAAATGTTCTCCGTTTTGGTTATTTTCTCTCACCCCCCTACAGCAAACTAGGATTGCTGGGTGGCGTTACGACCACCTACATGTGGGAAAAAAGCAGCCAAGTTTGGCCAAGATATCTCATGTAACAAAGAAGTTACAAGGGATTGAATGGCGACATACCGAAATCACCAAAAAAGGCCTTGGCACTGGGGGGAACTACCCATGGCAGTTAAGGGGTTAAGACAGCAAAGCCCCAGAGGAGAGATCATTTGTAAGATAGCTCAGTTAGTTAATTCTCCAAATGCAGATTGTGCACAGGAATATGTAACACCTGTGTTCAGCACCTGGCTTAATCTTCCGGTGGGATAATAGAGTGAATGCATTTAGCTTCCGATGCAACACAGCATTTTCCAGGTCAATTGGTTCAGAAAAAGTGGTGGAAAACACTATTACTGTCACTTTTCTAATTGGCCAGATTTTCGTGCATTTTCTGGGTGGAGTTCGGGAGCCGAGTGGACACACCAGGGCCCCCTGTATTTCCCACTCCACCAGACAAATGCGGCCTTACTGCCAGCATGGATTCTCATGCTGGAAATAAGGAAAGGGATTCCTCTGGGATCTGCTTGGAAATTAAACCTGGTAAAAACGGACAGAGTCAGAGGAAGCCATTGTCAATTCCGCCAGCAATCGCTAATTGCGCGAGGTATTTACACTCTTCCAAAGTGAAAAAGCATGTGATTTCACCTGCCTTTTACGCTAAAATCTTCCATTTTGTCACGGAAAAGTAAAAACGTGCACCAATGGAAGTGGTCCACGCCATGCAGTTTACTATGCGCCTTGATGCTTAGGGGTTTTGCGTGATGCTACACATGTAATAAATAAATAAATACATTTAACATGACCCCAGATAAATGCCAATTCGTGATCAGAATGAGTGAGCATGGGATGTCGCTGACAAGAGGGTGTCCTGTGCTTCTTGAGTGTGTTGGCAAATGCCCTTAATTGCCATCTCGCGTTAAGCATGTGCTTAAACCCATCAGTGTGGATTGCGCAATAATAAGTCAACAGAGGTATTTCAAATGGCCAATTTCGCTCTTTGGGTGACATTGTCAAAATGGGAGAATGTTGCCCAGCATGTGCCACTTTCTCTGCAGAGTGAATTGTGCCCACCCCGAGGAAGAAGTGTGAAAAACCTACAAGGGCACTGTGCCCTGCTCTTTCTGTGTGTGTGTTCCCCACAGGGCGACAGATGCCAACTCAGACATGAGTAAGTCTCAGGTGACAAGCCTGTACTCTAGTTGATGTGGCAAAGGATTCCAGACTCCTTAGGCTGATAACATTAGTAGCATTGAGTTGCATGCCACCTGACAGGTATGTGTGATAAAGTTACAAAGCAGAGCTGTTAGTGGGCTAAAGCAGGAGGCAATGTCTACCCACCCTCAAAGGGTACGTACAACCAAAAGTAATAGGCCCCTCCCCCCATCATGGATGTAGGGGCCTGGCTCCAAACCAGGGCAAGAATGCCCTCCAATCATCCATGCCCACGAGTAGTGTACCCCTCGTGCTCCCGGAACCCTGTTGAGCAACCTCTGTGCTTTCCAGGTGATACTAACGTTATTTAAAGCCAGAAGTCTAAAAGGTAATCGCTTGATTGCAGCTGGAAATTAGCTCCTAGCGTGATCAAAATGTCTTAACCAAGTGTGACATCATCCCCTTCATTTATAAGCAATATGTGTGTTCTCGCGTTTCTTCATCCACTGAATTACTGTTAGAAACAAAGGCGAGAGTTGTGTCTCTTGTGCAGGCATTAGGAAGGCAGTTACCAGCCTCTGGCATAATATGCCATGTTCTTCCAATATTGGCTAGCTGTTGCCCTCTTATGGCCAGGTAGAACCATCATGGCAGTGACTGGCAAATGCCTTTCCCCTGCAGACAGAAAAGCGTAAATAAGAGGCCAATTCAAGACACAGAATAGAAGTTAAGACAGACTGCAGCTGCCATTGCTGTGTTAGGGAGAATATGTTGAGTGTTCAAGCAAGGAAGTATGTATTAAGCAAGCAAGCAGTGAGACAAGGGAGAGGCAAAGAAAGGCCAGAGGGGCTCTTTGAATAATGTAACAGGGCAGAGGACCCATGCTCTACCGTCCTAGTAACATATGAGAGAATCAAATAGATCAGGCTTTGCAGGAAATGCTAAACGAGAAAGGAACAGAGTCCAGCTCTGCATTCAGAATAACAAAAGCAAAGAAAGGCTAGGCTCTGAAGCCAGCATGAGATGGAATAAGAGGGACCAGACTCATCATGGGAGGCTGGCCCGGCCCTCGCAGGGGCGCTAGAGGGCCAGCCTACACAGCGGGCTGCCCCTCTGGCCACCCCCCTGGGTCAAAATACACGCCACCTACTAGGCATTCCCCGGGTCTGACACATCTGGCCACAGACCTGGGGAGTGCTTATAAGGGGGTGGGCTTGCGATCGCTCATCCTCCTTGTTTGCTGTACCCTCCCGGAGGACAGTCAAAGCAGCAACATCACACACCTGGTCCCTCTACTCCCATAACAGGGCTTACTCAGAGGTACAAACAAGATTTCCTCTTTCTTTGAAACCCCCATCTTTACATTCCAAGAGACACACACACGTCACATTTCCCCACACAAAAAAAGTAGCAACTTGCAGTTGGTAGAAAAGGCTTCAATTCCTTCATTTGGCAGGCATCCACTTACTCCTCTTAACGAGCTGGCGTCCTAGCTGTGGCCCACTGGAAGTGATTGTTATTTCCTCTCTCTTACCATGAGCTCATAGTCAGATGAAAAATCCAGAAATGCAACATACAAAAACATGTTCTTTGCTGCTGCATCCTTTCATTGTCTTCTGTTTTCTTTTCTTCTTTTCTCTTGTTTTACACAGTGATATTTGTAATTTAATACGTACTGCTATTTTAATTCTAATTTTGTGAAAAGTCGAGTTCTTTGACTAAAACACAATAAATAAATAGATAAATAAAGAAAGAAAAGTCCCCCAGATGTCCCCTGTTCCCCCCCAGATTTTACGTGTCTCCTACGCCCCTGCTTGCGCCACAAATTTCGGTGCACATTTGTTCCATGAATCGGCCTCAAAGTATTTCCAAAATGTTGATGTACATTAGTGCACCATTATAAACATGCGCCAAGATGTTGAGACATTACGCCTGTGCACTATTCGCACGCCTATGCAAGATAGTGATGCTGTGAACTATCAAAGCCCCTCTTCATTATGAGGAAGCTGTATGGTAGCACTGCATCACTGCGCAACATTAAAGGCCCTTTACTGCGCTCTGCGGCACTATGCTTGTGCACCCTCTCCAAATTGATATTATATATTGATCATTATTAACGCTCCTACCAAGAATGTCGAGGCTGTATATATCTGCGACTTCACTGTCCCTCCCTAGGATACTGGTGCGTTTTTATCAGAGAATCGTGGAAGTACCTCTCCGAGGTGCTGATTTTGTATTTCTGCGCACCATTGAAGTCTGTGACAATGGCTTTATGGTTATGTGAGACACAAATCCCTCTTAATTTAAAGACTTTAACCTGCTTAAGCTGTGTCGGCACCATTAAAACTCCTTTAACGTTGCCGATGCTGTATTGTCTGTGCAAAATTAAACGGTCTGATGTTGCATGTCAGTGCACAATGCGCACTTCTCTCCGAGGGGCTACTGGACTGAATGTGCCTGTGCACAATAAACACCCACAGCTCTCGAGCTGATGTTCGAAGAATGCGAAGCACTTACGACTTTCGAAAAAGTGCTGACGCTGCACTGTATGTTTGTCAAACATTACCACTGCTCTCCAAGGTGCTGATGCGGCGTACGTTTGTACACAATTAAAACCCTTCTCCAAGGTGCTGATATCTCAAGCGACTAATGCACAACTAACGGGTCTGGCCATTGTGCTGATGCTCAATGACTCTGCAACATTAACCCTCCTTGCCAGCGTGCTGATGCTGTACATGGCTGGGCGCAATTAAAACCCTTCTTCAAAGTGTTGATATTGTTTATCTGTGCACAATTAAAGGCCCCCCCGAAACAGCGTGGCTGAATGTCTGTGAACTATTAAATCCACCCTCCAAAGTGATGATAGTGTGAGTGTGTTCACTATTAAATACATTCAACATGGTGCTGGAACTATGATGGCCCCTCTCCATGGTGCTAAAGTTGTATGCCTACGCAACATCAAAGCTTAATTCTAAAAAATATATACTTTATGTCTGCGTAACATTTCATACCAACTCAAATGCGTGTGCACCTTTAAAGCCCCTAACCAAAGCGCTGATGATGTACGTATGTGCACCAATAACCCCCCTGATCAAATAATGACTCTGTATGTATGCACCCCAAAAGACCCACAAGATAGTGAAGCTGTCAGTGTGCGTTAAAGATTCTCTCTGCAGCACTGATGGTGGGTTGTCTAACTCCAGTCCTCAAGAGCCGGAAACATGTCAGATGTTCAGGATACCCCTTATGAATATTCATTAGATACGTGTGCATACAATGATTCTAAACATATGCACATTTCTTCTTATGAATATTCATGTGGGGGTATCCTGAAAACCCATCAGGATTCCGGCCCTCGGGGTTTGCAGTGGGACAACCAAACGCAGCTTGAAAGAACCTCTCCAAGCTACTGGATGTAGGCCTGTGCACCATTAATGTTCGACACAAATATGCTAGCGCTGCATGTCGATGCACCAGTGAAGCACTTCTAAAATAGGAGTAAAAATCTTCACCAACCATCCAGCATATAATTCTCACCCTGCAATGGGGAGCGATCATGCATCCCATACGCTCAATCATACTCTAAAACACACACATCCTGTAAGGCACCCACAACCTGGGGAAGGAAAACCACATCTTTGGAATCTAGCAGCAGGATGCCACAGCCTGTTATCCTCACATCAAAATTCTGAAGCTGTCAGAAAAAGTGTATGATTACAAACATGTTACGATTAAGGTGAGTGTTGGGAAAAATAAAATGTGCACCTATCCCTGTGTGAATTATGTTCTTAGTGATTAAAGCAAAGTCCATGTGATCACAGACATATTGTTAAGTGCAAATATATGTTATTCTCCACAAATGTTCTTTAATTGTATACACATTAGCCAGAAACCCTGTTTGAGCCCTTCTATCAACTAATCAGTGTTTATCAAAATAGTACAAGAGGAGTCTTTCCAGCTATCTTGGAATGATACATTTCCAACAGACAACGATGTTATTCAGTTATTGGACGTGATAATGTGCTTTTCTTGGTTAGGTTAGTGCAATGTCTTTGTCATGACGACAATATATACGGTAAGTTATCATTAGAAATGACGAATGTCAAATTGTAGCAAGAGACCTTTTGAAAGTTAGAACAAAAACTTATTTTGCTAAGAATGTACATCATTACGTCTCTCAAAATGTCCTTCGTTCAATGAAATGGCAACACTACGATTAAAACCAATGATCCGTTTTTTCTTTGAGCACCAATGACAAGTTCATATGTTATGCTGGTCAGCTGGCTACTAAGTGCTGACGAATCTGCATACCTTTTATAGTATGGAAAAATACTAATGAACTAAAAGTAGACATTGAGCACAATCTGGTCATATGGTGCATTGCAAAGTCTATTGATATCGCCACTACTCCGGCAAAGCCTCACCTCCTTTAAAGTGGAAATTGTGCCCTGACTGTGATAGCAACACTCCCGAAGGTCACATGTAATGACAGTGGGCCTCATTACGACCCTGGCGGAAATGGAAAAATGATGGCGGAAATGCAATACCGCCATCGAACACCGCTCGTTGCGATCATGACCCGTCACCGTAAAGTACGATGCCATTAGCGACACCGCAGTGAACGGCAACGCTAACTGCACCAAGTACGCGCACGCGCGCCTTGCAAAACCGGAATCACCGCCATGGCGCAACGGTACGCGAATTCTGACCCTAGCGGACATGTACTGAACGCCATCAAGCACGTCGTAAAGTACCATTCCGCCATGGCGAGAAATACGGCATCGTGAACCAACCGTAAATGGCCCACTGAGTGCCTGTACTCCACTCCCTGGCCACATTGCACAACTCCTGGCAGGCGCAATGTACCCACACTATGCAACCAGTGAAATCTACAATTCACCCATGCATGCCAACGTAGAAAAGCATGCAGGGGCTCAAAGCGCCCCGTGAGTGGGCATCCATGTACGGCATGTCACCATAGCCGTACTGACGCAGCACAGGCATGTGAAGGTACAATACATCAAAATGAAAATCAAGAACACATGACACAAAACAACAGTAGTCCCCCATCGCTTGCCACCAGCGCAAGGCAACATCCAAAACAGCATCCTGAGGGGGATTGCACCAGCCCTGTACTCTTGCCAGTAAACAAACCAACCATCAGCAGAAGCATGTACCACACAAGTTGGCAGAGTGACTGAGCAGCCAGGCTCATCCCAAGAGGGGCCGATGGGAGCTGCAGGGCACAGATGGCATCAATACAGAAGCTATTCCAATGGACATGACCCCAGTCCCCCTCCAACAAACGCACGCAAACACAGTCACCTGTGACCAGCCACATTCTGAACATCCCATCATTCCACCAATCGACCTGGCTGACAGGCACCAGTCGGACAAAAGCCAATCCCCCGCCCCTGAACAGCACATCATGTAAACAGTCACAATGGCAGCCCCTATCCGTGACCATACTGTGCTACGTAGGCAAACGCGGCCAGTACTGTACCACACAACTCAACTCAGAAGGCGGAACACAATGCAGATCATCTCGCAATACATACCGCCACAAAGCGAAAATCGCCACATCACCTGCAAAGAACAACGCAACACGACAAATATCGGAATACAATTTAAATGCACATCCAAATGACAAAGGCCCCACAGCAATTTGCAAAATAACACCAAAACAACCATCATCACCGAGGGCTGCATCTGCAATAATTGACCAGCTTCCACTTGTGTGACGCCCTGTACCATCATGGCACACAGGGCCTACATCAACGTTCCAAAAGGCAACATGGAAGCGGCAAGAACCGCAGGTCCGTCCCATGAGGCAGGCACTAGTCGAGCTGAAAGGCCGAAATGTTGCACCTAGCCACCAGTACAGCGTAAGGGCATGTGGCCCATTGGCGATCGTCCCATAAGATCGAAATGGTGCTCCACTGATTCACCCGAAGCTGCAGGAGTCGAGAGTAAAAACCATCTGGAGGAGTGGCGTAGAGATGGCATCTGCAATAGGGCAGGAGATACCTGTCACCCAAAAGAAACACAAATTAACCGATTGCATTACGGGACTCATGATGCATTACAATCTTCATTCAACACACCAAATCCACACCCATATGCATGCTAGCCCACTCCAAAGGAATATACACACCCCTAAATCAGTATCGAATCATAACGAAATCAATCGAGCTAAATACACCATTGGCAACGTCGGTTACTGTGCATGCGTCCGTCAAGATAGAACCCATGACATGGGATTAGTAACGTGCCTAGACACAAGTGTATGAAGGCGCGTCGAGACAGGGAGGATCCGACAAGGGCAGATAGACGTATGTCCCACTATGGCAGCCTTGCATCACATAGCGCAGGGGAAGGGGAGTGATTCCAAAAACCCATGTACATGGCAGACCCTAAACGGAATCATCAGTCCATGCATCCATTCATCATTCCCTCATCCCGCAATGAAAACGCATGAATATTCACTCACATTATATGTGAAACTTCCATCGCGTCTGTGCGTAATGCAGTCCGCAAAAACCACTGTGCCCCTGGCCGGATCTGTAGTGTTGTGAAGCAAGATGGATTTGGGAACGTCCTGCCTTATCGTCCACTACGCTATTGCGCATCCCATTCAATTCATATCATTCATTGCCTGCTCGTTATGGGCCATGTCCCAAGGACATTCTACAATAGAACGTTACATTTCCAGCCAGACCTGTGGGCGTATCCTCGCCGCTACTTCAAAACCAAAAATGCTGGCCTTCGAATTCCTCACTTGCAACATTACGTCGAAAAGGCTTCTGTGAACGCTTGCATTCACAATTACATCAATGTAGTGCGGCTGTGTGTCATAATGCTAACTGGCTGCAATCACAAATGGGACGCCACGCCCGTCGGTGAAGTACGTTACTGTGCTGCATGAGGGTCGGCCATCGATCGAGCCCTACATACCACTGACTCTTCACAGGTATGTAAGCGGCTGCAATCATAGCATGTGTAACAATGGGAGCATAGCATGAAAATCAGTCAAAGTACATCACACTGCCATCGGGATTTGATACATGATTCCAATCCCAAGATGCCATGCGGCCAAATGCAGCCTTACGTGCGGGACGTGCTCGGCCAGAAGGGATAGCATCTGCCACAGAATCATTCAATCAGCACAGGTGGAGGCCATACAGGCCGACAGCACATATATAGCAGACCCAAACCCCTCCCACAACCACTCCCACTCCAAAATGCTACCGGCAGGACTAGCGATGTTGGGCCTGGGGGACCAGATAGCACTGCAAGTGCTACAACTACAAGAAGACGACGAACAACAACAGGTACAACAACCGGGCGCACAGGGGAGACGGAGGAGAAGGAGGAGGAGGAGGGCAAGGCAGGGTCAGCAAGCCCCACAAGCACTGCCACTACCACCACGCAGGCGGCCCGCAATCCCACGCCTCCGAGCCGATCCGTTCAACCTCACTGCTGAGCAGATCCACACCCTCTACCGTTTGGACCGGGACACCATAATCGCCATTGTGGACATGACACATGCTGACCTCGTGAGCATGATAGATAGCCCAACCGCCATCCCACCCCTACTGAAGGTGGTGTCTGCACTCCACTTCCTGGCCACAGGCACCTACCAGCACACAGTGGGACAGTTGCATGGCATTTCACAGCCACTGTTCTCACGGACACTCTTCCAAGTGCACGATGCCCTCCTGAAGCACGCCGACGACCACATCACACTACCACGCACGTACCAGGAGATTACCAACGCAAAAGTGGGATTCCATGCACTTGGCGGCATCCCGGGTTGCATTGGTGCCATCGACTGCACCCATGTTGAATTGGTTGTCCCACATGCCATGGAGGTCCAGTACCGCAACCGGAAACAATTTCATTCAATCAATGTGCAAATGGTGTGTGACTCCAACAAGATATTTACGCATTGTTGTGCCAGATTTCCAGGATCTACCCATGATTCTATGGTCCTGAGGAACACAAGAATACCACGCTACATGGAGCGACACGCAGGGCACAGATCCTGGCTACTCGGTGAGTCTCATTCCATGCATGACATCGTGGCCCATTTGATGCGTCAATGACCTTGCAGGAGGGGGGGGGGCTACTTAGCACTATCATTCCACTGACACCCTTCATTCGTCTCATACAGGTGATGCCGGGTATCCACTGAAGAGATGGCTCCTTACACCAATCCGGAACCCACAGAACGAGCATGAGGAGGACTACAACCATGCCCACTCACGTACCCGTGTGGTCATTGAACAGGCATTCGGCCTACTGAAGGCTCGTTTCCGCAGCCTCAGCAGGTCTGGCGGGGCACTCATGTACAGCCATGAGAAGGTTTCTAAGATGGTCATGGCATGTGTCATGCTGCACAACATGTGCATACGTAGGAATGTGCCCATGCCCCCTGACGCTGTACTGCATGCACCTGAAGATGATGATGATGATGAGGGTGGGGATGTGGAGGCACCTCAAGGAGTCCATGAGGCACAGGATGCACGTGCAATCCGACAGAGCATCATAGATGCATGCTTCTAGCAACCACGCATGGTGCCCATTACACGGAAAGGGGACCTGTGGCACTGTGTGTGTGTAGTACAGGCACATTGTGGACTGTACGCCTATGAAGGCCTCGTACGCAAATATCAATGTCCACACATGTCATTGGATGATTATGAGATGCTGTATTGTTAATGTGATTTGATTTATACACCCTATGGACCCGCCACCCAGTGAAGCCCAACACACCCCCTCCACCCTACTACCTCCCCCCCCAACACCAGTGTCCAAATATGCATGCTGTCCGTGGTTGGACGCTATTGCAAGCCCCCTCTACGGGTATCAGGGGCACCCCTGCCCGTGGAGCGCAGGTTCCTGCCAGATCTGCGTTGGGGGCTGCCCTGGACGGAACTTGCCACGGATGATGTCTCTGCCTGCTCGCGTCCATGCATGTCTCTGAGGGTTTGTGAGAGCTCCGAGAGCACACGGCGCACAGCAGCAAGTTCAGCACAAACGTCTTTGGACGTCGCATGCAGTTCCCCCCTCAGGCTCTCGGTGCTTTTCTCCATTTGTGCTCTCAGGCTCTCGGTGCTTTTCTCCATTTGTGCTCTCAGGCTCTCGGTGCTTCTCTCCATTTCTCCCCTGAGGCTCTCACTACTTTTCTCTATTTGTGCCCTGAGTGTCTCGGTGGATGTTTCCATGGCTGCCCTGGAACCCCCGCATTCATTTGCATGGTCCTTGAGTAGCGTGGACACTTCCTGCTGTTGCTCGATCAGCAGGTCGAGGGACTGTTGCCTCTGCTGGGCCATGGACATTTGCGGTGGTGTGACAGGGGGGCTGCTCAACACATGTTGCCTTGGCACAGGACTTGTGGGGGTTGGCCAGTCGTCGTCTTCAGGGTGCCCCTGCGTGGTTTCGTCATGGTGTAGGGGATGGGACATGCAGGGGGATTGGGAAAGGTCATGGATGGTATCTACGTCGCCAGCACTGTTTTCCGTGTCGGAGCATGCTGGCATGACAGCTGTGTCACCTATGGTGCTGCTACCACCAGAGGCAGTGCCATCAGATACGTTCTTTGGGGGGACCTGTGGTGCTGGGGTTGTGGACTTGCTGGCTGCTGGGGTGCCTGTTGCAGTCCCCTCCAGTGTGCTGCCACTTGATTCCTGCTGCTGCCGTGTCTTGATCCTTGCACCTGAGGTGGAGGCTCTTGGGACGTTGGTCCTGGCCCTCTTTGCAGGCGTGCTGGTAGGGGTGTCCTGCAGCTCGTCGTTGGTATCGGACCCTGTGGTGGAGTAAAGAGGGGCGAGCGTTAGTTATGGGTCTGTCGGATTTGGAATGGCAACGTATCAAATGCATTGGGGTGGTACATGAGGCTGATTTGGGACTGGGCCTTGGAGGTGGTCTCATTTTCGTGTGGATTGAGGATGCATTCATTTGGGTGCCTGCAGTTAAGGGGTGCATGCTGCACATGTAGGGGTTGTTTATGGCATCTTGATTGATTTGTTTATTCATTCTGACTTTTAGAGGGCGCTGTCAGGGCAAGGTATGTATTGCACTATGGGGTCACATGGTACTGCACATGTTCGTGGTTTGTGGATTTCGCATTGTTTCTCTTGGCCAACCTACCTGATTCTCCGGATGTCGGCACTCCTTTCTCCATCCCTCCGACTCCCTCTATGCTCTCCATTCCTATGGTGGAGGCGCAGATATCCTCCCAGGGGGTCAACTTGATGGGCGACTCTGAACCCCCCCCGGTAGCTGTGGCGATGTTCCTGTTCGCAGAAAGTATGCTGCGTACGCGGATCCGCAGGTCGTCCCACCGCTTGCGACATTGCTGTGGCGTGCGGGGTGTTGTCCCCACCGCACTTACGCGCTGTGCCACCAGGGCCCATATGGCCTTCTTGTTGGCAAGGGCCGTCCTGGTCATTTGACTGGAGAAGACGACGGCGGCATTTTCCTGGAGGGTCTCGGTGAGCACGGTCAGTTCCTCTCGGGAGAAGTGTACCTGCCGCTTGCGGTCACACGCTTTCTTGGCTACCTTTCCCATATTTATTTTTTTAAGTGGGGTTGCTAACGGGTTGGGATGTGTGTCAGGGTCGGATTTTTAATGGTTGTGTTGGGATTCGGTTTTTATAGTTGTGCGGCGTGCTGTTTCCCGTTCCGGCCACATGCTTTTACTTCCGTTTCCGTATATTTACGGTGGCCGTAATTTGCGGTGCACGCTCGTTACGGTGACCGCTCATTACGGTGACCGCTAAGATGGGTGGCGGTATTGCACCTGGTGCAGCGTACGGCGGCGGTAAGGGCCGTTTTGGGGTCATTTCCGCCATCGCAGCCTTTCGGATTCCGCCATGGCGTAATGCTCGTGCCCGATGGGTCGTGATTAGCCGCACTTTGCTCCTTCGTGCAATGGCGGAAACGCTATTTACGCTGTTGCGGTCCGGTCAGTCACTTTCCGCAAGGGTCGTAATGAGGCCCAGTGTATGGGCCTCATTACAAGCATGGCGGTCTGGGAAATATGCTATCGGTAAGCAAGCCAGTACCGTAGTTCCCGGACCACCATACTACTTGCTCTGCTCGTGCTCTGCTTGCGGGTGCCGTTCACCCTCCAGGTTTTTCCTGGCGGGTGTAACGGCACCCGTGAGCAGAGCACGTCAGATGCACCGGCACAACTCTGTATGTGCAGGTGCATCCGACCTCCCCGTCCCCATTCAGCCTTATGGGGCAGAATGGGGATCGGGAGGCCCTTGATTCCGGCACCTGCACATGGGCAATTACTGGGTTTGCCGAGCTCGGCATGACCCGGTTCTTGCCCAATGTAAGGTTTTTAGTCTTATTGGGGTAAATTTGGGATTTTGCGGTATTTTCTTACCATAAAAATATTGGCGGTAATTTGGTGTTAAATGTTGTCTTGCATTTAGATTGGATTTGGCCTCATATTATTTTAGTGACCATACCGTGTTAGCTTATATTTGTGGTAATTTTAGTTTACGGTATTTAGTGGTGAGCAAGGTTTTCTCCCTTGCACTATACCCCATCATAAAACAGAACCTTCCTTTCTATTATAATATCTCTTAGTTGTCTGTAGAGTGCTCCAGACCTATGTACTATTGGGACCCAATAATTGCATTCAGAGTGCCACCTATAGTTTGTGGCTGGTATCACTGGCTTATATACATCCAGTAATCTATATGTCACAAAATATTACTGGCTTATTTACATCCAATAATCTATATGTCACAAAATATCACTGGCTTATATACATCCAGTAATATATGCCTTCCCATCAGCATGCAAGGAAGGCACACACACACACACACAAACCTGCTTTATCTGTTACTTGACTTGCATTGGAAAATTGGCAAATGCACTACTGCACTAATATGAGCCTCCCCCTTAGACCTTGTCTATTGAAATAATTCATAGAAGCATGAATGACACAAACCCACATTTATTTTCATTTTTACTCATTATATTGAATTACATATACATGTCATCAAATCTTACCATGGTTATTTACAGCAGTTTCTGGAATACAAAAGAAAGCAAAACAGAACAAGCAGGTCTATTTGCAATGTTGATTAATGTTCCCACATTCTGACATTGACAAAAATAACATGCAGTGATTTTCTAGCCTTTCTACACTATGATAAAATTGTAACCAGACATACGACGTTCAAAAGATCCTCACTTGGCAAAAAGCTTACCAAAATTAGCCCGCTTTGAAGTTCTTAGCACGACCTTGCTCCACTCGCAAAGGCAGGCCCAGTCAGTGCAGAATGCTTCTGTAAATCTTGTGTGTGTGGGAAGCGCGGGCGAGATATCTTCTCTAGCCAGCGCTCTGTAACCCCTTTGAACAATGTCTGTCTTCACAGCCTAGTCTCCACTAACTCCTCTCCGCAAGTTTTTCCATTAGCAAAACTCAGAGCCTTCCCACTTTATTTACGTGGCATGTCTGCCTATAATTCTCCCCCAATCAGGTCGACAAGAATTCATACTGTATCAAACCTCATGTTCCAAACAATGAGCTTTTCAGAACAGATTACTTGTATCTCTTTGGTTTCCTGCTGCCTCTTCCCTCTGCTATCCACAAGCTAACATGGAAGAAAAGTCAGTTAGTCAGTTAGTCAGTTATATGATTAATGTAGTCTTCCATGTATGAGGTATCCAAAAAAAAATGGTGCGCTTCATTTTTTGGCCTGGCAGCACTAATCTGCTATGCGTGCATTTCATCATCTGCAGTTTCAAGTTGGGCTTGGCTGTATTATAAATTCTGTACCTTGCAAGCCACCGACAACACCTTTACATGTCATACTGGCTAAATAAAAAAAATTATAATAAATAAATGATATATATATATATATATATATATATATATATATATATATATATATATATATATATATATATATATATATATATATATATATATATATATGTAGTGATCCCTGTACCTTGGAGCAGGGGAATTGGAAGGCACTCCAGGAAGCGGTCTTGCGTGCAAAAATCACAGTAAAACACAGAAGCAGCACACCACTTAAGTCAGCCAAAAAATCTTCTTTGATATATTGAATGTCCAGGACAGAAATGAAAAACAACACCAAAACGACGCGTTTCGCGGTAGCTGACCGCTTGTTCACGTTAAGGGCGAGAAACACAAAGGAAGGACTATTTATACAGATTTAAACTCTATGATCACAGTATAGAGAGTCACACACACTCCCTCTCACTCTATTACATAAGTTGGCCTTCTTTGATTGGGTTGGAATCTAAGACAAACATAATTTCAAAACCAAAAAGCAAAACATGTTTTCTCCCATAAAATAAATGGTGGGTTAAACCAAAATGTTTTTAGTGCCTAGTGCACTAATTAAAGACTCATGTGTATTAAAGTTGTTTGTTCTAATGCAAGTACCTCTTTAGACTTGCTGTGCAAAATATGCCATATGCAAAAAAATGTTGTTAAAGTGCTGTGTGCAGATAGCAGCCACAGAGTACAACTCCTCATTAATAAAGTGCAATGTGCATTTAGCAGCCGCAATATTATTCTCCATGTGGGAATAAAATAAAGTGCTTAGTGCATACATAGTTATTTTGTACTATAAAAATACACAGACGTCATTGGTTACCTCAACAAATAAAAATACAAAATACTCAACAGTCCACAAGTCCATTGCCTATATGTAGAAAAGTTTTAACAACAAAATAAACCATGAATGGTGTTGCCAACCCAAGAGTTATTACATATGATGGAAGGAGACAGAAAGGAAAAAAGGTGTGTATACAGTTCATTATGTTCCTCTGTGATTAAATACTTCAACTTAAAATGAGAGACTCGCCCTGTCAAGAAAAAGAAGTGAAAAAAAAACTACAATTGTTAAAAAGGAAAAGCAAAGACAAGAAAGAGGAAAGTTAGATATAATAATCAATTCTTCATTAATAGAAAGAAATTAATTTGAAAGATCCTCATATGTATGTGCTAATAAATAAGATATTATATATCTAAACTCCATTCATGCTCATAATCACCAGAAGATATATGCATTTGCATTGACTCAAGGCTAATAATAAAATTCATCATAAAGAAAATCATTAAAACACATGTTATTCGAGGAAACAGGAGCATTCCAGTCCTAGCTGGTGTCTGGGATTTTCTTAAGCAGTTTGTATTAGTATTTATTTCAAAAAGTTGTTGTAAGAGATCAGGTGCCTAGAAATGTATATAATTCTTCATCTAGATTGTGGCCCTGTGGTTTCTTGGTCTCGTAATCCAGAATGTATCTTGTTTCCATTTGTCTCAGTGAAAGTTCCCTATTTCCACCTCTTGCTGGTTTTTTGATCACATTTATACCAAAGTAACCAAAACCATCCAGTTTCCCTCCGTGTTTCTCTTAGAAATGTGGGATCGACATTTTTTATTGCTCTTATGTGTTGTTGTAAAATTCTGAGTTTTAGTTTGCCGATCGTACTTCCAACATACCACTGATTGCACGGGCAGGTAAGGATATACACAACATACTCAGTCTCACATGTAACCCTGGACTTTATGGTCACATTATTTTTTAGCACTGGATGTTGGTAATTTTTGATATTCTTGGCAAATTTGCAAGCCTTACATTTGGTACATTTGTAGAAACCTTCAGGATTGGTACCTAACAAGTTCGGAACCACTGATGTGGTTATGGGACTCATGTAACTGGACACTAGGCTATCGTTCAGAGAGGTGGAACGTCTGTAAGTGATGTTAATGTTGGCCCCCAGGGTGCACCTCAGATGCTCATCTTGCTTAAATACATGCCAATGTTTGTGTATTATATGGCGAATGTTCTGTGAAGCTTTACTAAATGTTAAGATGAGACGTGTATCTTTTTCTTACATAACGTTTTCTGTTTGGACCTTGGGCATCAACAACAGCGAACAATCTTTTTGTCGGGCTTTAAGATAAGCTCTCTCCAGTACTTTTTACGGATAGCCTCTTTGTTGAAACCTGAGGGCCACAACTCTAGATTCCTTATCAAAAGTTTCCATTAGGGAACAGTTCCGTATAATGCGGATGAATTCTCCGTAGGGGATGCTCCACTTTAGTGACGTTGGATGATTGCTTTTCACATGTAATGGTGTGCTGGCGCTTGTGGGTTTCCGGTACATTTCAGTCACTAAACTATCCTGTGACACCGTACAAGTATATCTAAGTACACAATGCTGGTCTTACTGTGGCACTCAGTGAATTGAAGATTGTATTAATTTATGTTTAGCGACTTGACAAAATCCAACCATTCGCTGGTGGGACCATCCCAAATTACAAATAGATTGTCTATTTAACGCAGCCATAGGACAACTTTGTCTGTTTGATGGCTGTTAGCGGGGACCCACACTGCGAACTTTTCCCACCATCCCATCGTCAAATTTGCGTACGAGGGAGCAAACGTTGTCCCCATAGCTGTTCCTTGCAACTGGGTATAAAACTTATTGTCAAATAAGAAACTGTTGTTTGTTAGGCAGAGGTTGATCATCTCTAAAATCATTTTTCCATGTTCAAGATAGTTCAATGATCTGGTTTTGAGGAAGAATTCACAAGACTGTAGTCCATCTTTATTTTTAATTGAAGTTTACAGCGAGACCACATCTAATGTGGCTAGTAGATATGTCTTCTCCCACGGTATGCCGTCTATTTTATTAAAAAAATCCTTTGTATCTTGTAGATATGACGGGAAACTTGTGACAAATTTTATTAGAGTTTCATCTACTAGTTTCGACACATTTTCTAATAGTGCCCCACATAGGGTTACAATGGGTCTCCCCGGTGGTCTAGTTTTGTTTTTGTGGACCTTGGGTAAGAAGTAAATTGTGGGCATTGTTGGAAATTTTGGATGCAGATATTTACACATTTCTTCCTCTAATAAGCCTTTCTCCCTCCATTTCATCAATAGCTCAAAAAGTTTGTCATTAATTTCCGCTGTTGGGTCCATTTCCAGCAATTTATAACATTTGTGGTCCCTAAGCTGTCTATTGGCTTCCAGGATATAATCGGACCTATTCATGATTACGATGTTTGAACCTTTGTCCGCAGGTTTAATGATATAATCCTCCAATGTTTTCATGCTGGATAGGACCACCTGCTCCCGTCGTGTTAAGTTATTGGAAATGTTAATCTTAGTTTTCCTAAACTTCTTGAGATCATTTATAACCAGATCTTGAAAGGCCTCATTGTTGCCACCAGGATTGAAAACGTGATTTGAGTTTTAGATCACTTTTACAAGGCCAATCCGTGCTGATATTCATAAGTTCCCATTGGGGATCACTTATGTCTTCGTTTTCTTGCCATTCGTTTTCTAGATGTATGAGATCTCTTAATATATTCATGTCTTCGATGACCAATGAAGTATATCCCGATCGTGGTTTGTCATCTTTAGTCTTAGGGGGATTGGCCGCATAGAATTTTTTCAGGCGGATCTTATGCATGTACTTGTCAAAGTCTATTCTTGTCTCAGCGTAATTATATGGTGTGGATGGGCAAAAATTCAGGCCAAGTTTGAGTACCTGTAATTCTTCTACTGAGAAGAAACGTGATGTTAAATTCACAATGGACATGTCTGGTAATTGATTTTGTGTTTCCATCAATTTTTTGTTCCAGAGCGTATCAGTCTGTCCATCTTGTCTGCTCCCGCGGTATCTGAGGTGCTTGCTCCTCCTTGTTTTTTTATACCTCGGGACTTGGTCGTTTTTCCCCGTCCTCGACCTCTTGTTTTTTTGTTGTTTCCACTTCTGCCATCCATCCCTAAAAGTCTAATTTCTTCTAAAAAATTCTATTTTCTTTGGGGCTGGTCATTTTCACTTTCTGTTGACTCCACATCAGAGGATGATGGTGTACTGACTGCTGCGTTCTCAATGTTGGGTATTGTTGTAGGGAGTGTTCTCCTCAGGGTATCAAACCTTTTTGCAAAAGTGAGGACCCTTCCCCTTTCATAATCCTCCTTGTCTCGGAGGAATTTGCGTTGTTTCCGCAGCTTTATTTCTTCCTCAAATGTTTTCAGTCCCTTTTTAATATTTACTCGAATGGCTTTACCTTCCTCACTTTGGTTGCTCTTCTTGAGTTGTTCCTCAATCTCTTGTATTTTAATCAGTGCTTTCTGATGATCAATCTTCGCATATTTGATAAGAATAGTAAGAAATGTCACTGAGCACCTGTTGCTAGATTCACCCCATTCTTCCAGCATGACCGGATCCTGTTCCTCAAAAGTCGGTGTGGTTAATATACGTAAGCCTCTCGGGATCCGTCCCACATCAATGTAATTCTGCAGTGAATACTCTTCCCACCACTTGCTTATCTGCCTTCTTTGGAGCTTTTCCAGTTCCCTGAGAAGTTTCACCTCTTCATTACACTGGGTATCTGGTGGTTTGTTGTTGGGTTTGCTTGTAGCCGCACTGATTTGCTTTTCACAAAATAAAAACACTGCTTGTTGTTTGCGTGCGTCTTCCCTGTCCCTTTGTGTAGAAATGTTATTGTTTCAAATGGCTGATAGTGGTGGGATGTTGTGGCCATGTAGTTATGGTTAAGTTGCTGTTTCCATAGGAAGAGCACTTTTTGGGTGGCTTATAACTTCGTTACCCCTGGACGAATCCACACCAAACTTTGCAAAAAAAGTATATGGCCCATTTCTTTTGCAAAGTTTGGTGAGGTTTGGTCCAGGGGGGGCAAAGTTATAGGGGGGGTCCCAACATTTTTTTTTCCCATAGACTGAATGGGAAAAAAACTTTGCTCACATCTACAGCTCAAACCGCTGGACGGATTTTCACCAAATTTGGACCAGGAGCAGCGGATTGGTCCCAAAAGCATGCTTTTGCAAATTTGGTGAAAATCCATCCAGTAGTTTTTTAAAAAATGACCAAAAAGTAGGTCAGAAAAAATTAGTGATATCTGTGTCCGCTTCGTGGACACCATCCCCCGTTCGCTCCGCGGACAGGACAGGGATTGGGCAAGCGGCTTGTGTGGTGTTTGCGGACATGTTACATGCTTTCCCATTGGCTGCGGTGCAGCGTGCAGTGCATCATATTTTGCAAGACGCCCGCCATCTTTGTTTATGGTTTGCCTGAGAGCCAAGGAGCGGGATCTGCCGCCTGCTAGTAAGGTGAAGCCTGTGTCTCCCCTGTTCCCCTCCCACCCCCGCTCATGCCTTTGTCTTCCTCCCATTCCCCCCAATCCCCGCTCATGCCCCGTGTCTCCTTCCTGTCCCCTCCAACCCCGCTCATGCCCGTGTCTCCTCTGTTTCTCCAGGCTCCGCTCACGCCATCGGCACACGGTGGCCTGCGGAGGGCCGAGAAGCGGGATCTGCCGCCTGCCCACTAAGGTTATGGCCATTTCTCCCTCTTGATCGCCTCCACGCCCCGCTCATCCCCCATGTCTCCCCTGGTCCTCCCCACCCCCCGCTAATCCCCCGTGTCTCCCCTGTTGCCCCCACCCCGGCTCAAGACCCTTGTCTCCCTTGTTCCCCCCAGTCCCGCTCATCCCCCGTGTCTCCCTCACGATCCCCGCACCCCCGCTCATGCCCCATGTCTCCCCCCTGTCCCCCCCACCCCCCGCTCATGCCCCATGTCTCCTTCATGATCCCCCCACCCCCGCTCATGCCCCGTGTCTCCCCTGTTGCCCCCACCCCCCCGCTCATGCCCCGTGTCTCCCCTGTTCCCCCCAGCCCCCCTGCTCATGCCCCGTGTCTCCCTCCTGTTGCCCCCACCCCATGCATATGCCCCGTGGGGACCACCTTTTGTCTATACAGTAGGATTGTTGATTTTATTGTAAAGGTTCCAAATTTACAATCGAGCTAAGGATCTTGTTTTCTCTCTATGTGGTCTTTCCATTCTTGCTCAATTGGTGATGAATTTATCAATTTACACATCATTTGCAGTAGGTGTTGAGCATTTCAAGTTTTTCAAACACAAACAAACACCACCAAAAGGCTCTTTTCAGAGCCACCACTTCCTCCCAGAGAAAAGTGCAATGGTTATGATAGGGCAGCACCCCAACATTTTACATGTCCGCGAACTGTCCGCGGACTTCTAAAAAATACACAAGGCCCTGCTCCATTTATTTTCCACTTCTATTTTTAAACTGTGAAAGGCGGCTCTGAAAAAAGCCTTTTTTTATTTTTGTTGTTTTATATATTTTTTTGTTTTTTACACACGACACACTAGGAGAGGAGGGGAAAGGAGGGTAAGGGGGGACACCAACCACAGGGATAAGAAAGGGTGGGTGGAGAAAGGAAGATGAAGGGTGGGCCTTAGTTAGGTAGTGGGCAGGTCTTCTCGTGCTGTGAGACTGTAATCTCAAAAGCACTGCAAAGTCTCTCCCCCCTGCAGAGTACTGTGTCACAGTACATACACACAACTGTGACCCTCAAAAGGTAAGGGTCATCAGCATTATAAATGGCCTGTGAGGCAGCTGGAGGGATGCGCTCTCCCACAGGAGTGTCCCTTGTGGTGAGAGGAGCAGAAACGGAGGATGTAGTAGAGGAACTCAACCTACTACGCACCTTGCAAGGTACCACCTTGCGAATGGCCACACCATGGAAAGACTTTAGGTGTTGCTTCATAGTTGTCGTACCAAAGCTCTACGAACCAGGTCTCCCGCGACTGAGCACCATTTTGCACTTGTTGCAGGTGACTTTGTTCGCATGCGCCTTGGGTTCGTTACCATGAATGGAAAATAACCGCCACATCCAAAAGTCACGGCGTGTGCTGGTAGTAGCGAATTCCACTACCTCATCCTCTTCATCCTCTTCATCCTCCTCTACATCCTCACTCCTGTTCCCCTCCACAGGCCCTTGGGGATGTGGTGGAGGGGTTGGGGTGGTGCTGAAGCAGATGTAGCACCAGGTGGCAGTGGAGGACCCATGGATGCCATCAGGTTTCAGATGAAAATCTGGAAAGTTGGCAGCAAAATGCACTGTGTTCTGCAAGGTAGCCAGAAACACAATAATAATGAGTTCTGGGGTGTGGCCCTTTATAGGGGTGCTGGTGCCAGTCCACAGACACCCGCTCCATCTCCGGACGGATTGAACAACAAAAAAGGCTCAAAAAGTCTCAAAAAGTATGTACAAAATCTGGATTATTGTCTGGGACTTGTGCTATGGTGATTTATTATTATAAAAAAATGTGGATTGCCTGAAAAAGTAGTTTTAACTTGTTCGCAGACAAGAACAGTGTCCGTAGTCAGAACACACGCTCAGCGTGGGCGCGGTCACATGATAGCATCGCGAACATGTCTGCAAAGGGAACGGGTGTCCGCAGGACACCAAATGCACTGAAACTGTTTTGCGCATGCGCCTTGGTGTTCTACGGACAGTGTTCAGGTCCTGAAACTAATTAAAAGTGCGACACACGTGAAACAAACAGTTACGGACAGGCGTTTGTTCTTAGAACAGTTTCAACCTGCCTACGAACAATACGGACAGGCCTAGCGTCCTCAGAACACCCCAATTTTGTTTATTTTCGAACATCCCAGGACACTTGATGTGTTCTTAGAACAATTTCAACTTGCCTACGAATAATACGGACAGGCATAGCGTCCTCAGGACACCTCCATTTTGTTCATTTACAAACATTTCAGGACACCGCCTGCATTCTTAGAACAGATTCAACTTGCCTACGAACAGTACGGACAGGCATAGCGTCCTCAGGACACCCCCATTTTGTTTATTTACAAACATCCCAGGACACTTGATGTGTTCTTAGAACAGTTTCAACCTGCCTACGAACAGTACGGACAGGCATAGTGTCCTCAGGACACCCCCATTTTGTTTATTTATGAACATCCCAGGACACTTGATGTGTTCTTAGAACAGTTTCAACCTGCCTACGAACAGTACGGACAGGTATAGTGTCCTCAGGACACCCCATTTTGTTTATTTACAAACATTTCAGGACACCATCTGTGTTCTTAGAACAGTTTCAACCTGCCTACGAACAGTATGGACAGGTATAGTGTCCTCAGGACACCCCCATTTTGTTTATTTACGAACATTTCAGAACACCTGTGTTGTCTGCGGACACCAAAACTGACTTTAAAAAAAATAAAAACACAAAGGACTAAATTAACACATACATAACATTTATTTTTCATTATATTATTCATATGTACAATTTATGTTAGAGAAGGGGTAGCAGAAACTGACACAAACACAGGGGAATTGGGGTTTTCAATAGGATGGATAGGAGAAGATGAAGGGATGGAAGTCTCATCAAAACGTTTTTGTTCGTGGAGAGGGCTTGGGGATAATTGACTGGGATATGGAGAGGCGGGACAGGTACATGTTGCACAATGGTATCTAATTTTTCTTTTCTATGGTCCTCCACAAAATCTTTCAAAAGGTGAAAATGTGTCATTAGCTTGTTCATATTTTCTTCCATGCGCTGGAGAGTTTGTTCTAAAGTATCTTGTTGAGTATTGTTTTCATTGTTTGTATGGTCTGTTAAAAAAAATATATATATATTTATATATATGTTAAGTGCACATAAAGTAATGCTTATTAATTTGCTTATAAAGAGAAGTGTCTACCATTAGTTTCACTATCTTCCGACATTTCACCATGTGGGAAATTCTCGTCAAGCCATTCTAAAGTATTTGTCATTTCTGTGAGGTAAAAAAAAAAAAATACATTACTTTTATTGTATCTAATATAGACATTTTAGAAATATATAACAACAAAAAGAGTGTACTTACTAGATTGTGGTAAGCTGTCTTCTCACTGTTCTGTAGATGTGCTGCTGCTCCTAGTTGTGCAGTTTCTGTGACGTAATTATGTAAGAAGCATACCTTTCTTGTTTTGTTATATTTCATTTGACTATATATGGTATTTAAATGGATGTTTCTATGTGTTAGATACATAAATTCTACTTCTTATTTATTACTCTATATATAATGTGTTTGTGTGTTGGTTTTTCAACTTGTATAGTGTTCATGTGGCATGATATAACAATTTAAGTTTTTGGGTAGTATTGGGTAGTATTGGTGTTTTCTGCGTCTGTCCGCGAACATGCGCACAGTCCGCGGACATCAAAATCACTAGGTGGGAGTTCAGTATGTTCTATGTTACATGTATATAGAGTTAGGGATATTATGGTTAACTTGTCCTACTAAAAACCAGTGAAAATTCAGTAAAAAAAACTTGTCATCAATGACATTTGTGAAGTCATCTTTGATGTCCTGGGTGTTAATGTTAGCAGTACACGGTGGCGCGAGTTATGGTTGCTTAGCTTACCATAACTGGTGAATTTCAGGGGTTTTCGGTTTTACTTTGAAACATAATGTCCCTTTAACAAAGTTTTTTTTACTGAATTTGATAGGTTTTTAGTAGCGCAACTTAACCATAACGTCCCTTTAACAAAGCTTTTCTCAGAACAATCTCAGAACTGGAAACATGTTTCTTGCCCTCAGAGGTAATACGTGTGACATAGAGTAAGACAAAGAGAGAGCTAAGGAGAAAAAGAGAGAGTTAGAGAGAGACTGCAGAGAGAGATTGAAAGAGTGAACGAGAGCGAGCTACTATACATCGGGTATAGCTAGCTCTCTTTCAAACATGCTGGTTTTGTGTGAGTTATCGTAACATACAGCCCCCCCCCTAGCATATATAGAGTCTCACTAAGTCCTCACTATCCTCACACATTTCCTGTGTTGGGATTCGATGGTGTCCATACCATTGCCACCATTTTGCTAGGTTCTTAGGAAGGATGATTATGTACAGGGCCCCATCCTGTAGCCAATGTGGTTATTTTTTAGAACAATTCTCTCCAGGACAACCCCTTTCTAGAGCGTCATTTCTCCATGGGTCATGGCAACTTAGAATCCCTTCTCCAAGCTATATATGGCATAATATTATATACAATCACATACTGCCCTGAGGTCCCATTTCTGTCTAAGTCTTATCACCAGTACTAAACATTCCTCCTGTAAGACGCTCGTTGAATCTAGGCAGAGTCACAGACCCATCTAATTTTCTGATTTTGTTAAATCTATGCATCATAAAGGCCCTGCAAGATGCTGATTGTAAATGATTGTGTGCATCAAAAGGTACTCTCAAAACCACTGATTCTGCAAGAGTTTCCACCCTAAGAATTCCTTACCTTTGGCTGTTAGGTGGTGCCAATGCAGCATGTATAAGCCAAAACTATTGTATTAGGGTACAACTAGGGAGGACTGGCATATGAGGAGGGACACACCATTTGTAGGTGTTGTTTGGTTATTTACCCAATCACTGACCGCCCATGTCCATGCTAATCCATATGGCCATTCCCAGCCATGTCCTGCCCCTCCCAAAATACATACTCCTGAGATCTCTTTGAGCTATCTCTCTCATGCCTTATGTTCATACTTTTTTCTCAGTGTTTTTTTTTGTTATCAAAGCAGGTTTCTGAGAGTTAATGACTTAATTGGAGATGTACATGCGCTACAGTGTAATAAAAAAATCTTAACCAGATCTGCCTTCAGCCACTGTTTGTTCCACACTGAAGCCCTATTAAAACATATATTGGAAAAGCCCATAGTGTTGGCTTGTGTATAAGTATTAGGCATTTGCCAGGCATTGAAATTAGATGCACAGGTACTCACACTATTGTGCAGCTGCTAATTTGGCAAGCTAATTCCACTGTGGCAGTGCTTAGCAAAGGTCTTCCCCATGCCTACACAAACCCCAAAACTGTTGGAACTTCCAATGCTTGTTTTAATGATGGGTCTCACTGTTGCTAAACACCAATACTACCCTCTCTGGGTTAAGACACTGCAAAATCACCCATGCATTTTAAAATGTGCGGTGTGAGTTAGCATCATCACAGTGCATTACCAAGGTGCTGATTCTGTCTAAATGCATGCCTTGAAGCAGACATCTTGAAAGTGTAGGTGCTGTATTAATCAGTGCAGTACTGGAATCCTCCCATTGTGTCTTTGCAATACCTGTGCACTTTCTCAAACCCTGTGCAGGAGGCTGATTGAATTTCATAGTCAAGAGGCTCTCACTGTAGACAGTGCCTCTGTACAGTCAATGAAACAGACCTTCGAAACGGACCGAGTCAGACACATTGTGGAAACGCCTTAAGAATTTTGAACCCTCATTCATCATTTGTCTCTATGTCTCAAGGCATTTGAGTAATTGCTGATTTCTGCCCAACGGAGGTATTTCGAATTTAGTTGCTACTAAGGTATTGCTTGCACTGCCACTGCATTGAGCCCAATTTGCCATTGAAATTGCTGATTTCTGCTCAAATGGGGTTTTTCGAATTTAGTTGCTACTAAAGTATTGCTTGCACTGCCATTGCATTGAGCCCAATTTGCCACTGAAACAGTTGATCTTTGCCCAATTGTGATATTTTGAATTCAACTGCTAGCTCCAGTGCATTCAGTTTAACTGTTTCCAGAATCGCTTACCTTAGCGTAAATGCACTACCTCGAATCTAGATGCTACATCCCCTCCATTTAGTCCAACTGGGTATTAGCCAATTAGCCACTGCGACCTCTATTGCAACCCTTCGCTCTGGCACCACACCATACTTATCACGTAAACCATCAGTTTACGACATGCGGCTGCCCTGCGCCAGCCTACACCTCACCCACATTGCTATCCTAGGGTTCGTATCCTTCATTGTAGGCAACCACCCCACCAGCATATCTCAGACACAACATATTTACACCCACGATATACACCTTACCTACCCCTCTACCATGCTCTCTCTTACTGACCCCATCTTGAATCCTTACCTTAATGACCCAGCATTGTGGCTTAAGCACTTTGCCACTAAACCCACTCCCAATTTGCCATGCACATTGCAATCCAGGAACTCCAGACTTAGATCTAGACTGCCCCAACCTCCCTGCATTCAATGATGCCAAACCACCCCCTCACAACCCATCACACTTACGGCACCTCACACCCCCTCATCCACCACACCCATCGCATCACTCAAGGGTGCCCTGATCAATGCCAGATCCCTCACGTCTCACGCCCTCGACATCACGGACTTAATTACTGTTCAAATCCTCAACTTCCTAGCCATCACTGAAACCTGGCTACACAATGCATCCGGCCCACTTCTCGCGTTGTCCATACCTAAGGGTTACGCCATTATTAGAAATGATCGACAATCCAACCTGTCTAAAGGAGGTGGAGTCGCATTCATACACAGTGACGAGATCACCATGAGAAATATTGCCAATGCCCAATTCAGCTCTGCAGAATCCCTATCAGTGAAACTATCCCTCTCTCCTGCCAGCACAACACTGCACCTTATATACAGACCTCCAGGTCCACTTGGCTCATTCAATGATGATGTTACATCTACATTGTCTGCCAACATGAAGCCTAACTCCCAGGTACTTAGGTGACCTCAACCTCGGCCTCGCGACCCTAAAGACCATATGGCCACAGAAGTGGACACCACCCTCGCCAACTTAGGTTTCTTGCTGCAGATCCATGATCCTACCCACAACAAGGGCAGAATGCTAGACTGGCTTGCAGACTTTAACTGCAATACCACCATCAGCTCCAACGCATGTGCCTGGTCTGACCATCATGTCATTACCTTCCTTGTGCCAGCCACCAATCCTCAGCCTACACCTAACATAGCCCCCGCTATTCCCACGAGAAATAAAAAGGACATTACTAGAGAGAAATTGCTCCCCCTCATCCTCCCATCCTGAACTCCTGCATCGCGCAGCATAAGGACCCTACAGTCCTAGTAGACACCTTCAACAGCACTCTGCTCAAAGCCATTGATACCATAGCCCCGCTAAAAATGTGTAAAGCCAAACAACAGTCCCACCTGAATTCCTGGTTCACCCCGCAGCTTAACGCCCTACATGAAGAAAAACGTAAGGCCGAAGCTCTCTGGAAAAGTCATCCTAGTACGACTAATAATGATGCCCTCTTTATCTCCTCTCTTAACTATAAGGAAGCCATCCTTCAAGCCAAAAAAGAGACGCATAACTCACGCATAACTCAAGCAGAATCTAATACAAAAGAATTATTAAAAATTAGAATCCCCCTCACCTGCCCCCAACTTGTGCATCAAAGACAGCACATGGTGCAACAACATACAAAATGCACTTCTCAACAAAATATCCACCCTGCAATCCAAAATTAACGCTAAACAAAACTCCCTTGAGACCCTGCTCTCAAGCAAAACCTATACCACCCAGAACAACCTCCTCAGACTCTCCTGTGCCATTCAGCTTTACGGCACTCACCACCTTTGAGGTTGAAAAAATCAACTCTAACCTAAAACCATCCAATTGCCAAGGTGACGCTTGTCCAGCTCTGATCATCAAGGAATCGGCTCATGACCTTGCTCCTTTCATAACAACTTTCATCAACTCCTCATTCCAATCAGGAGTGGTCCCTAATAACTTGAAGGATGCTTGGGTCATCCCTCTTCTAAAAAAAACAACTCTGGATCCTGAGGTCCCAACCAATTACAGGCCCATCACTATGGTCCCATTTCTCCTAAAAATTGTAGACAGAGCAGCTTACGTACAGATTCAGAACTATCTGGAAACTAATAACCTACTAGGCTCCAGACAATCTGGCTTCAGACCTGAGCATGGTACGGAGACAGCCATTTTAGACCTCAAAACCCAAATCGAGGATCTTAAAGACAAAGGCAAACTAGCATTACTACTACTATTAGACTTATCCGCTGCCTTCGACTTGGTCAACCACCAAATTGTCTGTCATCATCTAAAAACTGCAGCCCACTTCTCTGATTATGCCACCAACTGGATCAAATCATTCCTGGACAACAGACATATTGTCATGACCTACAGAACACGCCCCTTTTGGACTTCCTGGTCCTTGTCTCAACGGGGCTTACACTCCCTGGTACTCCCAACATGGCCGTCCACTGTGAAACACCTTCCTTGCTCTACAAGTTGGACGTAGCGTGTTCTATTAATAGACCACACCTCCCGCGGCTCCGCGCGTCTCAATGCTATTGCGAAGTAGCGACCAGACGTGTGCTCCGTAGCTCGCGGTATTGTTTTCCTTGCTTCCTTCCAGCCAACCCCATTCCTAGTCCCTTTCCTTCCTTTCTTGATTCCTGGACTTGTGTGCTGAGTAGTGTTGGGTGTCCTGACCCACGTTTGAGCTATCATGCTGCAACATTTAGTGCTGTGGGCTTAGAAAATCCAAGATGGCCAAAAAGCCCACAAGTGCGCCAGAATCCAGGAAACCACGCAGTTTGTGCGCACACCAAAATGGTTACCTAACTTGCCACCCACCAGAGTAAAGAAAGATCTTTGTTAACAAAATCCACTGTTACTGATGTCAAAAAGTTGCTGAAATCGTGGCTCATCGGACCACTTTAAAGATTCAACCCTTTTGTGGGGTTCAACATAACCATCTTACTGTAAGGAGCCCCATCAAAACAATGTTAAGCAAGGATTATTTACTACCATGTAAGAACCATTCCTGTTTGGAATGCATTAATCCAAGAAAAATCCCCAAAATGGTTGCATTACCAGTACTCACCACTATCAGAAAGCTGGCGTTTTAAGACAACACCAGACTTTTTTTTTGTATAAAACTGAATAAATGAACCCAAAGCAGGCCAAAGAAAGACTTACTGAGGGGTGGATACAATGTAAAGTTATATTCTGAAGTGACTTGAAGGTTTATAACAAGACTGGCTGAGCTGTGGATTTCAGCAGTTTAAGTAAATTTGGACTGAAAGACACTAAAAATCTAAATGTTTAAAAGAAATGAGTGACCTACTTTTGAGTGTCACATAGGTTGCAATTGTTTAAATGTCATAGTTTTAAACTTAGAATCAGCATTTTAGCTGCATATGTAAAAAATGGTTAGTTTTATTTGAATGCAGAAAACTGGGTAACTAAAAGTGACATTAGCTAGGGCCTGGCTTAAGGAACTGGATTCTGCTTGACAACTTCCCCCCAATTGGAGTGAAACTGGATCCACAGCAGTTCCCAGGCCTAGCTGCCTTTTGCTGCTCCCACCAAAAGGGATATGACACTTCTCTGATTGAATTACCTGGGCTCTGCAGGAAATTGAACAAAGCCCTGTCCTGACTCAGGCAAATGTTTTATTATGGGGGCCGTAAAAGTGGCTTCCTCCTGGAAGGAAAGGGGAGGAGCACTGCCTGTGAGAGCAAGCTGGCTTGGCAGAACTGGAAAAACCAGAAATTCAACCTTGTGCTGGGGGGAAACCACACCCCTGTAGCCAGAATATGGTTTTAGAAAAAGATGAATAACTCATAGTACGGACTTGTCATAATTATTTAAATGGTACCATAATTCTTGTAATTTTTCTGTCCACATTTTAAGAGGTTTTTAGAACCGGTGGTATGATCTGGGGGCAAACTAGCAGTTAAGAGGGTATTACCTAAAATATATGCATGTTACAAATCTGACACTTCATCAAGTAATGTCCATACTCCTTGCACACATGTGTATAAATTTGGGGTAATGTCTGATATTACGAAACCAGTTAAAAAGTGCAAATGTTGCCATTTCTGAATGCAAGCTCCCAGGAAGAGCAGATTTGGACAGGGTATACCTCCTGTGATATGTGATGGGTGCATGTAATTTTAAACAAATGTGTACCTGTGCAAATATGTCTTTTGGGTCAAAATATAGATTGTGTGTAATTTGACAGGGGTGGGTTCTCTGTACCATGAACAGACCTCATCATTCCCCCAATCAAGGGGAAGAGGGTGAAGTGGCCAATGACAAGTGGAGAGGGGTAGGGCCTAGGAAGCTAGCCTCTCCACCCATTTTCAAAACACATAAAAGCAGACAGTCAGGACAGATAGAGACATTCAATTCCATTTGCTGCGGAGCATGCTGCCGGACCATACCACATCCAGAGATCCAGACTTCAAATCCATCAATCTCCAGAGAAAGCTGTGCAGAAAGATCCAGAAGCAGTGCTGTACCCAGAGAGAGCAGAGCTGACCCAGACCACTGTTAGCAGAACCAGAGAGCTGACCCAGATCACTGTGAAGTGCCGAGACCAGACCAGAGTCCAGTCTAAAACCTGACCAGATCCGTGGCGAGGCCCATTCTATTTCTAAATATATTGTGAGTACCTAGCAGAACTGTGCAGAACCAATCTCTTAGTTAAAATAATCTAATCCAAGCTATTTTAATCTAAGTAGAACTGTCTCCTAACTGTCACCGGTCATTTGCAAAGCTGTCACCTGTCATTCCTAGTTGCTAGCTGTCACTTGTCACTTTGAACTTTTAACATTTCAAATCCAAAAAACTACCTTTATTTAATCATTCATAACTCCGTAACCGTTTGGGCTAGGAACTTGGTTTAACTTTCCTCTGAAAGCTGGGAATCATGGCTTTTCAAGATTCCTACCCGCTATACCTTTGCCGCAATCGCGAAAAACGCATTCGCGAATTTTACTGCGATTTGCAATTTCTCCACGTGTGAAAACAGCAGCTTCCTTGCTTTCCTTGCTAAAAATTAGTTTGCCTCTTAAGAACCATCCCTGAATCATTGCTAGAGTGAGCCTGGACTAATATTAACTTGATACCACTCACCCTGAACCTCTAGAGGGAATTAAAAGCATTTTAGCATATTTTTCACTTCTTTGCCAGCACATATAAAAGCATTTTGGGCCTGTGTTTCAAACTTCTGTAGTCTAAGCTTGCTGGGGTGAACTGAATTACATTTGATTGCATTTCTGAGAACTGTGTGTTTTCCTTCCATTTCCTTGCATTGCATAAAGGGGGGAGGGGATTGCCAGAGAAAAGTGATTACATTGTTTTGTTGAAATCATATTGAGTATTTTTCTGTATTGCATTTTCATTCAACATTACATCAATCTGAACTTATATAAAGCATTCTCTACCACCTTATTCTTCTGTTCCTATTCACAAGTGTGCTAGTGCCAGACTATCCATTATTGATTACTGCTCAGATTCAGTGTGATATTCGATTATTAATTTATTATAAAGCGTGATATATATATATATATATATTGTTTAAATTATCAAATAAACCTTTACACTTGCAAAACAGAACTACTTCTTGGCTCAGTGGGGTCAGGGGGATTCCAAGAGAGGGGTGTTATATAGGGGTAGTCATCCAGAACGCATGAACTGGACATAAAGATATATCAATAAGGGTTTCCATTTAGTATCCCAGACTAGGCATTGACTTAGCTGTAGTGTTGAATTGAATCCTCTTACAGTAGCGCACTCTGTATATTTCCCGGATTCCTGGATCTTTGCATCCCGGGACTTTGAATGCACGCTGGAGTCGAAAGAGACTCATGCAGCCTTATTCAAGACCAGATCCATCCGCAAAAAGGCATCGACCAAGAAATCCAGCAAAGATCGAACTCAGGTGAGAAGGGGGGATCTCCTTGACAGTTTGAGACGCCACCCGACCGAACTCAATATGAACATGGAAGCGGCCGTCCAGGACCTGATGCGTAGCATGCAAGAGCTATCAACTGAGGTGCAGAATCTAAAGGCAGAACTCAGGTGAGAAGGGGGGAACTCCTTGACACATATGAGGGTATTCGCTCCAATATCTGCGGCCGACCCTGCGCCTGTCTCGTGCGGGGTCCCCCAAGGATTTTGTGTCTCCCCTACCCTTTACAATGTTTTCACTAAACCGCTATTCGACTTGCTTGACTATCAGGGTGTCACATACACTAATTATGCTGATGACACCCAGATACTCATCCCAATCGCAGGTGATTACTCGGTAGACTCAAAAACCCTAAATGACATCTACCTTGTCATTCAAAACTGGATGGCTCAACATGAGCTCTGTCTTAATGATGACAAGACAGAGCTCCTCATCCTTGGTACACAGCAAAGACTTAACAAGTTCGACTCCTTGTTTAGCTCATTCAATATTGATGGAAACTCCATAAAAGTCTCCAAAGATACTAAAACTCTCGGAATCTACCTCGACTCCACTCTCTGCCTCCACAGACAAACAAATGCAGTCACATCCGCCTCTGCCTACACCTGCAAATTGATCACAGCTTGTCGCCCCTTCCTCTCTTCCCAGAACGGCATAACCCTTGCTAGGACCTTGGTCATGTCCAAACTGGACTATTGCAACGCATTGTACCAAGGCACTAACCAAAGCAATCTCGACAAACTGCAGATCATACAAAATGATGCCATTAGAGCAGCCCTCAATATCCTGAGATCAGCTCACATCTCAGAAACTAGGAAGAACCTTCGCTGGCTGACAGTCTCCCAAAGGATTTCCCTAAAATCTCTTGCCCTGACTTACAAATGCTTGAATAACCAAGCCCCTTCCTACTTATCCTCTCGGTTTACTCAATATACCCCACCTCGGTCACTAAGGTCTGCCCTCAACCAGAGCCTACTGATCCCTAGATACAAGCTCCAAACAGCCGGTGGGGCTAGCTTCCCAGTTTTGGCAGCCAAACTGTGGAACTCGCTGCCTCTTACTATTAGAAACCTGCCCTCCTTGAACCTATTCAAACACAAAGCTAAACTCTGGCTAATCACTTCAGACGACCAATTGACACACTAAAATAATTGGATTACTTATGCACTGTCTTTGTCCATTATGTATTGTGATTGTACTCCTCTGCTCATTTGAAATGTCCTTTGCAATGTAACACTGTTTTTGAAACCACTGTCCGAAGATATGCGCCCGGTAGCCTAGTTTGCGCTATACAAATAAAATAAATACAAATACAAATAATGTCCAGACATTTTTGAAAATAGCAATTTCATCTTGAACACAACTTTAAACTTGAGCCAATAATGGTTTTCTGCAATGTAATCACATGATCATGGTGATTGGCTAGCCACAAATTGCTGCTCAGAATTAAAAATAGCAATGTAATCTAGGAAAATAGAAGGTCTACAGCTCTGGAAGTTCAAAGAGAAGCCAGAACTGCTGATGTTTCAAAACTCACAGCCTCCAAGAAGGTGTTTTGTTGCATTATGTCATGTGTTGGGATGCACAACCATCTCCCATGCCTCCCACCGCAAGCTCTTTAGGTTGGGGAAAATAATGTACACGAAGATGTACGTGTGCGATCGAGGAGAGTGAAACATGCATTGCTGGGGAACACGTGGGCATTTTTGTTGCAAGTTCTGGAAATATAGATAGGCCCAGGGATAGGTTGTGTGTGTGATCAGAATATAATGAGCACGAGACATTGAAAAATAATGTATCGGCCGGCCCTAGTCACGCTGCGGGAAATAATGCAGCACCACCATGTTAGAGTGAGGCCTAGTTTTGCCACATGCCTCAATGGAAGTAGTAACACCATATGGCAATGAGTCCCAAATCACTTTTCCACCCCAGTCCCCAGTAAGAGAGATGAACAAGGAAACCTTTATGCTGGATAGATAAAATACAATTGTATCATGCTTCAGGCCTGCGAAACATGCATGGAGTTTGAATGGCCAAGCATGGGTAGGGCTGTGCCGGTCCCCAAAAGGACAAACTCATGGGAGCCTGTGTGAGGTCCTATGCTGCCAAACAACCCAGTCCAGATTTAGAACACCAGTGCTCCCCAGAAAAACAATGGTCCCATTTGAACTGCCAGATACCCACAACCAGAACACCTAAATCCTTCACAATTTTGCTGATTAGTGTGTTCCTGTGGTGGCCCAGGTGAAGCCCCAGCGAGGGGCTCAGCTGACAAGGGGTTAGCACAGAGTGAGCTGTCTCGTGATTTGTACTACGTGGTGCAAGAGGGGATGCCAACAAATTCAGGTCTGTCCCGGGAAGGTATGGCAGGATACCTGCATGTCTTCGATCACAAGAAGTGTTCCTTTATTTCAGAACTCTGATTTGACTTTCAAAGTATCCACTGACCTCATATCAACAACCAGGTGCACATCACGTGATTAGGCCCTGCCAATCATACAAACAGAAGCAAAGGTGGCATGAAGGAAGACCATGTGTTCGGGGGCCAAAGTATATTAGATGCGGCCAATCAGCCAGGATACTATAGGGAACTCGTAGTATATTTATAGAGGGTAGCAAATGAGGGTGGGGAATGAGTACTGAGTACTGTGTGCATCATGACTGACGATAATGTTCTTAAAATGGTGTGTCTGCTTGAACTAACCCAGAGAGCTCCATGTCAGTTGAATTCTACAGCACCATATGTCCCCTTTTTCCTTTTTGTGTACCAAAAATGTGTATTTTCTTGCAAGAGGTGCACGGAGCCCCTTTCCTCAGAGGATTGTTTTTTTGTGTCTGGTTGTATGGGGGTCTGCCTTATAAATTTAGTGAACCTGATGTGATCCCAGACCCTCAGCATGGATTGAACATTTCTGGCCACACATCCAAACCAGCCGCACCCACCTGCAGCAATCAGTCCCTCATGTACAGAGTAAAGAGGTTTACAGGAGCCATGTTGCCAGAATTCCTGTCTGTTCTTTGGAGCAGAGCGCCACTCCCGGATTGTACAGGCCATTGATAGGATCCTGTGACAGAGGAATTTGGAAGAACACTTAGATGTAAGCACACATTTTTTGGGTATAAAAACCTGGGTGGGGGAACGTGATAGTTGGTGGATGCGGAGCAGAGTGGTGATGAAGTGTTTGAAGTAATGTAGTGACTGAGGTGTGGTTTCTGAGTAGGAAGAACACATGATATTTTGTATCTTGATTTATTTTTATTATTATATGCAGTAAAGAGGATCAAGTAGTAACAGAATGTAGTTCCCAATTGGGGGAGGAATATAGCTCTGTAAGCTAAGAGTAAAAAAGTAATAAGGATAGAGGCTCCGTGTATTGAGAAGGCCTGGGATCTCTCTGTCCGACATGAATGGGGTGTGAGAACAAAAACATAGTATTTTGGTGATTTTATTGATGTTTTTATTGTGATGGTGGGGACTGAGGAGGGGTCCAGGTAATTGGACCGAAGTGGAGTGGAGTGTGGTTGTGGATGGTGTTTGTGTGGAGGAGCTTGGGATATATTGGCGTGAGACAAGAATGGGTTGTGTATGTGTGGCGTGTAAATAGGCAGACAGGCAGGGTATTGGTAACAGGGAAGGGGGTGGGGTGTAATGGGACTACAAGGTACCCCCGGATCGGAACCTTATCAAGCAAAAGAAGTATATAACAACATAAAAATAAGTATAAAGATAATCTTTCAAAAATTGAACGTACTGTTTTAAAAAGCTGAGAAGATAACGCTCTTTTTCTAGTTATGCCAGCGGATAGAAGAGGAGGAATTGTGCTGTGGGACACTCTAATGTATACAACAGATGTTTATAAACAACTACAAGATAGTTTTATAAAAATATTGGCAGCAACCCCACCCTCAGAATCACAGAAGAGATAAATAGCTTGATGAGCCATGCCTTTATGGAAGGTTGGATTAACGAAGATGAGAAAGCATTTTTGGCTAAACATAACCTGGTCATGGGGGGCGTGGCCAAGATGGCAGGCAAGGTGGATGGAAAACTGTGGCGCTCCAGCCTAAACTGCCCGAGAAAGCTGACGAAAGTACATAGCCCTGTCCAGTGTGCTGACAAATTTTAGCAGCAGGAACATAGGAAGCTCTGTGAGAGTGAGTTGGCCCGAGGAGGACGAGAAATGAAGGAGTAAGAGAGGTAGAGCGCGAAAGCCACGGGAACTGACCGAGAAAATGGCTGGCGGTCCCACTTGAAGGTTAAGGAGGAGGCGCTTCCAGAGAGAGGTGTGCAGAGGGAGCTGATTGGCAGACGGCAAGTGTGGGGAAGGAGCTCTTTGGAAGGTCTGGTGGAGGAGGACAGTCTGCCCGATGCACCATACAGGCCCCCATCTGTGTGGAGGAGAGCTGTGGGAGGCAGAAGCGGGTGGTGTGGAGTGTAGCCGGAGGAGCGGGGGAGGTTGTTGGCTCCTCAGAGGGAGAGTTGGCGGGAGGCGGAGTGAAGCAGCACCCCGGTCGTGAAAAGGAAGTGGCGTGGGAGCTGGTGGGCGCTCACCCTGAGAGGAAGGAGCTCAGCGTTGTGGCAGCAGCTCCCAGGATCAGGTGAGAAGGATCGGCAACCCAGGCAGTGCAGTCCGAGATGGGGCGAGCGGGAAGGAGCGAGGGTCCAGGAGAAGAGCGCGCTTGCCTGTTGAGCAGCGGGGGAGGAGACCCCTAGGCAAGTGGCACCCCCCCCACAGGGAAGAGGCCAAACTTGGCTAAGGGGGCAGGGGGTTCACCGGCGAGCATCTGGAGGAGGGGTCCCAAGTCGAGGAGAAGAGTGGATCGTGGCACTGAGACTCAGAGGAGCTGACAATTAGGAGCACTGCGCTCAGAGGAGAAGGGGGCTTCAGAGAGAGGGGCCCCTGCAGCAGGTGAGGTGCTGGGTCTGGCATTAGAGCTTAGGGAGTCCCCCTGGGCACGAACTGAGGAACTCCAAGGAAGTGGAAGACCCCACTGGGGGATCTGGGGCAACTTCGAGGAGAAACCCCCCTCAGGGCGATCTAGGGAGTAGTTGGACTGAGAAACTTTGTGGGGTGGTGCACTGGAGGCAGAAAGGTGGTGGTGCAAGGCAGGATTGGGCCACACAGGAGAAGGTCTACCCCGGAAAGAGCGGAGAAAGAGGGGCACACGGAGTGGGGACAAAGGAGAGTTGATGGGTCCTAAGAAGAAAGGCCCCAACCCAAGGGAGCGTGGAAAAGAAGATACAAACAGGGGGCATACACAGTCCAAGCTGACAGAAGAGGTAATGGTGCTCACTAAAGAGGATCTTCTGTCGGCGCTCGCTCAGTTCAAGGTGGAGCTTACGGAGACTGTGAAGGCTGAGATTGCGCGCTTTAGGGAGGAACTCTCTCAGGCCATCTCAAAGAACAGGAAGGACAAAACTCGCTAGGGCAGAGGGTCCAGGAGAGGGAACAACATGCAACAGACCTGGAAACACAGGGGCGTGCTTGTGTCAGCATCTTCAGAGTGAGGAAGAGTGCCTTTGAGCACTGGAATAAAAGCGTGAAGACTTTGAAAATAGGTCTAGACGCGACAACGTGCACATTAAAGGCCTGAAAAAGGGGTTGGAAGGGACGGACTTGGAAGCCTGTATTCATTAACTTTTTGGTGCCCTGGTGGAGGAGGACATAGCTCTGGACATGGGGATTGATAGAGCACACGGAACCCGGAGCACGGCCCAGAGATTGATAGAGAACGGAACCCGGAGCACGGCCCAGAGACATATTGGTGAAGCTGCACAGGCACAAGGACACAGTTTTGCTTATGAGAGCTGCAAGAAAGAAGGGATAGATAGTGGTGCGGGAGTGTGAAAACCAAGTGTTTGATGACTTTTCGCAGATTACACTAGTGAGAAGAAGAGCATTCAAGGCTGATGGAGGAGCTGAACAGGAGGAGACTAAGGTATAGATGTCTCTCCGACAAGACTGCAATTCCGCGTGGGAAATGAGTAGAGAATTGTCACCCAAGTGAAAGAGGGTCCTGGGGGTGTCCCTGGGAAAGGCATCTGGGGCCAAGCTGAATGATTGTCTGGGGAATGTACCGCCGCCGCAGTTACCGCCAGACTCGTAATGAGGCCCACAATGTCCTGGGCAAAGATAGGTGAATGTAACGACAACCATTTGTGTACTACTGTTTATTTTAGAACAAGTAGTCACTCCATCTAACCGTCTGGGAAAAATGATGCGCAAAAGTACCAAACCAAAAATTTCAAGTACGGGAAAAGAGGAAAAAGAAATTCAATCGTATAAATAACCGAAATGAAAAGGTAAATCGCTTGAATTGTACTATAAAAATGATGAAGATAGTCTGGTATTAGAGTGCAATGCAATAAATAAATGATACGATTTGTGTAGGTGAAAAATACCAAGGATTTCTTATAAAAACTTCCCCACACTTTGCCGTTTCAGTGAATAGACAACAGGATACATCATAACGAGATCCTCCTAAAAAGAAACCATCCCTGAGCTCTTCCACGCCAACAGTCCATAAAGCAGGACAACATTTCATACACTGGTAATGGCGGTGAGGATTACTTAGCAATAATGAGAGATGATATATAATGTAATTTGACCCTTAAAAGTCAGTACGAGTCAATTACGAAACAACGAAGTAATCAAAAAGTATGCGTAGTATGCACAATTCTCAATCACATTGTAGCACTCGTCACAAGGGAATCTAGATGCACTTGTGTCGAACATTCAATCAATAAACAAGTTTAAAGGTAAAAGAAATAACCTTTATGGTCTGTCGAAGGTGAATGAACACCATATAAATAAACTAAATGTCACTTTAGGTAGGGCTTTAAAGCATATTACTTTACACAACAATAAGAAAGTTAAGGTCAGTTAGGAAAAAGACCCCTTGGTAATACAGAAAAGGTTATAATGGTCAGTTTTTAATATGTGATTTTGTCTGTTTTTAGAATTCTTCTTGCACACGACTATGTATATACGAAGAAGCCTGTCATAAATATACAACAAAAGCATCTTAAGTGTCTGAAGATGGCTTCGAACGAGCCTACGAAAAAGATTTGGGACATACTGGTGCTCTGTTCAAAACCAGAAATACGATTCGGTGTAGACACAAAAACATGAGGACAAAAGCTCATAAAATGAGTTGGCATTAGCCACTCACTCTTGTTACTAACCATACTGAAAACTGATGCGAAAAATAATATCAAACATACAATAATGAAAGTAAATGTTAGAAACAAGAAATAGGCATGTTTCCACCAAACAAGATTGCTGATGTGTATTCTTTTTACCTTTTTTTACTTCTTAGTAATGTGTTTTTATGATAATATCTCAATAAAATCGATATATGTATGTGACTGGCCTACTGTACCATCTTTGAATTTAATTTACACAATGGTACAGGATGTATTCCAAGACGTTTCTCACAGCCTAGTTGTGTAAAAGCTGGGTAGCTATCTGTGGACATTGTTTGCTAACCTTTGTGTATAACATCAAGACAGGGGCAGCTCAAATGGAGCCACCAACCCCACTAGAGTACATGTCCACACCCCTTCCATTGTGTAAGGATAAACTCATGAAATAGCATCGGGAGTGGGTTGCTGAGACAAGGGGGCGAGGGGCATGTTTAAGCCATGGCCAGTACAGGGTATTCTAGGCCGTATGTACACATTATTAGCAGAAAAATACAATGGGAAAAAGTTGAAGAATAGAAGGTAAGTTTGAAGGGGGATGGACCATCTCTATCATGCATCCCAACCATACACACCAACCATGCGATTCAGGAACCAGCTGCCCCATTGGGTGCAACACAAACCACATAACCGCCACAAGAAGCAAGGTCATCCCCAGCAGGGTTTACCCACTCGTGCAGCATTAGGATATACAAATCCAACTATGTTTCCTTGCCTGCCTCTGCACGCCCCCTCCTTCCTCACAGGCCTAGTACCAGAATATCCTGAATCCCATAGCATCTGCAGCCGCTCGTGCTTAAGAACAGAAGAGTTGAAAGTGTAAACCACAAAAAGAGGTAGAAGAAGCATTGAGGAGGGCAGATGACGAACTGCCAAGGTTAGGATCTGATAGACAGAATGGGCAGCAGGCACCCATTGGGACGGATGAGGGGAGAGGGGTAAATATTCTATTCAAAATTGACAGTAGAGGAATGTAAGACATGAATATTGAGAAGGTGAATAGGGAACACGGAGGCAGCAGGCTGGAAGCTTCTCTTATGGGACAGTGAAGTCTGATGTTAATATGAGTGTGGGAGCAAGGGATGAGTCCTGGGATACAGTGGATTAGTAGGAAGAGGAAGAGGCCACACCCACAGTATCACCACGGGTAGAGAGTTTGTGGGGCCCAGGTTGAGGAACCAGTATGGGTGCAAGGTGGTTGCCTAGGGAAAGCAGGTGGATACAAAGAAGGTGACAAAGACAGTTGGGCCACAGTTCCCACTGTTGCACAAAAGAAAATGAAGGGCACAATACGTATCATGGCCAACCATGGACAATAATAATTTTATAAAGGTGCTGCTGTGCCTTACAGCTGGGATGGGAACATGGATTTATGCATTTGAAAGCAGACGGCAGTTATAACCCTCGTCGTGGGTAACCTGAAACTTTGTCACAATACTAGGAGATCAGGCAGATGACATTTGGGATAAAGCAGGGTACTGTGGGGTGCGATTAAGGGGAGACAGCCATGATGAGGCCCATTTTAATTATATCAGGCTCTGAGTGTGGACAGCGCTGCAACATGCATATCCGGACACATTGGAAGTCCAGTCAATAATGCAGTGCACAATGCGGGATGATGAGGACCCTGCTCAGTATATTTTACAGACACAAGAGATATGGAGGGCAGGAACAGGCGAGTCATGGTATAGTTTAATCACATTTTTCTATTTTGTGGTCAAAAAAGGAGCTCCCCATAGAGGTACAGAAGGCACTTGATAAAATAGTGGGGATTGAAGCAAAATGGTGGGCAGAGATAGAGTCTATACTTGTACAAATGTGTAAATGGTTGAGAGAGAAGGAAAATGAATGAGCACAAACAGTACAGGCAGAGGAAGTGAAACTAGTACTGTAAGCGATATTCAATCAACACTACAGCCAAGTCAATGCCTAGTCTGGGATGCTGAGGAAAACCCTTATTAATGTATTTTTATGTCTAGTTCAGTACTCTGGATGACCACCCTTGTATAACACCCCCTCTTAGAATCCCCCTGACCCCACTGAGCCAAGAAGTAGGTTTGTTTTGCAAATTAAAAGGTTTATTTGAGAATTTAAACAATATATATATATATATATATATATATATATATCACACTTTATAATAAATTAATATCTGATGGTACACTTAGACATATGATGTTGATCAACAATGGGTAATCTGGCACTAGCACACTTCTTGACAATCAATGAGGAGTTAGTATAGGATGGATAAAGTAGCAAAAATACTTTTATGATTTCAAGGGAAAAGCAATGAGGAATAAAATGCAGTACAGAAATACTTGATATGATTTTTGCAAAAGATAAGCTAATCACTTTTTCTCTGGCAATTCTCCCCCCTCCCCTATGCAATGTAAGACATGGAAGGAGATGGAAAGAGGAGCACACAGTTCTCAGGAATGCAATCAAATACAATACAAAATTCAGTTCCCCCCCCAGCAAGCTTAGAGGAAACAGGTAGGAGTTTGAAACACAGGCCCAAAATGCTTTTTAAATGTGATGGCAATGGATGGGAAAATGTGCCAGTGGTTTTAATTCCCTCTAGAGATTCAGGGTGAGTGGGAGATGCGTGTTGGTATTAGTTCAGGCTCACTTTAGCAATGTTCTATGAGTTATTACCAAGTTGCAAACGATTTTAACAAAGGAAAGAATGGAGCTGCTATTTTGATAAGTGGAGAAATTGAGCCAAAATCGCAAATCGCGGTAAATTCGTGAGTGTGTGAATCGTGATTGCGGAACAAGTATGCGGAGTAGCAAGTCGGTTCGAGGCTTGTTGGAAAACTTAGATTCTAAGCTTTCAGAGGAAAGTTCAATCTCGTTCCTAGCCCAGACGGTTCCAGAGATACGGACGATTAAATAAAGGTAGATTTTCGGATTTAAAGTAAAACTCAAAATGACAGGTGACAGCTTGCAGCTTCAGAATTGACAGGTGACAGTTGTGCAGCTTTAAAAATGACAGATGACACGATTTGTAGGAGGCAGTTTGTTGGAGGCAGTTCTACTTAGGTTAAAATAGTTTGGATTAGATTATTTTAACCAAGAGATTGGTTCTGCACAGTTCTGCTAGGTACTCACAATATAAATTTGAACTAGGCCTCGTCAGGGATCTGCTCGGCGGGTCAATCAGGCACCGGTTCTGCTCACAGCGATCTGGGTCAGCTCTTCTCTGCTGGTCTAGCCTCTCTGGATTCAGCGGCCTCTGGTTCTGGATACTGCTCTGCTTTCCGGTCCGGATCAAGTGGATTCTGGATGTAACACTGCTTTCTGGGTACTGGCAAGAGTTCTTGGCAAAAGAATTCAGACAGCTCGCCCGGCTGTGGAATAGTTTGCAAATGATTTTGAGGCCTGCTGAAGAGGATTCAGCTGGTGGATTCAGGCCTCTCTGCTACAAATTCTGGAGTTAATTTCTGCTACAGGTTCTGGAGATTGATGGATTTGAAGTCTGGATCTCTGGATGTGAAGTCGTCGGTCAGCATGCTCCGCAGCAAATGGAATTGACTGTCTCTACCTGTCCCAGCAGTCTCTTTTTATGTGTTTTGAAAATGGGTGTGTGCCTGGGCCCAGCTAAGCCTGCCCCTCTCTACTTGTCATTGGCCCAATTCTCCCCTCTCCCATGATTGGGGGAAGGAAATGGATTGTCATCATGATGAGCTCTGTTTATGGGTCAGAGGATCCTCCCCTGGTCAGTTTGCCCACAAATCTATATTTGATTCAAATACATATTTCCCAGATATACAATTTGTTGAAATTACATGTGCACATTATATATTCCTTATGGTCCATATTTGTCCGCCTCTGATCTTCCTGGGGGCTTGCATTCAAAAATGACAACATTTTACGCTTTTTAACTGGTTTTGCAATATCGGACATTTACCCAAAATTACACACATGTGCGCAAGGAGTATGGACATTAATTGATGAAGTGTCAGATTTTTAACATGCAGACATTTGGAGTGAGACCCTATTTTCCGCTAGCAACCCCCCAGAATACACCACAGGGTCCTAACGCCTCTCAAAATGTTCACAGAAAAATCACAAAAATAATGATATTACTTATATAATTCTGACAAGTCCGCACTATGAGTTATCTATCTTTTTAAAATTATGCCCTGGTCAAAAAGGGGTGTGGCTTCCCACATCATAGGGTGGAATAACTGGTTTATCCACTTCCCCCAAGCACAGCTGCTAGCAGAGGCACTGCTCCTCCCAGTTTCCCCTAAGAGGAAGCCACTTTACGACGCCCCCAATATAACATTTGCCTGAGTCAAGGGAGTTGCATTGTTCTGTTCCTTCCAGTTCCCAGGTGCTCCACCCCTAATCTAATCAGAGAGGTGACAACTCCTTTTGGCAAGGGGCAGCAGGATGCAGCTAGGCCTGGGAAGAGTGGCTGAACAGGTTTCTCCTGTCGGGGGTAGTTGTCAGGCAGAATCCAGTTTCACTAAGCCAGGTTTTAGCTAAATGTCACTTTTTGTTCCCAGTTTTCTACATTCAAATCAAACTGACAATTTGTACCTATACATTAAATAATTACTTCCTTCAAGTCATTTCAGAATATGGTTTTACATTCTTCCACCTCTTAGCAAGTCTTTCCTTGGTCTGGTTTTGTTTCATTTGTGCAGTTTTACACAAAGTCTGGTGGTTTTAAAACGCCGGCTTTCTGATAGTGGTGAGTACTGGTAATGCAACCATTTTTGGGATTAAGAAAATGAATTCCCCACAGTTCTGAGTTGCTTTTTTTTTTGCAATCAGCATTGCCATTCCCAATGGTTTCAGGCTACTGTGTGTGTAGCCCAATGGTGGTTTTAGGCAGTGCCCTCCTGTGCTCACAACATAGGCAAACATGGGTGGCAGCCTATTCTTCATGTTTTCCCTGTGCACTCTCTGGGGAGTTCTGGCCATCATGATGTTTTCCATGCCAGTACTGCACAGTTTTATGGTAGGGCTTGTATGCATGGGTAAAAACATCCCACAGTACAAAAGAAGTTAGCAAAGATTTCAGTGGAAGGGGTGGTAGTAACTGCACCTCAAGGTGCACACACAGAACACAGGGTGGTTCTCACAGAGGTATGAGCAGCACCTACCTAGGGAGGCGGACACAGTTGGAACAGTGGATTTCAACCACAGTATGAACGATGGCCACTGGGAGAGTACCCACCGGGGAGAAGGGGATTTGAGGCCTCTGAGGTGGATGTTTCTTGTGGGAGTAATGGACCTCAGAGGGGGAAATATGGGGCAGTGTTGGGCATGTGAGAGGTTTTGTCATTCCTCACAGGAATATAGGATTAGGCAAGTGGATGCATACAACCAGCAGATGTCCACATACCCACAAGCTGCACCATATTCACAGCCTTGTGCCCCCATGCCTCCAGCAGACCCATACGGTGCACCACCGCCCATGTCCCTGCATGCTTCACCTCCACAGTTGCACGCACAACAGCCTAATTGTGCTCCAGCACATGTGGAACATCCTGCACAGCAGCACCCCCCCAAGTTCCCAACAACAACGCAGGGCCCCATAGCACAGTAACATACCACCAAGGGGCTAGTGTAGTGGGGGAAACCCTTTAATGTTCCCGGGCACCAACACCTATCTAAATTAGAACAGCCCACAGAGAATCATAGCATGCCCAGTCCTGTCAGTCACTGCCAACCAAGAAGAGGAACCCCTGGCATATATGGAGATAGTAGACAAACCATTCATTTTCATGATAGATACAGGAGCAACACAGTATTGTATCAGAGAGGTGTGCTTCCCTTTGTCAGGTGAGGTTATAGGCACACAAGGCTTCTCTTGGCAATACAATCGGTTCAGTTTACAGAAGAGTTGGACATCAAAGTAGTGGACAGGATGGTACAGGCCCTGCTGTTGCTCTCGGCTGCATCCACCATTAACCTGTTAGGATGAGATGACCATGTCATTTTCTGAGGCAATATGCCACATGAGGGCAATGGTGGTCATACACATGTTAGGGAGTGAAGCAGCAGCCAGAAGAATTCCAGTGCACCCCGATCTGTTCATCTACGGGATGCAGTGTAGCTGAAGGCAGTATTACATGTGGTCAATCAGTGAGAGTACAATTTGCATTAATATTCAGGCCAGCTGTGCACTATGAACAGGTTGCAGGGACTATTACTAGACCTAAAAGGAGTACTGGTGTCAAATGAAAGGGTTGTCCTGATAGGGATGCATATTAAGGGAGGAGAGTGGCATACAGTGTTGTGCAATGACCCAAGCTAGCCCTTAAAGGATGTAACAGACAGGAACTTGTTCAAAGACAAGGGCAATGACGGGGACATCATTTTGTCAACATGTGTCCCATGCACAATTATGATACAATACCGACATGTTCCATGCCCCATGCGAGTGGCGGCAAGCATCCCACCTTTCACCCAAACTGATTTAGTGCAGGTCCCAGAACATTTGCAGACTAACAATCCCCATGATGTAGGACTTTGTAGAGTGTCCTTATACCCACTGATTGGTTGGCATACTATCCCAACCTTTTTGACTCTTTAGCAGCACATGCGTGAAATGAAACATAGGTGATTTTCTTTGCATAAGATTACTCCCCGTTCTCCCAATGAATCCATCATCCCTCATCTTTCAGCCATAAGCCATGGTCTTCCATCTGTAGTTGAACCTGTAGCCTGCTCCCTGTCCTGGAACATTGGAGGGACTGTGAGCCCACCACTATCTTTGTCTGAGGCTCTTATGAATAGCCGTTGTTTTCAACTTCTGAGTCACATGTGAAGAGACCATGAATTTGGCCATTTCAGCCTCTTATTTACTGCTATTTGATTCAAATATGCTGGGTGGTGTTGCTTCTCTTGGCCTCTAGAGACTTGCTCACTCTACCTTGCACAAACGTCATGAATCTTTTCATTGTCCAATAATTTGGCTGTTGGAGGTGTTTTCTTCTTCCTTTTTCTAGGAGGAATGTCTCACATTTAGGGATTTTCCATATAACTCCCCTTTTATCATGCAATTATTCCTTAAAATAGTATCCTTGATCCTAGGCCAACCATGACTCATCAATGTTTTGCAGACGGGCAGTATTTCCAGCATCTCTGGTTTCTGCAGCCTTAGTCTGTCTCTGAGGTAGCTTGGTTGAATTTGACATGAGCTAGTGTCCGTTTTTCTATCATGCCCGTCCTTGCCACATTGTACATTCTTCTATATGTCGCATCTATCTTGGGTTACTGCATATTTACAGATATTAACCAGTAAATAACTACATTCTTCTTTATATCCATGATTACTTTAGCTTTAGGTACATATTTCTCTTGGTGCTTCAGTTACATTGTCACTCTTAAGTATTTCATATTGTTTCAGCATAGGTTTATATATTTTCTTTATGCTATCATCAGATTTAACTTAACGCTCCATGATGTCCATAGGTGTGTGCTGATATTATTCCATGCTGCATCTTTCCACACTTTCAGTGCAAGGGTATATTCTGTATGGCTGTCTGAGTGCATAAAGTCTCTCATACAATAAATGTGGTAGTGGGATTACACAAGGGGTCCCATCCATAGCCCTTAATCTGCTGTTCCAATATGTCAGTGGTGAGGTGGCGGGAACTAGTGAGAAAGCATTCACCTGCTCCTCTACATTCCCCCCTTTGGCTGAATCTTCATCAATTTATTTTCTTCACCCCCCTTCATCTTTTCTTCAAACAGTCATGTCTTTGGGACTCATATCTTTGTCACCCCCCTCAGGTGACCTGCATTATTTATATGTTCATCCAAACTGCAGGTCATGTGACAGCAATCTCCAGATGGTATACATAATATCCAATGTCCTACATATTTTTTATGATGCTTGGGGTAGCAGAACCTTGTTCCTGGGTGTGCAAGAGTACTCTTCTTTATATTCTCCCGGGTACTGGCTTCATTTTGCATTTGCTCTCCAGTCTAAGTATCTATGTCAATCATTATCTTCATTCCAATAGCTTTCTTGCCATTCTTCTGGAATTGTCCAAAAATGATCCTTGTAAGGCAAAATCCTAACAATACAAACACTAAGAAAACAGAGATGTAAACCAATCATCTTCCTCAGTCTCATGTACTTCATCCACCATCTTTGTGTGCAGGATTGACAAAATTGTTATTGCTTTTGTCAGAGTCCCATTTTCTTCAACATAGGTAGGTGTAAATGTACAGCAAGAGGGCCTGATAGTGGTGCACATGCCTCCTTCCATTGCTGTGATTAAGTCCAGGACATTCCTTTTCTGGAAGGCCATAAACCTGATTGCCCTCCTTTTGTTGTCATATTGATTGTCTGCAGCAGCTCCTAAATGGGGATTTCAAACCACTTGGCATTCACTACAGTCTGAGTTCCTGGCATAAAGATAACTGTAAATATGACTGTTGTTCTAATAAAGAGTTTATGCTCATCTGGAATATCATGATATGCTTCTACTGATTTTGCTGAGAAATAATTCTCTCTTAGGCGTCGATGTCTGCTGAACGATCTTCTCTTCCTTAGGTGTGCATCCATCTTTGGAAAATGTGTTATCTGCAAGTCACTTTGTGGTACTACCAAGGCTGGTATAATTATCATTACCAATTAACTTACTTCTCCCCATGTTGGTGGAAAATTCATAAATGTTCTTGATCCTCAGCCCGAATAGTGGTCCATCAGGTCTACTGTTCCTTCCCTCATGACTGGGACATCAAACACTTGGCCACACTTGAGATTTTCCTCAACTTTGATTGTGCTATTATTTCTGAAACATAAGGACGCATCCTCCAGGGGAAATAGTTGCAAGGGTCCCCCCTCATCGTTAACCTAAGTTAACAATCTTGATATTCTGCGTTGGAATTATCCTCTTGTCAGGCAAAGTGAAAGATGCATAAGACAAAGTGCCTTTTTCACTTATGCTTCTATTGCTATTAATATTCTAGATGTTCCCTAAGCATAAGATATAATTGAACTCACATAACAGCTTTCATCTGAGTTTCTTCTCCCCACCTTTTTCATGTGTTGATAACATTTCTTTAAATGAACCAAATTGTCAAGATATATACTTATATTTTCACAGTTCTCCTCAATATCCCTTTTAATTCAACACCTTAGATAATAAGTTAAATTATAGAAAAAGCTGTGTGTGCCTCTTGTAGGATCAATAGTAGTTCTTTCATTAACATCCTCCATATCTGTATGGGCCTTTTTGATATCTCTAAACATCATCATAATAAGGAGAAAAACACAAATCATAAGCAAAATGATATCACAATTATTACTCTATGAAAACGTATTGACTTCCTGGATGGTAGTGAATTTCTGAAATTTGGATACCTTTCCATTTTGTATTTACTTTAATATGTAAATATGTTATCTCCTTTTGGATCACACGTTTATCAAAAACTGCAAGATAATTGCCACTATTATTCTAAAAATTATATGAATATTCTTTGGATTACTGAGAATTTTCACTATATTTGCATATTATCTTATTGGAGCTGGATCAGACTGGAATATGTAGAAAAAAAAATACAAGATTATGTATAACGTGTCTACAAAAGGTATCATGAAAGATGAAATCTGCTTCTTTTCTTCTGATTCTGGTTCTTCTGTCCCATTGTTCCTTGGCCCTATCTAGAAAAGTAGAAAAGTTTGCAGGATTTCTGCAAGTCTATTTATTCTTTGTCAAATTTGAAAATATTGATCCCTTGTTTAAGGTGCTTTTATATGCTCATCATTCTTCTTGTTCTTGCTTACTGGCCATTGAACGAGACAGCATGTCCGGAACTACTTTTCTTGCTTCACTGTGGGCAGCTACAGGAGAGGTTGGTGCTTCTCCTATGTATGGCTTGATATCATGTAAATGCAGCCAAGCTCGCCACCCTTTTAACTTTACTGCGTTGGGACTAACTTCCTCCACCTCATAAGGACATTGAAAAGGAGGTGTGCTCCAGGTATGCACACATTTCCCTACTAGCACCTGGTCCCCTGGGTACAAAACAGGTGGCTGCAATAAATACTCTAAATAATTGGGTTGATTGTCTTTGTCGCTTCTTTTTGACTCCTCCCTTCTGTATTTGACCTGTTGTAACATGAACAATACTTGCAATCATTATTGTTAGGTAATCATGCATCTTCATTAATCCTGTTCTTCTTTACAGAACATGATTAACAACAATACATCAATTAACATTAGTATGTATTAATTCTTATCACAATTCATATAAAACTCCTTATAAAAATGGAAAATACTATTGGCCATCACATCGCCCTCGTGCCACCTGACTCGCTAGACGTCCCTCTGCATCCGAACCCCGTGCTGTACATCTGCTCTGTAGTTATCTCTGTAAAGCACTTCATTATGAATCTGTACCGTTGTATACCTCTATAAAGCACTCTGTTATGTATCTGTATTGTTGTATACCTTTGTAAAGCACTCAGCTGCTTCTCACAGCCAGGTCCACACTCAATAAATACAAGAATAGTATTAATAATACTATTAATAATAATAATAATAATAATAATAATAATAATAATAATAATAATAATAATGATAATAACAATAATAATAATAATAATACTACATTTGTCACAATTCACCCTAATTAGAAACACTATAAAAAAGTAAAAGATCAATTCAAAAGACACCAAATGGACTATCGGCCTCATTACGGGTACAGCGGTAACCCTGCCGGTGCTACCGGCGGGTTGCCGCCAGGTCCCTAATAGTTTACCAGTGCCTGACTTCCTGGTGCCACCGGGCTATTACAAGTCCGGCATCCGGGACATCAGGCGCATTTGTTAATCCCCATTCCCACAGAGTCCTATGGGACTCTATTGGAGTGGGGATACGGGAGCACCGGCACAGTTAGCAACAGTGCTGGTGCTCCCGTGACAAGTCTACGTCCGGCCACTGATGACACAGGGTAAAGATAACTGCAGGCTCAGTAACTCTTTCCAAAATGTGCCTTCAATGATGCAGAGTTTGTTCCAATCTAGAGTACAAAGTTCCAGACCATATTCGATAGAAGGCAATATTGTACCCGATAAAATGACCTTAAATAAATTAAGTAGTACTTATAATATATATATATTATTTTAAGTAAATCTTCCATATTAAGACATATAATGGTGCCAATTTGATATCCATTCTGGAAGCCATTCTGGACCATGAAGTCCCATTCAATATAAAATACCTGCAATAAATGTTCCTAGCTATTTTCAATTGGACTCCCACAACAATCCAACAACAATGTTGTATCATCTTATTTTTAGAAGTTATGAAGACTGTACATTTAAGCAGATTTAGGCACACATTTTTCTTCTTTAAATAAGCAGTTAAATATTTTAAGGTTTGTGATAGACCTATTTGAGTTTTGTCCATAAGGACAATATCATCTGTGAAATGAAGAGCTGGAAAGAAAACATGACCTAGCTTTGGAGGAAATACATTTAAACTGATTAGTGAATCAATCCAATCTGACAAGTGCACATTAAATAAACAAGGCTCAAGAACACACCCTTCTCGTAGGTCAGTAAAAGTCAATACTCTTGTGACCAACGAGCCCTCGTTATTCAAACTAATATTGACTGAAGGACCAGAGTGAAATAAAATTAACATTCTTAAAAGGCCGCGGGGAATGCCGCATTTAGAGAGTTTATTCCAAGGTTTTGTCCGATTGACACAGTTGAAAGCACAATAATGATCTTCTATGGCCATGTATGTACTAACGATGACTGACTCCGATCAGGGGCATGCCTCCGCAGTAACATAACTAGCAACCCATTAAGTGGAGTTCCATACCATTTACAAAAGACAGTCTATAACTTAGAACGGCGACCAATTGATGGAGACCAGCCATTCAGTTTGTATAGGAGAAGAGATGCGAAAATCTAGAGAAGAGTTGCCCAACAAGGCTATTGGCCAGTAGGTGGCCCAATTTGAACAGTCACATTTTTTTATATATCAATTCCACATAACAGGAATGAGGAAGTATGCCTTGGATAGCTATACTGGAAAAAGTTTTAAACAATATGTTGGTCCAAAGAGTAGGATTATCTTTCAGCACCAAATAGAGCAGGCCATCAGGGACCATAGCATTTGATGATTTGCATGTTTTAATAATTCTATGCTCAATATCAAGTTTCGTAAATGAGGCAACAGGGGCCCAAAGTATACAATTCAAATGCTGGGACTGTGAGACTCTTAGGAACAAACCTTTGTTCCAAGAAAGCTACCCATTGGGCATCTGAAATCGTATTGTCCAGTGCAGAATTTCAGTGCACACGGCTTACATCTGCATTATTAATGCATCACTAAAACACTTGAAAATGTAACCTATTGTCAATTACTAACATGTTTTGACTGTCTTTAATATTTAAACCTATTTGATAAGATGTGATCCAATTCCTGTATGCTTGTTTGCATTTCCTGTGTTTCACCATTCTGTCTTGGATCCCTGTATTGTTATCTGATTTAATGTGTTTGATAGATCTTTGAAGGAGCAACTTCCTATCATGAAAACGTTCTCATAAATAGGCTGAAGAACAAATGGTCCCAGGTTTCCTGCTCTTAAATTCTTAACCACGTATTCCGGCACACTATAAGCAAGTATTTTGAACAAATAAAGTTCTATACTGAGGAACCCTACATAATTGTCCATTGTATGAACAGAAGAGAGAGAAGTATTAATAAATGTATTCATGATACCACCGGACCAAGCAATCTGGTTTATTTTGTGCAATGATATAATGCCCTAAGTTCCCAAAGAAGTCCCTCTGGGAGCAAATGATAAGGAAAACGGTAGAAATAAAAAGGCATGGTCAATAGCTATGGTCTGATTAATGATCAAGTATTTTATGTCTGGTAGCAATGACTTGGAAACATGATTACACTAGATTGTAGAGGAATACATTCCCCTATGCCAAGTGGGCCTACCAGGATGTCTCCATGTGTCCTAATGTTTACTGTATGTGTATGTCACACAGACATGCTCATATTCCAATACTGTGCCCTCAAATCTGTAACCCTTGTTCTCATAAATTGGTATTGGTATTTTGATTTATTGTTTTGGAAATATGGTTCACAAAACCTATTTGGACGCCATCATATTAACTGTGAAAGCCTCAACATGTCTTATAACCAGGGATATAATGTCATTCAGGATGGTGGTGAGAATAATGTGTGAGTGGCAGATAGTGACCCACACTAATATACACATTTATGTTGGTTGGTCATGCCTACTCCTACACCCAGTATATCAGGGTCTGGAACACTTTATCGGCATAATAGCGCTGGACAATGTGAAGGAGCAGCATGTGATCCTGTATGAGACATTCCTTGCCCCCCCCACCCCCCTGTGATATTGGAAACATAAAATGTCAGTTTAAATAAGTGTCACTTTCTTTTAAAGGATGTCCAGCTTATTTTAGGAACATTAACTGCTCACCCAAGACTTATAGGTTCCTGAAACAGTGGCTGTGAGAAATTGCAGTCTGGCAAGGGTGCAAAGCCTTGGCTTTTTAAATTTATTTTCATGGCTTTGCAAGGTCTAGTTTGCAATACCGGCACAGTCCAGCCTAATATGTGGAAAGGACGGGTCCAGCAGCAACCCTCAATTTGCCACTGCCAGCTGAGAGGCCGAATAATATATGTTAAGGTCGGGGAGACCAATTGCACTGTCCCATACCAAGATGTACAGGGAACACAAGGCTGTTCTCTGCTGCCATAAGAATCTCATCAGAGCTCTCCCAATAATCTGGAATTACCAATCAGGGATCCTAACAGGGGTATTGTGCAGGATGTACAAAAATATGGGCAGCATCATCATTTAAAACATTGCTTCTCTCGCCAACAGGGAGAGGAGCAGAGCTGACAGAAACTTAATATCAGCTATTTCTCTCTCACTTATAGGCCTCATATTGTGCCGAAGAAAAATAGTGGAGTCCTGACAGACATGAATGCCCAGATATTTAAGATATTTAAACGAACCAACAGCTGTCTGATATTGCTATGGATCCCCCTATTATTTAAGATAGGAATGATTTGCTCCAATTGACCTAGGTCGCCCAAAAATGTGTAAGAACTCCATGATCCTCTGGATAGACCTCTGAGGTTGCCCTACATCCAGCAGCAGGTCCCTTTCATGAGGGGATGCCTCCTGAGCCAGATTGCCAGGGGTTTAATAGCTGGGATGAATAGCGTTGGGGATAGAGGTCAGCCCTAGGACCTCTTTACAATGGTAAGTGACTAGGCATCACCACTTTTTCCTCTTGATGTTGCCACATCCTCCTTTACCCATGGACTCCTTCAAACCATTAGCTCTCACCAGCTCCTTCCTGCAATCCGTTGTTCCTCTCCAATCGCCCCCAGCTCTCCGGCCACCACTCTCATCAACTATTCTAGACTCGAGCCCCTGCTCCTCCACCCCAAAATGACTGACTGGGGTTTTCTCTTTTTGTTGTGCCGACCCTTCTTTACTAGATTGGCTTCTGGTGAGGGTCTGTTCCTGTGCATTTTAATTGTGGCAGGGCTGGGATTGGCTACTTCACCTGGACTCACTGTTGGAGAAAGGGGTCAAGACCTAACGTTCATTTAACCTGTCTGCCATCTTGGAATATGCTCTCCCCTTTCTGCCAGACTCTGTTTCTGCCTGTGTAGGACCCAGGCAGCCTGTTCCCTTAGCACATGTTGTATGCGTTGTAAAACAGTTGTACGTGTTGTTTTTGTTAAACTCTCCAAATGACAAAAGAACGTTGGTTCGTTGTTAATTTGCAACACCATATCCTCATGACGGTACATTCTGCAATGAGACGGTGAATGTTACATTTTTAGAGCATGAGGTTAAATCTATGGTTGGGAAATGTTGAGCTTGCAAACTTGTATCAGGCAGAGGTCTTTGTATTCTTGGAGAATCACCGAGTGTCACATTGGGGATCAGCAAAGACGTTACTTGAAACTACAAGCTGAAATGTAATATTGCAAGAACAAACACTAAATATGTCAGTTGAATGACATTGAATCAGCTGCAAGGGAAGCTTTTTCTTTCCCTTTCTTGGAGGTTTTGTACTGCAGTAGAAGGAGCTTCAAACTCTCTCTTTTTGAGCAGGTCATAGTTAGTCTGGCTGGCCTACTGGAAAAGGGTAATTGAAACCGAGACTGTCCTGTTGTATATCTCATTGGATTGCAGGGGTGTGTAACCCCTGCTGGGAAAGAAAAAACAAGAGGGACGAAATAAATAAAAGTCATCGCTCACAGGGCATCGTTTAACAAAAGAAGAAGTATTGGGGATAGCGGGAGCTCTGCACCCAACTATATAAAAAAAAATCACTGCTGGTGCCCGGCCTGACAAGGAGCTGCTAATGCCTCCTTGTCTAGCAGCGCCACTGCCCAACTCACAGATGCTCCCTCGCCCACTGCTTACTGACATATTGATTCTCCCTATGAGAGGGAGTTGAACACAGCATTAATTATGAAGGGCCTGTCCTCTGCCAGGCAGCCCTAAAGTACTCCCAGACTGTTGCTTGTAGGCACAGCCTGGGGGTAAGTAAGTCTCTACGGTCCCTAAACTGAAATCCACGCACCTGGCATTTGCATCCCCGCCATAATAATAATTGAAGGGGCTCCCCCATACTGTCGCTTTTGTTTCCTGTGGTGATCCTGGCATAAGCAGTCCAACCAACATAGGACTGGTAGCCCCCATGCTGCTGCCTCCCACGCCTGCCTGCCAAATCAGCACCCAAAAGGAGCAAACAAAATAATGACAGCAGAAAGGACCTTAAGAAAGCCCTGTCCAGGCTGTCTTCCAAGCAAGGGTTTTTTACGCAAAGTTACAATGCACCGTATAGGGACTCCTTGTATGTATTATAAGAACGTATATATTTTGAAGTATTTTAATGTTCTTGAAGTACTGTTTACATTTTAAAAGTTCTCTTTTCTCTACTGGTTTTAATAATGCCGCTGCTTAGGTAGGTTATTTGTCGACGTAGAGTTGGGTGCATCCCGCCTTTTATATACAAACATTATAAACTGCTGGTGCACTGGGAGAAAGACGATAACACAAGCTAAAAATCAACGAAAGAAACTGTAGAGAAGCATTTCATTGTCTGCCTTTGATTTTGTGCTCCAAGGTATTATGACCCAGGGTTTCTTCCCCAGGTATGTTGGCGGAATCTAAACCTAACCTTTGCACTTTCATTCCATGTACCACAGGGGTGCACCAAGGTGATAGAGGACCCAGGTAAGTGGAGATTGCTGGAAATAGGTTAGAGCAATGGGTTGAGTTTCAAAGTCTTAAAAGAAGTGTTCCCAAGGGTAATGCAGTGCCCACCTACACCTGCCTCCCAATAAGAGCAGTATAACCATCCCAGGCTATGTTTTTTCAGGCACTACTGTGATCAACTTAGGTGTGCCTATACCTACCTTACTCTACCTACTTACCTTGTATTTTTTCTTTTTTTTTTAATTAAGTGCATATGGATAATTTCAAGCCTATCGCACTACCGTGTTAAAAAGATTAAAGCAGCACAATAACATAGCAGTATCATGAGCTGCAAACATCTAAATATAAAATTACACAATAAATACATAGAGCTTCATTACCTGTTGTGCAGAATGCGTTTAACGGCACCGGTAATGGTGCCGTTGCCGTTAATCCATTCCGCACTATTACAAGGTTCCCTCGCGGGACCTGATGTGGACGTCTGGTTTAGCCAGGCGTCCATAGCGGGTCATGCAAGGGAACCAGGGAGCTAACAACGAACCCTCTTGTAATGGGCCTGTTGTTAGCTCCCTCCCCATCCCCATTGAGCTCTATGGGGGCTCGAATGGGGAAGGTCCGGGTTCCCTGAATGGGGAAGGTCCGGGTTCCCTGAATGGGGAAATACCGGGCTCTCCATACTCGGAATGGCCCGGTATTTCCCCATTCAGGGAACCCGGACACAGGGCCTCATTACACGGAAGGCGGTAAGGGTTAACGGTCACCTGTAATCGTACCGGTGACCGTTAACCCTTACCGCCTTACTACGAGGTCCCTTTGCGGGTAGGTACTTTAACGCCTGCTGTTTAGCAGGCGTTAAAAACCAACCTGCAAAGGGACCAGGGTGCTAATTACTGTACCGCAATTTGCAGCACCGTAATTAGCGCCTTCCCCATTCCCATAGAGCCCTATGGGGCAAAAATGGGAATGGGGAAGGGCAATGGGGGAAGGGGGAATTACCGCCCCGCCAACCTTGGAATAGGGTGGTAATTCCCCTTTCCACCAAGGCGGTGCCGGTATTTTACCGGCATGTAATGAGGCCCACGGTTTTGGAGGCAGCCATGGCGCCAATAGCGCCATGGCTGCCTCCAAAGTCGTAATGAGGCTTCTAGATATAATCTAAAATACAAAATACCACACTGCATCTATAACTCAGATGATACACCGTGAGCCTGATCCCATACATGAAATGCAGCTGCAGAGATAACCAAGGATTCCGCCGAGTATATTGTGGCACAGAATTGATCTGAACAGATGCCATTATACGAGGCAATACATTGCCCATAACTCCTTAGAAAGAATTCAGGTATGCCTTGGCAAATAGGCAAAATGTGCCTGGCTGTTTCAAATTTAGGATGGAGATGCCCTTCCATGCTCCTATATGCTCCAATACAGGCAATAAGTTAAACCATACATAGAGCATAAAGCACCTCAGAGACAAACTGTATAAGTTGGGTAGCCACAAACGAAGCTCTGCGCAGTATATTGCACATATCTTTTCTTTGTCATCAGATTATCCACAGTTTGTTAACGAACCCAGACCAAAGTTTTAGATTTTGATTTAGAGTGAAATCCATATGCTTAAGCTTCAATTGGTATCTGTAAGTCGATAGCTGTTAAATGCAACATTGCAGTGCTCGTTAATTTCCTGTGGGCCTGATTACCTGATCTATAGCGTTCATGCTTTACAAAGAGAGGCTGCAGAGTATGTTTGTTTATTTGTTTGTTTATTTTATTTATATAGCGCTCCAGACCCAGTGGTAAAGGGCGCTTAAAGACAGCTTACATAAGCACAATATATATAGAATTTGCAGTTATATATGTGTAGAAATATGTGCAGTATATACCGTTAAAGTAATTAAAACTTGCGGTTAAACATTTGTGAGGTGTGTACTGTATATACAGTTTGTAATGGACTTAGTCTAACTTAGAATAAGTTTTTTCCAGCAGCCATCCAATGACTTGTTTCCTGAACAGTTGAAAGGATTCGATCGATTTGATGTTCAGAGGCAGCGTATTCCAGAGTTGAGAAGCGAGGAACGTGAAGCTAGAGCCTGAGGCTCTTTTAGAGTTGAATCTGGGCAAGGTGAGGCATAGAGTGTTGGAAGATCTGGTAACTCTAGTGGCCGGATTCATGGTGAATTTGTTAGTGAGATAGGGAGGGGCTTGGTGGTTTAAGGCTTTGTAAGTGAGGCAAAGGGTTTTTAGGTCGATTTTTGCTTGTATAGAGAGCCATTTGTGGCAGAGTTGTGCTCTCACCTAGGAATGTTTAATACTGCTTGCAGCACATTGTTTTGGAGAACCTGTAGTTTATTGATTATAGATTGGTTAGCACCTAGGTAAAGGCTATTGCAATAATCTAGCTTGGAATGTATGAGAGCCCTAGCCAAAGTGAGGCAGCTATTGGTGGATAAAAAGGTCTGCAGGTCCTAAATAGTTTCCCAGAGTAGGCAGTGGCTGTAGCGGTCATGTTAACTTGTTTAGAGAGGTTAGTGTTGGCGTTGAGATAAAAGCTGAGGGTTTTCACATTTTTAACAATGGGGATTGTGTTACCATCGATGATGACGTTGTTGTAGTTAGGGCTGAGTTTCTGTAAATTGTTAGGTGATCCGACAGTGAGAAGCTCAGTCTTCTCATCATTCAAGCAGAGGCCATGTGTGACCATCCATGCCTGAATGATGGAGAATATTTTGTTAATCCTGATGACGTCGACACTGTAGTTACCAGAGATGGCGAGGAGTATCTGAGTGTCATCTGCGTAATTGGTGTAGGTGACACCCAGATGGTCCAGTTTGTCAAAGAGAGGCTTTGTAAAAATGTTATACAAGGTGGGGGAAACACAAGAGCCTTGTGGGACACCACAGGTGATGGTGATGGGGTCTGCTGCTGCCGTGGATGAAAAAGCCCGCATGGTTCTGTTGGCCAAGAAAGATTGCATCCACATGACAGATGAGAGGTGGTTACAGAGTATTTTATGGTCGACCAGGTCGAAGGCTGCTGAGAGGTCTAGAAGGAGTAGGATGGCAGCATTACCTTTGTCTTTAATGTCATCAATCTGACTTTTGAGGTCAACAAGGGCAGTTTCTGTTCCCTGTTGAGGTCGAAAGTCAGATTGACACATTCCTAGCAGTTGGTTGGTCTCTAAATAATCCGGAATTTGCAGGTAGGCAACTCTATCAAGGATTTTTAGCAAGAATAGAACTGTTGTGATGCGACTGTAATTAGTGGGAATGGTTGGATCAAGAGATTGTTTTTTTAGAGGTGGGAGAACCCATGAATGTTTGAGGTTGTTAGTTACTGAGTTGGTGGAAAAGGATTGATTTATTAGCTTGGAGATGAAGGGGGATAGGTCTCTTGCTGCATCTTTGATGATCTAGGCGGGGCGCTGTCCCCTTTGCAGTTTGAAGGTTTGAGGGATGTTATGATTTTTTGGACTTCTGGTATAGTTACCTTTTTGAACGTGAAGCCAGTGGTGGTATTAGTGGGAGTTGATATACTGGGGTGGAGGAGTTACTGTTGGAGAGTTGTAGTTGTTTGGCCTCAATTTTCATTTGGAGGCCAGTGATTTTGTTGGCAAGGGCGTTTTGGATGCTAGTGCACCACAGTTTGTCTTTCACACAAATGTCTGTCGGTGGGTTGGGATTTTCTAAGTTTTTTAGCACAGGAACCTGCATTGTTTATTCTGACATTGTAGACTTCCTTCTTAGTGCGGATTATATCCTTTTTGTAAAAGGAGGAGATAGTTGTGAGATTAATTTTATTTTCAGCTGATGGAGTCATTTTCCATAAGGTTTCCATCTTGGCTTTCTTTTTTCTCAATATTTTGAGTTATGGTGTGTACCAAGAGTTCAAGTGAGCTCTGGGTTTACCTTTGCGTATCTTTAGTGGGGCAACGGCGTCATTGGCGTTAGTCATGGCATCGTTGTAATTGTTGACTAGTAGGTTGAGGGCAGCAGTGGCAGGGAGCGTATTTAACATGAGGAGAACCAATGGTGTAAGGGTTTCTGCAGTAATATTGTGCTTATTTACGGTCAGACATTGCTGGCGCGTGGGGGCACTGTTTGAGGTTTGGATTGTTAATGTTAATGGCAAATGATATGAGGAGATGGTCAGTCCATACGAGAGGTTGGGGGGCATTGCAGGTGATATTGCAGTTATGGGCTGCAACCCAATCAATGGTTCTACCATTCTGATTGGTGGGTAGAGTGCTGAATTGGGTATAGTCATGCTCGGCTAGAGCGTTAGCAAGGGAGCATGCTGGAATGTCGTTAGGGTCATTGTACCCTAGGTTAAAGTCTCCAAGAATGATATTTTGTGCTGAAGGTTTGGAGTTCTCGGCTATTAAAGAGGTAATGTCTTCCTCGAAGGTACCTGGGGGACCTGGGGTTCTATATATTAGTTGAATGGTGATTGTACTCTTGGGTTGGTTTGTAGTTTGATGGTGAGATGCTCGCATGATTTGAGTGGAAGGGACGTAACAGATCTGAGGCCGAGCGAGGATTTAAATATGATAGCTACACCTCCTCCGCGAGCATTAGGTCTGTTAGCTATGAGGATAGAGTATTTTTCGGGAACAGCAAGGGTTAGGTAGGGTCCTGCTGCCTCATGTAACCACGTTTCTGTTATGGCAAGGAAGTTGAGATCTTCTGATAGGATGATGTCAGCGATTTCTGTGGGATGAGCAACAAGGGATCTGACATTAAGTAGAGCACCTTTTAAAGAGGCAGTGTTAGCGAAGTTGGCGGTGTTCTTGTTGTTAGCCATAGTCTTACATATTGCAGGCGACTTACTGGGTGTGGTGTGGAGTCTAGTGCCTAATGTATTGTTACGGGTTATGAAGCTAGGGTTAACTGTGGGCAGGTAGCCTGGTAGCTTGGGGGGGGGGGGTTAGGTTTAGTGTCAGTGTAGTCTTCTTTAGTTTATGTTCCTTCTCAGAAGCCCAATAACTCCTTGCAGAGAATTTACAGAGGGCACTTCTTCATAATGATAACAAAGAGGGAAGCCCTAACTCCATCTGCAGCACTCCTACTAGCACAGTGCTAGGTAGTCCCAGAAGAGAGCGTGCTATTTCCCCCCCCCCACTTTGCAGAGCCATTTTACATGATCTTTTGACAGTATCTCTGGGCCATACATAATCCTAGGAATGAATCCCCTCTTGTAAACTTCCAGTAATCCTCCCATAGAGCATCCACACTTTCTAGTCATACCATGTTTAATTACTTGCCATTTTGTAGGGGTTTGTTGAGGTAACTCTTCTTTATAAAATCAGACAGAGGGGAGCTCTTAATAGGCATTACCAGGTACATGCATGTATCTAAAATTTCCAACATTCACCACCCATAGACCAAAACCAGTTTTTTTTCAGGTTTATTTTTAGTCTGTTTGCAGTAGTTTAGTAGAGGGAATCCATTGTGTGCTGCAGGCCAAGTGGGGTTTGCTCAGACAACACAGTATCATCAGTGTTGCTGAGTTTAGGTGGGAAATTGTGGCTCTTACGCAGCAAATCCTCCATGTCAGCCATGCATAGGCTATACAAGAGGGGGGCCAGCACACACCCTTGCTTAAGGCCAGTATTAGTGGGATATGATTTAGTACTGGCTCCATCTTGCCACAGCCTTACCATTACAGATGTATCCGTATAAAGGTGTTTCAAAAAGTACAGTACTGATGGATTAATTCCCTGCTGTTCCAATTTGGGCTGGATACACTATCAAAGGCAGTCAAGTAGTCATCAAAACAAAGTTACAGGCACTGATCCTGGTGCTTAAGGGTGTCAGCTATAAGTAGCGAAATGTTGTACTGCACCCTTTTCTAAACCCAGTTTGCTAACATTTAAGAAGATTGTTCGATTCAACCCAGATCACCAAATGACTCAGTTAAAGTGATGAAAAGATTTTACCGCTTGTATCAAGCATAGCCAGCAATCGAAAATGACTTGGCTGAGAGTTCAGCCTTTTTTTATGGACAGGTATTAGAATAGACTCTCACCAACTGTTAGGCACCTGACCACTTCTCACAAAACGTAAGAATAGAAAATACAATAACCATGCCCTATAAGCAGAATTATTTTCAAAACTATGTTGGCAAGGACATCAGGGCCCGGTGCTCTTGAAAATGTAAGCTTATTAATAGGGTAAGATGGCATCTATTCAAAATACTGGGCACAACTGCAGGGCTGGAGAAGGGAGGCCAGGAGAACCAGTCTTGCCGAGATCGTCATGCCAATATAGTTGCTTTATGGAAATACCCCACCAGGCCTCTGAGATACAACAGACCTCCCTGGGAGCTAAGTCCGCCAGGTGAGAGTGGTAAAGGTACCAGAACTACCTGGTATCATGGGATTTAAGCAGGTCAAACATTGTTTCCTGATTAGAAAAATGTATGTTATAATTTTATTCTTGTATCCAGTTTTCATAGCAAGTACGTAGCTCTGCAATACATGTATCTCTTACACGCAAAGGGAGAGTCTTAGATCTCTGGAGCTTACATATAGAGATGTCTAATAGCCTTATCTCTTTATCTATCCCATGATCATATAGGAATGGATGTAATTTAATTCTGTGATAGGAGGAATTCAAATGCGTGTGAGGTGCCCTGGATGTTTTACAAGACCACCCAAGTCCCAATGACAATTACAAATAGTTCTTCTGGAAGTAGCCCACAGCAAGCCAGAAAGGCATTGAATTCCCCATTATTTGCCTACGAACACACTAATCTGTTGCCTTGAACATTGATGGTCACATTCTCTGCAAGATTGCTCTTAACAGTCATTTTATTGGACTGGAATGTCAGCCTCAAAGTTGCACGATCACTCAAAGTGTTAAATGCCACAACATAGTCTAGCACACAAGAACGCAGGCTACAAGCAGCAATAATATGATCCAGATAAGAAGAATTGCAACGGGAGAATTTTCCCCGCTTGGAACAAGATGGAACAAGGCCAAGTCTAGGAGCATTTCAGTCCAAAAACGCCCTTTGCTTAATAGTTTGTGTTTGTGCATACCCCCATGCTCGACTGTAAGCAAGATGGATTTATAACAGTTCTGAAGACACTGGTCTTCTGCTGTTAAGCCCAAACAAAGATCATTGAACTCTCAAGCTAAATATACTGATAATACTAGGCCTTCAGGGGAGAAAATCTGCCAGTCTAATACCAGCTGGCAAATATTAGTACGGAAGGCAGTAGACATAGATCCATTAGGAGGATCATACAAAGTAATGACCAATGTACAGCAATTATTAATAGTCATACTTACCCTTTCCTTCCCATGGTTAGTGTACATATTTCTAGTGTATGTTTCCAGGTTTTTTTGTTGTAAATATGTCTTTTAATGCAAATATGTGGCTAGGGTGATTTGTAATTACTGTTATAATGTATGTGTTTCCAATTTATGATGGATTTGCCACCAACGTTGATATAGACAGGCACCATCCGCATGGACTGGCTTCAGCTGGGCTGAGGGTGAATCCTGACCATTACTAAAGTTTAGGTGATGACCCAGGGATCACACCCGTCCATCATGTGTTCAAGTTGATGGAGTCCCCATACTCCCTCACCAGCCTGGTCAAATGCATGGGTAAAACCCCTGGCCTAGCAGGGCAAGTATCTTGGCCCTAAGGAAGTGGACCCTGATACATTCCCCTTCCCATTGACTGGGGAGACCCAATAGTGCCCTTTCCTCTTTAGGTATTAAACACCTGAACCGTTTTGCAGGTAGCCCTACAATCCACACCACCTATTCCTAGCCAAAACACCTGCCTTTCACAGCACTGCACCTAGTCATCCTGCAGCGTGCATTGTAAGTGCCATAATGGCTATGGCTGCAAGCACCCATAATCCACCGGGGCTTATTGCACATGCCAGTTCTACACCAGACGCTAGAGGTGCGAGTCTGACCGCTTCCTCCAAGGTGGATGCTTTCAAGGACGTGTTAAATGAATCCATCACAACACCATCAGAGAAGCCTTTTAAGGGGGAGGCCAATGCCTAAAGGTGAAGAAGAATATCAGATATGATAGGGCCAGACCAATCAGGTGATACATGACTGGAGAGCTCCTGACAAACAGAAGAGGTGTCCCATCATTAAGTCTGTGAGGTCCTGCATGAGAGCCATACAGGAGTTCCAATTGAGTAAAGACAGAGAACGCCAAGTGTGTGCCATCAGATGGGCCCAAGTATTCAGTGACACAACAGGTGGGCAAGTCATCTGGGAAACAGCATCTGCCCAGACTGGCTAGTCCACCGCAGAGGAAAATCAACTGTAGTCTAATTCCCTGCAAGCACAGCTCCCTATCACAATGGGAAGTACCTGACAGGCTCATCCAACCAACAGCCACTGTGACAATTACCATCATCGGATGGCAGGCACACGCACCACTGGATAATGGCTCATAGCAGACCATTGTGTGTGAGCTGCTCTACCAAAAAACACCTGGCAGTTCAAACCCATGGCTGGATTTAACCTTCCCGCAAGAGACTCAACCCCCTCAAGTATTTGGGGTACATAAGGGTCAGACTGCAGTTTCTACGAGATGTTTCTAGAGTCAGCACCACCATGGATAGCTTGACTCTCGTCAGAGTGAAGAACCTGCAACACCAGTAGTAATTCAAACCAATTCCTTGATGTTTGACACACTGGTGACATTATGTCCCGATATGGATGGATGTGATACACCAGAATATTGTCCATGCACCAAATGTACCAATGGGTGTACTTGCAGAGAGAGATCTGGTCCAGAGCTCCACCTGATGGACCCATTGAAGATGTGTGCACCATCCAGTTCAGGCAAAACATGATTCTGGCACATTACACAGGGATGGTTCCTAGCAGAGTGTGATTCAGTGGGGAAAAACACCAGGGTCATCTTCTGATGGAGGCCCCAGAAAGTGGGGAGCTCGCAGGGGGTTTACTGGTACAGCAGATCCTGGTGATTATGGATGGCAAATTCCTGAAGACCATCAAGGTACTTCTTAAAATTTGACCAATAGGATCATCCACTTAACCGGATGCACCATCATTGCAAGTTCCACCTGACTGCTTCTGGATCCCCATTGAGTGTTGTCAGCTGCCCATCCGAGACAATGCGGTATCCTAAGACCTTGGACAATCTCGGAAAGAGACATGGACCACCTGTGGGAACAGCTTGGTTTGCATGCTGAGTCTTTCTCCACCAGCTCTTTGGACATCAGAAAGGCCCACTGGATCTGTGTGAGCGATGAGAAACCCTTATTAGGGTCAATCATGAAACATGACCCCAGGAGACATGGAGGTTGTTCGCTGCCACCTGGACAATCTTCTGTTGGCAGCGATCATCCAGGATTCATGGGAGCCCCTCTGCTTCTCCTATCATCATTGCCAGGAAGAAGAAACACCTGCACTTTTCCAGACTAAGACACCATTTCCTGGGTGGATGAGGCATTGAACTGTCTGATGGGAAGTAAGTGGTTTTCGGTCCTGGACTTGTGGAGTGGGTACTACCAGATCCTGATGCATCTGGCAGCTCAGAAGAAGACAGCATACCTCTGCCCAATTTGTCAGAATGCCACAGAAGATCTCCAGTGTGCCAGAGATGTCCCAGGATTTCATGGAAAAGACAGTCAGGGACATGAACCGACTGTAGTTACTATTTTGTACGAGGAGGACATCATTATGTTTAGAAAGACCAGAAGAACATAATAGGAGGCTCATGGAGATGCTGGATTCACTGTGGGAACAAGGACTACAGTCAATTGTGAACATATGCCAGTTTTCCCATACGAGCATCAAGTACATCTGATACATCATATCAATGGACGGCATGATCATGGATCTGGTAGAAATGAATATGATCTTCACCTGGTCAAGAGTGAGTTACAGAGTTTCCTGGGATTATGTAAATACCACTGTAGATTTGTCGTGGAATATGCCATCATTGCCTGACCACTTGTAGACCTCACCAATGGATACCCACCTATTACTGCAAACTCTGCAGATTATTTATGCCATCACTGGTAGTCCTTTAGTGAGCAGTGGATTGTCCAATGTAGCAGGCATTCGAGGGGCTCAAATGAACCCTCATCACATTACCAGTCCTGTGGATCCTCAGTTGCCTTACATTCTGCAGGGGAAGGTGAGTGTGGAGTGATTGGGAGCTGTCTTCTATCAGCAGAGGAATGGTGATATGTGACCGGTCGCTTTCAGCAGCCAAGGCCTGTACTTGGCAGAGAAGAATTACCCAGTCCACAAGTTGGAGTTTATGGAAATTAAATAGGCTAATACAGAGAAGTTCCAGGATTACCTCTATGGTGCCATGTTCATGCAGAGAACAGACAAGAACCCCCTTATTTATGTGTTTCAGCTGGAGAAGCAAGATGCTTGCAAACACTGATGACCCACTGCATTTTCCACATGCAATTTTAATCTTCAAATAATTCCTGGGTGCACTAACATCAATGCTGATGCACTCTCCTGGAGGCCTCATGCTCCACAAGACTATGTAGCTAGATACATCTCATTCAAGGAGTTATCCTTAGCAGGCATCAGACCTATTTCTAGGCTACAACTAAGCAGGAGCCATACAGAGCCGGGAGGGTGGACTGCTAAGGATCCTCAGCTAAGGTGGTAACACTACTGCAACATCACCAACACTAGGGGCTCATCCACAGGGGGAGCATGGGCAGTGCCTCTCACCCTGCCTCAATTTTCAGGAGCCTCCAGGTCTCCTAAAATAACACAGAGAAGTAAAACAAAAAATGCATTTGCATTATGGAGCGAGTGATTTTAACTCACTCAATAATAATGCAAAGGTAATATTTGCATTTGCAAAAATTCTAAAATTATTTAAATTCTTTGCAAATGCAAAGACTGGTGGTGTTCTTCATGCCATACACAATGCTTTACATGGGTGAAGGCTGGTGAATTAAACACCCATGCATTCACTCATGTAAAGCTTTGAGAAAGCCATTTGCAAGACCACGGGAGAGGGTCATGCCTTTCACGATACCTCGGGGGCACTAGAAAATACAGCCCTGGAGGAGTCCTGAATGACTTTTCACCCCTTCCTCTGCCTATCTGTCTCAGGCCGGGGTCAGAATGCTGTACCTGCGATCTACTTGATAGATGAATAGGTTTGAGGAGCCTGGAGGATATCTCTTGACCTCTGACCCTCTTACACTAACGTGATGAAACTGGAGGAACAAGGATAATTCTCAAAGAGGAACAAGGAGAATTCTCAAAGAGAGATGATCACTGCCCAGGCCAGCTCAGGTAAATTTTGAAAATGAAAAAAATGGTGTGTATGTATGTATGTGTATGGTAGCGAGATATTGGGCCTCATTCCGAGGTGGGCGGTAAGGGATTCCCAGCACCGGTAAGGGCACCGGTGCCAGTAATCCCTCACCACCCTACTACGAGTCCCCTTTGCGGATCCTTCCTTAACGCCTACCAGGCGTTAAGGACGGGACCCGCAAAGGGATACCGGGGTCAATAGAGGTACCGCAAATTGCGGTACCGTTATTGCCGCCTTCCCTGTCCCACTGAGCCCTATGGGGGCTCAAATGGGAATGGGGAATGGCTCTGGTGAATGGGGAATTACTGGTCCCGCCAACCTCGGAATGGACCGGTAATTGCTCCATCCACCAGACCGGAGTCGGAACTAATAGTGCCATGGCTACCTCCATTGAATTCTTAAAGAGTTTGTGCGTGAAGGACAGTGCATTTTAGTGAATGAAGTGTTCTGGTGGGTGTCGTGTATAAGTGCATGACTGCTTGTGTGAATTCTGTGAATGTGTATTGAGGGCAGAGTCTGTGATCTATGTAAAATAAGAAAGGTTTAATGCCGTTACATGGAGCTTGCGATCAGGCCCTGAATGTGTGTTAGTAAGGGTTCTGGTGGGTGTCATGTTTATGATTGTATGGGTGTGTTACTGATTGTTTGCATGTGTCCATATGAATGTGCATTCACACAGTGCCCAGCAGAACACTTACTCAGGCAGAGGCACATATTCATATTTACATTCACACAAGCAATCACACACAGCTTCTCTAAAACAGCCAATTATTTAGAGAAGCTGTATGGGGACGTGACTGCTTATGAGAATGGGTATATCTGCATGAGTGAAGTGTTCTGGAGAGTGCCCTGTATATGAATGAGAGAGGCTGCTTAAGTGTCTGACAGGTTGTGTCGATATAAATGTGTGTATCTGCATGAGTGAAGTGCTCTGCTGGATTCCATGTGAATAAATGATTCACAAAGTACCCACCAGAACACTTACTCAAGCAGATGTCATTATATATATGTGTATATATATATATATATATATATACATATATATATATATATATATATGTGCATGCACACATGCAGTCACACCATGTGTGCATTTGCTCCAAACCTACCCACTCGAAAGGCAGAATCCTTGACTGGATAACTACCCTTAACTGCAACATTACTACGAAAGATCCCACACAACTTATCTGGACTGACCACCACCTCCTCCCGTTTGACATTCTTACCAGCGACTCAGCACATAAAAGGCCTATCATGGCACCTGCCTGCCCTACTAGGAAAAAGAGCAATATCACAGCGGAAGCCCTAATACCTCTGGTGATCCCTACTTTAAACGCACTACCCGCCACAATGGACTTGAACCAACTGGTCAACGCCTACAATGAGTCCATGGCCAAAGCCATTGACATCATTGCCCCACTGAAACTGCGCAAAGGAATACCCAAAGCGCACCTGAACACATGGTTCACCCCGGAGCTCAAAACCCTGCGTCAACAAAAAAACAAACTTGAAGCACTCTGGAAATCAGTGCCTTCTATAAATAACAGAACCAATCTCACCAACAAATCCACCCTCTACAAAAATGAGATTATACGGGCCAAGAAAGAATCTCTCAATACTAGGATCTCCCAGGCAAGCTCCAGTACTAAGGAGCTCTTTAACATACTAAAGGAATTAGAAAACCCCATTACCCCCACTGACTCTTGCACTAAGGATAAACCCTGGTGCACAGGGATCCAGAATGCCCTTGCTAACAAAATCTCAGGGCTCCAAACTAAAATCAACAACAAACGACAACAACTCACTCTCGATCCCACCTCCTTCCCCACGCCCCCTCCACCTACTGCCACTAATTCAGGCTTCACCTTCAAAAAGGTATCCATATTGGAGGTTCAGAAAATTATAGCATCCCTTAAACCATCGAATTGCAAGGGGGACAGCTGCCCCGCACAGATCATAAAAGATGCAGCTAGGGATCTCTCCCCATTTATCACCAAATTAATAAACCTGTCCTTCGCCAACAACATGGTCCCCAGCAATCTGAAACAGTCCTGGGTCCTACCGCTACTAAAAAAAACTACTCTCAACCCTGACATCCCCACGAATTACAGACCCATTACCACCGTCCCATTCCTACTAAAAATCTTGGATAGAGTGGCTTATTTACAAATCCAGGACTACCTTGAGGCCAATCACCTACTAGGAACTCGACAATCTGGCTTTAGACCACAACACGGGACAGAAACGGCCCTTGTTGATCTCAAATGCCAGATAGACGAACTCAAAGACAAAAACAAGGCTGCCATCCTTCTACTCCTTGACCTCTCCGCTGCCTTTGACCTGGTCGACCATAAAATCCTGTGCAACCATTTATCTCTGGCAGCACACTTCTCCCACTCTGCAGTCACATGGATCCAATCTTTCCTGGACAACAGAACCATGCGGGTCTTCTCCCCCCTAGCAGCGGCTGACCCCATCCCCATCGCCTGCGGTGTCCCACAAGGATCCTGTGTCTCACCTACCCTTTACAATATTTTCACCAAGCCCTTATTCGACAAGCTGGACAATCTGGGTGTCACCTATACTAACTACGCAGATGACACCCAGATACTCCTCACCTTATCAGGCAACTACAACAAGGACGCCAAATGGATCAATGAAGTCTTTTCCATCATTCAGGCATGGATGGCCACACATGGCCTATGCCTGAATGATGACAAGACTGAATTGCTTCTTGTCGGCTCACCGAACACTATCAGTAAACTCTGTCCCGGCTACACTAGCTTCACTATTGACGGTAACACCATACCCATTGCCAAGAGCGTAAAAACCCTCGGTTTCTACCTAGACACGAACATCAACCTAGCTAAACAAATCAACATGACCGCCTCAGCCACTGCCTACACCGGTAAACTTATCAGGGCCTGCAGACCACTGATCTCCCCTAGCAACTGTCTCATCCTAGCCAGAGCACTCATTCAATCTAAACTGGATTACTGTAATAGCCTCTATGTAGGTGCCAACAAAACAGTAATTAATAAATTGCAAGTTTTACAAAATAACGCACTCCGTGCCGCCCTCAATATTCCTAGAAGGGAACACATCTCCGCCACCAGAACTGCCTGCAAATGGTTGTCCATCCAACAGAAAATTGATTTGAAAACCATATGCCTTACTTACAAAGCCCTCAATCATCTTGCCCCACCCTACCTCTCGAACAAATTTACACTAAGACAGAACACTAGAACCACCAGATCGTCCAACTCATTACAACTAACAGTTCCCAAATACTCCCTCAAAAGAGCTGGAGGATCCAGCTTCCCAACCTTGGCATCACAACTCTGGAATTCCATCCCACTGGATATTAAATCCACACCTACTTTCCAACCTTTCAGAACCAAGGTCATTTCCTGGTTAACCAACAAATAACTGTCCTACCACATATATATGCACTCCGAATGTCCAATTTTATGTATATTGTTTGAATACTATTATCTATGCCCTATCAATACTGTACTATTGTCTTTTACCTGTAACCTGATGTTCAAAGCGCATATATACCACCGGGTCAAGAGCGCTATATAAATAAATAAACAAATAAACAAACAAACAAACAAACCACCATAAGGCTTGAGAAAATCTGTATGGGGTCTTGACTGCTTGGGTGCATGTATATATGAATGTCTGTGGAGTTCTAGTGACTTTCAAGTGAATGACTGTTTCTATACATGTGAATGGGCATATGAATGTGTGTGGGGGGGCTCGCTGTGGAGTGTGTATTGGGACACGGCAATACCCAGGCGACAATGCATGTTCTTGCTGACTGCATGCACTACATATGCTTGTCTTGGAAGCAAGACAACGCCTAGCAACCCAGATTTGAAACAAGGTACTGTGTTTAGAGGCTGGACTCCGCCTTGAAGTGTGATATAAGAACTCAATTTACAATAACATTGAAGCTGAGCATTTCCAAGCACTGTAGGGAGCACATTCCCAAAGGGAAAGAAAAAGTGATGAAAGAAGGGGGTTTGCTGGCTCACTGCTTCCTTACTTTGCGCTATGCAAATCAAATGGGAAAGCATGAACCTCTGAATCTACATCAGTTAAAGGTTCTGGCATCAAGTTAACATTCCAACTTGCTTGCCCTTCTAATATAGGAACAGTGACTTAATGCATGTACACTACTCACAGACTGTAAGGGACAGCGCCAACACAAAACGTAAGCGATGTGCTATAAACATTATGAGTGACCAGCAGTTCCATTCTTCATGGTGCCTGCATGTACGGAGGTGATTCTCAAACCCTAAGGAGAATACAACAGATGAAATATTTCTTTATTCTACACAAACTGGTACAACTAATGAACACAGCTCTGCACAAGTATTTTGTATCACTTTCATGTTTCATTTTTATGCTGAACAGCAACAGACTTACAGAGTTGTGAAAGTCCTTTGCTAAAGCCTAATACATTAATTCTAGATATCTGTTATCTCTGCCTGGATAACATTGTTTGTTGTTCACTTTCTCAGCACCCCCAACTATCTTGCGGAGGACCATGCACTCCTCATCCTTGACAGACACACCGGATGGCAGGCTGAAATGCTGCCACACCCAGGGGAGTAGAGGGGTGTGAAACAGGGACATTCTTTGTTCCCTGTTCAAGTCTCATCAGGGAATTATGTACATGACTTGTCCCATTAGCAATGGAGGGACAATAAATAGCCTCCTCCTTATACTCTTCTTCCTCCCACCACCCTCCTACACCTCAGGTGTTTCCACTTCATGCTGGGCAATACCGCAGACTGGTCCCCCTCTCAATACTCCTCCCTGACATGATCTCCCTCAAGGAACACCCCTTCAATTGCACCCCACCCTGCTGGGTAAAGACCACTTTCTCCACTGCAATGCCATAACCCAGACATGAGGCAGCTCTGAAAATGTCTTCACAGGGCTTGCAGCAACTGCCCTCACCTGCCACATGTAGAAAATTACATGCACTCTTTCTGCACTGCAACCTGCTTCATTCCATCCTGTTCCAGCAGATCCCCTGTCCACACAGGCTGCGTGTTCAAAGGAGACTACACCACTTGCCCTGCCTCCCCAGCCTCCATGAGGGAACTCCACCACAGTTTCTGCCTCCCCTGTTTTCATGGTTAAGTCCTCACCAACAACCTCGCCACTTTCTACCCATTTTTGGCTCTGTTATTGCAGCAGTAATACTGCTGACGGTAATAGTGCCCAACATGCCCCATAGAGTCATGTGGACTGTTAAGAAAATTGGGCCTTACAGCCTACCGCAGCGTTGGATGGTATCCCGGTGGATTTAGGATAATTTGTCATTTATATAGTACCCTTTCCCCATTTGTATGGCCTTAATGCGCTTTGTGGTTGGAAGACCCTCGGGGACCGTAGTCCATGTATGGGAGATTCTAAGAGTTATGTTTTTAGATGCGTGTATGAATTCTGCTAGTTTGGGACCTAGGAGGGTTTGCTGAGCCCCTGTAAGCAGCCCCAAGGTCAGGAAAGTGAGTGGGTGCTGTTGGTGGATAAGGATAGAGTTCTAGTGCAAGAGATTTGATGTTTGCCCAACTAGACCACATTTATTACATAGGTTGTCACTGTATACTAATGGCAGAGGTGTTGAGGTATGTCAGGGGTTTCAGTGTGGATGGCTATAAAGGCTGGTAGAACCCATACCTGCATTCTGAAGTACATGGATGGGGAGCTGTGGTGCAAGTTATACAGACCTTAGACTCGGACATGTTTTCATTCAGTGTCCTTTTCTTAGGTTTATAAAGATGACAGATTGGGCGTGCATATATGGTGGTGTTAGCACACAACCTTTGTGGAGGACCTGGCTGGTTCCTTTCTCTGCAACGAGCTGAGAGCTAAATTGGGACATTTGGCGTCTCTCAGTGGCTGCAGGAACTTGGTGAGTAAAATGAGATTCGACCTGAGATTCTAGTCTCCTAAAAAGACTGAAAAGTTCACATGAGAAAGGGGAACCCATAGATTCAACAATGACAGTGAGCCCAAATATCACACCAATTATCCAGTGGTACATGCATGATAAAAAAGAGCCCCATCCCGTCTCTAGAACTTTCCTTTTTGCTGCTTTTTTGCAGCATCCCTCGCAATGCTGCAGACCGCTCCTTCACTCCGGCACATTTCCTGCATCGCCTGAAGTCATTTGCTCTTCCACCATCTGATTACTGCTACTTAGCTCTACACCACCTCTCCTCCACTCTCTAGTTATGATTATGGCTCCTGCTCCTGAAACCAGGACCTCAATTCGACATCATCCCATTGCCTTCTCCTCCTATAGATGTTCTTCCATACTCATCCTCTAGACAGCCCCCTCCAAATCCTTGACCTTCTTTCCTCCTCATCAGGAACGTGGACTGGCCTTCAATCTGCAATGGTTTTCACAAGCCAGGTGTGCAAGGACCTGCAAGCTGGTGTACAAAAAACACCTTCGGATTGCAGCTCCTCACAGTCTCACAGCTTTCCACAGTGATGGCATTCTGTCTTTCTAAAGAGCACATCACCTACGCTGATCACAGGAGATGTTAGGTTTCTCTTCTTGGAAGTTGCTGAGATTCTTTCACCTATTGTATGTTTTCCAAAGGTGCAGGCTTATGAGGACTCACTCGGCTTCCAAAGCACCCCAAGGAACAACCCCTTATTTACGATTTTCCCAGCCACGTTGCGAGGTTAATATAACTTTCTGCCATGCAGCTGCCACTTGACTATAATTACCTTTTCATCTATCTAGGGACACATTAAGCAAGGGGCAACGTGTGTCTTCACTTTATGGACTTGTCCCTGAATCATAGCTATAAGGATATCTATTTCTCATGAAGCCTACACATTCTCAAGGATATTATCCTAACTTGAACTAGCTTTATCGGCACCCAGGTTGGAAATGATGAGATCGAATCTCTTGATGGACTGAGAAACTTGGGTGAGCCCGTGTGCACTTCCTCAGGGGTCCACATCATTGAGCAGGTCACAGGCCCTTGCCTGCACGTCCACCCCAGTATCATCATCAAGTCTATCATGTCAGACTTTGTCACAGCACTAGATCAAAATTAGCTTTCCAGTTGAACCAAATTTCAAATTTTCTCAGATTTAATGCACGTCAAAAAATGTGTATTTCTATAGTTCTAAAAATTGCTATTCTACTTATGCCTACTCTTTATATTTTTCTAATGCTAACAATTCGAATTTTGCTTCACAATGCTCAATGGAGGCATCTTGTTTATTGGCAGAGTGATGTACTGTTTTATAAGGAGAATCCGTAACTCGCAATCATATATATAATCAGACCTTTGCTAGTCACAGGTGAATTCTGTGACATTTTAAAGGAATTCAACAAGTAGTTAGTGGTTTTCAGAGGGTTCATCAAGGACCAGAGATGCAGACACCTTGTCTAGATTCAGCAATCGCAACTTAGAGAAAACAATGCCTTTGAAAGGTAGACAAATAAATGCATGGTCATGCAGAGATGTCTTGAGATACATTAGTTTAGGACATTACTCATCGGAGGAGAACCCGTTAGTACCTTGTGGTTGTAAAGCCATTTCATTGCAATGATTTATTATGTACATATGTATTTATATATTTATGTGTATGCTTTGTTTAACGCGAGCACAACTTCGCATGGCCGATGAGCTTCGGAGTATATGCAGCCCAGAAAGGATTCCAACATTTTTGATAAACACTTTTAGGAACTTTGGGAACAGCAGAGAGGATTAAGTTCATTGGGACACAAACCAAAGGGCCAAAGGTTTATGGTAGATATACAATTGTAACAATAATTAGCACCCGCAAGAGAGGTGCCAGAGAATCAGGATGTGTAGGAAGACAGGCGTTATTCACCAGTAAATGTCTGTGTCCAATCAGATTGTAGGTTCCTCCTCGCACTGACCTTCATATTCATTGGTATGACCGGCCATTCATATGCCTCAAAGGAAAGTGGGTCACCCCCTCCATATGCCATCCTGGTCCCACCCCCCTGCACTTCAAAAAATGTATGCCACAACCTTGCTCACCAACATGAACATAGACAAGGGTCACTAACTGGAGTGCAGGTGGGCATTTTCGGTGTTTAACACTGACATCGGAATCAGACCTTACCCCATCACTGTGCATCCCAAAATGTTGAATTTGTACAGGCCCATTTCACTATATATATATGTGAATATGTTATGGCAGTTACATATATTGCAGGGCCTGTGGTAGTTATGCTTAAATTGCTCAACCCATAGGAAGAGACCTTTTTGGGTGGCTTATAACTTTTCCCCACTTTGCAAAATAAGTATACGGCCTAGTCAGACCGATCCTACAAAGTTTTGTGAGGTTTTGTCAAGAGGGGGCAAAGTTATAGGGGGATCACTAAATATGTGGTTTATCCCATAGACACAATGGAAAAAAATGTTTTGCTCAGGCCTACAACCCAAACCTCTGGACAGATGTTCACTAAATTTACAGCAGGAGCTTTGCTTTTGTAAATTTGGTGTACATTCGTCCAGTAGTTTCTTTTAAAACAACCAAAAAGTACGTAAAAAACAAATTGTAATATCTGGGTTCGGTCCACGGACTCACTGCACTTTTTGGTCCGCGGACGGGCCTCTGATTGGCCCAGAGGGCGATATGAAGCCCACAGACATAAGACGCACCTCATGATTGGATGGTGAAGAACGTGAGGTGAGTCCAATTTTTGGAAATACCTGCCATGTTGGATCTATGGACAGCCGCAGCTGACCGCGGACAGCGCGTGGGGAAACAGTCTGGATAACACATTTTGGGTCATTTGGTGGTAGAAAGAGGGGAAGCGGAGGGTGGGGGAGTGGAAAAAAGATATGAGGCTGTATTTGTTGGATGATAAAGGCCAGGAATGTGGCACAGTTGTCCATGCGGTAGTACGCAGACAGCTTGGTGAACGGACAGCTTGGAAAAGACATTTGGGGTTATTTGAAGGCTGGAAGAGGGGGTAGAAATGTTAGGGAAGTGGAACTAAGGTAATGTAGAGCTGGTTATATAGGTAAAAATGGGTTTGGAAATGCCACTGGGTCTGCAGTCAATTTTGGTGTCCGCAGACATAATTTCGATTGCATGGGGGTGGGGTGAGTTTTATAAGTTCACCGTGTATAATAAGTACTTGTTATACAGTTAATTGTGTTGTGGTCAGTGGCCAGATTCTGGGGGGCATGGTGCACTGGGCACAATCACCACAGTAGTAATATGTGCATTGTAATTATACGTAATGTAGTAGGAGTATGGCCAGAATCACCATAGTAGGAATATGTGTAAAGTAATTGTACGTAATGTAGTGAGAGAACAACGTTTTTGTAATATGGAGGAATTATGTAATTGAATTGTATACAGTACTTATGATTGTAGTATAATTGAGGATAGTGCTTGCAGAATATGTAGCTGAATATGATTGTTGTGGTTACATAGTGTTGTAGCATCATGAAGCTGCAATCTGTGGTTTCATTTCTGTGGGAAAAAAAACAGTACAGTTGGATAGTTCAAAAGTTGTAGTGGTATACAGTTTTCAATATACATTTTCTTTTTTAGACCCTCATACACAGTACATTTTAAGTACTATGTTTAGTACATCATTGTATGACACACATTGTTTTGACATTACATAATCATTGGGTCATTGGTAAAGAAAATCCGTAGTGAATAAAAAAAAAAACTGATTATAGTTATGTGAGTGTAAGGGTGATAGTATGTTTGTTTGAAGTATGTTGTCATTAAGGGAAAGGTTGAAATAGTTAGCCACCTGTTGGCGTATTCTAACTACATTAGAGGTTAGACGATGTTTTGTCATATAAGAATTGAGATGGCATATTGGATGTGCTTTGCAATGAAGGGTGTTTTTGAAGTAGTTATATACCTAACTAGATTGGCTTTCAAAAGTGTTCTTGCAGTATTATGGATGTAGTTAGATAACTGCTGGCATATTCTAACTGTTAATTGTGCTATAGTTTAGTGACTAAATTTAGGTTGAAGGCATATTAATTAGGCATTTGTTAAATTTGCTGGTAACTTATGTTTTAGGGAAACAGAAGTGGTGGTCAGTCATAATGTAGAATGCAATAATGTAGAAAGTCAAAATGTCGAATTTTTTTTTAGAAAACAATAATGTCGAAAAACAATAATGTCGATTTTTTTCTACATTTTTTAGAATTGTTTCGAAAAAAATAAATATATATATATAATTAAAATGTTTTGAGTATGAGGGGTGAGAGTGTGGTGGGGGGGCAGGGGGGTAGGCCGGGGGGTGTTGGGTGAGGGGGGTTAGGGGGGGACCCCCCTAGTAAATGATACTCTTCTTGTTTATTTATTTATTGATAGTGCTAATTGCCATTTTTTTTCGACATTTTTTTTTCTAAAAATTGACTCTTTTCATTATATGTATAGGTTTTCGACATTATTGTTTTCTACATTTTATTTTCGACATTTTTGTAAGTCGACATTTTTTTTTCTACATTATGACGATAAACCAACAGAAGTATCATTACATTCAAACCAACAGCTTTTTTTCACATATGTAGTGCCTGTTAGGGAGAATTCTCAAGAATGTGCTAATTTCCCTTACCTTTTGAGATCCCCAGTAACTTTGCTCGATTGCTAGGATTTGATTTTTTACCTGGGAAGAGTGTGAGCCTTTTTCTCACTCGTACATGTTTTTTGATGTGTGTTTTACTTTTGTGTTATAGAGTTTTAAGACAACTCCATAGGGATCATCTTTTTCTGTGTGTCACACAACACCTTCAGTGCAGTGGCACAGGGATGTCTTTCAGACTTCCCAAGGTTTAAATACCTTCTCTGCAACTGACTATTGTCTCCCAGAGCATGTAAGTTAAATTGACTTTAAATTGACTTTACTAGTCTCTTTAAAATTACAGACCCAGCACACACTATCTTTATATGTAGTGCTGGAGGGGTTGCCTAGCATCCCCTTAGTCAAAACACTCATGTCACAGTCAAATGTTACCCTTTCCTACTTTAAATGGCTGGTGGCAGTGGTTTAGATCGAACTGCCATGATTTTTACCGACCGCGAACAACGGTAGCTAAAAATCGGTCAACCATGTTTTTCAATATGGCGTCCAAGACCTATCTGTAAAAACAGACTCCAGTCAACTTTTTTCGCCATTTCTTTTAGAAAATGTCCTTCTTGTGTTTTTCTCTGTGTGCCAAACCAGGTTTGGTCCCTTTGTTCATTGGCCGTTGGCGGCTTCAGTGCTGAAGCCCCCTTCTTCTGGTGCTGAGTCTCCGGGGTGGACAGGATGTGAAGGAGATGCCCGAAACACCCTGTGCTTAGTCTCCTCAGAGACCTGAATACACTCTGGCATGATTGGCCAGCTGGCTGTCCAGCAAGGACAGCCACCCTCCTGTGTGATTGACAGCCAGGCTGGAATTAATGGGGGAAAACTGTTTAACAGCAGGTCTGTGGGATTTGGAAAGCAGAGTCGACCACTGGAACAAAAGAACCGAAGACGAGCCGAAAGAAGAGGACTGCTGCAAATCCTGGATGACCTGCTGCATGTCTGAATTGCCTGAAACTCCATCCACAGAGAAGCCCTTCAAGGTTAACTTCTTCCCTTGAGTTTGGTGGGAACAACCAACTCGCAAGCCACCTATACACTTTCCCCATCCTGGTCGAATTTTCTTCAGAGTGCTGTTGAAAACCAGATAGCCAGTGGGTAGGGAACCAGCTTGTGGACTTTAAGGCACTCACACTTTAAACCAATGTGTTGCCAAGCTTGTGGCCTCATCCCTGGGCAGTGCAGGAACCTCCCGACGTCCTCCTTCTTGTCCCCACGGCTGAAGCTCAGGAACAGTGAGATCTGCTCAAACTGCCAGGAACAACTGCCTCAGCTACAGCTCTTCTTCACTTTAAAGGTACTGTGCAAACGTGGTCCGAAAATGTTTTCGGCCACAGTGAAAGTTTGTGAAACTTTCCTTCCCACTTCGAAGGCTTGTCCTATCCTAAACATTCGTCTAACTTTGCACCTGACCAAATTCTTTGAAGATCCATGTCAAAGACTTAACCATTTTCTACCAGAACTGTGCTATCCTATACAAAGACTCTGAACCATTGACTTTGGCCCAGGCCTATGAACTGAATTGCTGGTTGTAGTTTACTGAAACCCTTTGCCCTGCCTATGGAAGTATTTGTGCTGTTGATTCTTATAACCTTGTCTTTTTACCCCTTTCTAAAGTATCTGAAGTGGCATTTTTCTCCCACTTCAGGGGAGCTGAACTTGTTCAGTGACTTATTGGTTGTGTATTTGTAGTATATTAGTATAATACATTGAGCTGCTCTCGCTAGTGTAATGTTTTCAAACTGACTGTGTAAATAAATGTACATTCTTTTACCAAGAAACCTTGAGTAAGTGTTTGTTTGAATCACTGTATTTGTTTGTACTATGTGTAACTTGTTCTACTGCTCACTCAACTCTTGAGATAAGTCTGGCTGCTCAGCCACTGCTACCACATAACTGTGTAGTACAGGCTTGTACCAAAGGTGATATTGTACTGACACTTGTAGTCTTAATTGCATGTAGTGTTCCCCAAGGGTACTGCATGTGATTCTGCCTAACAGTGTCCTGAAAAAGTTGCGGCACCAGTGTGGCATATTATACCTACTGTTGTGAAGGTTTTATTTCCAAGAGATACTAGGCCTTGTGTGAAGCCTGTAAGCGTACAGTTATTTTTGGTACCATCTGCATTGTACCTTATTTATTTATTGTATGTATTATTTGGTTGTTTGGCGCTTGTACAATAAGAACATACCGTTTCAAAGTGACCACAGTTCAGGTAGGGAAGGAGACAGGGAAATACATTAAGCATTACAATATAATATTTAAGAGCATCAGGGTGAGATCGAGGGGGACAACCCTACTATGCCTTTTGAGTAATTCAGAACATGCAGTGCAGAAAGGAAGAGGGAATAGGGGGTACATGCTGGGGAGTCCGAGCCCATGGAAGAAGTGATAGAATGGTGAATGTTAAAAGGCCTGTGCCAAGGGAGTTATACATGCGAGTCTCCAGAGTGGAGGGTATACAGATGCAAAGTGCTAAGGATAGACAGGAGCTGGGAGGAGTTGGTGTGGGAGGTCAAGGCCCTGATAATGCATACGGGCCAAGTACACCGATTCAGCAACAGTGAGATTAGCAGAGGAGAGAAGGAGGAAAAGATGGGGAAAAGAGGAAAGTCTTAAGGAGCTTGTGGAATTTGAGAAGATCCTGCTCAGGGCGCATGGGAGGCTCTTCCAGAGGAGGGAGCCTACAGAGGAAAATGAATGACCCGCCACCTTCTGCTTAGCAAAACACTTTACACAAAATGTGTTGATGCCAGAGGAGCAAAGTGGTCTAGTGGAAGAGTATTTAGAAAGATAAAGTTGAAGATATTGTGGTCCTCAGGCACAGACAGCCTTGTGGATGATGCAGAGGGATTTGAATTTAATCTGCACAGCAACAGGGGGCCTATGACGATGATTTAGTGCACTGGAGATGCAGTCACTGGGATTAAGACCAAGGATAAGTCTTGCTGCCCTATTCTGGTTAAGCTGGAGGGGTTACAGAGTGAAAGAAGGAAGGTTCAGGAGGAGGCTGTTACAGTAGTCAAGTCTAGAGAAAATAAGGACTTGAGTAATATTAAGCCTCTGAAGGAAAGTGAGAAAAGGTCAAATTCCTTTGAGAAGGAAGAGCTAATAGTTGGACTTCTTAGAAATGTCCTGAGTGTGAGGGAGGAAGTAAAGGAAGGAGTTGAAGATTACTCCAACGTTTCTGGCTTCATTTGAAGGGCAGAGGGTGTGCCCAAAGAGGAAGGCCAGAGTGAAAGGAAGAAGGAGTGAGCAGAGGTCCCAATGGGAAGGATCTCAGTTGTACAATTATTGAGGCAAATATCATTGGAGGCGCACCAGGACTGAATGACAGAAAGGTAGTCAGAGATGAAGGAGGGTGCAAGAGCGTCAGCAGGGAGTCTGAAGAAGAGCTGTGTGTCATCTGCGTAACACTTGAAGTTGGAGGAGAAAGAGGAGATGAGACATTGAAGGAGAGCAAGGTAGATGTTAAAAAGCCACAGTGAGAGTATGGAGACCCGAGGGACTCTGCAGGGAGAGATGGAGGTGGGAGAGGATAAGGATTAGTATGACTACCTTAGATGCATAAGTATGACGTATTGACTATGTGAGTTTATTTGTATAGTGGAATGATTGCCTGAATTGCAAAAAGGGAATAATATGCCAGGATTTGCATTGTGCAGAAGCTGGTGAAATGGAATGGATTCAGAATTTGGTATGGATACATATAGATATCGTTCATTGGGGATGTGGTCTTGTGAAACATGGTTGCAGAGAGTGCATGTATGCTTCCACGTATATGAAATCTGGATGATTTCATTCATATTGATGTTTTTGGTTTCCTGAACTTGTAGTAAGTAAATTAGGATTTCTTGTGGATCTTCTTGTGTATTGATGGGACATGTTACCATTCCTGCACAGTAGTCCAATTCTTGCCTTATACCTGGGACACTGTAAGTGTTGTCAGGATTATTTGTGGCATTTCTGTGAAGGGTGAGCATTTGCAAACATTGCTGGCCTGAGCCGTTCAAGCAAATGTTGTGAACAATTGGTGGCAATTGAAAGAGATGGATGTGTAGTTGCCTTTGTACTAGACAGTTTTGTGGTTGTATTGTTTGATGCAGGAGTTGGTCATTTTCTTTTTGCAGTATTGTTGGGAAATCTGCTATAGCTTCTGTTTCTATTATTTGTATTTTAAAAGGCTTCTTTTTTGAGGTACAGGGTACATATCTAGATGGGAGTGGATAGTGTCCGTAGCCTGTTGTATTCTAGGATGCAAGGAATATCAGGATTGACTTTGTTTGCATCAAAGTTATCTAGGAATAGATCATTGAGTGTATGCAAACATGAAAGAGATACCTAACTCATACCTTCTTTAAAGATTGTGATGCCAATGTCAATCAATGCTTTATCTATGGTTAGACTTTGTGATTTGTGAATAGAGACAGCAAATGCAAGTAACAGAGAAAATTGCTCGCTGCGTACATACATATCTTTGAAAAGAAGGAAATGTCCCATTGTTTGGCCATTTATTTTAACTTCTGCAAGTTTGTCAAATTAGATATTGACAAACTGAATGTTGTTATCATGCGGATATGTTTGGAAGCCAACAACTGTACCAATTGCTCTTTTGACTAAGCCTTGTTTATGTTTCAGAATTACTCTGCAATTTAGTCACAAAGTTAGTATTTTCTCCAATTCGGTTGTGTTGGAAATACATTTTTGCAAGCTTTTTAGTCGTGCTTTTGCTTGTTGACACACAGTAAGTGCTATGATGTGCACTTCTAATTTGTCTGTGCAGCTTATATGCAGTATAGGTTGCATTTCTTTTTTTCATCATTGTGTCATTGAATTGACTGCAAGTTGCAAAGGTTGGCATTAAGGACATACATTTTAGATTTTGAAGAGTTAATTGTTCCATGACACCAGTAGCAGATGTGTTTTGCCCATATAGTTGATTGATCAGTGTACTATTTAAGAAGGATTGTGCATCTTTAGTGAGCAGCCCAGTTCTAGTGCTTTTCAAAATGTTAGCATATGTGAGGACTGCAGACTGGCACATGTTTGGAGTTAGTTCTCTGTAGTGAAAATGTTGCCAGAGATTTACATGTCCAATGCTGCTGAGATTATTATGGCATTCTTTGCGTCCTAATGTTTTGAAAATATGTTGCCCTTTCACTGGCGTTAACAATAAATGTTTTCCTCCAAACATTTCCTCGTAGTTGGTTTTTAGGGCTTCTTGTATTCTGAGATGAATTAAGTTTAGTTTAGTTTAGTTTGTTTATTTATAAAGCGCGTCCGAACCCTCAGGTTGCTGGGCGCAAAATCATGTGCTCAGCAGAGTTACATATTGTTACAAGAGAGTTACATATCGAACATCTTAATACAGCAGACAGAGCATACATTAGTCAAGGCTCTGAGAGTTACATACAGGCATAGAATATACCGAGAGTATAGTGTACAGAGAATATCACAGTTACATCTTAATACAGCAGACAGAGGATACATTAGTGAAGGCTCTGAGAGTTACATACAAGCATAGAATATGCAGAGAGTATAGTGTACAGAGAATAGCACAGTTACAGTGGCGAATGAGGACCGGTTACAGATTGGTCCTGCATAGGCTGTAGAAGAGAAAATATTACTGCAGGTGGAGAGCGGCGGCCAACATGAGGTTGGACACCACGTTTACTTCATCTATCAGGAGCACTTTCATTTGTTTAAGAATTCTTTGTACCTCAATAGCAGCTTCTGCTGACAATTTGTAGTATTCTAATTGTTTTGGTGTTCTACGAGGAGGAGTGGTAGTTGGTGTAAATGTACACCACCTATGTTGTAAGCAACTAAACCTATCAGGGCTGTTACTACAGTCGAAATGTTGTTGTTTGTTATGTTTTATAGAAATGTGCTGATTATTTTAATTAAGAATGGTTTGCCAGAACCAGCTTCACCACTCACATACATGAAAATAGGTTTATAATTTTAACATGTACAGGTTTTAGTTTCATGTTTAAAACCATGCTTAATTTCTTGATTGACTTCTAAATAAATTGTGAGTTGTTCATCATTTAGCTGTGATTCCAGAACTGACAAGTCTCCCTCAGAATGTTTATATTGATACATGGTATTTTCTACCTCTGTCATGGTTATTTCTGCTTCATTTAGAATGAGTGTTTTCTAAGTGGGTTGTGGATTCCTGTAAGGGAAGTTTGGCTGCCCTCAGGAGTGTCTTTGTCTAGTTGAGCTTCAATGTCTTCCTCTTGTTGGCATTCATTGTCCAACATCTGTTTGTATTGTTTGAATTGTTTGCTCTAAATGCTGCTTCAAATGTGTCAAGTAGTGCCATGTAATACAGTTCTCTATGTTGTGGAGTTGTTAATGATAACTTGACATGATTAATATACTGGTTTGGTTAGATTCACTAGACTTCTTTCACAGGTTGAAACAGAATATTTGCCAGTTGTCTCATTTGGTGTGACATTGCTTTTTTAAGTGTAGTTTTGGGCAATGTCATACATACACGTGTTTTCCAAAGCAGTACTTCTGCTATGTTTTCTATCTCTTGGTAGGATTTTAGGACTCTGTTTTGGGATGAGGCTTGTCCAAGTTTCAGCCAGACAATGTGCTTAGATTTTCCATATAAGGTATTTCCTGTTAAACATCTGCAGCTTCATAAAACTCACATTCTCTATGAGAGAGCATTTTTATACCAAAGCTGTAGTATTTCTGTGATAGTATTTTGTCAGATGGTATGTCATCCCATAGGTCCTTTAGCGCTGTTTTCTCAGCTTCGGTCAAATAAGCTGTATCATATCTTGCAACTACAGTAGAATTGACTGCAATAGATTTTATGTCTATGTTTGCATTCCACAAGAGGGCAATGATTGCGTTTTATCATTGATGTACTTGGATGCCTTGTCCCTTTTAATGTTTTATGTATTTTTAGGGGATCTGCCTTTTATGTTGTGTCTAGCAGAAGACATCAACCTATTTACTTGTCTTTTTTTGCACACTGCTCTAGGGAAGCCAAAGCGACATTTGGTATAGTATTTCCCTTTGTTTGTATATCTATGTCGGCAGTATTTGCCACATTTATGTTTTTGGAAGTGTAACACTTTTGTATGTAGGTAACTATCTGTGGTTTCTGAAGGGATGTTGCAGGTAATGTATTGTTCAATAAATTGTAAAACAGTGGCATCACAATCATGGGCACATTTTGGAAAATCCTTTATCCACAAAAGCATGTGGATGTGTGGTGCTCCTCTCGATTCATATTCATTTCTCCAAAAGAAGTGTTTCACTTCTCCAATCAGAGGGGTAGTTTTATTGTAGATAAAATGCAGGATGGCTATGGAGCAATGGTGAAAGTACCTTGATACATTTAGAGTTCTCCTAGTGTTTTTCTGTCTATTCAGTATTTATTTTGGTATGAAGTGTGTAAGAAGTTGTGCAAGTCATCCAATGCATACTCTGCACAACTTAAAGTAACAAACCATGTGGGTGGGCCTATGTTCCTTAGCAAACAACACAATTCTGCATGATACCAGAACCAGTATTCTTTTGTTCCATGCATGTTTACCAAGAGATTTGTGATACTTGGTGGCAAACTTCATCTTTGTCTTTTATCTTTTTAAGCAATTGGGAGCGGATATGTTTAAAAAGTTAGAGCCTGTTTTTAATGTATGTACAACTCTATAACAAAGAGTTGCTAGTTCACTTTTGAAGACGAGGTGGAAAATGTATTCAACATTTTGCCTGAATCTGGGGTCTTCGGAATACATTTGTAAAGAGTGATATTCTGATGCACTAATTTGCGCAGACCTTTCTTCATGTCTTCCTTCTTTACCTGTAGTAAGGAGTAGAGGAAAAGAACATGCTTCTACACTTTTTTTCACATTTGCTTATTGGGGATCCTTTTGCTTGATCCATTTGATATGTTTCTAATGCATCATCAATTGTATCTTTGGAGTGCAGTGGGAGAATGGTATACTGGTCTAAAATGTTGGCTGCTATAAAAGGATCTGCATGTTCAAATGTTCAAATTGTCAAATTTCTGGTGACTATTGAATAATGTGGGTGGTTTCTTTTAAGTTTTCCTTTAAGTTTATATCTGTGTCGTATTCATTGTTTTCTTTTAGATATTGTAGGGCTTGTCTATCTTTGTTTAAGTCAACTAGTTGTTGCCAAATATTTGTCTCTTTTATTGGCACACCATTAACTATTACAATCAAAGATTGATCTATTGGGTGTTGTAGTCCTAGAGTTTGAACATTTTCTTTTAGATCCAATGGTAAATATACTACTTTGACACAGATTCCCTTTAGTAGCTTGGATGGAGGTCATTTGGATGATTTTGTTTGAAGGTGTATTATAGCCTAAAATGGGTGCACTTGTTGTATTGCAATGCACTCGTAAAAGTTAAGCAGTTGGAGAGGTTTTGGAAGTGGGAATATTAGAAAGTTATTAGTGATAGCATGTGATGGCATTTGGTTATTGTCAAGCTTTGTGGTACACTACATGCAAACTCTTGCGGGATTAGTTATGTTGTATTAACTGTCTGCTGTTAGATAAAAAGCTAATTGGAACCATTGGGATTCTTCATTGTCTTCTATTTTGCAAGCAAGATCTCCTATTTTTGGGCTCTTTTTATAAAACGTTATGCGGCAACAGACACATATTTGGTCTGGTATTTCATCAGATGTTTTAGTTATTTCTTGTTTGGATGACTTTATTAGGATGTTGGTGTTCATGAGGTTTTTGGAAATTTTTTATGAAGGTACAGAATTCTTTAAGTCACCTTCAGTTGCAAAGAATTTAGTTTGGATGCATTCTATTTCTTGAATGAGTTCTTTGGCTGTTTCATGTAGGAGCATGTTATTTAAATATTTCACTTCTAAAGCACAACTGTTTGCATAGTATAGTCTATGCACAAGATTCCATATAGAAGAATGGTGTATTGCTAACATTTTGATGTGGTAGATGTGCTTTTGAACACAGTTCTTAAAATGCAGGCTAATGAATGTCCTTGCAGACGAGTGTGGCTGTGCACTGGAACAGAGTCTATGGTTGGTAAAGTTTTCATTTTATCTTTGTCTTTCAGTTTTACATAGTGATTGCGGAATTGCTGTAAAGATTTAACAGATTGTTGGCATACATTATACATTGAACTGCAAGCCCAATTTTACACTGGAGCATTTGGTTCAAAGTTTGTTGGGGATTTTTCTTCTATACATTTTTTTCCATAATGGTTTGTTCCACCATTTCATACCCTTTACCACTATTGTCTATAGCATTTGTCTTTTGTTGTTCTTGTTTATAAGTTTCTTCATTGAAGTATGGTTCTGTTCTGCTTGTGTGAATAAATTCAAAATTACAGAAGTTTGAAAAGGTCTCTGTATTGACACTGTGCATGTTTAGAAATACTTTGTCTTTTCATTCTGTTTAAAATTAATATAAACAATGTTCTGTTCATTAGAATATGATTGTCAATTGTAGCTTGCAGGATTACTCTCCTGCTGTAGTTTTTAAGGGGAAATCATTTAGAGATGTTTTCTAAGATTGTGAGGAACTCTAAGGTGGAAACATTTTTGTAACATCATTTTTGGTGGCTTGTTTTACAGTGACTATGTTAACACTGGTAGAAAGAGGATTGCGTTTGTTAGTAGGTCTGTTTTCTTGTACATCTTTATTTTCATTTTTGTTTTGACAAGAGGGACCTTACCTTGTTTAGTTGTGGATGGTTTTGTTTTGTTGAATGAGGTTACTAGCTCTCTTGTTTTAATGTTTTCTATAAAAAAAAATAGAGAGGTGGACAACTATGTGGTTTACATTTAGTCTTATCTGCTCTAGTTTTTCTTTCTTTTCTGCAGAGTTGCTGTTTAGTAGGCATTGCGTTGTGTCTGTGGTGAAAGAGAAAGGTTGCATTGGAAAGTTGTGCAATGTATATGCATGTATGGTGCATGGGTGTGTGTGTGTGATTGTACAGATGAATAGAGTGTTGTTTGATTGTGAGTTGGTATATTAGGTGTGGTTGGGAAGGTTGTGAGAATACATGTGTACATAGGTGTGATGGTGTTACGTTAATGAGGAAGGCAGTGGTAGTGTGATGGAATTGAGGAACAGAGTGGTTGTTGCAATGGTGGTGTGCAGATGGTAATAGTAGGAGTGTGAGTGGTGCAATATAATGGGCTAGAGTGAAAGAAATATTGTTTTGAAAAGAGTAGTCTGGGGTAATATATATAGTGGCACTGTGCTGGTATAATAACATACACATACCTGGTACATTAATGTACTTACTTTTACGGATGCAAAGGGTATTCATTTTTTGGTTGTTGATTGCACTGATGTGCTTCGTTCCTTTAATTGTAAAAGAAAGTTAGTGGGGATATGTGGTAATGGCGAAGTACTGTTAGGAAGGAAGGGTCATATTTATAAGGGAAGGAGGAGTGGTGGGGAAAAAGTTAATACAATTGTTGCACGGTTAAAAATGATTGCTTTTAGGAGCATCTTCAGGAAATTTAATAAATGTGTATGTGCATGTGCAGAAGCTCTGTAACATTTTGTAAAAGAGAAGAAGATTATGGAAAAGATTTGCAATACATTTTAAATGGCAGCTGGTGCGTATAAATTCAATGTGTTAAGCATATATGCATACTTGCAAACATGATGCATTCTAATTTGTAGGTGTTTATGGAGTCCTAGAGCTTTTCTTTGCAATATGTAACTTGTGGTTCCACTTTTACCATTGAGAAAGTTGGAGTAAAAGTCACAGGATGTAGAGAAAATAGTAGGACTGCATAAGCCGCTGAAGGTTGGAGTGGGTTATGTTAGGAAGTATGCATGTACTGTTAATATATATCAAACTGGAAAGGGTATAAGGGCAGCCCTCTGTAAGCGGGTCTGCGGATATTGCGGAGGACCGTGGATGGCTCGTGTCACATCTGGGTCTTTTGAGGATGCCTGGCATGGAAAGGGGACTCTGGGAAGTAGTCAATCAGGTTTTCTGGGTGTGGTATACAGGAAGCGAGGGTAGTAGGAGTTTTGTTTGCAGGAGTTGTGAGAGTAGTGATAATAGCAATTTGTTTGAAATGGCAGACTGTGTGGATTCTGGGGGACTCTTCAATTCAGTCATTGAAGGCATGGGCGTAATTATAGGGGTGGACAGGGGGTTTTGTCTCCCACCAACTTCTGTGGCATGCCTTTTTGTCCCCCATCTTTTGGAGGGAGGGTGGGGGGCCACAATCATCAATTATGTAATTAGACAGCACGAGCCCGGCTGCAGTGCTCATCAAGGCTTGTGCTGTCTCATTACATAATGCAGAGATGCCTGGCAGCCGTGCTACATCACATTCAGGGCTGGGATGCCCTGCGTGGCTTAGTTCCTCACCCTGGCTGGCCTGACTCAAAGTCAGCAGCCAGGGTGCTGGACTGGGTGTTGCAGGGCCTGGTGTCTGTGCTATCATGCTAGCAGCAGCACTTCCGGGGGCCAGCAGCACCGAGCATCGCTTTCTGGCTTCATGTTCATGTGACACACAGACAAGAACTAGGAAGCTCATTCAGCTTCCTGGTTTCTGCCTGGAAGTGCATGAGTGCAAAGAAGTTAGGTTGGTGTAACATGAGATGTGGCCCGGGCAGCATTTGAAAGCAGAGCAGAGGTACTTAAAAAAAAATAATAATGTTTAATTGTGTTTGTGGATGTTTGTTGGGGAGCTACGACCCAGCCCTCCAGAGCCAAAATACATGCAAACTTCCTAATTAGCATATAGATTGCACCAACAGAAGGGACTTCACAGAAAAGGACATTGGGAGGCGCATCATCAGTCTTTGATCTGTGGAGGCACCATGGAAGTGACTTTAGAATAAGTTGCAATAAATAAGCCAAGTGACAAATAACTTTGTGGTGCAAAATACCTAAATTGCACTATTGTTATATGTGGAGCAACTCTATAGTCATTTGCCTTTTCCATTCTAATAGCATGATACATTAACATAAGCTTTGAAGTGAATCAGAATCAATTACAGAGCTTCAGATAAGGCAGAATGGGCCTCATTACAACCCTGGCAGACAGCCGTGCCTGTAACACAGGCACGGCTGCTGCCAGATTCATTTTTTTTCCGCCGCCATGAAATGAGCAATTACTGGTATATTACAACCCTGGCGGACCCGGTAATTGCCCTGTCCAGGGCACCTGAAAACATTCTTCCCCATTCCAATTTGAGCCCCATAGGGCACAATGCGAATGGGGAGGCTGCATGCACCGGTGCATGCAGCATTCTGTGCTCGAGGACGCCTCTCTGCCCACCAGGTCCGACCTGGGCGGAGGGTGTGCACTCCTAGAGTTGACTATGAAAAACAATAAATTAACCTCGTTTTTTCCAAAAAACATAATTGACCCAAGTCACAAAAAACTTGCTGCAGAAGTAATACCAAATTCAGCATCTCTCTTAGCTGTCTTGGGTCTAAACCTATAGATGAAGTGATTACCCGTCCCTTGACAGGCATGACTGAAGATGTAACTGGAAGCAGTAACACAAAACATGATGATATGATGCAATGTGAAAGAATAACCGAATATAATCCTGAAGATCATGTGAAAGTGATGCCACTTCCTAGGCAAAGCGTGAAAGTAAATACACTAGCAGGAATACACGATACTGGCAAGGTAGAAACACTCGTACATTGCACACCGATACTAAATGATTTGATAGAATTAAGTGCATCAATGAGTATAGACATAGAAATGCAAGGGTCTGACGTAGAGTATATGGGTGATGAAAAAGATATTACATCAACGCCATCTGTATTAAATATAGAACCGGCACATTTTTTTGCCGATAGCAAACTAACTCCACTGGTGCTGTCACCTATGCAAAGGGACCACACGCCCTCAAAAGTAGGTGACACCAGTGATAACGCCACTGTTAAAATAGGAAATGAATATGCACTATCTAATAACAAAACAGCGGAAATCTCACAAAATTACAGCGTGAGCAGCATGACATCAGATGACATGTTCTGGGCACTAGATAACTTACTATGTTAGTGCCAAAATGTGAAAGCATTGAAAAGAAGTTAGATATTCAATCTGTATTACTATTAAAGAGTATAAATCAAACACACACAAAAAATAGTTAGAGAAATGAGTACAAATACCGAAGGAGATATCCGACGACACTCGGCATTTGATAGGAAATTGGTAAATAGCATTCATGCCCCCTGATGTGTGTCAGCCCCAGTAAAAGTAGTATCATATAAAAAGGGTGGGAAAATTGCGGCGAAAAACAAACAAATGAGTAAACCGCAAGTAGTTACCCAAGCATTTATGTATCCTAAGAGGCTCGATAATAACATGCAGATTCAGAGAAGTAATAAAAGAAAGAGCTGTTATTTTGAAGTGAAACTCGCGCCATTCTAGAAATAGAATCTGAACTCACTTCACAGAATAAAAGTCTCCCCCGAATGACTGAAGATGATATAAATAATCTAGGAAATGGTCCAATAAGTGAACCCAACCTAGCAAATAATGCAAATGTGAGTGTAGAAACATCTGGAAAACTGAGTCAGTCAACTCAAATGAAGAACACATCTGATGAGGCACAAACTGGGCAAATATCAGTAGTTTTATCACAGTCTCATCGCCCGAGTACTCAGAGTAGTCTAGATGAGCTATGGGCACTTAAAACAAGATAGACATGCAAACCGAATATTAATCAAACAAGACTAAAGATACATTTAGCAGAACTTCACAAAGCACTGCAACTGAAAGCAATTGGATATAACAATGAAATGCCTCCGCTAAACAGAGAGGCAGTTCTGTGTATATTTCACACAATTGTGCCTCTACGAGGTATAAGTTCGAACGATATTAAAATTGTGCATCAAGTAGAGAACACAAGTGAATACATCACAAATATATGGTTCAATCATCTGGCTACTCTTAATTGTGTACTAAGATTTGAGCATGACTTATTCAGATTAGTTTATAAATCAGGAGTCACAATGATACCTCAAAAACACACCCAGAGCATTATTACCTAATGTCAGAGAAGAGACCAAACCATTGAAAGTGAAGCAAAGTGTAACACCAAATGTAAACACAAATATATTTACACAGACCCTGAGTAGTATCAACACTCCAGCAACTACTACCATGTCAACCCAGATATTAAACATGAATATGAACGGGGGAGAGGAAGTTGATGGCTACTGGCAATGGCTGCCAACTGCGTTCAAAAGCCACTTCTCCCTACAACCCCAATGTTGAAAATGATTCCTCTCATGGAATACAAGAGGATATGAACACATTTTTGGTGATGAAGTTTTAGCAACAAATATGGAGCTATGTATGCTAACAGCCTTACAGGAAACATGGGGCCTCATTACGACCCTGGAGGTAACCATGGCGCTATTAGCGCCATGGTTGCCTCCAAAACCTTACCGATTCCGCCATGGTGAATGGAGCAATTACCGCCCCATTCCAAGGTTGGCGGGGGCGGTAATTCCCCATTCACCATGGCCCTTCCTCATTCCCATTTTAGCCCCCATAGGGCTCAATGGGAATGGGGAAGGCGGTAATAACGGTACTGCAGATTGCGGTACCGTTATTACCTCTAAAGTCCCTTTGCGGGTCCCGTCCTTAACGGCTGGTTTTACCAGCCGTTAAGGGAGGACTTGCAAAGGGACCTCAGAATAGTCCCTTACCGCCCGGGTCGTAATGAGGCCCATGGTTGATGGAAGCAATCATAATCGAGGGCCGCACTACGATCCACCAGAATGCTACTAAAGGACTCTGTGGACGTCCAAAAGGTGGTTTACTACTGTCAGCCAAAAACCCATGGAAACTAGAAGAGTTAACAGAAAGCATATTGAATATACAAGCAACGTTTTTAACAGATTAAAAATATGAGATATTAGTGATTATTATCTACGTCCCATCTAATGGTGTAGAAGTTAAACAAAATTCGTAAATCATAGGGAACCTGCTTACAAAAAATTCAGCAAGATTTCCTATATGGCTAATGGGAGACTTTAATGCACATATCATACTGCATAACCTAGATGTCCCTGTTGAAAAATCTTCAGCACCACTTGATAGATTATTTGTAAATCAACAAGTTAAAATATGGACTCAAACATTCGAAGAACACGGAATATCGATGTTAAATGCAAACTGCCTTAGTAATGCAAACAAAGTGTATACTCGAATAGCAGGGAAAAGCACAACTACAATAGATTATCTTTTTGGAAATCAGAAGGGTTTGAAACTTATAAAAGATATGGGCATGGTTCCAAGTGAGGAGAGTGATTATCTTCCGATATGTGTATGTACTAAAATACAGATGTCATAAGGAGTTAAAGAAAATATAGACTTAAATAGCAACATCACTCTCAATGGCCAAATTAATCGTATCCAATGGAATGAAATAAACATAGTAAAAGGTAATAAGAGAGCGCAACCATTCTTGATCGAGTTTACAAGGCAATATAATGATCCGGTACACAATGGTAAAGAAGTAATTGTGGATACATTTGCTGAGCTAATGAATATAATCAGTGAAGAATGTAGGAGTCAAAGAAAGTATAAAACCTCTTATGAAAGATCAAATATAAGTATTAATAAGAGGACGAACTTTGACACAAATATAGCAATAGTGAAAAACACCAGCTGGCCTCCCTTTTTATTTATATGAATTTGTTTTATTTGTTCTACTGTGTGATCCCACGTACTGCCCCCTCCCCTTTCTCCTCGCACTTTTCCCTTCCACCCCTCTCCTGCACTTGCGTGATCTCAATGTCACCTGGCCTAGTAAGATCGTTGTCTGTCTTCCCTTTGTTCCCCCTCCTTTTCCTCATCACGCCTTGAAACACTTGAGAATAGGTGCATTATAAATGCTGCATCATATATCATATCATATCATGAAAGACACACACATATAGCTCACTAACATAGAAACGCAACAGTAATGGCCAGCCAATGGAAGTCACACATACTTCTAATTAAACGAAGGGCCTAAAGGCTTCACAAAAACTTAATGTAGCCAGCGAGAGCATCTAGAATTGCATGTTTGTATGCTGTGCCTGCTTTATTTTGATGATAATAAAGCTGGGTTTTGCCTTGCAGTTGTCTATTAATGTTATTGTGTCTGGTTTGAACTTGCTACAGAACCTCTGTGTAATTTGAGACTTTGCATGCCATCTCAACAGTTGGCATATGAGAAGACCTTGGAAATCATCCTACACTGTTTTCTATTTAGAAGCTCTGCTCCCTGATGTACATCCTGTTGGAGTACTATTCCAGTGATTGGGAATAGTAGTCCACTGTACTGGCATGTTGGGACTCTGTCTCTTGTCTCTGTCTCCTCGCTGATATCTGTTTTAAGAATGCCAACGTTTTGCTGACTTCTGCTTTAAAGATACATGGTCATTCTGAGATGTTTGGAGGACGTGTCATAAACTTTTCTAAACATGTACAGCGTCCCTTTGTTGATGGTACCAACTCAGAGGATTACATCACCTGTATTTGCTGTTTATTACGATGTATTCCCACAGAGGTTTTCTTTAATTTTGAAATTGCATTTTCCTCTGGGTCACCACATAACATCTGCCTGTGTGATAAAGTTGAGTTTTTAAGTAACTCTATAATCTGTTTATATTTTGTATCTACCCTCAAATAACATCTAGACCTCAAATAACGTCTAGAGCCCAACATTTCACAGCAATATATTAACACACTTGGTGCAATCTCGCTGTTGGCCTTCACTGATGTTTTATTTTGTTTTATTCGGAACACAACATTATAATGCAAGCAATTGTTTTGGGATATTACATATAATTTATTTTCCAACTTGTGATAATATTGAGTCATGTGACATACTGTTTTTCTCAACTTTCAATTTCCATTTTGAGGATTTTTTGTCCTTGGGAGGTTCCTCAGGAAATGTCAGATTTTTGTATAGCCATCACTGTGGGTTGCTATGAGTTTCAAAAAGCCCCAGTCTTCCGTAAGAAAACACTCTAGCTCTGCTCTAATCACTTCTAAATGCAGGAGCTCAGGGATCATGTAGGCCCCCAAGGGAAGTAGTGGCTAAAAACATGACTGTGACCCAAGACACATGAACTAATACTGCGCTCGTCCAGTTCCTATGTTCAAATCTAACTATTCAAGAAGTTATACAACCACACTGCGCAATTACAGTTTGTGAAATTATGATCAAATTTAATGTAATTGAGCCCACAAATGTTTCAACCACAGGTCTTCTTCCTGGTGGTGAATACTGTAATTTCCAAAATTGATTTAAGTAGTCACAAGCATGCATTAAACAAATGTAACATGACATTTTGCATTTTTGGGAAATTCAAATCAAATCAAGCAAAAACAAGCGGCATTGTGGGAGGGGGAAGAAAGGCACAGAATGTGTGAATGCTTGCAGAATCCAGTGAAAATAAAATAACAATACATTGGTTGAGCCCAACCAAAAATATCAGGAATGAATATAGTTGTCACATATCATGGTCAAACAAAGAAAAAACATAAAAACAAAATTGTAAGTTCATGAGAGCCGGGCATCAATTGCCAGTGTGAAATAACACACACAGATCTTATATATGAAAGTGAAATTGCAGAGTTAATATAGATAACACCCATCATTGTGACACTTTGGTTTACATCAGAGCACAGTTCATCATAAAACATGCATTTATGATTAATTGTATGTCTATGTTGCCTTTTAAAGTACATGACTAACGAGACTCCCGTGTGTTTCAGAATTGAGTAACGTGAACAACCTTCCTTCGAATGATGGCTACCTACCCATGAATATTTCCTGTAAAAACAACCCACTTTTGGGAGTTATGAGCTAAAATGGAAAGTGAAATAAAGGCAACCAAAGTTACTGTCTAAGAAATGTCCAATTGTGCTTCTCTGAGATAAACTGTTCAGAGAACTAAAGAGTAATTTCTCTTACCTGGTTAATATGAATTATACCACCAGTGCGGATTGGAGGTATAAAATTAGAACATACAAGGAAGGTAGAAAGGGAGAGAGGAGTGAACATGGTGCTGTCACTATTTGATTGCCACATGTAGTCAGATATACAGTTCAGACAGCTTAAGAGCACTTTTCCTTACATGGATGATGTCAATTATACCACCAGTGCGGAACAGAGATCTAAAGATAGAGAATGTAAAAGGGAATGGGAGGAGGGGCAGGAGAAAATGGCACTGTAACTGTTGTTGAACCATAATAAACAAACTTGCCCGTGCGCACCTCCTGTGTCACGCTGATAGCCCAAAAACAACCACTAACTTTCTGTGTCAGCTGCCTCCTTGTAGTCGTATAACAGGAACACTAGGTGCAAATGGGAAGTGCTTTTTTTGGGCCCACGGGCTGCCATCTTGGAAGGGGGATATCTAGAGTACACTACTACCATATTAGTAGGGTCCACAATTACATATATTACCCAATGACCAGTTGCATATGAAACTATATAATTATGGTGATGTTGGCAATTTTGCTGAGATGCAACAATAATTGTAGAATTAGGTTAAAAATAAACCTTGTTACTAGTTGTGAATATAATGCTACCAGATGTTGATTGCATTTACAACCAAACAGAATTTCCATTCCTAATAATCTATTATAAACTCTGATATTGGTCCAGCTTCCTCAAAGCAAACTTGCTTTTTATTATCACAAATTCCTATTCTCAGGAAGCTATGACTTGCTTCCAACACTGTGGGTCATTCACCCTACATTGGCTCTGATGTTACCGAAACAGGGCCTGAAATCGCAAAAGCCAATGTTTACATACAATAAGCAAACAAATATTCTGATGTATATAGTAGTAGTGCAAAGGCCTTACATATAACTGCCAGCTTGGATTTCAATCATTGCATCTGCCAGGAACAGTTTCAAAAAGCTTAAGCAATGCATGGTAAATGTCAAATAGTACATACTATGCATACCCGGTCCGGTGTCAATTTGTCGAGGACAACATCTGAATTACAAATTGTGTAAGTCGTAATTACTTTGCATGTTTACAAAAAAACTGAAAATTCATGGTCTGTGTTAAGCTTGTTGTATACAGTCCTATAATTGCAGATAAGCCGTGAATCCAATTGACTCAGTTTAAGTTGCTGGTTGGCACTGCTCAGTGGTAAGATAACTTGCATCATGCCGACAAATCGTATATCTTTAATGTCATCCATTTGATGGTAATGTTGCCAGTGAATGGCAAATAGATATTTGGCATCTTGACTGGTTATAGTGCTCACATGTTCTGGAATCCTGACTTTGAGGGTGTGAATTGTACTGCCTATATAATGAGGCCCTAAGACGCATATCATGCAGTAAATTAAACATTTTGAGTCGTAGTTAATGAATGTTTCCCCTTTCTGGGTACCTGTACTGCCAAAATTAATCTCATTAGTCTCTAATGCACATGGACACATAGAACAACTGCCACATTTGTGAAATCCATCTGTGTGCATCCTCTGCAACCAATCACCATTATGCTGTGTTTCCCTCATAAATGAGGGGCATAACACATTCCTCAGTGCAGGAGCCTTACTATACTACTACTGTGATGCATGGGTTTTTGTCATTCTACTCTGCCAGATCATTGTCAAGTTGTAATAAGTACCAGTTATTGTTTAAGATCTGAAATAAATGCTGGCTTTCTGAATTGTACCTTGTAATGAACCTACGATCTTGAGCCTTGTTCCTTTGGTTTGGGTATCAACAAAGCAGCTCTCTCCATCTGATCAACTTCCTGTTGTGCAAAATCTAATGTTGCTGCAGGGTATCCTCTGGCCAAGAACCTTGTTCTAATGGTGTTACATTCAGATTGGTAATCACATGTATGGTTGCAATTCCGTCTGGCTCTTATATATTTACCCTTTGGAATGTTTCCAATAACAGTTTTCTTATGACAATTTGTCTCATGTAGGATGGAATTAACAGATGTACGTGTTCTAAACGTATGTGTCATGTAACCAATTTGAGTAATGGTGATTCGTAAATCCCAAAAAGTCTATACTGGAGATACTACGTATATAGGTGAAAGACAACCCCAATAATTGGAGTTAGGCTATACAACAAAAGTGGATAATGTACTCACGGTACCTGTCCAAACCATAACCACATCATCAATCACACATCACGACCCCACCCAAATCAAAAGGTGAACCCTAGACTGGTTGGCTGACCTCAACTGTCAGGCGGAGATCCTCTCCAACACTCTATGCCCATGGTGGATCACCACATCATCTAATTTACCATACCCACAAACAAGACCCATGACACACCACACTATCAAGCCCCAGCAAGTCCGCCCAGAAATTCTCACAACATAACGCCAGAGAACCTTCTACCACTAATGTACCCCATCACCAATTTTCCAATAAACACCAGCAACAACCCAACTAAGTTGGTGGAATTATATCACCAAACCATTCTATCTGACATTGACAAGGTGGCACCACTAATCTTGCGCAAAGCCAAACAACAAGCACATCTTAATGCCTGGTATGCCCATGACCTTCAATCACTGCGCAATGCCAAGAGAGTCGCAGAGTCCAATAAGAAAAATGTGCCCACCAAACCGAACAAAGATATCTACACCAATTCATCCAAAAGTTATAGAAAAAAGCCATTATACTAACCAAAAGCTCCACTTACAATGACCAAATCTCCAAAGCAAACTCTGGCACTAAAGAATGAATCACTATTCTTTGCGAGCTTGAGTCTCCAGTACCTCCCCAAGAAGTTTGCCATAAAGACACTGGCTGGTGCACAGGTAATCAAAAAGTCCTCCTCAACAAAATAGCCTCGCTCCAATCAAAAATCGAACAAATAAAACGGAACTTAGCCTTCAGTCAACCAGCACAGATCCATATATTCTCCACAATAAAATGTGTTATTTTACTTCGACTTTACCCCACTCTCGACAACCAAAGTATATAATATTACCACTAGTCTCAAACCCTCTAAATGTCAAGGGGACATATGCCCAGCCTCATTCATTGAAGAATGTGCAGTCAAACTTACATATTTCTTCACAACACTAATAAATGTTTCCTTCGAAACTAACACTGTCCCTACCAACCTCAAAGACGCCTGGGTTCTCCCACTGCTGAAGAACCCACCCTCAACCCCAACATCCCCACTAACTACCGCCCTATAACAACAGTGCCATTCCTCCTCAAAATACTGGACAGAGCAGCCAACCTGCAAATCCAAAAACACTTACAAACCAATAACCTCCTTGGTCTCTGCCAATCAGGTTTCCGACCAGGACATGGCACCGGAAAAGCCTTGCCTGATCTTAAAATTCAAATGGATGAATTTAAAGACGATTGGAACCTAGCACTCCTCCTCCTACTTGATTTATCAGCAGCTTTCAACCTTGTCAACAATAATATACTCTGAAATAACCTTGCCGCCACAGCCCAATTCTCACCTGATGCCATACTATGGACACAATCATTCCTGTCCAATAGAACCATGAAGGTCTTCTCACCTACAGGATCAGCTCACCTTTCCAGTCTCATGTGGTGTTCTGTAAGGCTCTTTTGTCTTATCCACGCTCTACAACATATTTACAAAATCCCTTTTCAATCTCCTAGACGATCTGAATGTCACCTACACAGATGATAGCCAAATCCTCATACCCCTTACAGGTTCCTATGACGTCGACATGAGATCTCTAAATCAAATCATCCAAGTTATCCAGGCATAGATGGCTCAACACGACCCATGTCTCAATGAAGAGAAGGCAGAGCTTCTCATCATCGACCCACAATACAGAATAGACAACCTTGACGCTACCCACAGGTAATTTATGATTGATGGAAATTCCATACCCATATCCAAAGAGGTAAAAATGTTGGGAATTTATCTTGACTCATCCCTTACGCTTAAGAGACAAGTTAACGCAACTGCCATATTGCTAAACTCATCATAGCTTGCAGATTGTTCTTATCTCCAGCCAGCTGCACAACCCTTGCCAGAGCCCTAATATTATCCTGAATGGATTATTGTAATGCCCTCTACATCCAAAGCAATAAAAGTAATATCTAGAAACTACAGCTGATCCAAAATAATGCATTAGAGCAGCGATGAACATCCCCAGGAAAGATCACATTAGTGAAAATAGATGCTCCACAAACTGGCTACCAATACAGGACAACATAATTTTCAAAACCCTCTCACTGACACACAAATGTATCTCACAAACATCCCCCAAATACCTATCCAACAAGGTTCTCACTGCATTGTTAAAGACACCAATCAAGCAGTCCCACTAAGTCAGTGCCTTGTCTGGGATTGCCTCAAGGGAAGCCCTTATTTATATATTTTTATGTCCAGTTTGTGTACTCTGGATAACAACCCTTATATAACACCCCTCTCTTAGAATCCCCCTTACCCCACTGAGCCAAGAAGTAAGTTTGTTTTGCAAATTTAATAGTTTTATTTGAGAATTAAACTATATATATATATATATATATATATATATATATATATATATATATATATATATATATATATATATATATATATATATCACACTTTTATGATAAATTAATAATTGATATCACACTTAGACATATGACAGTGAGTGATCAACAATGGATGATGTGATACTAGCACGCTGGTTTAATTACTTAGTAGTAGTATAGAGGATAAGGTAGCTGAGAATGCTTTATATGGTACACGGAAATGCAAGGTGGAAAAGAAGCAACACAGGAATAACTTGATATGATTTCAGCAAAACATAATATAATCACCTTTCCCCTTTTGGCAATTCACCCCCCTTCTATGCAATGTAAGGAGGTGGAAGTAACACACACAGTCTTCAGGAATACAATCACAGTACAATCAGAATTCAGTTCCCCCCTAGCAAGCTTAGATCACAAGGATGATTTTAAACACAGGCAAAATCCTTAAATTTGGTGGCAATGAAGTGAAAAATATACTCAAATTGCTTTTAATTCCCTATAGGAGGTTCAGGGTGAGTGAGAGATACTTTAAATCAGTTCAGGCTCACTTTAGCAATGCTCTATGAATGATTGTCAGGTTGCAAATGAATTTCAGCAAAGGAAAGCAAGGAGCTGCTATTTTGACACGTGAAGAAATTGAGCCAAATCGCAAATCGCGGCAATTTTTCAGAGTGCGTCGAGCGCGATTACGGAAAAAGTATAATGAATCAAAAGTGATTTCTGGATTCGTTGGAAAGCCGAGAATCTTAGCTTTAAAATGACAGTTACATTTCGTTCCTAGGACAAACAGTTCAAGAGATACAGACGATTTAGTGGAGGTAGATTTTCAGAATTGAAATTACAGTTTCAGAATGACAGATGCGCTTTGGAAGGTTTTGAATCAACAGGATGGACACAGTTTCTGATGATGCAGTTCTAATAGGTTAAAATAGTTTGAATTACATTATTTTAAACTAAGAGATTGGTTTTGCACAGGCCTCAGGCTACTCACTTATAATTTTGGAAGGACTGGGCCTCGTTACGGATCTGGTCAACAGGTTGGATTGGACTTCTGGCGAGTGGTTCTGAAGTCACAGCGATCTGGGTCAGCTCTGCACTCTGGGTCTGTCAGGCACCGGTTCTGCTCACAGCGGTCTGGTCTGGGTACAGCTCTGCTTTCTGGTCTAGTCTGTGGTTCTGGATTCACCACTGCTTTCTGGGTACTGGCACAGGGTACTAGCCAGAATCAGACAGCTCAGCCCGGCTGTTTGAATAGTTTGGTTTGGTTGCTAGGTTTTGAAGGCCTGCTGATAGGAGTTCAGCTGTTGGGTTCTAGAGTTCTTGGAGTTTTGTTCTGGAGTCAGAAGTCTCTGGATGTGAAGTCTGAAGTCTGGATTTGAAGTTGTCTGTCAAAATGCTCCGCAGAAAGTGAAAAAGAAAGTCCCTGTCTGGCTTCCAGTAGCTCTTTTTATGTGTTTTGAAAATGGGTAGGTCGGCTAATTCTGCATGCCCAACCCTCTCAAGATTTGATAGGCCAAAGGATTCTTTGGTCCCTGATTTGAGAAAGCATAGTGTGTCAGAGTGATGTCAGCCATTTACGATCTATTGAAGAAACGCCCCTTTGCTTTTACCTTAGAAATCATTTTTCATAACTACACATATTTCCCAGATACACAGTTGTTAGACATTGCATGTACATATTACAGATTACTTAAGGTACATTCTGGCCCAACTCTGATCTTCCTGGGGGCTTGCATTAAAAAATGACAACTTATTTTCATTTTTAGTTGATTTACAAATATCGGACGTTTACCAAAAATGGCACACATGTACACCACCTTTCTACCCATATTCCATTAATTTACTAGGTCTCTAGCATAAACACAGTGTCTGTAGTATTAATAATTAGCGGGGTTTTGGCTCAGAACATCACAGAGCGGCCAGCCTAGTTTTGAACTGGGAGTGAATGTGCCAATTTAAAGATCCCAAAGTTGTACATTTCTGTCATCTGGTTACAATTAGTTATCAGTGTTTTATAAAACATATATTTGCCTTCAATTCAATTCACTTCAGTGTTTGGGTCCGCCCCCAGAAACTTGGGAGTCAGGGATCACATGTCTCTGCCAGGCAGAGCTCTGTTTACAGTTCACACCCAAATTAACATACCCCATTCAATTGCAAGAGTCTATTGTGTCGGCTGAGGTCAGCAGGCCAGGGGGCCACTCTGCATTTGGTTAGCATTTCCATGTGATCTCCTGGCTTCTTGTGTGTAGTTCTGAGGTGAGAAGGTTTCCCAGCCTCTTGCAATGTTAATTGAATCAGCCTGTCTTCAGGGAACCGCAGGTGTTTACATTTTTAATTAACCAAAAAGGCTTTGAAGTTTCCAGCTGTCTCAGGAGGCTGGCAACTCCTGAAGTACAGTACTACTGTCAGAGTTTAGACCGCTAGCGCCGGCCTGTGTCCAAAGCTGGTACTGCACCTATTTTTTTAGGAGTTGTCCTGAATTTTACAGGAGGATTTTGCTTGACAGCTCTAATCCTCGCTGCCATTGTTTTGATGGGCATCCTTACAGTAGAGTGGTGATGTGGAACCCCCCTCAGAAAGGTTGAATCTTTAGAGTGGTCTTGTGCCCCTGATTTTAGCAACTTGTCGACATCAATTAAAAACGGATTTTGAAAACATTGAAATGGACATTTTGAGCTTGCACTTCAGAAAAACAGCAGTGATTTCAAGGCGCTTTTGATCTAACAGGCACTGCTATTTTTCCTTTTGCACCACCTTTCACCCCTGGCGCTTCCGGTCCATCACGCTTGCACTGGTGGGTGGCAGGTTATGCGACCATTTTGGTGTGCGCAAAACTGCGTGGTTCTCCCGGTTCCGGGATATAATGATGGGCGGTGACAGTTCAATCCCCACATCTACCCAGTTTATTGATTTAGTTTTGTTCTGGGATAGAATGATGGGCGGCGACAGCTCATCCCCACATCTACCCAATCTATTGATTTAGTTTTGTTCTGGCCTAATAATTCAACATGGGTCAAAACCCTTTACAGCATAAATCCCAAAAAATGCAAAAGTTCTTGTTACCCTTGTTTAATGCATGTTTGTGACTACTTACATCAATTTTGGAAACATTCACAGACTGGGAGAAGACCTGTGGTCGAAACACGTGTCAGCTATATTCAATTGCTATAAATCTGATCATAATTTCACAAACTGTAATTGCGCAGTGTGGTTGTGTAACTTCTTGAAGTGTTTGACTCTTGGATTCTTTGGGCAGAGGATCCAGTCTGACACAGCTGCCTACAGCAGTTATACTTTCTTGTAAACTTGGTCCCAATTTAAACGCATACTAAATTCTCTTTTATACTGGGCCATAGACCTGAAAACCGCTCAGGGTTCCAGTCTTATTCCCGGCAAGGTTTTGTGTGTTAAAATCAATGTGCCTATGATTCTGTTAATGATCTTTTGATGTGGGCTAATGCATCAATGAAAGCTGTGTGTGACTTGAACATTAAAGGTTCATATCTCCCAGCGCCAACTCACCACTTCATAATTGTATGATCGATAACTTTATACATTTGATCTGGATATTAACAATACGTTTTCATTCTTTTATTTTCCCTTTTGAGGTTTTAATTTAAAATAGAAATAGAGTTTGTGTTACCATTACCGAGGGCTAGTATTTTTTGTTTCGCAAACACGTTTCTTTTCCTTCAGAATTGTGTCTTTAAATGTCAAGTTTGTGTCGCTAGAACTGGGCATGATCCAATAGAACGCCTGTCTGCCCAAGCTTGCTGAAGACTCAGCTGCAAGAATATTAACAACTACTGTCAATGACACATCAGAACTATACATAGTTGTCTGTAACCTACATTTTCTGCCATTGCACCTGTCTATGGATCATGGGAATTTTATGTTCCTAACAGATCTGGGCAGTGGTCGAAGTGTGTGTGAGCAGGGCTCAAGGTGAGGGTAGACACGGTGGGACAGAGTCCACCCACTATATTCAGAGGGTGGACTCAGCTCCCCCGCCCCCAAATGCTAAAATGAGAAACATTTAATGTCCTCTTTGAATTAAAGCTAACCTCAGGACCGAATTACAGTTGTCAGGTTTGCAGGCTGGACACTTCACCACTGCACTATATAACGTGATGAAAAATAAAAAGAAATTACTAAAGGTAAAATGTCCCATTTCAGTAATGCAAGTTCCAGGGAAATCATAAAAACATGCACACCTTTTAACGTTTTAAAAAACACTGTTAGAAGAAATTATCCTCTCTTGGTTTTGTGTGTTGATTTTATGAAAGCAAATGCAATTTGTCCTGTGCAATTTGGGTGGTTATGCAGAGCCAATTTAATGAATATGCTTAGTTCACCTTGATATGCTAATTTCTCGTGACATCACATCCCATTGTTTTTGTTGATGAGTCCCCCCACTTTTATTTTTAGGTTTTAACCCTTGGGTGGGAGCGGTTGGGGTCAGTGCTCCTCTACTTTAAAATGAAAAGATTTTACTGTTCCCATACTTTTTTTAAAAAAAAGAAACTGTTCTGGAATGGTTTAGGTTTACAATTAAAGTGTAGAAAGAAGTTGAAACTTGCAAACGCAAAGCACTGCCCAGGACATTCCCCTTGAACAGCAGGTGTATTTGTTTGGGGGTTTGGATTGAGCGTGGGAGGTGGTGTGGTGATGTTTTGTTGCGAGCAGGCGCAGGCCAGCAAGTAACATAATTCCACTCATTCTTTGTGTACACTTCGACCACTGGATCTGGGAAAAAGAGGGTGTCCAATATTCTTTCACATTCCAGTTTTCCAGAAGTGTCGCTGATGGGACACAGTTGGTTTCTGGCCATTTACCTATATCTAAAGGCATGGTATTGCAAGAGTCTAGCTTGCAATATGGACCCATGTCAATCTCTAATGATCTTGCAATATGGACCCATGCCAATCTCTAATGACGAATCACTTCCCCAGGAAAACAGAGGTAGAATAGAGCTCTACTTGCTATCATTCCAAATTCTTTTGCCAAACGTTTCTTCCTAAATCACTGATATTCACACTACTCGATCACACGTGCTTATTTAATCTTGTGAGTTAAATTGACTACAACTTTCTTCACAGTTGCATTCTATCATCGACTGGGCACGAATACTTTGAACATTAATGGCACTTACTTGAAAGATTAGTAGATATCCAGTGGCAGTTAACCAATAAGCATTGATATATTAAAAATGGAAAAGTCTCTGGCGTGGAGGGCGATCTAAAGCAGAACACTTAGAAGAATGCATCTAATTCTTCGTTTTCAGTGGAGTTTTCTTCATAAGCAAATGCAACATAAAAATGTGCAACAACCAACCTTGCAATCAAAGGATAGACAGCCTTCATATTCAGTATTCTTCAAACAATCTGTTCAAATATAAGTGTCAGCATAAAATTACTCAGGAATACATTAAAATAACTAGTGAACTGTCTTGGCCTATCTTATTACATGGCTTTCTCTAAACGTTTCTGTCTTTAATAGCAAATACTAATGGACAAATACCAAATTCTGCACTCTAATGAAACACTTCATTAGTGAAATACATCTAGTACAAGCGACACAAGGAAGCCAATTATTTCCATGTGACTAGTTCTAATAAACAAGGGACGTTCAATAAACATAAATAGAAAGCGAATTGCGGTCGCCAGAAAGGAAAGAAAAAATTAGGCTATCGATTCGCCAATCTCTGAACCTTGGAAGCGAATATTTGTTTTAAATGCATGTTATTACATTTGTAATGGTGTAGTTTGGGGGAGGGGCGGTTACGATCAACATCTAGTAAAGAGTAAGTACACCTATCAGCTCGACATAAAGAGAATATCAAACCATGTGAACTGAAGGGCATTGGGTGGAGGCGTAAACGCTTGTTGTGCATTCAGAAGCAGTTTAGTTATATCAGAACATTGAGTAAATACCAAAGGCCAGAGAAGGTATGAGAGACAAGGAGGCAGGGGAGCAATTGTAATCAAGGGGAGTAACTTGTGGCTGCACTACCAAGTAGCCATTTCATTTGTTGATCTGTTACAGCAATTCCCGTCAGATGCAAACATTTAAACAATTTTAGTGGGTACACTAATATTGATTTATCTTGAGAGGATCATGTATTTGAGGCAGCATGACCAGAGTCAGTAAGAAAACTGATCACCTTCCCTTTCACTAAAGCACCTTATGACATGGAGGCATAGAACATATTACCACCTTAACAGTCTTCCTTATCTCAGTCCTTAATTACTAGAGGCATCATCTCCTGCAACAGACTCTCCCTTCCACCTCTTCCAGCTACAATATAGGAAAGACCCATCGCTGCTCTAGTACCTTCTCTATGTTTGTTTATGAGTTTGTTATCATGTGACCAAAAATAAGTACTCCCACCACAAGCCTTCCTGTTTTTAATCTGCAATTACCACCCTTTTCTATCTCTATACAGACAGATTCTTTCAGCTTTGTCATTTTTGTTCTATATTTAAAACATATTCTCTTTCAGCAGAAGGTTTCATGGCTCCACAAAGTATTATGAACTAATGCCGACATGATAACTGCAAAGCCGGTCATGGCATATTAGTCACTATAAGCACTGTCAGGCAAGCTCAGATTTGGGTATTTGTCCATGAGTTCACAGTGAGGCAGTCAAGTGTGAACGTTTTGAAAATGCATTTTTCCTGCATTACGAGCCAGATGATAGTTGAAGCAGTAAAATGGTGCCCTATGCAACCTTTTTCATTAAGCTGGGAACTTACAGAAGCCAAGCACAATTAATGTGGCATTTCAGAGCAAAGGGCAGTGGGTCCTACTAGCCCACCCTCATATTTTAGCATTCAGTTTTTGCTAATGGCAACCCGTCTGTCACAAGGGTTTTACTCCCATGTAGTCTGGAGACTGGCAGTCAGTTAGAAAGAAAAGTGTTGATCTGGACTGCCTGGCCTGGTGCTGCCTGTGCGGTAGGGGGTTAACCAATTGGGGAAAATACCAGAGAATCCCATCCTGTCAGTGAAATTGGAGAGGAGGATGCAGAGATAGACGGTGTTGAATACAGCCGAGAATTCAAGGAGGATGAGGAGGCATGAGTCATTAAGGAGGTGTAGTTGTTCGATTCTGGTGATTAGTTGTATGGTGACTATGGGAGATTTGTAATAGGCCAGTAATTGACCAGGTGTCTGGGTCTATGGTTGTTTTTTTTCAAAAGAGGTTGTATGAGACCAATCTTGAGGCTATCCAGGAATTATGCTTCTGTGAAGGAGGCAAGAAGGATGCTGAGGAGTGCATTAAATGCTGTGCCCAGTAGTTGTTTAATGATGGGGCCGGGATGATATGGTGAGAGTAGAAGGTAGGTTTGAGTGAAACAATTGTTTTTGCAGGTGTGGGGGGAGAGATGCGATATTTCAGTCCACAGGCACAGTGTGAATGCTGGGATGCAGGAGGGGGATAATATTGTGGAAGGCAGATTTGATAATTGGTCAGATTTTGTCTATTTTTTCAATACACAATGTATTGATTCTGTGGCAAGTTTCCTCAGTTGCTGGAACCTCGGGATTTGGTGAGGGGTTGGTGCAATGATCTATTACTTCAAAGAGGGCTTTACTTCTGTTAGAGGCTTCCACGATGATGGTGTAGTAGTAAGCAGCTTTGGCCTAGATAATCAAATTTCTGTGTTTGGTGCAGGGAGATTTGAGGTGTGTCCTGTCAGTCCCTGGCAGCAGGGATGGGGGAATCCACTGAGACCTGATGCACTATGTATTCTCAAAACATAAGAGAAGTACCCACTTCCCCTTTGGACTCCTCTGGAGCTGTGGGACTATTTCTGTCTTTATTTTCAGTACTCTGGTGGGTCTGCCTGACAGATAACTGAGCCAAACAGATGGAAGGTAAGATTGACTTCATCTGCATTTTCAGATAAGGTAGTTCAAATTCAAGTTCCTCCCAGCCTTACAATTCTATCGGGTCTGCACAAGCTATCCCAAAACCTTTCCCTGTAGGGGATTTGACTAGATACAGAGGTTTATTTTGGTGGCTCTTGAAAAGGGTTATCTCCCTCCAATTGATAATGCAGTACTAGTAAGTAGGTTCCTGATACAGCACAAGGCATGGCCCTTAAAGGGTGGTTAGATCTGGTCATTGTTGGGCATTAATTCTTCAGTTTCTTAGTATCAGATTGTCCTACTCATTCATGTTCAGGCATGAATAAGGCCATGAAGGATGGCTTGGTCTAGTAGTGACTTCCCTCACTACCCATTCTGGGAACAACTGGGATCCCCACATTTGTTTCCAAGGGGTTATGATCAGAATAGCCCCCCCAAGGAACTCAGGTTGCCTCCAGGCATTATGTCTGTAATTATAAGTTTGCGGGGACCCATCGCCTCAGGTTTCCTTGCCTCCTCCAGATGTTGCATCTTTTCTTCTGGGCGTTTGCCCCACCACAGTGAATGCATCTAATCTTGTCTGATCTGATGAAGCTAAGCAGGGGAGGGCTTGGTTAGTATATGTATGGGACACCGCCTGTGAATACGCAGTGACGTAGGGTTAATACATATGGGAAGGTGTGATGGTATTTCACTATTTCAGTGGATGAGTGTCCACTTTGCTTCATCACTGGCACATTGAAGTAAGTATTTGAGATTATTTTTCACCATTAGTAGGCCTAAACCTTTTTACTCTCCACTTGACATTGGTGTATGCTGCCTATTTTAGGTCTGGCTAATATTTTGACAGTTTAACCACAGCAATTATATTCAGAGAATGTTAGCAATAGCAAACAAGCCATATGCTGCTTCCCCACAGCTCTCCAGGAGTCCTTTTTTTGTTGTATATGTCAGGTAGATCCACGTTCTTGTTTCTTCTGTATTACGACTGTTAGCCATTTTCGTGAAAAGATGCATGCTGCTCACATCAGGATAATCAATCAATCAAGTTTATTCGGAATGTAATTCCATAAACAATAACAAGCAATTTATAAAATACTTATGAAACAACAATATAAGTAAAGTAAAATATCTAATACAACATATTGTGTGCCCAGTTGAAGATTAGATGGAAGCGAGGATTGTTTCTTAATTTAGTTTGACTCTTGTCTAACAAATCCCAGAGGATATATAAGCAACATGCCTAATCGAAAATGTAATTCTCATTGTCTGGACATTTAAACTCAATTTAGTACAATTACACACAATATATAAAATGTAAAAGCAAATATGCATATAATGTTGAAGTAGTATAAGCAACATACTTTTCAAAACGTACTTGCATGGCCCCATATATTTGATCGATTTAGTACTATATTTTCAACAAAGGTTAACAAATCAAGAGGCTACCTTAAGTAAGTCTGTTCTCTTATTCCAAGCTCTCGATAATTACCTACGTACAGAGTACATAGTTGCTTCATTACATGAACAGTACGCATCCCACAGGATAACATCCTGGTCTTAAATATACTCTACTCAGTTGTAAGTATATGATATAATATATGATATGGCATACACAAGTTTTTCAATATAGAGGATGAAACAAGAGAAAATGCTCAATGGTTTCTTGGGCTGTATTATAGTAGGCAAATGTATCTGAGGACATTTTGTCCCATTTACATACTAATGGAGTTCTAAAACACATTTTTATGAACAATGTGCACATGCTCTTAGGTCTCATTACATCTAGGTGTGACTCTTAACCCGGATGCAACTTGACTTCCCAATATGACAACAGTAGAGATGAATGCAAGATCTTTATTACCGTATCATCCATCCATTCGATTTCCAATAGTTGTCTTGATTTTATTTCAGTGTTAAAGGTCAGTTCCCCTGATTTAGCTACAAATCTGCTATCCGTATGCCCTGTAATGTCTCTTTGACATACGTGCACCAGGACATTGAATGGCCTCCTGTTTGTGACAAGACGTGTGCCATGCCTTCTATGTATGTGTTGAGACCTGGGGCACTTGAGTGGCAGGAGAGGGCACCTGAGACTCCCCCCCCTTATTCCTACGCGTCCTGGGTAGGCCCAGTCATGGCTGCTTTGGGTCCAGGGCCCCAGTCACGGGGCACCCGTGCTGGAACACCTCCAGGAATTGTGAGCCCTTTCGTACGGGACTATCTCTGGGTGCCGCAATACCCTGGTACACACCCTGCATAGCAAACCCAGGGGTGATTAAGACCCCATTATGTGAATCACAAACTCCATTTTGTAATAGTAACTGGCTATTAGGGTTTCACTCCAGCCTGCAGCCCTCCCCGTTGAGCGCACATAGTGCGCGAGAGCCTCCCCCCACCTCCTCCCCTCTGCCGTCCACACAACTGCTTGGTTCCCATGAGAAGGCTGGCTGTGAGAATGCAACAAAATCCACACTGTATCATTTGCCTTCCGACTCCCTTCACTGATCCAGAAACAACCCAGAGCAAGGGCCAGAGCAAGGGCTATCTGTCTCTGTAAACCTGCCCCGCACCCCGCAGACCCTGGCCATAAAAACATAATCCTCGTGCACTCTAGGGCAAAGTTAACAGCTAGAAAAGACCCCAAACCTGTGAGCCTTCTTCTCCCTCAATCAAAGCAAACACGTACAAACCTGATAGTGGAATAAAGGGGCCTATGAGTAAACAATGTAAATGCGATGTAGATATATGTACGTGTGTAAGTGGAAGCTCTTATGATAACCTGTTATGTGAAAGCACAGTGTATGTTTACCTATGATTCTGAAATGCTCATAACAAATAGGTGCAACGTCATAATGTTTAAATAATATAACTCTGTACGAACTAGCACACGCTTCCTCATCTTTAACAAAACTGATTGTAAATGCATGTATAATGTTGCATAAGTGTACTGCAGAAGTTAGTCGCTCCTAGTTGGTACCCTCATAGATCCTTAGCTGCAACCAGCACGTTATGAATAAGTGAATTTCAAGTCAAAGCAATCTTTTAACACTTAGTTATTTCATCAACAAATTCTTTGTCTCTTTTTGTAGTAAAATGTTTAGTTATATAAAGATAGAAGCATGCTCCGAGCCTATGTGACTGAAATAAAAAACAGCCAGCCACGCGTTAAAAAGTTGTATGTTAATTGTATTCTGAAAGGCCTTGAGCCATTGTATAGTGTGGGACCAAACTCCAAAGGGGGCCTCAACTCGCCCAGATCACCTTGGTGTCAACAGAGAGCGTTAGTGATGTTTGGACATTCAGACCCTGAACCCCCACAATGAAGTGCATGTTTGTCATGATATGTACCTTTTGTAACCCGGTTATCCTAGCCATATATTCTGAAATTCCCATTGTTGACGCTGAATGGACACCCCCGACCATACACTGACCCCTTAACCTCTACTCCTTACCTAGTATATTCTGAATACATTTGGACAGGGGAGTAATACCTTTGATAGAGGCGAATAATTCATGACCAGCAATAAATAAGCCTGCCTTAGAACCCTGTTTTCACAAGTGTTAAGATACAGACCTTGCCGCCGGACGAACAGGTCAGAGTTCTGAATGTATGAGAATGTGTGGCCACAAGGGCAAAATGTTGCAAAGATAGGATGTCAAAGAATCAACATGGAATGCAAGGCTGATGAGCCCGGCTGAACGTTTGACCCCAAGCACCATGTCATATCATCACGTGCCCACAAACCAATCAGCCATCTCCGACCCTATAGCACCTATAGGTGCCTACTCTTAGTGTCCAATCCCGATTGACTCTGTGCCCCTTAGGCCTCCCCTCTCTTGGATGATAAAAAAACTGTATAAAAATTAATTGTAACATGTTTCCTGCAGAGCACTCTCAGCGTGAGCAGATGAGAGTCTGTCTGGCCTAATTTAGATAAAGCTTTTTAATCACACTCTCACTTGGTCTTGATCTTATTCCCTCCTGGGATGTTCCTTTATTGACTGATTATTGGTGATTTGCCAGCAGTATCGGGGATCTCTCACTTTCATGTGTGACCCCGACGCGATAGCGTCCTTTTCCGTCCTTCTGGCACGAGACGCCCCACTGCTTTGACCCAGAGCGCGCTCCCTCAGGAGCTTCCCGCCAACGGCAACCGGTACACTTAATCATGCACATGCAGTAGGGCGAGTAGGTACGCCATCACTCTTAACTCTTAACAAAACCCAAACTTACCACTCGCCAGAGCTGGTCTTTGAGCGAGGAGCGGCGCATTGACCAATCGGGTTCAGAGGGTCTCGGATCAAGACGGACACGTGAGTATCAAGTGGGAGTGATATTAAAAGCACAGGTGGGAGTCAGATTAGGAGGTCTTGGGATAAACAGCATGATTTTTGTAAAGCAAAAAAGTTGTGGATGGGTGTAGCAAGAGGGGATAGGGGTTTTGTGAGTCTGGGTCTTTTCTATATTCCATACTATTCTCATTCTATCGCATATGGCATTAGGACAGTGACGAAGTATAAGGTGAGAAGAGGTTGACAGGGATCCTATCTCCGTTGATGGGTGGAAGGCGGCACCGCATAGTGCTCTCTCGACTAGTACAGCATATATGGGTATGAGAATTTGAGGTAAAAGAAGATAACGTAGACGTACAAGGGGAGACCAGGAGTAGTATTTGGAACGCTTTTTCCAACTTTATCTTATCTATCCTCTCTCTCTCTCAAGTGGGAGAACTGGAGTAAGGTGGAGGGAGAGATTAACTCAGAGAAGAACAGGGGACTGGGCAAAAGTAGAAGGGGTATTAGGGATGATGGGAAATAATCTGTGTTTGTGTTTTCAGTTGCCTATGTGAACTGTTAAACATCCGTTTTTTTTCCCATGTGAAAGAGTATTTTTGTGCATAACAGTAAGAAGCGAATTTGACATTATCTGAAAAGAGTTGCATACATGACAATGTGGTTTTAAGATATTGAAAAGTAAGTGAACATTCAATCTTGATTGGGAAGGAGTGCAAAGCGTGATAAATTGGTTATATGAGGAGAAAATAGGTATAAAACAGAAGCATCAGGTAAGGCATATTGAGAGTAAAAATACAATGGGTGCAGAAATGCCCCTTGCCCATATCTGTAAAACTCTACCAGGGTATACAGACAAGATCAATAAGTACCACGAGCAGTGGGTCGTGGAGTTGAAAGGGGAAGGATTACCTCAAGCATGGCCTGAAGGAGGGTCCTTTGACAAGGATGTGTTAAACATTGTTGCCACTTGCTTGTTCATTAAGTACATGGGAAAGCAGTAGCAGAATAGGAGAGAGATATTGGACCTGTGGCGCTTATTTGAAGAGGTACCTCCAGGGAAAATTAGCGAATTTAGCACATCTCCCCTGACAACAGCTGGCAGTACAGGGCTGCCCATACAAGACGGGAAAACAGTAGAGGTCACACGTGTGTTTCCCTTATTGTTGAAGCCAGTACCTGCAGAAGGCCATAGTGATCCGAATATGTAGCACAGCCCACAGTGGCCCCCATAATCAAGCCATCCAGCACAGTGCCACCCCCACTCGAGAGCCAAGGGACAATTAGACAAGTAAGTACCCCTGGAATCGATATCAACAAACTCACACATGATCTAGATTCACGGTTGACGATGGCTCGGGCTGAGTTATCTCGTTTAAGAGCTATGGGCGAGCAAGGGGGGGTCGCTTACCCCCCGAGCAGAATGAAATGAGATGCCCCAACCAAGCATAAGGGCAGAGAAAGATGGGTGGAAAAAAGGTGAGATACTTTTTCGGATAAATGACACCCCTACGCGGATCATAGAAATACATACTGCTGACAGTGAACGAGAGATAGAAGAAGGAGGGGTAGTGTCAGATCGAGAGGAAGAATGATGGAGTGATATAGAAGAGCAGGAGGAAGAAGGGAGAAGGTTGGGACTAGCCACTGGTGGGTTCTCGATTGGGGAGGGGTCGTCTCCCATGGAAGAATGGAGGGGGAGGTTGAGGAACAGAACAGGGCATATGGCTGTGATCAGGAAGAAAGGGAAAAAGGTGAGTACTAAGAAGGGGGGAAAATATTTGCAGCTGCCACTAATACACAGGGGGGCGGGAAGGCCGAACTACATACCATCGGCACACATGGACAAGGCTAACTTTTCAAACAGCTACCCCCACTATCCAGATGTGCCAGCAAGTGGATATATACCTTCGAAAAACAAACGGCGGGAGTGCCCTTGGCAGTGGGGGATGTTAAAAGCCTGTTCGTATCAGCAGTGGGAGACCAGGCTAACAAGGTCTGGGCAAAGGCAGGTTTCCCAGGAATAACATTAGATTGTGACCGCCATGATGGGGCCTCATTTAATACAGTGCGAACGCGCGTGTGGGATACATTGAGGGAAACATTCCCAGACACTCCTGACTTACAGTCAATGATGCAATGCACAATGAATGATAAGGAAGATGCAACGTCCTTCATTCTCCGTGTCCAAGACATGCGGAGAGCGGAAAAGGATACAGCCTGGGACCAATCAACGTCTCTGTTGTACTTTATTATAAAAAAGGGGCTCCCGAAGGAAGTGCAGAAGGCCCTTGACAAAATAGCTGGGATAGAAGCCACGGGGTGGCCTGAAATTTAAAGCATTATAGTCCACCACTGCAAGAGGATCAAAGAGAAGGAAAAGGAGATAGCTCAGCGGCAGTTGGCAGACAAAGCTAAAATAGTGCAAAGTACACTACTGAAGTGAGTACGGTAGCAGCAACCAGCACAGCAGGAAGGGAGTGAGAGGAGGAAGGAAGGACAGCTGGGTATCCGAATGCAGATGGTGGCAAACTGGACAGGTAACCGCCAATACCAGTGGTCAGGGGAGAACCAATATGAGGGACCACAGTGGCCAACAAGAGAGGGGTGAGGTAACAGAGGAGGATTCAGGAGACCAAGAGGAGGGGGTGCGGGGTATGGAGGACCCAGAGGGGGAATGCAAGGGTAATGCTGGAATTGTGGGGGGTGGGATCAATTTATGAGAGAATGCCAAAGCAGACCTAATAATTCATACCCAAGCAAACATCATGTCGGACACCCCCACCCGGGAAGTCCCTACGGGCCACCAATGGGCAGAGATAGACGGGATAGCCAGGCCAACCCAAGATACATGAGTGAGCGCCCATTACCCCTGCAAGACGCGCTTCCACATCCCCAGTGTAATGGCAATACCACCCCCATGCGCAACAACGCTTATGCCACCACAGCGAGTGAGGCACCAGCCATCCCGTGTGTTGGGACAGCAATGGTAACGGGATATGTTTTTTATGTAGATGAACTCCCGTGGCATTCAGCATTGGACAGCCCACAGAGAGCACTTGCATGTCCAGTACAATCGACAACCCGTAACGCAGCAGAGGAACCACTCATTAGGGCGGCAATAAGAAACAAACAATTCATTTTCATGGTGGATTCGGGAGCAGAAAAATCATGCCTTAGAGAAGGCAGGTTCCCGCTTTCTAATAGGACTTTGGAAACGCAAGAGTTCTCTGGGGCAGGAGTCTCCAATCAACTTGCTGGGAAGGGACCCTCTCAGCAAACTCAACATGGCCATCTTGTTTACTGATAGAGGAATAGTGTGCTCCACACCAGGCATATGCGCGATTCGTGCATGTTAGTGATATACACCCAGGCAGATTTCCCACAGACACGAGGCATACCCCATATCGAGGGAAGCTGAGGCAGGAATAAAAGAAACAATATATGCATTGATTGTACACGGTATAATAGTTCCATTTAACTCGCCCTGCAACACGTGCATTTACCGATCAAAAATGCCAAGGGAGGGGCGTGGAGGATGATCCAAGATCTACGCCCACTTAATGACGTGGTACAGAAGGAGTTCCCTCTCGTCCCAAATCCTGCCTCAATTCTATGTAGCATCCCAACAAAAACCACTCATTTCACGGTAGTGGACCTAAAAAACGCATTCTTTTAAATCCCACTCGATCGATGGTCCTGGTACTTGACAGCATTCACACTATGGGGGTAAAGGTATGAACATTGCAGGCTGCCTCAAGGATACTGCGAGAGCCCCAGCATTTTCAACAGCATATTGTACGAAGACCTTGGAGATATACACACAACGAGTTCCATTATTCAGTACGTAGACGATTTATTGGTCTGCGGAAAAAGTGAGAATGAGTGCAGAGAAGACTCCATCGCCTGTTAACACACCTTGCACAGAAGGGGTACAAGCTAGACAGACAAAAGCTACAATACTGCTTAACAGAAGTACTGTATCTAGGACAGTTGATTTCCAAAGATGGTAAAAGAATCATACCAGACAGGTCAGCAGCAATAAGAGCAGTGAAAGAGCCCAATACCGTAAAAAAGATGCAGAAGTTCCTTGGCATGTGTAATTACTGCCGTGCCTGGATATTGGATCATGCAGCATACACTAGGCCCCTGCTCCAAGCACTAAATGAAGCACAGCGAGAAAACACCAACCTACAATGGACGCAGGAAATGTACATAGCATTTGACACACTTAAGGAACTGATATCCACTGCCCCAGTTCTCACGACCCCTAACTCTCAGCAGGAGTTTTACCTGTTCTCATATTGCAATGGCACACTCATGACAGCCGTGCTGACACAAAAGACATCCCTGGGCCATAACCCCTTGGTATTCTACAGCGGGACCCTCGATGCAGTCAAGCAGGGACATTTTGCGTGCGAACAGGCTCTCGCAGTGCCGCGTTCGCAATAGAAAAAAGCTCCACGATCGTGGTGTAACGTGTGTAACGGAAGGCTCTTATGATAACCTGTTATGTGAAAGCACAGTCTATGTGTACCTATGATTCTGAAATGCTCATAACAAATAGGTGCAATGTCATAATGTTTAACTGATATAACTCTGCACGTACTCGCACACGCTACCTCATCTTTAACAAAACTGAATGTAAATGCTTGTATAATGTTGCATAAGTATACTGCAGAAGTTAGTCGTTCCTAGTTGGTACCCTCATAGACCCTTAGCTGCAACAAGCACATTATGAATAAGTGAATTTCAAGTCAAAGCAATGTTTTAACACTTAGTTATTTCATCAACACATTCTTTGTCTCTTTTTTATAGTAAAATGTTTAGTTATATAAAGATAGAAGCATGCTCCGAGCCTGTGTGACTCAAATACAAAACAGCCACCCATGCGTTAAAAAGTTATATGTTAATTGTATTCTGAAAGGCCTTGAGCCATTGTACAGCGTGTCATCTCATCACATGCCCGCGAACCAATCAGCCATCGATGACCCTATAGTACCTATAGTATCCCGATTGACTTAGGCCTCCCCTCTCTCGGATGACAAAGAACTGTATAAAAATGCGTTGTAACATGTTTCCTGCAGAGCGCTCGCCGCGTGAGCAGAATAGATTCTGTTTGCCCTAATTTAGATAAAGATTTTTCATCGCACTCTCACTTGGTCTTGGTCTTATTCCCTCCTGGGATGTACCTTTATTGACTCTGTTGGGTGATTTGCCAGCAGTATCAGGGGTCTCTCACTTTCACACTCCACAGTCTTACCCAATATAACACAGGTCTGCTAGCAATCAAATTCTCTAAATAGGGTATATTTAATCCTTCATTTAGGAGAATGGTCGGCATGCATTTTGGGAGGCAAAAGACTAGACAAATTGGAGTAACACCAGATCTCTGCTCCATACAGCGCCTCTTGCCTTGCTTGTATTTTATATACTGCATGCGTAGGGCAGACGGTGCCATTCCCCTGATCTTTGGAGAATTTTGCTATCGCTCCTCCATATTTTGGTCATACCAGTTGGAGTCAAAGATATGGCATCAGCAAATAGCAAAATAGGGTAATCTAGTTGTCATAAATGATGGTGCATCCTTAGGGGAGGCAATCATTTTATTGATAATGCCATTTATGAAAAGACAAAAGAATGTCAGCGTCAGGACGCATCCTTGCCACATGCCTTTCTACACCTCAAATGGTTCAGCGGTTTCACCATTAAGGCTCCATATTACAATAGCTTTATTATCCTCATATGGAAGCAAAAGGGCTGTCAAAATAACATCTGGGATGTTTAAGTCACAGAGGGACCACCATAACTTGTGTCGAGGGGACACAATCAAAAGTGATTTGATGGTTGATGCACAGCACAAAAAGATTAATCTTTCTCAGGGTGACATATTTTTTTATCAGCAAAAAGAGTCTACAGCTTTGTTTTCCTGAACTGATGCCTTGCTCGAAACCAGCTTGCAGATGGTTAATTAAATTACTATCAGCTACCCATGTTTGCAAATGTCCTAATACCACCCTGTCAAAAATTGTTACCCCTGAATCCAGGAGTGAAATGTGTCTGTAATTGGCGGAAGATCTTTCCCCCCTTTTTTCTATATAGCCACTATTTCATGGCTGACCCAAAACTAAGGACTTTATTGTTAAAAAATATAACATTAAATAAGCACATGAGGTAAGGTGCCCAGATTTCCAATTCCTCTATGTATAGGTCTATCGGGAGTCTATCTGGACCAGGAACCTTATTTCTTTTCAGACTCTTTAGTCTTGTGTGACTCACGTGCATGTGAGTCCCTTGATGAACGATCTGGGAAGATTCACTGGTTTATCTGGATTAATCTTGGATCTTTATACAAATTGCTAAGGTGGGCGTAATATTTTATTGGTGGTATGTTCCCATGTATCATTGCCTCATCTTCTCTTTTAATGGTCCATATGAGTTTCCAGAACTTCATGTTGTAATGTTTTTAATGGCTTCAAGAGCTGTGTTCCACTTGTTATCTATGTGTTCTTCTTTATTTTTTATGATTAATCTTTTGTACTGGGATATTGCCAGTTGAATGTGGTTATTCTCAGAATTAGTTACATTCCTTAGGGATGAAAGTAGGTGCTGTTTTGCTGTTCTGCACTCTGCATCATACCCCTCAGCGTGCCTAATTGCATGCCTTTTGATTGTGTTCCTACCTTTGGAAACTGGGGGTGTTATTTTTATGATAACGCCAGCATAACTCTGCAAATTCATTTTGTCTGATGAAATGGGGCTCATTAGATCTTCTTCAAGGTGAATTAGGATTTTGGCTTAGATTGTGGGAATTACATGATCACTATCACCATTAAGCCATTCAATTGCATGTCTGGAATGTCCTGTAACATTAATAAGTACATTCTGGCTTATGGTTTCTGGCCAAGGTCTATTAAAGGTGGACGATCGAAGTACCAATAGTATTGGATGATGATCTTTGTATGTCTTCGAAGTCTTTCACCAAGGCCCCAATTCAACATTAATCAAGATGTAGTCAATGTGGCTGGCTCTGTTGCCACTAGAAAAAGTGGCTTTTGTCTGGTGCCTCATGCTGTTCTCCATTACATGCTCTAAGATTCAGAGAGAGCCATAAGCGAGACTTCCCCCTCGCCCTTGTATACTGTCTTTTTGAAAGTGTGGCATCCCAGCTGGGGATATGCTGTGCCACACCTTTGTCCCCAATGTTATTCATATTTAAAGTGAGTAGTTCAAACTGGATATTAAGATCACACAATACAATGATGCAAATGTATGATGTGTGACTATCCTTACAACTCTCTATCCAATATTTAGCCAACTCAATAATGGCAATGCCACCACCTGGGTTGTCCCTATTATAAATGTTGAGAAGCAAGAATTCAGGATTCTAAATGGCACCGACTCTAGAGCAGATGCAAGTCTCTGAGCTACGCCGGGGAACTGCTTGTCAATGAAGTACTTTCATCCACTCCCAGTACATAACTGAGGATGAACAGCAAAATACCATACCCCTGCACCACTGTGCTCAGTTCTTATGGTACCCGGAAGGGCAGTATCACCTTGCGGTGCCAACGAATGATTCGGAACGGTGCTTGGCGGAGCAGCTGTGGCAGCCATGATTTGTGTGAGGACCCCGGAGGTTGGGGCACCAGAGAGGGTGGGTGCCCATCTAGGACCCACCATTCTCTGGGGAACTAATGAGGGGGCCCAGTCTCGGCCCCCTTTAAGGAGGAAGCGGAGGAAGGAGTATGGAGAACTGTGCTACTGAGTCGTCGCTATTTTGTTGAACCTGGCCCCTTCTGAAACTGGCATGATTATCCCGCTTGAGCTCCATGACTGTGGTACGGCCCTGCTACCCAGACAAAGAATTGCCGCAGCAAACTTTATTAACATACATAAAGTTTGGAGTTAATTTACAGGTGTTCCATTTTGCCGCTACCCTCAGGATTCTGCGCTGAGGAATAGCATCCTAACCCCCCAACCCCTTCCGGTCCTTGCGGACCCGTCAAGGCCCCGTCCCTCCTTATCCGTCCCTCACTACGCTTTGGCCATTTTTCTTTTATTTTTTTTCATTTTCTTTTTCATTTTTCTTTTAATTTCTTTTCCCCTTTCTATTTAAGTGCATTTATCCTTTTCCATGTCTACCTAAATTGCACTGTCATGGTGCAAGGTCCTCAGGCCAATCTCCATCTCTTTGATAGGCAGTTCCCTCGCCTCATCAACTTCCTCTCATCTCCTGCTGTACCCCACTCCTCTCCCATGGCTACCATGCCCTTTTCTCCTTCATCCTCTGCCCCATCTCATACTCCTTCACACCTCCGCAGGGTGTTCCTCTAACATGTACTCCTCCCAGGAAGGCCTTTAAGGCTGGCAACCTTCTTCATCTTGCCACCCTTAATCCTCGTTCTGCTGTCAAACACTCCTCTGACATCTGCCACCTCCTTGAAGAACTTGACCTTGATGTCCTCGGTCTTACCGAGACATGGTTCATGGCCAGCTCTGTCACAAGTTTTGACACCCTCCTCCCAGATGGCTACAAGATCCTCTCCGCCCCTAGATCCACCCAGCCTGGAGGTGGTGTAGCCCTGATCTTCCCTGAGTGGATTCCTGCCTCTATCATCCCCACTCAGACTTACTCCTCTTTCCAAGGCCTTCTCTGTAGGCTCTCCCTCTCTCCGAGCCACTCCCTTACTGTTGCTACACTCTACCGGCCACCTGGTCAATTCACCTCTTTTCTCTCTGAGTGGGCAGATCTCTCCTCCACCCTCCTGGCTTCTACCTCTCAACTCCTCCTCCTTGGTGACCTTAACATCCATCTCGATTCTCCCTGTTCTCATCTGTGCTCTTTCGCTCTTTCCTCCCCTCCAGCCCAACTCACTCTGCTGGCCACACATTGGATGTCATGATCTCCTCTGGCCTCCCCCTATCTACTCCCCTCACCACTCCTCTTTCCTAGAGCGATCACTACCTCCTCTACTCTCATCTTCCCATCTCCTCCCCTCAAGCCAAGCCTACCCTAAGACTGCCACCCACCTTCTTGGACATCCGGCCCATGAAACGTGTGTCAGTTGAGGCTTTTGCTACCACCTTCTCACCCCCTCCTCTACTCCTGGCTGACTCACACCCCGACACAGCCCTGTCTCTCCCCTACTCCTCTATTTCTGATACTCTTGATTCTCTTGCCCCTGTCGTGGGGATCCGCATGAAGTCCAAAACCAAGTGTAATTCTTGGTTTGACTCCGACCTAGCTACACTCAAAAGTAAGTGTAGGGTGGCTGAGAGGAAATGGAGGGCCTCTTTCTCATCCTCTGATAAACTGGCCTGCCGCCTACTCCAACGGCAATACCATCTCTCTGTATGTACAAAGAAGTGAGTCCATATTCAAGCCTGTATCTCTGCGGCATCTAACAACTCAGCCGAGCTCTTTAAAATCTGCAAGGGTCTGTCCAACCCTGATAGAGTATCCACCCCTCCTCTCGCCTCTCAGGCTCTTTGCAATGACCTTGCCTCACACTTTATCTCTAAAAGCCAGGACATCTTGTGCTCACTCTCCTCCTCCCCAGCTCTTCTCCCCTCTCCCTCTCTGCTTGTTGACCCACCCTCAGCTACCCCTCCTCCCTCTTTCTCTGTCTTTCCTCTTTTCTCCCCCGATGAGGTTGCTAGACAATTCCTATCTATGAAAGCCTCCTCAAGACAGCTCCTCCAAAACTATTACAGACCACATTGATACCCTTGCTTCGGCCCTTGCTGACTTCTGCAACCTCTCCTTTGCCTCTGGATATTTCCCCTCACCTCTGAAGCACTCCATTGTGCATCCTCTCCTCAAGAAACCCACAGCTGATCCCTCATGTCCGCTAACTATCACCCAATTTCCATTACTCCCTTTTTGGGTAAGCTCCTGGAAAAGCTTGCCATCTCTGAGCTTAACCTTCACTCTGATGCAGTTGGCTCTCTCCATGACAACCAATCTGGCTTCAGAGCTGCCAGAAATATGGAAACTGCTCTCCTGAACATCTGTGAAGACCTGCTCTCCAACCTTGACTCTAACATTCCCTATGTCCTCATCCTACTTGATCTCTCCTCTGCTTTTGACATGGTCAACCATACCACCCTGCTAAATCGTCTCTGTGACAACCTGGGTATCACTGATCAGGCTCTGGCCTGACTAACCTCTTTTCTCTCTGATTGACCCTCCCAGGTATAACTTGGGTCCTTCCTATCCTCTATCTCCCCCTCTACCTGTGGTGTTCCCCAGGGGTCTAACCTCTCACCCTGGCTTTCAATCAATATCTGGCAACTCTCGCCTACTGCATTTCCATTTTCTGCTCAAATTTCCAGTGCTATGCTGACGACACCCAACTCATTTTCAGGCTTCCCTCGGCCACCTCCTCTCCTTCCCTCATCTCTGACTGCCTAATCACTATTCAAAATTGGTGTGCAATGATAATGTAAACAATGATCTTTGTTTAAACGCCAACAAGACTGAGATCCTCCTCATTGGTACACCCCCTCCATCCTTTCCGCTCACTCTCTGGCCGGCCTTCCTTGGCCCTCCCCCTGCCCCTACCAGTGAAGCTAAGAACCTTGGGGTCATCTTTGACTCCACACTTTCCTTCTCCGCACACATCTCTGATGTCTTCAAAAAGTCTGACTTCTTACTGCACCTCCTTAAAGGCACTCTTCCTTTCCTCTCCTTCCCTCAGAAGATCCTTGTCTCCCAAGCTCTGATTCTCTCTAGGTTGGACTACTGTAACAGCCACTTTCTAAATTTACCTGCCTCCACTCTCCGCCCTTTACAACTAATCCAGAACAGGACTGCGATACTTGTCCTTGGCCTCAAGCCCTGTGATCGTATCTCTCCAGCTCTTAAATCCCTTCATTGGCTCCCTGTGGTTGCAAGAATTAAATGTAAAACCCTTTGCTTTGTCCACAAGGCTTTCTGGGGCCTGGGTCCAAATTACCTAAAACTATCCCTCCGTAAATACCTCCCCTCTAGAGCCCTTCGCTCCTCGACCTCCAACTCCCTCAGGGTCAGTCGTTTTTCTAAGAAATGAACTGGTGGTAGATCTTTGTCTTCTGCGGGGGCCTCCCTCTGGAACTGCCTACGTGCCACCTTTAAACTTGAGGAGAACCACCTATGGTTCCGGAAGCTCCTCAAGACCTTCCTCTTTGCCTCTGCCTTTCCCCCTCTTGTCTCCTGCTGATCTGCTTTCTCTCTCAGCAATGCTGTACCTGGCCACCGTCTGCCCTTCGGGCCCAGGTACCTGCTAACCCTGCCGCCCTCCTGCACTTCCCCCTGGCCACCCCTTGCACTGGGACCTGCTTCTGTACCCATATAGGCCCCCCACTCTTTGTCTGCACTGATCAGATACTCCCTATCTGCCTAAGCTTGCACTTGGCCCACACAGGATGCACTACCACATTTTCTGATCACTGTATTTATTTATGTTTTACTTATTATTTATCTTATCCTCTCTTATGCTCTGTACTTTCCAATTTCTCCCCCCTCCCATGCACTTCCCCCTTTTCCCTTCCCCATGCACTTGCGCCTTCTCAATGTCACTGGGCCTAGTAAAATCGTTGTGTTTGTTCTCTCAACTGTTCCCCTCCCTTTGCCTGATCACACTCTGAAACACCTGTGTATGAGCGCGATATAAATAAAATATCATATCATATCATATCACTTATGGTGAGCTGACTCCTAGCGATTGTAGCCTAATGAAACAGATGCCGCTTTTGCCTGAACCTGCGCTGCCAGCCCTGCTGAGTCTTTGCCTGCTTGGAGCCTGCGTTTCGGATTCTCCCCCACTTTGAATAGGGTGTAGTATATGAGGGTTTGGATGTTGGACGGGGCAGGAACAGTGTCATCAGAAGCCACAGGGACTACCGGAGGGCCCCCCTGGATGCTTAAACCCAAGGGCAAGGAGAATGTCTTCCGGCCCAAGTGACAAGCACCTCTGGATAAGGGGAACTTACAGCACTGTTGGAGCCAAAGCTCCCGATCCCAGTGTAGTGGAATGGAGGCATCCAGTGTGATCAGGAAACTACTGGAAATTAAACCCTAACACAAACAAAGCAGCTGTGGAAACTTTCATGGCATCCTTTCAAGAACAACTGCACTCCCTAAAGGCTGATATCCAGATGTCCATGAAGGAGATCGACAATGGACTGACACCAACAAAAGGGACATTCAGGATGTTGTTGATGAAGTCTGATCCAACAGCAATCTGTTAGAACATCTATACAGAACATCTATGAACTTTTGACAGCAGTGTTAGGAACTTAAAAATCGCTCCAGATGTCCAACATCCAGATAAGTAATCTTCCAGAGTACAATGGGGAAAAGGAACAAAAAATATGCATCCAGGCTCTGTTCTGTGAACTCTTGGACAGCACGCCGGGAGAAGCTACTTTTAGAGTCTATCGCATGGGTCCAAAGAGAGGATGGCAAAGTCCCAGATCGAGAGATGCACTTGCAGCCATGTTCTCCTATGCTGAAAAAGGGCCATATTGGGAACCGCTACAAAGAAAGGCCCCATTCTGGAAAAGGAATTGGTGGTCCAAATGTTCCAGGACTTGGCCTTAATTACTGTACAGAAACGATGAGAAATAGGACCAGTAACAAGAGAGTTTTCCAGAAGATAGATCCGATAATGTTGGACCTTTCACTTTTGCTTGTTACTCAGTTGGAGGGCTCCAACCACTGCATTACTAACGTTAAAGAAGGCCTCACCTTGTTGCAACTGGAAGAAGATGAGTTGGACATAAGCACAGAAGCACATATGACAAATGTTCAGAAAAAGCTTCCCTGGGAATGGTTATGGAAAACAAGCGGCCCGTGGAAGGGTGATTCACATGATTCTCCAGCAAAGTTGGGCCCGACCTGAAAATATGCCTCATGAATTAAGCATCTGGACCTAGCACTTCCTATCCATACCATTGGGGTGTGGCAAATACCACTGTCATGGGCAAGGGATGATATGGAGACCACCACTCCAGGTTCAGTATTTGGTGGAAGTAGTGCCATTGAATTTAAGAATGTCCCCAAGGGAAGCCGAAGGGATAGCTGGAACTAATTCCATCTTCTAAAATCCATCAGTGGGCCTTAGGGTGCACTCCAAATTTCACATGGGAGTCATTTGGTGAATACCTGAGTGTTGGTGGCTCAGGGACTCCAAGTGGTGGGACCATGACTCAGAAGTTCTCATGTTTGTATCATATTGGTATATTTTAGGTGGGGAAGGAAAGGGGTATAGGGGACTCAGGGAGCTCTAGTACGGGATTCATAGGAGATATATCTCCTTTACACATTGCTACCTGAAAAAGGAAAGGCGGATCCACCCAAGTGGGAAGTACATGATAGGCATTACCTGCCGAGAAATTCTACAGCAAAACAACAGTGGACTTAATTCCCCAGTAAATCGAAAGAAAGTTTGGCACTTCCTCCAAGATTGTAAACCTGACATGAATAGCTCTACAAGAAACACACATTTGTATATTGGGTAGATACAGAGTGAACCTTATAAACTACTCTCGTATATTTCCATCCAACACATACAATAAAACAGGTGGGATCTCATTACCCTTAGGGGCAACCCAGAGTTTACAGTAGCAAAGGTGAGAGAAGATAGCAACAGCCACTTTCTGTTTGTCTGCGTGCAGCTGGATCATTTGAGACTCACTATTGCCAAAATATACACCCCAAACACGGCAGGACAGATTTATTCTCAATGTCCTCAGTGGTTTGGGAGACTTTGCTGCGGGCCAAATAATTCTCATGGGGTAATTTAATTTAGCATGGTCCTCAACCCTTTATAGGAGTTGGGACAGAGCCCATGGCACTGGGATTGTGATTAAACGTCTGATTAAATGGATGGATAGAATGAACCTTACGGATACCTGGGGAATGATCCGAGAGCATGATCGTGAATACACCTTGTTCTCTAATATCCACCATACGGTCTACATTTAGATGACTGCCCTCCTGATGGGCAGAATTGTAGAAACCAACATAGGGAACATCTCCCTCTAAGGCTATGCCCCCTTGCTTTCTAAAATTTAAAAAAATCATTGAGGTTGTGGGGGGTGTTAATAGGATGTGGTGGTGGAGCTTTCCAGGAGAACTCCTCAAAGATCCTATCTTAAATGAGTAAATAAAAGGAAAAAAGGGAAAGAAAACATTAACCACTTTAACGTCAACCCTCAGCCCTCATGTCAGAGGGAGTCACATGGGATGCTTTTAAAGCAGTCATCATGAAGGAACTGATTTCCCTGAGGTCCCAATTGTAGAGGCAATTGAGAGTATTGGTGCAAACCTTTGAGAAAGAATGAATGGACAAGGTGGAGGACCTGGAGGAGTATCCCTCCAGATCCAACCTTGGGGCCTATAGAGGAATTGCAGGGGAACTGGAGTTACTATGAACCAGAAGGGCTGAGACAGGCCTTTTAGGTATGAGAAAGCGTTACTATGTCAAGGGTTAAAAACCTGACAGATTGCCGGCCATCGCCCTTCACAACCAGAAATGCTCCTGAGTGATTAAAGCTTTGGTAGATGATGGGGGAACAAAGATCACGCAGACTGAAGTAATCATGTCCAGATTTGTTAAGTTTTATAAAACATTGTATGCCTCCGACTCTCCTCAGTGGGTATCCCAAATGGAATATTTCACAACTTTGCCTCTCCTGCAATAATACAGGAGTATAAGGAGATGCTAAAAGCAGAAATGACCCCATAGGAAGTGTTTACATTCATTAGAAGCCTTCCTATTAATATTAACAAATCCCCATCTGGATGACTTCCCTGCCTTGTTTAAAAAACATTCAGCACAATATTTACCCTCATCCTCACCAAGATTTTCAACTAGTTTCGAACCCAACAGAGAATTACTCCATCTTTGGAGGAGACCAACATTATTGTAATTGCTAAGCCACAAAAAGACCATACAAAACTGGGAGCATACAACGTGATCACACTGATTAATAATGATGCTAAAATATATACCAAAGTCTCAGCGAACAGGCTAGATGGTTTTCTTCCAGGACTCATGGGTGAGAACCAATCTGGTTTTGTAAGGTGCCACGAAACATTCGATAATATCAGGAGAGTTGCACACCTCATTGAGAAAGGCAGGAACAACCAATAAACCAGTGATACTGCATTCTTTAGATACCAACAAGGATTTGGTCAGGTCAAATGGTCCTTTATATTTGCCACACTTGGGCGTATGGATTTTGGAGAGGGCTTTTTAAACATGGTATGAGCCAACTATGTAACCCAAACTGCCCGATTGTCCATATATGAGAACCTCCTGCAAAGGATCATACTTCTGCTCCCTATCCCCTCTTTTGTTTGCTATTTTTTTAGTGTCACTTTTGATGTGACTGAGGGAGATAGGCGACATTAAGGGGATTCCCTTTGGGTCAGGAACCTAAAATCATGGCTTTCACGGAGGACATGCAGCTCGACTTGATAGACCCACCCTCCGCTCTGCAAGCTGTCCTGAGGGAACTGGAAGAGTGCTGCCAGTCTGAAGGTTAACCTTGATACACCTGAAATTCTTAATTTAACACTCCAAGGTCAGGATTTTTAAGAGGCAATTCATAGTTCTCCTTTCAGATGACCTACAAAGGGAATCCAATACTTAGAAATGACCTGTAGTAAGTCTCTGATCTCTATTTATATGGTCATTTTGCTACACTCCTGCATGACATTAAAAGAGAGCTTCTTGAATGACAACACATGGCCATCTAATGGCTAGGGGGGATCACTGTGATCAAAATGACAATCCTTATGAGACCATGACCTACCATTTCCAGGCCCTCCCGATTCTGAATCCTAACTCTTTTTTACAGAGTTACTGTAAATCTCCAGTATAATTCTCTGAAAGAACAAAAGACCTACAATATCTCGCAAGGTCTTAATGTCCCTCAGAAATAACAGTGGTTTATACTTTTACTATTCTGCTCTTGCTAGGTTTTACTGCATAGACCCACCAGTAATTGTTTCCCATTTAAGGTGACAACACCAGTCAATTTAATTTCACTTCAAATCTCAATGTATACATCCCCGTGTTGTGCACAGATGTAGTTATATCTATCTCTAGTTAATTACTGGGATTCTGCCTGGTAGGTCTACAAGCAGGTAATGGCTGCAATGAGAAACATCGACAAGGGGGGTAATGGCTCAATTACTTATCAGTAATCTTCCTTACAATGAGTCCTAGTCTTCTTGTCAAAGTCCTGGGCCAGAATGGATAAGGCAATAGTAGGTAATCCCCCAGAATATGTGTTGTGGCTCCCCAAATCTGATTGGCTCAATCAGCCTTACCAGATTACGCGTGTAGTCGGCAATACATGGGATGAGCTCATTTGGAATATTTAATATCTACTTTTTCCTCCCTGTTCACCCCATTGTTCAGAAGCCCACAATTCATACCTGATCTTGAGGAACAAGCCTTTGTATGATGGTGGGAGGCAGGCTGCCAGAGGTTGAGGAAAATATATCTGGGGCCAGCAATAAGATGCTTTGTGAACTTTAAAGAAGCCTTCCAGCTATCGGAAAATGAACAGCACTGCTGTGTCAACTTAGGTATTGGGTCGCAAATTGCAACCTTAAAGATGCTGCTACTAGAGAGGATTACCCCATGAGAAAAATGTATCCTATCCCATTCAGGTTTCAAGAAGATAATTGCATCTTTGGACAAGCTGTTCCTAGAGGGGCTGTAACAGTGTATTGTGAGGCCATCCTCACCACAGGGAGTTTCTTTGCTCTCCTATCTAGGTGTCACACATTAAACGTTTTAATGGCAGTTCTTTGTTCAGCCCTATTTCTGATCTATATCAGACCACTTAGATCCCTCCCCCTGAGCTAACAATGAGCTAAGAACCAGGCTGGTGTACAGAAAATATGGTTGTATTCATTTGGGACTGGCACAAAACAATAAACATCTCTCTGCATTAATAATTCACATCATTTGGTTGGGGAAACACAAATCACAATATTTTACTACATACACATTTCAAAATAAATGATCACCAGCACTGGTCCCTGAATAAAATCACTTTGCATTTGCAATGCTGTACAATGCTGGTTTTCCTGAATGCTTTAAAGGCTAGTAGTAAATAATCACACAGTGATTAAGCAGGGTTTTTTTTCATCCCACCCAAAAATTCGGATGATTTGATAATTTTGGATTTCAGAAACCCCTCCACTTTAAGGCCTGTCTTGGGGAAGATTGCAGTTTAGGGGTGTATTTTGTTTTTTTTAGTTGTGGTACAAAGACACCCCTCTTCCTAAAAGAAGTCAGGGTTAACAGACAAAATAGGATTACCGAATTACATTGCAGTCTATAGTTTTCAGCGCACACTGGAAATGAGCTTTGTTAATTTTGAATTTTAACAAAAATCATCCTGTGAGTTCCGCCAAATAGGGAATGTCCCATAGTGCATCCACTTTATATACACCTGATGACACCAGCAAGTTAACAATCTTGGGCTGTACCCTTATTTTGCTTTGTCTGCTCCGTTTAGGGAGCTCAGACTCACGCACCCTATTACACAGACCCATAAATGTACTTGGACTCAGAGAGGCAAGGAATCACACTTAGAACAATAGTTGGAGATAAAAAATTGCTTGTTACAGGCCCTTTATTCACACACTATATACATGCATACACAACTAAAACCTAACATATAATATATTATACATAAACATAGAAAAGGAGCATCACCGTTAGTATGGTTGCAGAAGACACCTTCATCTCAGCCACCAGAACACTTCTTAGTCCCAGAGCAGATTGCAGAGAGATCACTCGTGCTAAAGGGGTCTGGAGCGGAGCGTCCTACTTCTCAGCGGGACTGCATCCGCCGGGATGCAACTCTCTCTGTCTTTTTCATGAGGAATACCTCTTCTCTTTATTGGGAAATCCCTGCCCCTTCGTGGTTACCAAACCGCCCTTGGCCAAAGAGCAGACAGCAAGCATTGGGAGCAAAGAGTGGACAAATCCAGCTAAAAGTTGAAAAACCCAGCTTCTCTCCCTCACCTTCATTCCCAGCACCACTTATCACTGCACCTGCAAAGCGCTGACTCCCTTTTTGATTCGTCCTTCAGCGGACAATCATCAACTATGCTACACAGTTAGCTCATCTGACATCATTATGTGACCTTGCAACCGTTGCAGAATTCATATTTGCTTACTGAGTCATTGAAAATGTAGGCTTTCATTTTGGCAATGAAAGTGAATGTTCAAAATGGCTGTGCACCTGCGCCATGTTTTTTAACTCATTTTCACACACACACTACACACGTTCTCGCAGATAGGGTTGGACAGTTACCTCTCTCTCTCTTCCTAAATCCAGCCCCTCTGTAACAATTGGTTTAGGAGTCTGGAGCAGAGATAAGGCAATTCCCATTTGCAATGCAGTTTTGTTTTCATGTCAACTTTTGGCAAAATCTAGTTATGTGGCAAAAAAAATTATGCTTTATTAGTAACTGCCATTCAGCTTCAGCTAAACATGGGGAATTAAAAAAAAATAGCTGGGTCCACACCATGTTGCACCATGTTCCAAGGCCCATTTGGAAAGGTTCTGCCCTTTTTACGAAAAACATAACCGTTAGGAACATTTATTTATAGGATTTCCAAATTACTTTACAGTCTCTAGTTTTCAGCACACACTGGAAATGAGATTTGTTCATTTTGAATTTTAACAAATAACATCCTGTCGTGTTTTGTCAAATGGGGAAATAATTAAATTAATATTTTTAGTTAAATAGGCTCAGGATCTACACAGTTTTTCCCACTCCCCTACCCAATATAAAGGGAAAGGATTTAAGGCCAGCAGATACCCCCAGCGTTCTGTCGTAAGGGGTTCAAGTCTACTGACATTGAAAACCTCTGTTTAAAATTCAAGAAAGCCAGCTGCATCTCAGGACCTTCTGGAGGGACAAGGCAGGGGTCTGGCCACTCCACTCTCAATGATGGTCCCCATTTCTACACCATAGGACTTGGCCAGCTTTTAGGCCTTCCAAGCAATGAACAGCTCCACCTAGATGCACTTTCAGCAAAAATCTCCTTTTGTTGTTCCGTTGTGGCGGTCAGATGGTAAATTGCAGCATCTCCCCTGTCCCATAGTGCATCCACTAGATATAATAGTGATGATACCAGCGAGTTTACAATTATTTTGGGATGTACCCTGCAACAGTTCTTGCAAATAGGATTGGACAGTTACCCTTGTCTCTCCTTCCAAATCCAGCCCCTCTCTAAGGGTCGGTTTTATGAGTCTGGAACAGAGATATGGTAATTCCCATTTGCAATCCTCTTTTGTTTTCATGTCAACTTTTGGTAAAAATCTAGTTATGTGTCAAAAAAAACTTTGTGATTTACTAGTAACTGCCATAACATATACACACACATATATACATATATATATATTCAGTAAAAAAACTTTGTTAACCGGGCGTTATAAGTTGCGCTACTAAAAACCTATGAAATTCAGTGAAAAAACTTTGTTAAAGGGACGGTATGGTTCCAAGTAAAACCAAAAACCCCCTGAAATTCGCCAGTTATGGTGAGCTAAGCAACCATAACTCGCGCCACCACCGTGCACTGCTAAGCCTAACACCCAGTACACCCAGAATATACAAAGATGGAGCGTAAAAAGCAATTTCTCAGAGATGGCTTTACACAGAACGTTGCAAAGTAAGAATTTATGCTCGTTCACAGTGAAGGTCAGCTGCTTCCATTTTTTGCTCGCGGCCCGGAGTGGCCCACGACTCGCACTATAAGGTTCTATTGTTTTTTTACCTTGACAGACAGGGATATTGCCAAAAGACTTCTTTTGAAGGAGGGGTGCAAAAACGTAAGAGACGATAAGGATGACATTTCTGAAACTAAACCGCTTTTATATATGATATCACTATGAGAAAGATCGTTGGCACAGACGGAGTCGTATTTAGGGACTGCATTACACATAGACAATGGAAAATGCCAATATAATGTAAGTAACCCTTTAGATTATTTTATATCGGAATATAATAACAATAGCGTGGCGTTAAAGCCCGGTTAAGTTGTACTTGTTGGTTCAATGTGGCATATTGTTTTGTGCCGTGCACTATCGCCGCCGAAGTGGTCCTCTGGCGCTCAGACGGCTCTGAAAAAGGCAGAGGAGAGAGGGTGCGTTAGTGGGAATAAGTTAACATACTCCGTTGCACTATCCTCGCTAGCAAATAGTTTCACGCCCTAATAAATAAAATGAATATTTTTAATGAAGATCGGCTTGTGCGACTAATTTATGTTTTTAAAACAGGTACATCCTTCCCAACTGTCAATGCCACGATTTTCAGACCCTGGCCGACAGATTTTTTAACTGCCAGGTGCAGCTACTTCTAAACAACTTCATGACCCTCACCATTTTATGGGACAATTGCCAATCACCAATATGCCCTTATGCGGTACTAGCGGCTAGAAGCAACATACCAACCATTATGGTGGTCTAATGCCTCGTTGTTGGAACAGCCTTCCGATTATCATTGCGACCATAGTGCTTCTTTTATCATAAACCAACACCCTGTGTACCGCAAAGGAACAGCGCGTGACTCAAGATTAACTTTTGCGGATCGAAAGCAAAGACAAATGCAAACTCGCTGAATATTCTCTAAACATTTGATGTCAAATAAAAGTACTTTACGAAATGTACAATTTTGATGTTTGCTTTTAAATCACAGTTTCATATTCCGAATTGTGGTGCGCTGTGTTGTGAGATGATCTGTGTTGTTTTCCGGGTTCTGTGTAAAGTCGCGTAGGACTGGAGACGACTGGGCGCATTTGGCTTCGCACCCTGTAACGTCACGGAGAGAGACGGGGAATATGAATGCTTTGATAATGTCAGGCTTAGGGGTGGGAGATATGATTTAGTGTCGCAAAAGCAGGTCAGCCAGGTCGATGGGGCAAGTGATAGGATTATCACATAATGTCGGCGCACAGCAGCCTGGTTTATCGTTTGTTTGGTGGACAAAAAGTCTGGTAAGGCCCATAGGAAATTGTAATGTCAATGGACATAAGGAGGGTTCTTAGCACACTTTCAACCTGACAACGAACAATACGAACAGCGTTCTCAGAGCACCCCCATTTTGTTTAATTGCAAACATTACCTCCATGTCCACTCTTCCTCGTCCCAGTACTTACTTCATGAGGCCCCTGCCTCTGACACAGGACCTTCTTCTATTTCTTTAAATTCCTATAACTCCTCCCCCACATCCACATCACTCAGTTTCATATTACCAAGCCGGAGCATGGGACCTTCCCCGCAGGGAGTGTGAGGAGGGTCATCAGTACTGTGACGAGGAAGAGTAGGATTAGGAGTAATGAAGATTACCGGTAAGTAATCAGAGCATTTCAGGACACCGCGAGTGTTCTTAGAACACATTCAACTTGCCAGAGTACAATACGGACAGCGTCCTGAGGACACCCCCATTTTGTTTATGTACGAACATTTAAGGACACCGCGAGTGTTGTTAGCTCAATTTTAGCATTGCTTGCGAACAAAACGGACACATACTCTGTCCTCAGAACACCCCCCCATTTAGTTTATTTAGAGCATTTCAGAACAGCCGTGTTGTCCACAGACAAATCAAACACAACAAAAGTGTCTAGCACATAAAAAAAACAGAACATTGAACCCATCTCATACTCCCCCACACTCCCCAAACACTCTTACACACCAACACACTCCACTAAATACAATTTTTAATCCAAGTTTCACCGCACTGTCCGCGGTCATCGGCGATTGCAAGATGGCGGGCGCCACAGAAAATCTGACGCTCTTCACACACCACGCTGTCCAATCAGCGAACACGTTGCATGTCCGCGGACATCACGCAAGCCGCTCGGCCAATCAGGGCACTGTCCACGGAGCAAACCGGGAAGTCCATCCGCGGAGCGAACATAGATATCACTAATTTTTTTGCCTTACATTTTGGTCATTTTAAAAAAAAACTACTGGACGGATTTACACCAAATTTGCAAAAGTACGCTTTCGGGACCAAGCCTCCGCTCCTGTCGCAAATTTGGTGTAAATCCGTCCAGCGGTTTGGGCTGTAGGCGTGCGCAATGTTTTTTGGCCACCTGGACCAAACCTCTCCAAACTTTGCAAAAAAAATCAGAGTGGGCCATATACTTTTTTTGCAAAGTTTGGTGAGGATTCGTCCAGAGGGAGCGAAATTATAAGCCACCCAAAAAATGCTCTTCCTATGGAAACACCAACTTAACCATAACTACATGGACGCTACCACGTCCATGTAATATATATATATATATATATATATATACACACATATATATATACACATATATACCGGAATATACGGAATATATATATATATATATATATATAGATATATATATATATATATATATCTATATATATATATATATATATATATATATATATATATATACACACATATATATATACACATATATATATATATGCTGCCTCAGCTAATCATGGGAAATTTAAAAAACAACAGCCAGGTCCTCATCATGTTGCAAGGACCATTTGGACATTTCCTGCCATTTTTACAAAAAAAAGAATTGTTAGGAACATGCAGTTTAATCCCCAAATTCCTAATTTTAGCTCCACCAATTTGCTAACTCTCAAACTCGAAACATGTTCAGAGCATTCAGGAACAATATTTAGCTGGTCATTACAATTCCCTAAGTTGCGGGTGGAGGAATTTTATATCAACAAAATTGCTTGAAAGTTATCTAAAAACATAAATGTAATCAGTGGTTTCTGAGAAAAATGTATGATAAAGGAATCTTTAAATGCATAGCAAATCTTCATGGTCTGCAAATTGGAGCTCTCCTACCTCCAGCGCCATTTGCCTCTCTTGGCCAGTGTTTTAAGTCTCTTTGTTGTTGGAAGCGTATGCTGCAGATCATAAATACTTGGGAGGCCCTGGCAACACAGAGATCCCCCAGTGCAGACATCTGGCAGACTCTCCTATTATCTGAAAAGGACCACCTTCTGATCTGAAATGCTTCTACTTTCCTGTATTGTATTTTTTATAATTCCCCCTTGATTACAGCCCTTGTTTTCACACCTCCCCCTGTATTCCGGTCATGCACCAGCTAGGCCATCTTCCCTGCACAGAAATGAGCTTGTAGAGACTCCAAGGGCACCGGTGTCATTACCGGTGCCCGGTATCCCTTTGCGCCCTACTATGAGTTCCCTTTTCGGGTACTTTCTTAACGCCTGCTTTTAGCAGTAAGAACATTATTTTAGCAGGCGTTAAGGACGGGACCTGTGAAGGGACACTGGGGTCAATGACGGTACAGTAATTTACGGTACCGTTATTGCCACCTTCACCCTTCCCATTGAGCCCTATGGGGGCTCAAATGGGAATGGGGAATGGCCCTGGTGAATGGGGAATTACCAGTCCCTCCGACCTCGGAATGGACCGGTAATTACTCCATTCACCGGCCGGATTCGGAACTATTCTGGAGGCAGCCACGCCACAAATAGCGGCGTGTTACCTCCAAAGTCGGAATGAGGCCCCAGTCTTGGGGACACTTGGTTTTCAACACCTTTCAGGCGGGCCACATTTTATTGGCTTAATATACAGTTGGGATACACAAACCAGGTAACAGAAGGGTTAGCCCTCTATGTGGAAGAATAACCAGGCTTTCAGTGGGGGAGTCCTTTGTGATGTGTGCCCAGAGACCCACCATTTGTCCTTGGCTGAAGCAAACTGACATCTTGCATTTTCGAACATCAGCCTTCATTCTTTGACAAAGTGTGTGTTTTACTGATCAGGGTTCTCTTTGATTTTGCAGCAATGGATGTCTTCTTTCTTTTCACAGAACATTGATTTTCATTTTAAAGATGACAGCTGAAAGTACAGGGATGTTTCTTTCAGTCATTAATCCAATACACTTTTAATGATATGCTATTCATTTTTATGCTGAAAAGTGGGTCTGAATTGGCACAGTGCACCACCTTTTGATGGGTGACAGTTTCAGTGAAAATGCTGCATTTATTTCTTAGCCAGCAATGTGATGTGCTCCACCATTCTGCACGAACATTTCATGGTAACAAAGAGATTTTTTCTTTTCAAATGTTTGCCTGTATTGTGCATGTGAAACATAATATAAATTACTTTTTGTCAACACACACACCATGTCGTTTTCCTGACATCTTTATGTTAACCGGGGTACATTTTTCTCATGTCTTGCTTTAAACTGCAAACACACATGCAAAGCCATTTGGATGTCAGTGTTTAAAAATCCTGTTTTTCATGAGAAGGGGACCTTTACTTTTCTTCTGCCACTGTGAATTAAAATGCTGCTCTTCCTTTTGTAATGTCAGGTTTGCCTTTCTCACATGACTCTTCCTTGTGTTACAGTCTGCCTTAATAGGCCCATTTTCATTGTAATTATTTTGGTGGTACCTTCAGTTCTGTTGTTTCTGGGTCTTTGATTACAACCCATAGGGGCCCTGGATTACAGTTCCTATACATGAATAAATGGGACTCTTTTATTACATGGGAAATCCCTAAGGAACAATGAGAATGGCTATGGTAAAACATATTGAAACAGGCTACAGCAATTCACATTATGGTGATGTGGTACAAAATGATGGTCCAATGGCGTTACAAACCCGCTAGACTCCATGAAATGTGCATACACACATCGCCCAACTGTTGAAGGGTATGCAGGAAGCGGGAAGACTGGCTGCATATTTGACGGACCTGTCCAAAGAAACAAGGATTTTAGAAATCAATGTGTTCCGTAATGCAAAGTGTATTTATCATTCCTATACCAAACTCAGTTACCTTTTACTTGCTAGGAATGTGGAATCTGGAGCATGTCCATCCACCTACAGAAGGAAAGCTGCAATAGTTATCCTGGCAGCTGATTGGCTCATGATTGCTCAACATTGGAAAAGTAATCACATACCCTTAAACAATGATTGGATACAGAAAGTGTGGGAATTTGTTTCACTAGAATGGATGGCATACTCAGAACTGCACAAGTATGGTGCCTTCCAGAGGGACTGGGCTCCTGCCTTGGCTTTTCTTAAGGATGATTATGCACTCCCGTGGTGTGGACAAAGACTGAGACTACTAAATATAGGCTAAGATCCTCTACATCTCACTTCAGACATTCACGGACAATATCTTTGCTGATCTCCAAGGGGTCAGGGGAGGAAGTTTCCTTTGAATAATGCGTTATTTTCCTTTTTATTTTTCTGATATGATGTAAACTTTCTAATAAACCTAACATCAATCAAAAATACATTAAAAAAATAAGGTTTTGTTTGTAGGTTTAAGTATTTGTAAATCTGTATTCTCACTATTAATTACTTCTACCAATTCCCGCGCACAGCGTATTCATGGATTCTCGCCTCCAAAAGCAGACGTGGCGCAGAGTGGCGCAGCGACCCTGCAGCAGCGCCAGTTACGCCCCCAAGAACGCCCTTGCGCAAGGAAAAGCCATCAAGATCGCAAAACCATTGCAAAGGGCTGCGCCAACACTGTACCAGTTTACCGGACTGGCAAAAGCGGGGAACGCATTTTACTGGTGTCGGGAACACGCGTGCGCGAGAAGATTCACACGCAATCGGGCCTGGGGGAGCGTGTGCGTGTATTTCAGGGGTGTGCGAGAAGTTCCACACGCGATTGGCCTGGGCGAGTGTATTTCAGGGGTGCGCGAGAAGTTCCACACGCGATTGGCCTGGGCGCGTGTATTTCAGGGGTGCGCGGGAAGTTCCACACGCGAATGGCCTGGGTGCGTGTATTTCAGGGGTGCGTGAGAAGTTCCACACGCGATTGGCCTGGGCGCGTGTATTACAGGGGCTCGCGGGTGGTTTCACACGCGATCGGGCCTGGGGGAGTGTGTGCATGTATTTCAGGGGTGCGCGAGAAGTTCCACACGCGATTGGCCTGGGCGCGTGTATTTCAGGGGTGCCCGGGAAGTTCCACACGCGAATGGCCTGGGTGCGTGTATTTCAGGGGTGCGCGAGAAGTTCCACACGCGATTGGCCTGGGCATGTGTATTACAGGGGCTCGCGGGTGGTTTCACACACGATCGGGCCTGGGGGAGCGTGTGCGTGTATTTCAGGGGTGCGCGAGAAGTACCACACGCGATAGGCCTGGGCGCGTGTATTTCAGGGGTGCGTGGGAAGTTCCACACGCAAATGGCCTGGGTGCGTGTATTTCAGGGGTGCGCGGGAAGTTCCACACACGATTGCCCCGGGCGCGTGTATTTCAGGGGTGCGCGGGAAGTTCCACACGTGATTGGCCTGGGCGCGTGTATTTCAGGGGTGCGCGAGAAGTTTCACACGTGATTGCCCTGGGCGCATGTATTTCAGGGGTGCGCGGGAAGTTCCACACGCGAATGGCCTGGGTGCGTGTATTTCAGGGATGCGCGAGAAGTTCCACACGCGATCGGGCCTGGGGGAGCGTGTGCGTGTATTTCAGGGGTGCGCGAGAAGTTCCACACGCGATTGTGCTGCGTGCGGGTATTCCAGGGGTGCGCAGGAAGTTTCACACGCGATTGGGCTGCGTGCGGGTACTTCAGGGGTGCGCACGAAGTTCTGCACGCGATCTGGCCTGGGGGAGCGTGTGCGTGTATACCAGGGGTGCGCGGAAAGTTTTACACGCGATTTTAGCAGGGTACGTGTATTTCAGGGGTGCCGGGGAGTCCTACATGTGATTTGCCAGTGTGGGTCCCCCCAGGTGTTCCCTGTACACCCTCCACGGCCCCTGCAGGCAGCCCACACCACAGGGTACTACCCTGCATCCCTGGTCATGTCTCGCAGGCAGCCCACCCAACATGGGCATGCCCCCCAGCAAAGGCACATGTCTCCTTGCACTAATGATCACCAACTCATGTCCCCTTGCACCCAAACCCCCAGAATTGCGGGGCACCTGCCAGCAGGCCCCCACCCATGTCCAACTCATGTTCCCCACCACCCCCACCCCCCAGCAGTGCAGGGGCACCCTCCACCAGGCCCCCACCCATGTCTCCCACCACCCCCACCCCCAGCATTGCGGGGCACCTGCCAGCAGGCCCCCACCCATGTCCAACTCATGTTCCCCACCACCCCCACCCCCCAGCACTGTGGGGCACCTGCCAGCAGGCCCCCACCCATGTCCAACTCATGTTCCCTACCACCCCCACACCCCAGCACTGTGGGGCACCTGCCAGCAGGCCCCCACCCATGTCCAACTCATTTTCCCCACCCCCCTACCCCCCAGCAGTGCAGGGGCACCCTCCACCATGCCCTCGCCCATGTCCCATCCATGCCCCCCTGCACCTGGGTCCCAACAATCCCCAATCATGTCCGTAATGGCCATCCTCCCCTGCCAAAAGGCCCAACCAACTATCACATCCACCCACATATCAAAGGCAATTACATGTTACACACCCAATGTAAATAATGCAAATGAACACATGTCTGTCACACACAATGGCTGCAAGTGAATGTTAAAACACCCAACATGACATGCATGAAAGCAATGAGATGATACGACACATTGAAGGATGAAAATAAAAATGTATTGAAAATCAACTTGAATGGAAATGAAATGAGAAAAACCACAAAGCAAAACAACCAAAAGAAGATGAATGTCCATGAAAAAAATCCAAAAAATAAAAAAAGCCATTGAAGAACTATTTACAAGATAATCCCGGGTCCATGAGCCCAACCAAATGAAACCTAACTATGACAACTAACTAAAAACTGAACTATATACAAAAATGTGGCGCATTGTCCAACCAAATAAAAAAAAAAATTAAAGGAAACCTAACACTAACTATATAACTATATACAAAGGCAGCGGGCTAGTCCGACGGCTCACTGGTTGTTGTCATGGGCCAGGGCATCATCGAACTCCTGGTCAATGGCTTGGAGGCGGGCATGTTCCCTGGCCCCGAGGTCCCGCAGGGATAATGCAGTGTCCAGCTCCAACTCCCTGCGAAGACCCTCGAGGCACTCAGCCCGCCTCAGCGCCCTCCGCATGGAGTCCTCCGCCCTGACCATTGTGAGCCGTTCCTCCTCTGCCCGCTGCCGCTCCGCACCTATCTGCTGGCACAACCGCTCCCACACGGAAGCCACTCCCATTCCAGGGTTCTCCTGCCCTCCGGCCGATGCCTGCATCCCTGATGTTGATGGCCACGAGCCATGATGCCTCCCACGTTGAGCCTGCTGCTGCCTCCGACGCAACTGCCTGTGCCAGCACGACGGCATCCAGTCTGATGGAAACCACCGACGCCGTCGTGCACGTGCCCTGCCCGATGATGCCGTCACATCCTCCATCTGCTGGGATCCAGTTGCTGTGGTGTCCACCCCTGCTGGACCTCTGACTCCCGACTGTGGCAGGGATGGGATCCCCACCGAGCTGGCTGCATTGGTCAGGGCAGGTCCACAGGGGGCCCTGGTGGCATCTGGGCCGGAAGACGGCAAGGAGAACGACTGGCGTATAGTCTCCACAGAGGAGGAGAGGGCCGCCAGATTGGCCGACACATGCAGGAAACCCCCGAACATGGACGATCCCAACTGGGCCACGTCGGCACGGTGCTCTTCGTGATGACGTGCGTCCTCCTCCTGGGAAGCACGCACGGCATCACGAATCACAGCCGTGCGCATCGCGACCCCATTCAGGACCTTCTCCATACGGCCAGGGGTCCCCTTGTCCACAGGTGGAGGGGAGTCAGATGACATGGACATCCCCTCTACCTGCGGACGGGCCTGGGACGGGGCATCCCTGCTGGTGCATGGTGGTGCACCCACAGGGTCAGGGACAGCGACATGCACAGGCCCCTCCACGGTGACCTGTGCTGCCCCCTGCCCCTGCCCCTGGACTGCACCACTTGCACCAGCAGGGATGCCCCCACCAGGCCCCATGTGCGCCTCAGTGGCGGCCTCCTCCTCCTCTGTGGAAACCACCAACCTGGATGGCTCCTCACTGTCTACCGCCGTAGCAGGCCCCTGTGGGGGCTCACCCACCCCTTCCGCTGCAGCTGTGGGGGCATCCCTGCCGCCTTGCTCCACAGCACCGTCTCCGCCCTCTTCTTCACCAGCCGCTGCGTAGAGGGAGACATAGAACACAAGCATCAGGGTACTGTACAATGGTCCCCTAGACAGGAAGCAATAGCAGATGAGTGCCACTGTCAAAGTACACTTCCATCATGTCACTCCACAACACATGTGTCAGTCCAGGCAAAACACACACAGTGACAGTCATGGTGCATGCCATGGACATTTCCATACATGTCCAATGGACTCTCGAATCATACAATGTAATGGTACTCACATGCATCATGGGTCTTGCCTATCACATGCACACACTTCACCTCAGTCACATCCATCTGGCCCCATACACCCCAATCACAGTGCATACAAGGATGACTAGGCTGCATCAGTGAATCTGTAAATTGTCACAGACATGTGTCATGCATCCATGGCATTCACAAGTCACAGACATGCAGGTCAGGCACACAGACATGGATACCATATATGTACCTGGCATCAGCACCCATCCCTCACCCCCACCCATGTCCAGGAACAGAGACTGCCATGCTCTCATGTGTGCAATCTGCATAGGGCTCCCCATGTTGCATTTAAACACATGCAACAACCGTGTGGTTCACACATTACTGGTCGCACATGCATTACCATGATGTCCCTGCACACATACATGCGTACATGGCCTATGTCACACATGCAGGCAAGTATCAGACAACCAGCACACTGCAACATGCCCTGTCTCACACAGCAATGCTTGGCCACTTACCGCTCAACTCCAGACGGGTCTCCCTCTCAAGGACCAGGGCGTGGAGCGCTGGGTGTACGCGTTCCAGGACTCTCATCTGGATGGAACTCATGCGGCCCCGGAACCCTCCACGAGGCGTCGGGCCTTTATGAGGGTCCTGGACCTCAAGTCCTCCCAGCGCTTCTTGACCTTCTGGATGGTGCGGGTTGCCACCCCCTCCGCGTTGAGGGCAACCACACAGTCGGCCCAGATCCTCTCCCGTCCTTCCTTGTTGGCGCGGGACGATCCGAAGAGGGCATCATACTGCCCCAGGACTTGCTCCACCAGGACACCAACTTCGGTGGCAGTGAAGCTGGTGCCCCTCTGCCCCTCTGGCCGGGGGTTGCCACTGGTGTCAGATGTTGATGTGCCCGACATGGCAACCCCAGGGGCAGGAGTGGGTGGGCAACTGGGTCCTGGGGCTGGGCTGTGGAGCGATGTTATCCGAGTCGGGAGTCTTCTGTTCCAGCAGGGGTGGACACAGCAACTGGACCCCTGCAGATGGCTGATGTGCAGGCACCAAATGGCAGGGCACGGTGGCAGCAGGCAGGCAGGCAGGCAGGCAGCAGCAGATGGCACGTGGGAGGCTGCTCGGGGCACTGGGGGGCAGTGATTCGGCCTTCTGGGCAGGAGCGTGGTCTTCCGTGTGTTTTCGCGTGGCCAGCTTGATACAGAGTGATTTGGCACGTGAAAATCCTGCACGTCAGCGTGAAATTCGAGGAAAGGGCCTTAGCGCGGAAGCGCGTCAGCACGCGTACGCGATTTCATTGGATCAAAGGCCCTTACAGCGTAAGCGCGTCTGTGGCGTTTTTTGCGCACGGGCGTTGCCCTGGCAGGGCTTGGAGATCCCGCGTGCCTTTACACTGCTCTGTACGTGCTTTTCGTGCGGTGCGTGTGTTTTCCATCCGTTGGGGTTCACACGCTATTACTTCACAGCGGGTGTTGGCTACACGTTCTTCTACACGCAAGGCAGACGGTGAGTGGTACCCCGCTCCCCCCCAGGCCCGATCGCATGAAAAACTTCACGCGCACCCCTGGAATACACGCACACGCTCCCCCAGGCCCGATCGCGTGTGTAAACACCCGCGAGCCCCTGGAATACACGTACCCCGCTCCCCCAGGCCCGATCGCGTGTGAAAAACACCTGCGAGCCTCTGAAATACACGTGCCCAGGCCAATCACGTGTGAGAAACTTCTCACGCACCCCTGAAATATACGCGCCCAGGCCAATCGCATGTGGAACTTCACATGCACCCCTGGAATCCACGTACCCCGCTGCCCCAGGCCCGATCACGTGTAAAAACACCTGCGAGCCCCTGAAATACCCGCACGCAGCCCAATCGCGTGTGGAACTTCACGCGCACCCCTGAGATACACGCACACGCTCCCCCAGGCCCGATTGTGTGTGTAAACACCCGCGAGCCCCTGGAATACACGTACCCCGCTCCCCCAGGCCCGATCGCGTGTGAAAAACACCCGCAAGCCCCTGAAATACATGCGCCCAGGCCAATCGCGTGTGAGAAACTTCTCGCGCACCCCTGAAATACACGCGCCCAGGCCAATCGCCTGTGGAACTTCACACGTACCCCTGAAATACACGTACCCCGCTCCCCCAGGCCCGATCGCGTGTAAAAACACCTTCGAGCCCCTGAAATACCCGCACGCAGCCCAATCGCGTGTGGAACTTCACGCGCACCCCTGAAATACACGCACGCGCTCCCCCAGGCCCGATCGCGTGTGTAAACACCCGCAAGCCCCTGGAATACACGTACCCCGCTCCCCCAGGCCCGATCGCGTGTAAAAACACCCGCGAGCCCCTGAAATACCCACACGCAGCCCAATCGCGTGTGGAACTACACGCGCACCCCTCAAATACACGCTCCCCCAGGCCCGATCGCGTGTGTAAACACCTGCGAGCCCCTGGAATACACGTGCCCCGCTCCCCCAGGCCCGATCGCGTGTAAAAACACCCGCGAGCCCCTGAAATACGCACACGCAGCCCAATCCCGTGTGGAACTTCACGCACACCCCTGAAATACACGCGCCCAGGCCAATCGCGTGTGGAACTTCACACGCACCCCTGGAATACACGTACCCCGCTCCCCCAGGCCCGATCGTGTGTGTAAACACCCGCGAGCCCCTGAAATACACGCGCCCAGGCCAATCGCGTGTGAGAAACTTCTCGCGCACCCCTGAAATACACGCGCCCAGGCCAATCGCGTGTGGAACTTCACACGCACCCCTGGAATACACGTAACCCGCTCCCCAGGCCCGATCGCGTGTAAAAACACCCGCGAGCCCCTGAAATACCCGCACGCAGCCCAATCCCGTGTGGAACTTCACGCGCACCCCTGAAATACACGCACACGCTCCCCCAGGCCCGATCGCGTGTGTAAACACCCGCGAGCCCCTGGAATACACGTACCCCGCTCCCCCAGGCCCGATCGCGTGTAAAAACACCCGCGAGCCCCTGAAATACCCGCACGCAGCCCAATCGCGTGTGGAACTTCACGCGCACCCCTGAAATACACGCTCCCCCAGGCCCGATCGCGTGTGTAAACACCCGCGAGCCCCTGGAATACACGTGCCCCGCTCCCCCAGGCCCGATCGCGTGTAAAAACACCCGCGAGCCCCTGAAATACGCACACGCAGCCCAATCCCGTGTGGAACTTCACGCGCACCCCTGAAATACACGTGCCCAGGCCAATCGCGTGTGGAACTTCACACGCACCCCTGGAATACACGTACCCCGCTCCCCCAGGCCCGATCGTGTGTGTAAACACCCGCGAGCCCCTGAAATACACGCGCCCAGGCCAATCGCGTGTGAGAAACTTCTCGCGCACCCCTGAAATACACGCGCCCAGGCCAATCGCGTGTGGAACTTCACACGCACCCCTGGAATACACGTAACCCGCTCCCCAGGCCCGATCGCGTGTAAAAACACCCGCGAGCCCCTGAAATACCCGCACGCAGCCCAATCCCGTGTGGAACTTCACGCGCACCCCTGAAATACACGCACACGCTCCCCCAGGCCCGATCGCGTGTGTAAACAGCCGCGAGCCCCTGGAATACACGTACCCCGCTCCCCCAGGCCCGATCGCGTGTAAAAACACCCGCAAGCCCCTGAAATACCCGCACGCAGCCCAATCACGTTTGGAACTTCACGCGCACCCCTGAAATAAACGCGCCCAGGCCAATCACGTGTGGAACTTCACACGCACCCCTGGAATACACGTACCCCGCTCCCCCAGGCCCGATCGCGTGTAAAAACACCCGCAAACCCCTGGAATACACGTACCCCGCTCCCTCAGGCCCGATCGCGTGTAAAAACACCTGTGAGCCCCTGAAATACCCGCACGCAGCCCAATCGCATGTGGAACTTCACGCGCACCCCTGAAATACACGCACACGCTCCCCCAGGCCCGATCGCGTGTGTAAACACCCGCGAGCCCCTGGAATACACGTACCCCGCTCCCCCAGGCCCGATCGCGTGTAAAAACACCCGCGAGCCCCTGAAATACCCGCACGCAGCCCAATCGCGTGTGGAACTTCACGCGCACCCCTGAAATACACGCACACGCTCCCCCAGGCCCGATCGCATGTGTAAACACCCGCGAGCCCCTGGAATACACGTACCCCGCTCCCTCAGGCCGATCGCGTGTGAAAACACCCGCGAGCCCCTGAAATACACGCGCCCAGACCAATCGCATGTGAGAAACTTCTCGCGCACCCCTGAAATACACGCGCCCAGGCCAATCGCATGTGGAACTTCACACGCACCCCTGAAATACACGCACATGCTCCCCCAGGCCCGATCGCGTGCGGGCCTTCTCGTGCGTGTAGGACTTTGGTGCACATTTTTTTCCTGCGCAGGGACGCTGCCGCCTGCTTTCGTGTGGCGGACATGTATGGGCCTGTGCGCGTCTTTGGCCGTGCGCTGTTTTTCCCTATTCGATTCCATGAATACGTGTTGTAGGCGAGCGTGTGGGCGTTCTGCGCACTTGCCTCCTGTACTTCCCCCGTGACGCCCACATTTTCACGAGTTGTTCCCCATTCTGCGTGTGACGCCCCGTGTTACGCCTACTTTTGTTATGTGTGCCGCGCTATGTGCGAATTTGCTGTGGCCTTATCGCACGGCGTTCAATGACCTGTGCGCCAGCGTGCGCCGCGCACTTTTTCAGCGCACATCCCACATTTCGCGCGTGCACGGACTTCCATGAATAGATGTGCGATGTTTTCTGTGCGATAATCGCACTTGCACTGCGATAATCGCACTTGCACTGCGATTTTCGCTATTTCACTGCGAATTGCACGTTTTCACACGCGTGCGCCGTTTTTTCGGCGCACGTTGATTCCATGAATCGGCCTGTAAATATGCTTCTACCCATATCGTGAGACCAGCACTCCCGCTATCGGCCTTCCCCAATTCAGCGGGAATATCAAAATTGGAACAAACATGCAGTGGAGCGAGGGACAGAGACCAGGTCTCTTAGAAATAGAGAATCTGGTGAGATAATATATAGTCACATTGTGCGTCATACTGGGTATTTCTAGCTGCATTATTCCAATACAAAAGCCACACCGAGTCCTAGTCTTCTTTGTCACAGACCTATATTACCACCCCGCCATACTATACTGTTCGAGTTTATACAGGAAGTGGTGTGTGGGTTGGTACGTATAGGTTAAATGATAAGAAAATCAAAAAGATAGAAAAGGGACTAGTGAAGAGGCGGGTCTCTCCTCTGGGTTTGTTGGGAAAGGTAATAAGAAGATTCAAGTCAGTAACACTGTGAAAAGAAAGTAATTACAGGTAATTAATTGGGCCATTGTGCAATCCCTACTCTTGAATGGGCAGAGGCCATGCCTGAGACAAAGGTAGATACCAAACACCATTTGCGGAATATGGCTATGGCAGTCTGGGGATATTGTACTGTGCATATTATTTATTTATTTATTTATTTATTTATTTATTTATTTATTTATTTATTTATTTATCCATTTGCCTGTATAATCATACCAGATTCCAGAAAGACTGTTTCATAGCACCTTGTGACGACAGTTAGTATTAATCAATTATAAGCTGAAAGCAAGAAGGATGCTAAAAAAAATTAGAAGTGCATGGATCCATTGACCAACCATTGGATATTGCACTGCTGATGACGTTGAAAAAGGTTCAAAGTATGTTGAATTTAAATAATGTTGCAATGTGTGGCAGAAACAAGCGTGCATGTTGTGGGCCAATGTTTTCTTTCAAAAGCTGCCACTTTCTGGGTCCACTGGTGCCTCACTGGTGGGGTCACCAAAATGTATCAGCGATTCAAAAATATAGCTCCAGAATCAATGATGGAGAGAACACTCGCTACCACATAAAGGACCACTGTTTGTGGTACAAACTTGTCCTGACATCTGATTCCCTCATTTGATCTCTTATCCAGGGGGTCCATGGTGTGGAGCCCTTAAGGATAGAGTCAGAGCCTCACAGGGAAGGAGAGTCAGAGCAGGATCAGGCAACCTATATAGTGAACTGTATTAGGGACAGAGTCATGTCATCTACCTATTTATTGAAACATTGATAGAAGCTATCAGTGCTGTATAACCGTTTAGAGGCAAGAAGACCATATAATTGACACAGGCTAGATAACTATTTAAAGATGGCATGCAGTCTAATCTGGTAAAGTGTCAATGATCCAGATTCAATTCACAATAGAATGCAGAAAGAGATTTTACTCATTTTGATCCATCTCTTGTGCCATATAGAAGCACAGGGGCAGTTCTTACTGTTTCTTTGCAGAAGTATAAGTGTGGTGGGGAATCACAGGGCGTTTTTTAATCTTAGCAATGCAGTGCCTGCTTCACCCATCACAGTGCCTGCCATATTTGAGAGCATATTGATTATTTCTAAAGCACCATAATGAAGCAACCCTTCTTCTGTATTCCCCCATGTAGAGATGAGAGCATCATACATGTACTGAGTTCCTCCATGCAAAGGAATAAGGGGTATTTTCTAAGATCATATGGATAGATGTGGAGAAAGTGATGGAAAGAATATTTGTATACTATTGCTGCAACCCCATGAAGACAGGTACAGCAGGCACCATCCAAGATGATTTGTCTTGATAAGAGATTAGATATAGAGAGCACTGGCTCTGGCAGGGGCCAAGGTAGAATGTGTAAAATGGTTGCACTCAGGAACATCAAAATACTAGCCTTCCAGACCATTGGGTAAGACAGAATAGAAGATGAAGAGCAGGAATAACATAAGAGGAAGACCTCTGTTTACTCCCACTTGAATTTTCTGGCAGCTGTATCTTTCAGTGACAGCAAGAGGAGGGGGATGCAAAAGAGGACTTGATGTTCAACTAGTACTGTAATACATTGTGAAGTCTGACGATGATTGGAAATAATGAATGGATGATTGAGAGCCAGTTTAAAGAAGATTATGGGGCAGAGGCTTGTCTCGGTCTTCGTTGGACTATTTGGAAGGTTTCTTTTGGAAACAAATACTACATCTCCCAAAAGCCATCCCGATGGCAATTAAACAACATGTGCTAGGCTTATCATCTTTACACGTAAATGTAACATGGAAGGCGCTGCTGCGTTTTAGAAAAGCAAACATGACAACTAGTCCCCCGCAACTTGATGTGATTAAGAACTAAGAATCAGGTATGAAGGACTAGGCACTAAATCAGTGGAGAAACCAATGTATAATAATGCTAAGGACCTTAGGGACTTCTACCGAAATGCTATTAAAAAATCCAACACACAAAAAAAGGATTTTGTGGGCAGGTGACTGGTGTGACACGGAAGTAAAAAGATCAAATTCCGGCACTCATACCATCTCACAAACAGTCACAGACTACTAAATGTCACCACCATCTGGAAAAATGTCCCGATAACAAGCAGCAAGACCTGTTTCTGAGTTTCCAGTTGACGGTGCTCCACACTAAAACACCTTAAGGAGATATGGATGGAAACAAGAACATGATAAGTGCTGTATCTGTGGTTCCCGAAGTGAATCACTAAAACATTTAACATTGTTTTGCTCAAATTTGAAGGATTTAAGATCAATCCATCTTTAAAAGGAAATGTTTGAGATGGTTGGTCTGGAGGCGTACGAGTGGTGGGAGATTTTTGTATGGGGACCAAAGCCCCAGAACCACATTTGCTCTCGTAATATTCCTTGAAGTAACTCTAAAAAAACTGAAGGAGCGTAAAAGTGAACATCTGTGGCATAAATTGGACTTAATGAATGGATGTACATACAATTGCAACGTTTTTTTTTACCAAGATTAAATGAATGTGAAACGTTTGCAATAAACTAAACACTGAATTAAAAAAAAAAGAAGATTCTGGAAAAGGGAAAACCCTGCATCATGCCATGGGCTAATGGGAAATAGATGATGTATGGCTGTGTATATGGACATGGAGGATATAGAGCAAGTATACGGGGATCCTATCAGCAAAATCAAGTTGGGCAAAGGCCAAATCTTCAGGGAAGCTTTATCCTCTCCATTCAAAATATCTTTCTGCATTAAGGCCAAACACTCCTATCATAACTGTCTATACTCTGGCCTGGTCAACGAGGTTGAAGTGGAGTCTGATGTTGTCAAATACACGTCTGCTTGTGGGAACGTTTGTTATATTGTGTGTTTTTATAACATTGCTTACAGTTTACTCTGATTGAGGTTTAACTTCGATGTTCTCTTCATTTACAAGCCATTGGTCACTAAGGGGTTTCTAAAGGGTGGGTGATGAGAAGACTTAGTGGATGGCGGTTCAATCGAGGGTCAGATGTTCTGGTGTATGGATGCTCCTAAGGATCTGTAAGGCATCCTAAGCCTTGTAACTGGGGAGTGATGGCAGCTCCATTCTGCTTGTAATGTGAGTCCCACTATCTTAACACGAACTATGGGTAATCAGTCAGGCCCCCGGTAGAGTGTCAAGTACCCCATGTTCATTTATATTGAACACTTTCATAGTGTCACAATGTTAAAAGTGACTCTTTCGAGCAGTGTTGAGAAGTAGCTTTTGTGATGTTTATGGCTTTTACTTAGAGCCCACTACAGATAATAACTATGGAGGTTTCAAGGACACTGCAAGGTCCCAGCAAGAGTCAGATTCTATTTAAATTCCAAAATTGCCGTTTATTCACTACCCCACATCTGCTAAGTGTACACCTCAGCAACTCTGACTTTAAGGACAGGGTGCTTAACTTGTGTTGGTTGTGAGGAAAAAAGAGCATGAGCTATCCTGAGGCACATTTTCGTACTGGTTGAGTGGCATTGTTAGTGTGAGGGACACTTACATGGTCACAACACATTGTTGTGTGGCCGTCCATGCCAATATTGCTGGACAGCATTTTCACCTGTTATAGTGGGTACTCCAGAGCTTCTCTGCAGTTCTACATAACATGCTGGGAGCTTCAGTGTACTAAGATATGTACCCTGGGGATTCCAAGAAGAATATACCTTCGGATATGCCTTGCCCACTGCTTTGTTTTCGGAGGAACGAAATCAAAGCATACCTCTAAACACTGGACATGGCCAAAAACGGTTATTTAGCTACTGCTTTGCTGGACATCTCTCTGCAGGACAACAGTGATACAAACATACAAATTGTAGTGGGTCGGGACTCTGAAACTTAATTTTGTGTGTTTGTTTATTTTCACTATTTATTAATTATTTATATCTGTTGTTGCTATTAGCACAACTTAAGTTTAACAACGGACAACTTTGATGGTGCTGAAGGTTTGCATTTTGGCCCACATTTGAGTATCAATTCAATTAGCAGATTGTGACATGTTCCTGACCCTCTTTTGTTTCCGTCTTCCCGATCCATTCAATTGGTAGCATGGAAGTAGCCATTATGTTAGGACGCAACCGTCATAGGTGCCAGCAAAGACTGGGTACAAAGGCTGCAGGTAATTCAGAGCGAGACAGGATTGTTTGGAGAGCAATGAGAAGGGGCTACATTTCGAGCACTAGGGCTGAGCTCCAATGGCTGCCAGTGGCGGCAAGAATTTGCTTCAAAGTTATGTCCCAAACACATAAATGTGTCCATGGAAATGGTCCTACCTACCTAAAAGAAAGTATTGCGCTGTATGAACCATGCAGACAACTATGTTAAAGCAAAACTAAATGCCTGATGAATCCAAAAGTCAAAAGAGTGAGGGGGAAGGGACTGTCCTTCCTGGTGCAGGCAGCCCAGACCTGGAACACCCTACCCATTGACCTAAGTCAGGAAAAGCAGTTACTGGCTTTTTGAAAACGCCTAAAGACTGTACTATTTCAGTATTAGATTGCCTGACCACCGGTCTATCTCCCGCTCCATCTAACCTTCTTGTCTTTTGTTAATGTGCGACCTGACGTCTGTGGGCTATGGCGTGTGAGAAATACATTAATAAATACATATATTAAGAACTAATATTCTTACTGTGTTGGTCCCACTTTAAGCACAGAAGTTAATTAATGAATTATGATCCTACAATGGATGTTTTTTTTTTGCATTCAAATGTAATGCAATTTTAGAGACATGCTATATACGTATATGTGAAAGATGCTCTTGTGAGTCTGAGGAAGAGTTTGTAATACGTTTAAGAGAACTTGAAAACAAACTCAATAAGCTAATATTATGAACACACTCATGACCAAATAATCAATAAAGTGGATGACAACAATATTAGGAAATACACTTGGCGCAAGGGCAGCCCCGTTTTGGATGAAATTGTGGATTTTGCAAATTGCATGGAACACATATAATGCATCAAAACATTGCAAAAAGAGATATATGAGACAGAAGGAAAGAGGTGTCTGCGATGTCAAAGATGTGCAAAAAAGAGGACGAGGAATCCACTCATGCTAGGGATTGTGAACTCTATCGACAGGCACATGCAGGTGAGATTGTGATGAAGCATCAGATGAATGCAGAGCATCCAGATGCGGGGGATCAGGAGGTGCTGACATTGAGGAAGCATGTCTCATCTGGCCACCATCAAGGAATGTGCAAGGAAGAATATGCAATACTGGATGTAAAGGGCACTATTCTAGCTGTGGTTGGAGCTTTATGCATGAGACAGTGAAAGGGATACACAAGCATGATGATGTGGATGAGGATGATACATTGTTGCTTTCTGTGATTGAAGTCTCTGCAGGGAAGCCCTATGCCAACATTGAGGAAAATGTCCATGTAGGGAAGTGAGGCTCTGGACAAAGGATTTGAGCATGGACAATAAAAGAAGTGGTGGCCTAGAACATGGGGTCTTTATCATGGGGAAAGCAACAGTATAGGTTCCAGTGGAAATGACCGCCAGAGCACTGGTTGATAGGCCCGAAACAGAAGGATTGGCAGCAGGGGTAGCATATGATGTTGGGATTGGATGGAAGAAGCCTACCAGAGAGATTGTTGGAGGAGTCATTTGAATGGACTGAAAGAGGTCCAGAGTGAAATATCTGGAGATGAGGAGGGGTTCCAGGGGTGAGACTCATAGAGCAGACCGAATGGAGAACAGGCATCACAGCGTGCAAAATTGTACTGTGGGGGAGCGGATAATAAGGAAGAGTAAACAGAGTAGTGGTGCTAAGGATAGCAGATGGACTGGAGCAAAATCTGGAAGAGACGGTGGTAGAAGGATTTTGGAGAAAATTCCAGAACATAGTGACCAGTGTGAGTGAAGAAGTAGAGATACACAACAACGAGCAATAGGCAGACACAAGCGTTCCCAAAGCAGCATAGTGAGAGGAGCAGCGGACTGGAAGGGGAAAATAGCAGCACAGATCTGGTGGAGAAAAGGTTTGCAATTTTGGGAGCATTTTTGTTACCTTAAATTCATTTCATTAATTTATTTATTTATTGAGAATGTGTTAGGTGCCTAAACAACAGATAGTATTTCCAGGCAACTCAAGACAAGGTGGGGATGGAACAAGGGGAGTAAAATAGAAATGGCAAAATATACAATCATTGTCCTACTAGGCAACATTGTGCAAGTGCAATGAAGCAAAGTGCACAAGCTAGGTGATGGGGGGAAGAGCAAGGTGTGGACATGTGCTGGTGAGGGGGGGAGCAAGGTATTGGGCAAGTGCTGGTGAGATCTCAGGAGGAGAGTGGTGAGGAGATCCAGTGGAGGGGGCCACTAGTAAAGTGCAGGGTGGAGTAATCCCAAGGGTGGGATGCGCAGCCACTAGGTAGGGGGGCCCACAAGGGCAGTGCTGGGGGGAGCTGGTGTTGACAGGGCAGGGGTCTGGTGACCTGTGAGATTCATGAAGTTCCATGCCACCAGTCTCAGTGGCAATGGGGTGATTAGCAGGTGATGGAAAGAGGTAGAGAATAGCAGAGTTTTAAGAAGTTTCCAGAACGTACAGAGTTCCTGCTTAAGTCGGAGATGGGAAGGGAGGATGTTCCAAAGGGATGCAACAGCTGAGGAGAGAAACCTGCCCCCACTCTCTACTTAAAGAAGCGTTTGGAATTCAGAGAGTTGGAGTTGGAGGAGCAGAGGGCTCTAGCAGGGAAGTGTTTAGGGGGAGAAAGTTGGGGCTAGCATGGTCCCAGGCCACAGAAAGCCTTGTGGATGAAGCAGAGGGTCTTCAATCTGATCGTAGTAGCCACTAGTAGCCAGTGGAGATAACTTAGGGCTGGGGAGATACAAGCTTGAGGCCAAGGATAAGTCTTGCAGCCCTATTCTGGATTAGATGAAGGAGCCGTAGGGAGGAAAGGGGGAGATTGAGGAAGAGGCTGTTGCAGGAGTCCAGCCTAGAGAGGACCAGAGCTCTCGAGATATTGAGCTTCTGGGGAAAGGTGAGGAAAGTGAGAATGCCTTTAAGGAGGTGAAGCTGGAAGTGGGCCTTCTTGGCAAGGTACAAGATGTGAGGGGTGAAGGAGAGAGAGGAATTGAAGATGACCCCTAGGTAGAGCACTCAAGGAAGGTGGCCAGAGGGTAGGAGGGAAATCGGGTGCAGACATCCCAATAAGAAGGATTTATGTCTTACTGGCATTGAGGCAGAGGTTGTTAGCCACACAACAAGCATGGATAAGGGTCAAACAATCAGCGATGAGAGAGGAGTACGAGGAGGTAGTAGATGGAAGTTTGATTGAAAGCTGTGTGTCATCAGCATAGTACAAGAAATGTGGAGAAAAGGAGTAGATCAGGTGAGCAGGAGGGGTGAGATAGATATTTAAGAGCCATGGTGATATGATAGAGCCCTGGGGGATGAAACAGATGGAGAGTGAAGTGGTGGAGGAGAAAGGGTCCAGCTGCAACTGGGAAGGGCGGTTAGTGAGGAAAGAGAACAGCCTATCCAGTTCCCAGTCCGTGCTGCTGAGGGTATCACAGAGCCATTGTATGAGGATAGAATAGTTGACTGCATCAAAGGCAGCAGAGAGATCAAGGAGAATGAGAACAGCAGGGGAGTTAGAGTCAAGATTTGAAAGCATGCCTCACAGTGTTATAGAGAGCAGCTTCCATGCCTCTGGATGCCCAGAATCCAGATTGATGGTCATGGATGCAACCAACAAGTTCAGTATGAAGGATCAGTTGGGATAGGACCAACTTCTCCAGGAGTTTAACCAGGAAGGGGGTGGTAATAATAGGGAAATAGTTAGCTGGGAAGGAAGGGTGAGCAGTTGGCTATTTTAGGAGAGTGTGTACAAGGGAGTGGTTGAGGAATAGAGGGAAAGAACCAGTGGTGAAGGAGTGGTTACAGAAGTTGGTAAGAGCCACGGTGAGAGAGGAGAAGTTGTCCTTAATGATTAAAGAAAAGCAGGGGAGCATCTATTTGGAGGAGACCTTCATAGAGCAGACAGTGTTAGAGACCTCATTAGGTGATATAGTGAGTAGGGAGGAGAGTGCAGGGGGTGGAAAGAGAGGAGCCAATGGAGCAGAGGTGGGAGTTAGATTGGCGAGTTGCAGATTTTGGAAAGTTCAGCCATGTTGTTAGTGGCTCCAGAGATGCAGGCTTTGATGTGGGCACTCTTCTTGGAGGTATATATAAACGATATTGCCTTTGGAGCAGGCAACATGACAGTTTTTCTGAGGATGAACCCGAGGTCTGCCACTTCCGTTCAGCAACTCTGCACTTACGTTTCAGAGATTCTAGATCAGAGTCAAAGCTGCCATTGCATTTGGAGGCAGGTTTCAAGTGGATCCTCATAACAGGGGCAAGGATATCAGGGGTGTTAGAGATTGAGAGTTGCAGGGTAGTGAGGACAGAGTCAGAGGAGGAGTCAGAGGCAGGGGTTGGAGGAGGGATGAAAGTGGAGGCAAAAATAGCGACTGACGCTCATTTCATCAGTCGAATGACAGCAAAGGTGGCTGGCAGTACAGAGGTGGCTCAGACAGAGGGACGAGGAACCCCAAGCAGGAGGAGAGGAGATAGTGGTCAGACCAGGGAAGTGGGCTGGTGGTCGGGTTAGAGATAAGGATGTCTCCATAGATGAAGGCATCCAGAGTGTGTCCGGCTGAGTGGGTCAGACTGGAAGGAAGAATAGTGAGAGAGAGGGAGTCACAGAGGTCATGTAACTGTGAGGTGGCTGATTCAGGAGAGTTGAGGTGGATGTTTAAGACACCGAGGAGGATTAGATTGGAAGAAGAGGTCAAGAGGGAGGGGGTGAGGTCAGCCCATTCAGAGAGGAAGAGAGAGATAAGGCTGTGGGCCTGTAGATGCTAGCAAGGGTGAGTGAGAGAGTCGGAGAGACCCCAAACCTCCAAATGAGGGTTTCAAAGGAGGGGTAGGTTTGAGTAGTTATGATAGAAGCAGGGACCCACTCAGGGAAAATCAGGGCCACTCGATCTTGAGGCCGGTTGGGACTGGGATTGGAGGGGATTTTGTAGCCCTGGGGAAGCAGAGTGTCAAGAGCAGTGAGAGAGCTGGCATTGAACCACGTCTCGGTAAGTGCGAGAACATCAAGGTCAGATGTCAGAGGAGTGTTTGACAGCAGAACAAATGTTTAGAGTAGCTAGGTGAAGCTGATTGCCACCTTTGAAAGTTTTCCAAGTGGGGTACAAGGGTGTGGTTCTCCCGTTGGTGGTGGTGGAGAGGTTAGAGGAGAGGAGGAATAAGTAGTAGCAGGAAAAGGGAAGAATTTGATGAGATAGGGCAGGCAAGGAGGAGAAGATTAGGTTGAGAGCCTTGGGCCATGATAGTGCCATTGGGATAGACATTAATGATGCACCTAGAGGATGAGAAATATGCCAAGAGTACTTCCCATCTAGTGCCACCATTAATGGGTGAAGAAGAGAAAGGGGAGAGAGTGGAGACCAAGTGGGGAGTCTATAGGTCTGGGGAGGGGAGAAAAAATATGGTGTCTGTAATAGTCTGTCTGGAAGTAGCATTGACATAGGTGTCAGCAATAGGTAGGGCTTGATACGATAGCAGGAGAGATTTTTAAGCTAATTTCTTCCAGACATTGTGAGACATGTAGGATAGGTGATAGAGTATCATTTAGAATAGATAGTGGAGATAGAGAGTGCCATGTAGTGGGAGGGGGGAGAAAAACAGACAGGGGAGCTGCACAGAGCACAAATAAACTCACCAGGTGGCCTAGCAACCAGGCAGGCACAGATGTAGGGGCGGCTATAAACAAGATATTCACAGGGAAGCAGACTTTTAAGTACCAAGACTGGGTGAGCGCCAAAGTGCATCTGATATCCATCAATGTGCAAGTTTAAGGGCATATCTAAATTTGACTTTCCAGCAGAGCACTAACATTGTAGAGGAAGAGCCAAGAACCCCTACTCCACCTACCCCACCTACATTACCTGAGAAGTATTAACCAAAGTATGTGAAATATACTAAACCAATCGGAAGAAGAGCAACGACTCTCTGCAGTACCCATCAGAATGCCTATGCCTAAGAGAATATGGGAGATGAAGTATCCACTAAGGAAACCATGCCTACATCCAAGACAATTTATGAAGCATGAAGAAATACTATGGATAAGTGACATCCTGGGATAAAGATGAAGAAACTTATGCCACAAACGTGATAAATATATTTAGTTAGTTTAAGCGTGTACATATGCAATGTAACACAAGCAGCAAAGCAATCATGAAGCTAGCCAAATGCTTATAGTAAATAGATTGCGGCAAGCACCAACATATACATATAAACCTTTTAAATGAATATGGATTTAATAAAGAATGAAGTTTCCACTAAGTATATAGCAGTCTTGAACAACTAGAAAGGCCTCAAATTCAGTGTTGCAGTTACAAAAGCAATTGAATTAAACAGAATATATTTCAGCTAAGGAGTTGGATGAGCCAAAGAGCCAAAATTGTATCAGAACTAAAATTGGCTGACATTACATACAATTAATGTGAACGAATAGAAGCTCCTGTTCAAGAAGGTCAAGTATAAACAAAGACGTCAGAGGACTATTGGAAAATACAGTTAAATACACAAAGAAGGCTCAATTCCTGGTGTCTAGTCACGTGATGAAAGAAAGTTGGACGCATGAGGAGATCACACCTACACATGGAAGCCAGACAGTACCCATAATCCTTAAAAAATCCCACTGAAGAGTACAAACTCAAGGTCAACTTCAGACACTAATTGACACTGAAACGTTGAGGTGATGATGGAGTGTCCTTTTAATTGGTGAGAAGCTGATATCGAGACAAGCAAACCCGCAACTGGTTGTTCCGTCTGCATGCTGCTCACGTAGGTGGAACATTATTGACACAGAGGTTAGTAGCCAGCCAATTGTAGAGGACAACATAGTTGGGGGGGTCCGATAATTGTGTAACCAATGGGATGTTGTACATTTAGTGACGTTCATAGTGGCCATTTTGAAGGGAGGGCTTAGTTGTCCCACCTCTTGTTGACTATCCAATTATTTCTCTCTGTTACTCTATACAGATATACACCTATACTTAGTAGTTCACTTAGAGCCAATCCCGCTTTCCGAGGTTTTAGAAGTTTGCCACGTAGGATGACGTTGGTAATGACGCAGGTCTACATGTCAGTAGTGACACATTTGGTCCATAAAAAATATGTTTTTTCTTAAATAAGTTGAGAGTTGAGAATCGAGCGATTTCTGATGTTCGTTGTACTCCCTGTTTTACTTACTTACATTAAAATAGACAAACTTTTTGCCAAACTATTTGTGTCATCTGAATTATTGATGTTTGGTTAAAATTTGCATCCCCATCCATCTCAAGGGTATTGCTACTCATTTTAAAGGGCTGGAAGTCTCCAGTTCACTTGGTAGCAAAGGATGGTTAGATAAGATACCATTGGCTGTCGATATAAGTAACTCTAGGGTTTTGCCAATATCGCACGACCTTTGCCAGTCGGCTGACAGGACGTGAAGCTCCCCATAGATTGTGGTTAGAAATAGGACCCAAGAAAACCTGCAAGTTGGGTGTGACGGGACCCCTAGTTTGAATAGGAACCTGTCCCACATCTACGATAAGCGGATCGAACAGCAGCACAAAGAGGAGGTAATGAAGGCGGTGATCCTGAGGGTCTGCAGATGAAAACATGCGAACGGTGAGTGAAAACGACCAAAGAGAGAGGCAAAAAGGGATGAATGCTTAGTAAATAACAGAGAGTAGCAGAGGGAGGCTGGATACAATATAATGCAGAGTAAGAGCATAAAATATATGTATATGGGGAAAGATATTGACTTGAGTGTTGCCAAGTAATATATGAGGAAAATAGTGTTGAGGCATAGCCACGCTATAAGGATACCCCTTGTTCCTAGATTTTAAAGAATGCTAGCAGAAGCCTTAATTTAGAGCCCACTTTTGTGAGGGACATATAGGAGACAAGATAAGTTTAAAGACTTTCTTAAGGGAATTGGCTTAAGTTCTAGTAGGAACAAGGTTTATAGAGGGTAAGACGAGCCCTAAGGAAAGGATCATAAGGTGCATGTACATGTGACTGGTAAAGTCTGTCTGTTTTTTTTTAATGTATTTGGAAAGTGTGGTGACGTCACTGATGAGAAAAAGAAATGTTTTAAGTGATAAAGAAATGTGGAAGTAAGACATGAAAAGTGATTATTTCAAGATTAAACTTTGATGGTTGTTTTTTAGCACGATAACATTTTTTTAAAAAATTGCTTTTTAACGGGACTGGAGCTTGCTACGATTGGTGCTCGCTTCTAAGTGTATGTTGATTGCAATATAAAATTGAGAACTATAGCGAATAAGCAAAGTGGTAATAAAAAGAGAAATAAAAGTTAGAAATGGAGGAAGTTACGCCATTAGTGCATCTTTGCTAAAAGCTACCAAAGCACGCGCTCAAACTTAAACAGTATAGTGCAGAATGGGTTAAAGGGACTGCGGATAAAATGTTCATGTCGTGGCCCCAAGGTGGGTCATTATCGAGAAAAGTTCTACAGCAAATGATGACATATTTGCATGCTGCATACACAGGAAAAAATGTTAGAGATGCGCCTAGCGAATCTAGACCTTTGGAAGATGTATGAACACGAGAAGGAGGAGGAGCCTCCTTTAGATTGGATATTCAACATATGCCAAGAGTGGGTGAAGAAAGTTCTGCTCCGCCCACCCTGTCTGAAATGAAAAATGGGACTAAGAAAAATAAAGGGTTATACCCATTAAGAGAACTTATAGCAGCAACGGGATATAGCAATCCATCATATGAGCCACCTATGCAAAGTAGTGACAAGGTCCCAGAGAAAGACACAGAGAAATATGTAACCTCCAAAGTCGTCCTGAGGGACAAGGAGAGACGGAATAAGGAGAGAAGTTATGAAGCACGCACATCTTTAGACAAAAAGATGGAAACAAAGAGATGGAAGGCTGATAAGGATCAAACTGATGAGATAGCGCTTGTACAGAACGAATGGTTCGGAGGTCAGATTTTACTTAAACTCAATGGTAAAGGCATCGAAGATGTAACACAAAGGGGAGATCAAGGCGAACAAGATAGGAGAGACAAAGAAAAGGAGGAACGATTGAGAGATGAAGAGCAAGAAGAAAAGATAGAAAAAGACAGGAGCCATTATATCAAGATGAGCAAACTAAAAAACAAGAGAAAGCAGAAGAACAAAGAAAGTGTGATAATAAAAGAAGAACAGCCATGGAAAAAAAAAGATTAAAGGAGAAAAGAATAGAACCACATGAACAGGAAAGGATGAGAGAAAAAATAATACACAGGTGAAGGGATGAGGAAAGGCAAAGGGAAAATGAACAAAGGAATATGAAAAGAAATTGGAAGATAAAAAAGGAGAAGAGGCGAGAAAGGGCAAAGAAGTTGATAATGACTTGGAATGCAAATGGAGACAGAGAGCACGTGATCTTGAGTATTTGGAAAGGGAAGTAAGAGATCCCAATCCATGGTAAACTGGGAATTCATTCCTGAGTCTGAGCCTTTTCCAAGCACTACTGGAGTAAATCTGGAAGACAAATTTGATTCGCAAAGCAATGGGGAAACAATGGATAAAGTGTATCACGAAATGCAAGCCCAGAAAGAAGCACAAAGGAAGGAAAAAAAATGAGCGTCTTGAGAGTATGCAGTTGTATGTCACAGAGGAAGACTCCTGTAGTATAAGACAAAAGGAGCTGTCTTCAGACAGGATAACAATAAATAGAGATGAGGATGAGAGAAGTTGCACGAGTTGGGCACAAGACGTATCAGACGAAGAAAGGGAAACCTACTCGAGGGAAGTTAGGAGTTTTATAAGTGGTCTAGAAGAACATCCGCCTTTGGATAAAGAAGTAAGATGGTCGGATTTAAAAAATACCTCCTATGTCCAAGGCATCAGAGCCACTGAAACAGTCAGACCAACCTAAGGGGAAACCCCAAGGTCAGAGGGGGGAGTCCCCGCCCAATGTAAGCAGACTAAGGTCATTGCCAGGTAGACAGCGATGTGGGAATCTTACTCCAGAAGTGTATAGACAAATGATGAGAGATGAGAATGAGTTTAGAGCATTGCAGTTCCCTTTGTTGTGAAAAAGGAGGAGCCAGAACACAGCATATACCATGGCCACAAATGGACAGGGAAATCTTAAAATGTAAACTCCCAAATGTAACTTCCGGCGCTGGAAAATGGACACATGAGTTAGAAAATATGACGGGAGGGAATACATTGCCTATAGGAGATATTAAAGGTCTTCTAATCGCCATCTATTTTGAAAGAGCTAATGACCGATGGACGAGAGCAGGTTACCCTGGCATGACTACAGTCAACCACCTTGCATGATGAAGCGCTGTTTAATAACTGTAGAGCAGCGATTTGGAAAGCGCTTCGAGTGCTATATCCGGACACATCAGATATGGGAGTTATAATAACAAGAAAGATGAAAGAAGGAGAGGATCCGTTGCTTTATATTCAAAACTTTCAAGATGCATGGGCGCTTGAAACACGTGAGGCTTGGGGGAAGTCTATACCTGTATTTTACTATATATTAAGCCAAGGGCTGCCAGAGAAAGTGCAAAAACAGCTCAAGAAATTAGTGGGGATAGAAGCAAAACCATGGTCAGAAATTCACTTGACCATCGGGCATTATTGCAGACTCATACAGGATAAGAATCACAAAAAAGACCATGCACGAAAAGGTGAAGAAGCAAAGTTAGTGCAGAAAAAGTTATCTAAACATGATATTGAAAGGGCAATGTTAACTGACATTGGTGGATCAAACCCACAGCAAGCATTATATGCAGCAAATAAATAACCAAAGACAGTTTGATCAGACAAATAATGGATATGCTCCAAGAGGAAGGGGATATCAAGGGAGAGGTTGGCAAGGTAATCAAGGATATTTGCAGAATAATCGACAACGTTTTAAAAACAACCAACAATGGTTTCAGAGTTTTCAAAATGGTAATCAAAACATGCAAAATGGGCAGATGGGAAGACAACCACTTGTCTGTTGGAAGTGTGGAATGACAGGGCACATAGCTTGTATGTATAGGAGCCAAGGGATGGTAGAGAATGCTCAATTTACAAGACAGGGAATGCCAAATCCACCTGCATATTCGCAGCAGAATGCAAATGGAGTTGCGCAAGATCAAGAGTGCAGCAAGTCTTGCAACCACAGCAAGTAACAGGTTATCAACCCCAAGGACAATCGCAGCAATCTCCTATGCAACTTCAGAAAAACACAAAAACAGAGCAGCCTTTGACGCATAGTATCAGAGGTGTCACTGTTGATGGAGGAAATCCATTCATGAGTGATGGAGTGAGGCTGTACCTGCAATAGAATAGGACAGCTCACTGGGGGACCTGATGTGTTTAAGTCCTATCTATTAAACCGAATCCTCGTGAAGAGCCAAGGATAGATGTAATTATAGGCAGACAAGCTTATTCCTTGCTGGCAATGCAATGAATACTCAGGGCTTTACAGGAGCAACAAGTTGTGTTCCTTGTACAGAAGAATTACCAGTCTCTATAGGAGAGTGTAATATGAAGGTGCCACTGCTTTATTCAAGGCAAACGCTTGTCAACATATTAGGACGAGATTTAATGACAAAAATGAATATGACCATTTAATTTACAGATGATGGCATAGTATGCTCAACACTGGGGATGCATTATTTAAACGTGTGTGAAATGTTTAGGACATATGCAGGACAAACAGCGCATAGAGCAATACCATTGGAACCCGAAGTGTTCCATTATGGGGTACGCATTCTGTTAACATGGCTGCCAGGTCTTGTAGGCAAAACCATGAGAATAACAGATGAGTTTCTATTTAGACCATGGATACCCATGGATGAAGAAGAGGGGTGAATGTTCTCCTTAGCCTTAGAAGCAGCTATATTTGAGGAAATATAGTTTTCTTGATTCAACTGATGATAACGGTAGACAATGGTGCATGTAAATTGCCATTGAGGAAGGCCACAGAGCGACTGACGTCACTGATGAAGATTTGTTTGAAGATGACAAATCTGATGATTTTGTGATATTTGAAATGTGCATTACTTATTGGGTCAAAGCAATTAGGAGAGAGGTCCAGCAGAAAATGATGCTAGTAAAAAAGCGTCCTGAATATTTTTATGAGGATATGGTGAAAGTGCCAATCTCATTGTGGACTACAGGCCCATATGACATAGGCTTATTGAAATGAGTTGGGGAAGTGAAGATTACATTGAAAACAGGAGCAATTTTACCTTGAGCATGACAATATCCCATGTCTCAAGAAGCAGATGAAGGAATTTTCAAGATGATTTCTGGCATGAAGAACGACGGTATCTTAGAGCCGTCAGATTCACCATGTAATACTTCAATTTACCCAGAGAAAAAAGAAAGGAAAAGGGGGTTGTGGCGTTTAATACAAGACCTTCGCCCAATAAACAAGATTGTAGAGGCGAGTTCCGTCTAGTCCCTAACCCGTCCACAATTCTATATAATATACCTATGAATGCACAATTTTTTACGGTTATTGACTTGAAAAATGCATTTTCCTCAATCCCATTGCATAAAGACTCACAAGATCTGACACCATTCACTTTTATTGAAGTACAATTAAAAGGCACAAGTCTGCCTCTGGGGTACTGTGAGTCGCCATTGATTTTTAACAGAGTCCTCCAGATGGAATTGAACAATATTGCTTTATAAAGCATTGTGCTGCAATAGGTAGATGACATTTTAGTTTGCAGCACCACAGAGGAAGAGTGCAGGCACAATTCTGTTCAGCTGATGATTATACTTGATAACAAAGGATATAAGGTTGACAAGGAAAAGTTACAATATTGTCAACAAGAAGTGTTGTACATAGGCCAATTGATTTCACATGAGGGAAAGAAAGTTACTCCTGAAAGAGCTAAGGCTTTTTTTTTAAAACAGCCAAGCCACACATGATAAACCAAATGCAGAGTTTTCTAGGATTATGCAATTATTTTTGAGCATGGGTCTTTGTCTATAGCTCATACACTAGGCCGCTGTTGCAGGCAGTAAAGACAGCACAGGCGCAGTAAAGACAGCACAGGCTACGAAAGAAAAAATTGTGTGGACTGAGGCAATGGACGAAGGGTTTGACGAACTGAAAAAAAGCCATTTGCACGGCTCCAGTTTTAGGGATCCCCAATTATGCAGAGGAATTCTTTTTATTCTTGCACACGGATGGTACTTCTATGACAGCAGTACTTACACAGAGAACTACATTGGGGTATAAACCCCTTGCATATAACAGTGGGATTTTGGACCACTAAGACAAGGTCAGTTTCCGTGCAAACAAAGTTTAGCAGCTGCCGCGTTCGTTATAGAGAAGGCAACCAACATATTGATGGGATGTTTCATGATGTTATTTGTTGAACATGCATTATTCACAATTTTAGAAAAAACAAAAGGTACGTTGACTACACAAAGGGCTTCTGCCTATGAGGTAATCATATCGACTCTAGTGATTAAAATAGTCTGATGTAAAATAGCGATTCCAGCTATGTTTATAGCTGAGCCAATCACAGAAGGAGAGCCTATACACGATTGAACAAACTATGAAGAGTTCTGTATTGATCTCCCAAGAGTAAAGGAGAATGCACTCGCAGGAGGAGAGATTGTCTTCATTGATGATTCTTCCAGAATCAATCAAAATGATGGGCAAAGATATACAGATGCCGCAGTAGTGAAACATCTGGCAAATGGAGAATTTTGTGTGCTTGTGAGTACTCGATTACCATCTCATTATTCAGCACAAGCTGCAGAAAAATTGCCATTGATAATTACAATCGAGAATCACACAGACCATGAAGTGACAGTATACAGCGGTGAACCCAGGATTAGCGTACTGGAAAAGGAGGGGCTACCTCCGAGGTGTCGGCATGCCAGTACAGCACGTAGCCTTATTGGATAGGCTCATTAAGGCACTACAACTCCCAGTGGCATAACAGTTGTTAAATATGCAGCTCACACAAAAGGGACAGATTTTATTTTGCACGTAAATCAAGCAGCAGACGCTGAAGATAATCACATAGCAAATACAGATATAGAAATGATGAATGTTCAAACCATTGATGTAAATGAAAGAATGACTGTAATATTAAATGTGGACGAGGGATATAATCATATGCCTAAAACACAGATAGTATAACATCAAGGGGAGGCACCGCAATAAGAAAAGAACTTATGGAAGCAAAGAGGGTGTTCTGTATACCCCTCTGAAGCATTGTGGTGACAAGACAGCACTAGTAAACCAGTAATGCCTATAGCCTTATTAAAGATAGCGCTAGAACAATTAAACTATACAGCACATACAACGAGGGAGAATCTTGCTGTAACCATTGCTGAGGATTGGTTTGTACCAAACGTAATGGAAAATGTTGCATTTTTTTGGTAAATTGTATTATTTGCCAGCAGTCTACCGCTGGGCATACACTACGCATAATAAGGGGGTTGATCCCAAGACCACATGGCCCTTTACAGCACTTGCATATCAACTATGTCGACATGATACTAGTTTCTAAAAGATACAGATACCTTTTAGCTGTAGTATGTCCTTTTTCTAGATTGATAGAGGCAGGTCCATGTACGCACCCATACTCTACCTGTGTAGCCACATTTTTGGTGTGGGAAGTGTTTCCCAGATGGGGCGTGTGTGAAGTAATAAGATCGGATAATGGACTACATTTTGTTAATGCAGTTTTCGAGCAGATTACTTTGCTGCTCTGAATAAAACAGACATTTTCTTCGGCTTATCATCCACAAGGAAATGGTATCTTTAAAAAATGTCAACAGCCTGTTAAAGGAAAGAATAGCTAAGTTGAAGCTTACTTTGAAAAAAGGTTGGTTACACTGCCTACCACTGGCATTGTATGCATTAAGGAACCAACCAGGTTCTGATCACCATCTTATGCCGCACAAGATTGTGACTGACAGGAGAATGAGGACTCCTTTGATGCCTCCATCCCGAGTTAGAAGTGATGCTCAGCCAACATCAGAAGTGTTAAAACTTGAATTGCAAAACTACTTCAACTGTTTACCATCTAGTTTTTCTGTAATTTCAGAATAGTTGCAGACATGGTGTACAGCAGTACAAAATTCAGAATGAGATGCTTCAACAATCCAAACTCCCAAACTTATACACCCAAGAATTTACCCAGGGGATAAGATCCTGATCCACAACCACACAAGGAAAAAGTGGGACGAGCCGCGCTTTCACGGTCCTTTCATTGTCAAGGACCTCATGCCATCTGCTGTCAAAGTGCAGGGTAAGTGAGCTTGGATCTTCCTGGGCGATACCAAGATCTACGCCGGAGAGACATCTCTTCTTACACCCCACCGCGAAGAAGCTACAATCATCGGGGAAGAACCACAGCACGTGCAGACGAGATCCATGACAAGGAAGAAGGACACATAACCAGCCAAGTGGAAAGAAATAAGAGACTTTTAGTTGGATTGTGGCTTAATTTGGACACTCCCTTTGTAGCTACAAATAAAAGGGTAAAAGGACACAGTCAAACACTTTGGACTGAGGCATACTTAAAGCCTTGATGAGAAAAGTGAAACAGGGTATTAACTTTGGACAAAGGTACACTTAAGCCTTGATAATAGTAAGGATATGCCAAAATGTGATCGTGGACACAGCAATTGGAAAATAATACAGTATACATATTCGTTTCAAACAGAGCTCTTGTTTGGAGTTACTCATGGTGTTACCCAGTAATTACCTTTCTAGGAACATACTTACTTACTTTGAGTTGGTATTGTGCACTTATCCACGACTGGTGGGAAGAACTAGTTGCATAACAGATTTCCTTGGCAATACTGACAACGAAAAAATGGTTAGACGAATGCTTAAAATCATAACCGAGGAATTTTTTTAATTAACTGAGTTCAGTGAAGAAAACACAAATGCCCCTATCTCCCGATCAGCACATAGACTGGTCAGTGTGATGTTTTTTCATCTAATTGAAGACTACAGACTACCCGCATCTCGTTGGAAGACACACGGACGTGGTGTCATTTTTAAGGGACCCAAAAAATACTACGAATTTGAACATGATCCTGGCGGGCATAATAATCCAGGTGGCAATCTATTCTGAAAGAAAACCACGGAGATGTATATACATTTTTCCTCCCAAGGACAGATCGAGGAAGTGATAAAACTTAAAACTTTGTTCATGCTGACATGGAAGCTACAATAACTTTTCACCAAAAAAGTAAACTTTGTTCATGTTGAAAGGGAAGATACAATGTCATCTGGTCTGAAGCAGATTCAAGGTATAGATTGGGAACTAGTTAATGAAACAGAGTTCATCGCAGCTCACAGAAATCATATTTTCTCACGATAGAAGAACATTAACATCAAGATTGGAAGAGGAATTGGTTCCAGATAAGCAGCTAAACTGATCGAGGACAAATGCTGTAGAAGATGACAAGGTTCCAGAAACAAATCTAAAAATGCAGTGCCAGCAAAAATATTTTTCCTTCCTTAGCATCAAATGATTGAGATGGGGAACAAGAGCAGAAACTTTGCGCTGCCCCATGAGGACTGACAGTCATACTGGCCTAGAAGCAGGAGCTGCCCGCTAACCTACCATTGTATCATTTACAAATGTATTGTATTCATACTAATACTGATTGCACTGACAGTTAGAACTGCTTTCTATATAGGAGCAAATGATGCAAAAATTCATATATATGTGTATGAGCAGAAAGAAAAAGTAAACGTGGTAACTACAAAACATCCCAGGCCATGTGTAGTCATTCCAGTCGCTAGAAAAAATTGACAGATACCTGAGACTGAAATGGATGTTATTAGCAATACATCACACATAATGCTTTGTCCAAATACTGCTTTCAAATGCCGGACACAGATAATGCATGCAGTCACACCTGATCCAGTGACACAAAGCCCAAGTACATGTTCCACAAGACAATCGCATGCAGAGATGATAGCAGGATCAATCTGGCTGTTTATAGCCATTGCCAGAAAGAGACAGAGGGATAAAGAAAGACTTACTGAACTTTCTTCTACTCAGAGAACACACATGTATGTTCCTACAAATCAACCAGCCAGAAGAAGCTATAACGACGTGTTCAGAGATGTGGTTATACCAAACTACAAAAAGACTTTGAGAATTAAAAGAAGCACCCAAGAAGACAATTATGAACTGAATGATTATCTAGACAACACAGCACATTTGCGAAACAACATATGGTACCAACGCATGAAAGAAGTTGGAAGAAGTATGTGAGAAGAAGACTGCTTCGTATGTGCACTCCTGCCATAGAGCATGGAAATGTCAAAAATCTTCATAGCAATTGAAATTGATGTCCAGACATAGCACTTTGTAAGACAAGAGGTTAATTTATGGGAAGAAATGCCTCTCTTAAATGGGCAACTGAAAAGATAGATCCAGATGAAGATGACTACATCCAAGATATAAAGACAAGAAACAATGCAAAGACGAGAAATTGCATGATCAGCTATGAGAAACCTGGAGTAAAAGGAGCAGAAATCAGATGAGAATGAACAAAAAACTTGATGTCAAAGGAAAAACTGCAGAAGAAGCTCACAGATGGAAGAACACAGGACAAATGCAAATTTGGGGAACAGTATTATCACCAGACGGATGGGAAAAATCAGTGGTGATCTGCAGAGCATGGTTAGTTATTGGCTGTTACCAACCTACTATTGACATAGTGTAGAATGGATGCAAGCCATTGTGGCCAAGACTTGCTAAACTAGTGACATGGGTCGAAGACAGGGGAGGACCATTGCATGTAGTACCATTAGAAAGTTCTATGTTTTTCTTCAGGAACAATGGTACAAGAAAAATGGGGGGAAATCAGAACTGTGGATGAATATTCGATGCACCAAGAATGATGCATGGATCCACAGTAATAATGGATCATTATCGGGCTTGTGGATCAAAAGCCTACATCAGACTGCCTAAAGAGGAAGGAAGTTGAACAATAGTGAATGTCCATGTTCCTGCATTGGTGATTCCTAAAAGTGACCTGAACATTGACAGTTTTCCAAAAGCAGACACTCATCTAAGGAGGAGAACATCTGTGAAGTTGATAAATCAAACAAAGAGAGAGAATGATTTATCTGCTAAATCAATAGAATGCTTTGATTCAATTCCATATGAACACAGGCTGTTCAGCCAAACCTCATTGGTGTTCACAATGATCTTTATGCCAAGAATCCAGGTTGGAGCAAATACAAAGTGGTTAAAAATCACCACATGGGAATTGTTGCAGACAATTAATACAGCTATAAAAGGATTCAATGCGATCAGAGAATAACTGAGAGCCATAAGACACATGGCTCTCCAGAACAGATATGTTCTGGACATGATTACATCCATGGATGGAGGTGTTTGTGCTAAAACTGAAGAATCATGTTGCACATTCTTACCTTCTCACAATGACAAAAATTGAACTTTAACAGAGGTCATAGACATGTTGACAAAACTCCAAGACATTGCTAATGACAGCTGGTTTGGAAATCGCTCCACATGGCATATATGTTCAAATTTCTTGGAGCATTGCCATTATTAGTGATGCTTGGATTCTGTGTGATCAAGATAATAATCTCACGGTGTAAGAAGACAGCAAAGAAAGCCTAGGGATGAAGATCATGATTGATGCTGAACCAGGATGGAAGCCTAAAGACTTGACTGATGAAGAGATCAGAGACTTTGTGAAGTCTAGCATCCATGCACCCAAGGGAATGGAGTTCCTGTATCCAAAGGACCACAGGAAATTTGTGGGAAGATGGACCTACTGCAGTCCACAGTGGACGCTTATGACATGGAACAAAGATGAGCAGGTGAAGTCAGCTGGATGCCCGAAGGGAATCATAAAAATATGGGTCCCCAAGAGGCACTCTTTCAGACTAGCATGTCTGAATATGGGAGAAGGTGAAGTCAGTTGGATGCCCGAAGGGAATCATAAAAATATGGGTCCCCAAGAGGCACTCTTTCAGACTAGCATGTCTGAATATGGGAGAAGATGTGATGTGGTTGATAAATCGCCAAGAGGGGGGAGTGTAGAGGAGGAGCCAAGTACCCCTACTCCACCTACCCCACCTACATTACCTGAGAAATATGAACCAAAGTAAGTGACATATACTACACCCATCAGAAGGAAAGAAGAAGAGCAATGACTCTGTGTAGTACCCACAAGAATACTTATGCCTAGGAGAATATGGGAAATGAAGTATCCACTAGGGAAACCATACTTACATACAAGACAATATGATGGTCATTTGAATATGATTACTAATGAAACAAAGAAACTGAATTACCTGGATGAGTGGTGACATCATACGAAACTGAATCGATTCCATAGATAGAAGATAATCAGACCTTAGAGGCAGACAATTTATGAAGAATTAAGAAGTACTAAGGATAAGTGACATTTTGAGATCAAGATGAAGAAACTTATGCCACAAATGTGATAAAGATATTTAGTTAGTTTAAATGTGTACATATGCAATGTACCACATGCAGCAAAGCAATCATGAAGCTAGCCAAATTCTTATAGTAAATAGATTGTGGCAAGCACCAATATATACATATATACCTCACAAAGACATATGGATTGAATAAAGAATGAAGTTTACACTACATATACAGCAGTCTTGAACAACTAGGAAGACCTCAAATGCAGTGTCACAGTTACAAAAGCAAGTGAATTAAACAGAATATATTTCAGGTAAGAAGTTGGATAAGCCAAAGAGCCCAGGTCGTATCAGAACTAAAATTGGCTGACATTAGATCCAATTAACGTGAAAGAACATAAGCTCCTTTTCAAGAAGGTCAAGTATAAACAAAGACATCAGAGGACTATTGGAACATATAGTTAAATACACAAAGAAGGCTCAATTCATGGTTTCCAGTCACGTGATGAAATAAAGTTGGACGCATGAGGAGATCACACCTACGCATGGAAGCCAGACAGTACCCATACTCCTTACAAATCCAAGAGAAGAGTACAAACTCAAGGCCAACCCCAGACACTAATTGACACTGAAATGTTGAGGTGATGATGGAGTATCCTTTTAATTGCTGAGAAGCTGATATCGAGACATGGTCACCCCCACCTGGTTGTTCAGTCTGCATGCTGCACACATAGGTGGAAATTTATTGACAGTTTAGTAGGCAGCCAATTGTAGAGGACCATGTAGTTGGGGGTCCTATAGTTGTGTAACCAATGGGACGTCGTAAATTTAGTGATGGCCATAGTGGCCATTTTGAAGGGAGGGCTTTGTTGTCCCACCGGTTTTTGACTGTCCAATTATTTCTCTCTGTTACTCTATACAGATATTACGCCTGTATATATAGGTTTTAGAAGTTTGCCACATAGGATGACATTGGTAATGAGGCAGGTCTACACGTCTGTAGTGACACTTTTGGTGAATTATTGATGTTGGATTAAAATCAGCATCCTTTCCATCTCAAGGGTATTGCTACTCATCTTAAAGGGCTGGAAGTCTCCAGTTCAACATTCAGAAGAAAACAATCAATGTGCAGGTTTAAAGGCACATCTAAATTCGACTTTCCACCAGCACACTAAAATTAAGCAGAAAACAATCAATGTGCAGGTTTAAAGGCACATCTAAATTAGACCTTCCAGCAGAGCACTAAAATGCAGCACACAACTATCAATGGGCAGGTTGGGAAGACAACATGATTCAAGTTCCAGGTTGTGCAGAAACAGCAGAAGTACAACGGCTTTATGACTCAGAGCAAATAGGACATTGAATTGTAGCACATACGATTATGGAGAAGAGAGACAAAAAGTTACATGTGGGAGTGGTAGGGGAGACACACTGTGGAATGTAGTGTTAAAGAGAATAGGGGATAACTAGATGCAAAATTCTGCAAAACAGTAAAATACAGAGTTGAACAGAATAAGGGACTTGTACATTAGGAATTCTAGCAATTTACTGCAATGCAGTAATTGAGTTCTAACAGGAATATAATTAAATCTTGTATGAAGAAGCGGGCAGCAATTAGGTACTCAGAGGGGCTCCGTAAGGCAGACCAGAATCAGTTAAAGAAGGACGGGCTGGAAGAGTTGAGAGAAGGAAGGCGGACCAGGCAAAGGGACAGAGGGAGGGTAGCGATTAGTCCAGTGGTTGCAAGATGGTTTGTAGGGAGATGAATGTTCCAGGTGCAGATTGAGTTCAGAGGATGGCAGGCTGCATGTTTTGGGGTGACCAGGGAGCAGCAATTGGACTGCCAGCATGTCAGGATGCAAATAGGAGGTGGGCAACATGAGCGGTGCAGAAAGAGGAGATGAGGGACCTGACCCAGCCATTGATGAAGCAAGAGTCAAGGCAGTCAGGAGTAGTGAGTGCATAAGTCTTATGCTAAGGTCATTTCTCATCTAAGGTCTCCCCCTCTGATGTAGTCCCACACCCGTTTAATACAGTTTTTCTCATTCCCTGACCATATGCCTCTCTGTTAAATTGAGGTTTACACCTTTACACTCAATCACCTCACACTTTAACAGAAACTCATGTATTGCTCTTAACAGGCTTCATACTTTAATGTAGGCTCACTCATTCTCCTTAACTGGCCTCACAAATTAGCTGAGCCTCGCTCATTACACACCATGGATTCCTCTTTTGATGGATTCTAACCCCACCCATATCAGTGGCCTCACAGTTCAATGTAATCTCTTGCATTCTCCATCACAGGTCTTAAATGTATTACTCCTTTTGTAGTGCAAGCTTCACCATCCAATGGTGTTTCTCCCCCGTTCATGAATGGCTGAAATACACCCTGGGGTGGACTGGGAACCAAAAGAGGCCCTGGAATTAATGTTAAAAATGGACCCACATTACACATTTTCAGCAAGCCCTACCATTTTCATATTGAACATTTGGAAATAACACACAAAAAAGGCCCAGCCTGCAGAGGCCTAGCAATAACTCCCCAAAGTTCCCTATAGGCCAGTCCACCACTGAATACACCTCCTGCATCTTGTCGGTGTCATCTGGCCCCTTCGCCCTAGTCTTGGGTGCAACTTCTGCTGGCCCTCTTTTGAACTTACTCTCACTTTCTCTCTCACCTGGCACGGCCTCTATCGACTCTCAGACAGTTCTCCTTCTTGAGATCCCATTATCTGCCTCCTTGCTTTCCCCACTGGCATGAGCGTGATTGGTATTCCGCTGCAATCTGCTCTTTATCTCATGGCTGCTGGCAGATCACACCAGCAGAGCGCTTTGATGAGGCGAACAGCCAGCAGCCACGACCAGACAGCCCAGACAGGGCTCTTATAAGTGGGCCTTGGCAAGGGGGCTCACTTTCACCTGATGGCTCCCTTGACTGGCCAATCAGTGCCACGGCTTGTAGGGCAGAATAAGCTCTCCATTGCCTGCAGAAGTGGTGGCTGTGATTGAATGTGAAAACAAAGGACTAATGTTCAAACAGCCCAACTGTGCTTCGCAGAAAGGTGCACGCTGTTATTCTATAATAAGCAAATACACACTCCCTGGAAGGTTATCTGGTTCATCCGGCGATTTGCAAACCATGAAGTGCATTGGTCACTTCGTTTTAAACTAAAACACTACCCCAGCACACAAAGCACATCTGGGCCCACCGCACATGTGGAATGCGAGCACTGCTCCTGCAGTCTTGTGGGAGCATCAAGAGGCTACTGTTGTTGCTTCAATGCTGCCGAGGATTAATGGAGGAAGAAAGGGAAGACAAGGGCCTTAGCAGTGGGCCTTGGCGAGGGGGGCGGCTCTTGTCTGCCGGCTATCGCTATGGGCCCTTAATGGATGGCACTGGCCAATCAGTGCGGTGGCCGGGAGGGGAGAGCAGGCACTCCAGTGCTTGCAGAAGTGGTGGTTATGATTGAATGTGAAAACAAAGTAATGTTCACACAGTCCAACAGGCAGGGGTGTTGCTAGGAGGGGGCTAAGGGGGATATAGCCCCTGATCTTTTGGTTGTAGCCCCGGATAGAATCTCAGGAGCTACAGCCAAAAGACTAGCTAGCCCCCAGTCCCAACAGTTCCGACATCAGCTTAGCCCCGGATCTTTTCCAGACCTAGTAACTCCCCTGCCAACAGGGCTTTGCAGAGAGGTGCACACTTTAATTTCGAAATTAGCAAATATTTGCTGATTTTGAACCATCAGGCAATTTGCAAACCATGAAGAGTGTTCATTGCGCTGATTTAAAATAAAGTGCCACCCCAGCACATAATGCCCATCTGGGCATCAAACAATTCTCACTTTGCTGCACATATCAGCTCATCAAAGCTTCTCTTTCAATTAGTTTCAAAGCACATACTGCCTTCTTCATACTATTTGACTTGGCTCTTGTGTGGTCCATTTGCTGTTTTTCATTTAAGGATGTGTGTGCTTCTGTGTGCCATAGTTGCAATCAACAGAAATGAGGTACAGGTAGAAAATGTGATTTTTCCAGGACCACACAAAATGGCGCAATGAAAGGCACCCACGAGCACAGCATTTTGGATGCACAGGCACCCTATGGCGCTCAATGGGAATGGGGAAGAATTTTTCCGGTGCCCAGGAATGGGTAAATACCGGGTCCGGCAAAGTCGTAATGACCGGGTAATTTCCCATTTCTGGGCGCTGGAAAAAATGCAACTCCGGCGGCCTCCATGCCTGTTTTATAGGCACTGCTACCGCCACATTTATAATGAGGCCCAATGTGGAAGATGCAGGATCCCTATCCTGCTGAGGCATAGGTCCTTACCTAACATGGCTGTGCTTGACTGGAAATGGTCTGCCTTTAGGTGCTTGCGAGATGCACCTGTAGGTACAATGCATACATGTCAAAGGTTACCTAGGTTCGCTCTTATTACCAAGCTTATGGCTGTATGAATTGATAATCTTTTTTCTCTGTGGTTAAGGGTTCTCTATAGAAACACTTTGAATCAATAACAAGAAATGAACAGGAACGGTGTCATTCACTGACATTTGCCTTACACATTTAAGTGGCGTCTCTCACATTCCCCCTTATAGGATAAACCTTTCACCAGAGGTCCCACACTTCCACAAGGATTGGCCACTCCCATCACTAGCCTCACACTTCAGTGGTGTCTCACGCATTCCCCCACACTGGCCTCACAATTCAAATGATTGTCATTCAAAGGCACTGCCCTCTCTCTTCCTACTAATTCCCCATCACTGGCCTCAGACTTCAATGGAGACACAGTAATTGATTATCATGTGTCCCTCTCTTTGATGGAGTCTCTCTCAATTCCTATCACTGAATTCACACTTAAATGGCATCTCACTCATGCCCCCTCATTTTCGTCATTTTTTTAATAGTGCTCACAAGTTTTGCATCACAGCCCTCTTTCTTCAATGGAGTGTCACTTATTCCATCCCGGTTCTCACACTGCAGCATAGCCTCATTCGTTCCAATTCACTGACCTATTATTTCAATTGAGTCAGCATCATTCTTCAACACATTTCACTCTCTTGTTTTTGGCTCTCACTAATTCCTGACCTCATGGTTCACTCCTCAATGATGTCTCACCCAAACCCTATTCTTGCATCTCATTTCTCATCTAAGGTCTCCCCCTCTGATGTAGTCCCACACCCGTTTAATACAGTTTTTCTCATTCCCTGACCATATACCTCTCTGTTAAATTGAAGTTTACACCTTTATACTCAATCACCTCACACTTTAACAGAAACTCATGTATTGCTCTTAACAGGCTTCATACTTTAATGTAGGCTCACTCATTCTCCTTAACTGGCCTCACAAATTAGCTGAGCCTCGCTCATTACACACCATGGATTCCTCTTTTGATGGATTCTAACCCCACCCATATCAGTGGCCTCACAGTTCAATGTAATCTCTTGCATTCTCCATCACAGGTCTTAAATGTATTACTCCTTTTGTAGTGCAAGCTTCACCATCCAATGGTGTTTCTCCCCTGTTCATGAATGGCTGAAATACACCCTGGGGTGGACTGGGAACCAAAAGAGGCCCTGGAATTAATGTTAAAAGTGGACCCACATTACACATTTTCAGCAAGCTCTACCATTTTCATATGGGAACATTTGGAAATAACACACAAAAAAGGCCCAGGCTGCAGAGGCCTAGCAATAACCCCCCAAAGTTCCCTATGGGCCAGTCCACCACTGAATACAGCTCCTGCATCTTGTCGGTGTCATCTGGCCCCTTCGCCCTAGTTTTGGGTGCAACTTCTGCTGGCCCTCTTTTGAACTCACTCTCACTTTCTCTCTCGCCTGGCACGGCCTCTATCGACTCTCAGACAGTTCTCCTTCTTGAGATCCCATTATCTGCCTCCTTGCTTTCCCCACTGGCATGAGCGTGATTGGTATTCCGCTGCAATCTGCTCTTTAATTCAAGCTGCTATTAAAGAGAGATTGTTGAAAAGCTTTGAGAACCAACAGAACCGGCAGGCTGATCTCCGGTGCAGCCTCTCAGCTGCTGTAATCCTTTTATGAAATATGATTAGGCTGCGTTTGTAGCATGCTCCCTGGGATAAGGAGCGAGAACGCTGAGATCTGAAGAAAGATTGGGCAGAACTGTGGACGAGGCCTGGTTCCCTTTCCTGATATAGATAATGCACAGAGAATTAACAAAGATGGCTCATCAGGGATGGTTAAGTAGAGACTGGAGGGAGAAAGACTGGCCCTGGGAAATTCCTTCGAGCTGATTGTTCTCTAGCACGAAGAGGAGAGACCACTGATGAGTACGTTTAAGCAGATGTCAAGTCCTAAAAAAAGAAGTGTGGGGGGGGCAGGCTCATTAACATATGCAATCTGATGTGATGTCACCAGAAATTAGCACATCAAGGTGAACAATGCAAATGTCATTCAATTGGCTTTGCATAACCATACACATTGAACAGGACGAATGCAATTGCCATACATATAATCAACACAAACAAAACACCCAGAGGATATGTTCTTCTAATAGTGTTTTGAAAACGTTAAAAGGTGTGCATGTTTGAAACTCCAAGAACCAATAACCATGTTTTCCCTGGAACCTGCTGTCCTGAATGCGATATTTTTAGCTTTAGTTCTTTGTTCATGTTCATCAGTTTATCTGCTGCCGTGGTGAAGTGCTCGGCCTGCACACCTCAAGTCCAGATGACAGTGTAAATTCACAAGTGTAAAAAAGAAAGGACATTTTTGCTCATTGTACACACGGCCTCTAGAATACCAAGGGGGGCGGTGTTCACCCTCTGAAAACAGTTGATGGACAGTGTTCACCCCATGTACGCTCGATTCGAGCCCTAATTTTAATGCACATATAAACAAACTCTCACACACACGACACTCCAAACACATGCAGAGGTCATATAGGGAAGGAAGCAATTGGAGAATACATGAGAAGTTGAACATTCAAAGGAAAGTTTACATTGGATCCAATGTTAGTCAATGTGGTTTTCCATTATCGAACAAAACAAAGGTATGCATGCTGTTGTGCTGTTGTTGTAGTAAATATTAGCAATAGTAAGTCTGTGTAGCCCAGGACGATGATCTTACACACAACAAAGTCTTCCATTTTGTTATTTACTTAGATAACGTCAAGTTCAGCGCAGTTGAGTCCTGTCCTCTAACCTCCATGCATGCTCATTTGGGTTGTCCTCTAGCTTTCAGGGGAGTTCAATTGGAGTGGGCAGTGGCGAGTCTACCATGCAGGAGACACAAGATATTGGGAAAAACCAGGTTTCTGCAACTTTTGACTCTCCAGATGAGCCAAGGCTAGTGCAGTAAATGTGGCGGGATAGTGAGAATTGCAGTAAAAAACATTCGAAAAGTCTAAGATTTCAGAAGCCTGGTTTAGCCCTTGGGTTAAAACATGTATTACCCAAATTGCCAGTGATTCAAGCAGAGTCAAACTACATGAACTTCCGTTTGAGAATCGCCAGGGCTGGTTCATAGAGTTTTTGCAGCACAGGTTATACATACAAGGCATGAACGGTTGGAGTTTGGGTCAGTAGTATAGCCAGAAAGAGAGACTGGAGTTTTTCTAGAGAAGTAGAGCCATAGGTAGAACAGTTTGCTAGTGTTTAGGTGTGGAAGAGGTACCATATTGAAAAAGAAAGCAATGTTTATATATTTTTTTTATTCCAGAAATGAAGGCAAAGAGCATCCTACTATTCAGCAACTGTGATTGAGTGTGCCATATTTTTGTAACTGTTTGTAGGCAGGAGAGAATCACAATAGACCTTGTTCTTAAAAGGGTATTTTCTATTGTAAATAGGCCCTATATTGTATCACTCGCTTCATGCTTTTCCTTTTCAGAAGTATTGACAGCACTTTGAGAGAAGCTCTTCCCTTATCACAATACGGGGCTTATCAGTGGAATCTGCAGGTTGCTTCAGAGAAGCTATAGGTCCTCATTACAAGTATGGCAGAGTGGGAAAAATTGGCAGTAACGGAATTACCACTAATATTCACTCTCCACCATGAGTGGAAGATTTACCTCCAGCATCATGCTAGAGGTAAATCCTCCACATCTCTGCAGAAAATTCAGCAAAATCGACAGAATTACTGCAGCAGCCATGGCAATTCTGCAAAAAAGCCTCACAGAGTCCGATGGGCTCATAAAAAATAGGGATTTACAATGCCACCGCCACTTGCAATTTGGCAGTTTGGGAGGTATTCTGGTGGATTTACTGGGAGAATACTGCCCAACTCGTAATGAGGCCAGTTACTTGTTTTATGTTTTTAAAGGTGTTTTAATATATCACTCACTTTGTTGTTTTTTTTAAAAAGATTGAGTGATAATTATATGTTGAACAGATTTTGTTTTGTGGAATCATTGCTCCTGTCCTAGACATTTAGGGGGTAATTCATAGAATTCAGTGCACAAGTGGCGCACGCGGCTGGCGCACAGTGTGCGCGTGCGAATCCCTGCGCCAGCCGCGTGCGCCAAAACCCATTTCCGCGCACAGCGTATTCATGGATTCCAGCCACCAAAACCAGCCGTGGCGCACAGTGGCGCAGCGACCTTCCAGAAGCGCCAGTTACGCCCCCAAGAACGCCTTCCGCGCAGGGAAAAGCCATCAAAATCCCCAATCCAGCGCAAAGGGCTGCGCTAACCCTGTACCAGCACGGCAAGCGGGCTACGTGTATTTCAGGGGTTCATGTGAAGTTCCTCACGCGATCAGGCCTGGCGGAGCGTGCTACGTGTACTTCAGGGGTTCGCGTGAACTTTTTCACGCGATCGGGCCTGGGGGAGCGGGCTACGTGCATTTCAGGGGTTCGCGTGAACTTTTTGCACGCGATCGGGCCTGGGGGAGCGGGCTACGTGTATTTCAGGGGTTCGCGTGAACTTTTTCACGCGATCGGGCCTGGGGGAGCGGGCCACGTGTATTTCAGGGGTTCGCGTAAAGTTTCTCACGCGATCGGGCCTGGGGGAGCGGGCTACGTGTATTCCGGGGGTGCGTGATAAGTTCCACACGCGATTGGCCTGGGCGCGTGTATTCCAGGGGTGCACGGGAAGTTCCACACGCGAATAGCCTGGGCGCGTGTATTTCAGGGGTGCGCGGGAAGTTTTACACGTGTATTTCAGGGGTGCGCGGGAAGTTTTACACGCGAATAGCCTGGGCGCTTGTATTTCAGGGGTGCGCGGGAAGTTTTACACGCGAATAGCCTGGGCGCGTGTATTTCAGGGGTGCGCGGGAAGTTTTACACGCGATTTCAGCAGGGTACGTGTATTTCAGGGGTGCGCGGGAAGTTTTACACGCGAATAGCCTGGGCGCGTGTATTTCAGGGGTGCGCGGGAAGTTCTACACGCGATTTCAGCAGGGTACGTGTATTTCAGGGGTGCGCGGGAAGTTTCACACGCGAATAGCCTGGGCGCGTGTATTTCAGGGGTGCGCGGGAAGTTTTACACGCGAATAGCCTGGGCGCGTGTATTTCAGTGGTGCGCGGGAAGTTTTACACGCGATTTCAGCAGGGTACGTGTATTTCAGGGGTGCGCAGGAAGTTCTACACGCGATTTCAGCAGGGTACGTGTATTTCAGGGGTGCGCGTGAAGTTTTACACGCGATTTCAGCAGGGTACGTGTATTTCAGGGGTGCCGGGGAGTCCTACATCTGATTTGACAGTGTGGGTCCTCCCAGGTGTTCCCTGTACACCCTCCACGGCCCCTGCAGGCAGCCCACACCACTGGGGACTACCCTGCATCCCTGGTAATGTCCCGCAGGCAGCCCACCCAACATGGGCATGCCCCCCAGCAAAGGCACATGTCTTCTTGAACTAATGAACACCAACTCATGTCCCCCACCACCCCCACCCCCCAGCACTGTGGGGCACCTGCCGCAGGCCCCCACCCATGTCCAACTCATGTCCCCCACCACCCCCACCCCCCAGCACTGTGGGGCACCTGCCAGCAGGCGCCCACCCATGTCCAACTCATTTCCCCCACCACCCCCACCCCCCAGCACTGTGGGGCACCTGCCAGCAGGCCCCCACCCATGTCCAACTCATGTCCCCCACCACCCCCACCCCCCAGCACTGTGGGGCACCTACCAGCAGGCCCCCGCCCATGTCCAACGCATGTCCCCCACCAACCCCACCCCCCAGCACTGTGGGGCACCTGCCAGCAGGCCCTCACCCATGTCCAACTCATGTCCCCCACCACCCCCACCCCCCAGCACTGTGGGGCACCTGCCAGCAGGCCCCCACCCATGTCCAACTCATCTCCCCCACCACCCCCACCCCCCAGCACTGTGGGGCACCTGCCAGCTGGCCCCCACCCATGTCCAACTCATGCCCCCCACCACCCCCACCCCCCAGCACTGTGGGGCACCCTCCACCAGGCCCTTGCCCATGTCCCATCCATGCCCCCCTGCACCTGGGTCCCAACAATCCCCAATCATGTTCGTAATGGCCATCCTCCCCTGCCAAAAGGCCCAACCAACTATCACATCCACCCACATATCAAAGGCAATTACATGTTACACACCCAATGTAAATAATGCAAATGAACACATGTCTGTCACACACAATGGCTGCAAGTGAATGTCAAAACAACCAACATGACATGCATGAAAGTAATGAGATGATACGACACATTGAAGGATGAAAATAAAAATGTATTGCAAATCAACTAGAATGGAAATGAAATTAGAAAAACCACAAAGCAAAACAACAAAAAGAAGATGAATGTCCAAGGAAAAAAATCCAAAAAATCAAAAAATCCATAGAAGAACTATTTACAAGACAATCCCGGGTCCATGAGCCCAACCAAATGAAACCTAACTATGTCAACTAACTAAAAACTGAACTATATACAAAAAAGTGGCGCATTGTCCAATCGCAACCAAATAAAAAAAAAATAATTAAAAGGAAACCTACCACTAACTATATAACTATATACAATGGCAGCGGGCAAGTCCTGCGGCTCACTCTGTGATGTTGCCGGCCAGGGCATCATCGAACTCCATGTCGATGTCCTGGAGGCGGGACTCTGTCCTGGCCCCGAGGTCTCGCAGGGATAACCCCATGTTCACCTCAAACTCCCTGCGAGCTTCCTCGAGGCACTCAGCCCGCCTCAATGCCCGACGCATGGAGAACTCCGCCCTGACCATGGTGAGCAGCTCCTCTTCCGCCCGCTGCCGCTCCGCACCTATCCGCTGGACCAACTGCTCCCACACGGAAGACGCTACCATCCCAGGGTTCTCCTGCCCTCCGGCCGATGCCTGCCCCTCTGATCTTGATGGCCCCGAGCGATGATGCCTCCCACGTCGAGCCTGCTGCTGCCTCCGACGCCACTGCCTCTGCCAGCACGACGGCATCCAGGATGATGGAAACCACCGACGCCGTTGTGCACATGCCCTGCCCGATGATGCCGTCACATCCTCCATCTGCTGGGGTCCAGTTGCTGTGTTGTCCACCCCTGCTGGACCTGTGACTCCCGACTGTGGCAGGGATGGGATCCCCACCGAGCTGGCTGCATTGGTCAGGGCAGGTCCACAGGGGGCCCTGGTGGCATCTGGGCCGGAAGACGGCAAGGAGAACGACTGGCGTATGGTCTCCACAGAGGAGGAGAGGGCTGCCAGATTGGCCGACACATGCAGGAAACCCCCGAACATGGCCGATCCCAATTGGGCCAAATCGGCACAGTGCTCTTCGTGATGACGTGCATGCTCCTCCTGGGAAGCACGCACGGCATCACGAATCACAGCCGTGCGCATCGCGACCCCAATCAGGACCTTCTCCACACGGCCAGGGGTCCCCTCGTCTGCAGGTGGAGGGGAGTCAGATGACATGGACATCCCCTCTACCTGCGGACGGGCCTGGGAGGGGGCATCCCTGCTGGTGCAAGGTGGTGCACCCACAGGTTCAGGGACAGCGACATGCACAGGCCCCTCCACGGTGACCTGTGCTGCCTCCTGCCCCTGCCCCTGGACTGCACCACTTGCACCAGCAGGGATGCCCCCACCAGGCCCCATGTGCGCCTCAGTGGCGGCCTCCTCCTCCTCTGTGGAAACCACCAACCTGGATGGCTCCTCGCCATCTACCGCCGTAGCAGGCCCCTGTGGGGGCTCACCCACCCCTTCCGCTGCAGCCGTGGGGGCATCCCCGCCGCCTTGCTCCACAGCGCCGTCTCCGCCCTCTCCTTCACTAGCCGCTCCGTAGAGGGAGACATAGAACACAAGCATCAGGGTACTGTACAATGGTCCCCTAGACAGGAAGCAATAGCAGATGAGTGCCACTGTCAAAGTACACTTCCTTCATGTCACACCACAACACATGTGTCAGTCCAGGCAAAACACACACAGTGACAGTCATGGTGCGTGCCATGGCACATGCACACACTTCACCTCAGTCACATCCATCTGGCCCCGTACACCCAATCACAGTGCATACAAGGATGACTAGGCTGCATCAGTGAATCTGTACATTGTCACAGACATGTGTCATGCATCCATGGCACTCACAAGTCACAGACACGCAGGTCAGGCACACAGACATGGATACCACATATGTATCTGGCATCAGCACCCATCCCTCGCCCCCACCCATGTCCAGGAACAGAGACTGCCATGCTCTCATGTGTGCAATCTGCACAGGGCTCCCCATGTCGCATTCAAACACATGCAACAACCGTGCAGTTCACACATTACAGGTTGCACATGCATTCCCATGATGTCCCTGCACACATACATGCGTACATGGCCTATGTCACACATGCAGGCAAGTATCAGACAACCAGCACACTGCAACATGCCCTGTCTCACACAGCAATGCTTGGCCACTTACCGCTCAACTCCAGACGGGTCTCCCTCTCAAGGACCTGGGCGTGGAGCGCTGGGTGTGCGCGTTCCAGGACCCTCAACTGGATGGTACTCATGCGGCCCCGGCCCCCCTCCACGAGGCGCCGGGCCTTCATGAGGGTCCTGGACCTCAAGTCCTCCCAGCGCTTCTTGACCTGCTGGATGGTGCGGGTTGCCACCCCCTCCGCGTTGATGGCAACCACACAGTCGGCCCAGATCCTCTTCCGTCCTACCCTGTTGGCGCGGGACGATCCGAAGAGGGCATCATACTGCCCCAGGACTTGCTCCACCAGGACACCAACTTCGGTGGCAGTGAAGCTGGTGCCCCGCTGCCCCTCTGGCCGGGGGATGCCACTGGGGTCAGATGTGGATGTGCCCGACATGGCAACCCCAGGGGCAGGAGTGGGTGGGCAACTGGGTCCTGGGGCTGGGCTGTGGAGCGATGTTATTCGAGTCGGGAGTCTTCTGTACCAGCAGGGGTGGACACAGCAACTGGACCCCTGCAGATGGCTGATGTGCAGGCACCAAATGGCAGGGCACGGTGGCAGCAGGCAGGCAGGCAGCAGCAGATGGCACGTGGGAGGCTGCTCGGGGCACTGGGGGGCAGTGATTCGGCCTTCTGGGCAGGAGCGTGGTCTTCTGTGTGTTTTCGCATGGCCAGCTTGATACGGAGTGATTTGGCACGTGAAAATCCTGCACGTCAGCGTGAAAATCGAGGAAAGGCCCTTAGCGCGTAAGTGCGTCAGCACGCGTACGCGATTTCATTGGACCAAAGGCCCTTGCAGCGTAAGCGCGTCTGTGACGTTTTGCGCACGGGCGTTGCCCTGGCAGGGCTTGGTGATCCCGCGTGCATTTATGTTCTGTACGTGCTTTTCGTGCGGTGCGTGTGTTTTCCATCCGTTGGGGTTCACACGCTATTACTTCACAGCGGGTGTTGGCTACGCGTTCTTCTACACGCAAGGCAGACGGTGAGTGGTACCCCGCTCCCGCAGGCCCGATCGCGTGAGAAAGTTCACGCGAACCCCTGAAATACACGTAGCCCGCTCCCCCAGGCCCGATTGCGTGAGAAAGTTCACGCGAACCCCTGAAATACACGTAGCCCGCTCCCCCAGGCCCGATCGCGTGAGAGAGTTCACGCGAACCCCTGAAATACACGTAGCCCGCTCCCCCAGGCCCGATCGCGTGAGAAAGTTCACAAGAACCCCTGAAATACACGTAGCCCGCTCCCCCAGGCCCGATCGCGTGAGAAAGTTCACGCGAACCCCTGAAATACACGTAGCCCGCTCCCCAGGCCAGATCGCGTGTGTGACTTCCCGCGAACCCCCGGAATACACGTATCCCGCTAAATCGCGTGTGTAACTTCCCGCGCAACCCCGAAATACACGTGCCCCGCTCGCACAATTGCTGTATGTTGCCACTTTTGTAATGCGCAGGGACGCTACCGCCTGCCTTCATGTGGTGCACGTGTATCGGCTTGTGCGTGTCTTTCGCTGTGCGTGGCTTTGCCCTATTCGATTCCATGAATACGTGTGGTTCGGGTGCGTGTGGGCGTTCCGTCTGCTTCCCTGCAGTACATCCCCAGTTACGCCCTTGTTTTCGCGAGTTGTTTCCCATTCCGCGCGTTACGCCCCGTGTTCCGTCCACTTTCTGGTGTATGCGCCGAGGTTGTGCGCTTTCACTGTGCGCATCACGCACGTCTTTTGGGATGTTGCAGTGACGTGTGCGCCATGCACGGGTTTGGCGCACATCCCGTGGTAAACACGCGCAGGGACTTCCATGAATCGCACGCGTGCGCATGCACCTGTTTTTTTCCGCTTGCGCCTGCTTGCGCCTGCTTGCGCGAAGATTTTCGGCTCACGTTTGTTCCATGAATCGGCCCCTTAGTCAATGTTGACCCACATTGGCCATTGGCACATGGTTATTGTAGGCCTTGTTTTACTTTAGTGTCTGCGGCAGTGGGACTGGCATCAGGATTTGAGACAATATGGGCTACTTTTGAAGTTGTTCCCTAGAATTTCTCTCTCCATCCAAAATGGAATGTTCTAGAGTGCCCGTACCCGTCACCTTTAGTTGGTTTGGGTCATGCTCATGGCGTTTCTTTGTGTGCGTCTTGTTTTTTGATGACATTGACTGATACTTCAAATTGCAATGTTGGGGTGATGTGGGGGATGCTAGCTGCATTATGTGACACATCAGAGTGGATGCCTTGATTTCTCAGAGACATCATCAGTGGTTGATGGATATATCTGATGCATGTTTGGTGTTTTCCTTGTGCATGGTGTTTCATTTCGTTCATGTTGGGAGCTTATGTTGTTTTACATTGTATATCTAATTGGGGCTGCAACAATGTTGATTCAATCTGGTGATTGAATACTTGGGGCTTTTATTGGTTCCATGCTTCATTTATTTTTGGAATCTCTATGTGGTGTCATTTCTAGGTTGTGATGTATGGTGTTTAGAGTGGAGGAGGCAGTCTTGATTTTATGCTGGGGATACGGTTATGGGAGAGACCAGCTTACTTCAAGTGTGTGGTATGGCCTTGTGGGGAGGCGGTGTGTTTCTGCGTGGGTTAGGATGTGGTGGCGGAACTGTTGTGGATTAACGTTGAGATAATTGCTGTGGATATTGAGTTTTTGATGTCATTTAATCGAGTTAACTTTAAGGTTGCCCCCTTTTTTAGGTTACAGGGGTTTTATTGGGGAGTTCAGGTTATTTAGGAGAGGAGTCCAGGGTGTTGGACTTCTTGGAATGAGTATTAGAATTTTTTTCTATACGCTGTTCTTGTTGTTTTGCATCTGTTTCAGTAGGGGGGGGGTTGGGGTTTCCGGTTGGGGTCACAAATAATTTTGAAGTTCGGTTGCAGGATTTACTTTTGCATTGGGTGGGGGTGGATAAGTTGTTTATGAAAATGGGGGATCAAATGCGAGTTGTCTCGTGGAATGTGAATGGTCTGAACAATGTTCAGAAAAAACTGAAAGTTTTGACTTATCTGAATGATTTAAAAGGGGATGTTTATTTTCTCCAGGAGACACACCTGTTGAAGGGTGATTTGGATGGTTTGAGGAAAGGTTGGGTAGGGAGAGTTTATGGTTCATCTTTTGAGTCACGGTCAAGGGGTGTGGTTATTCTTATTAGGAAACATGCACCGATTAGGGTTTTTAGAGAGATATGTGACAAGGAAGGTAGAATGGTTGCTATTTTAACTAATATTCAGGGCAAAGAAGTGATCTTTTGTAATGTTTATGCTCCAACGTCAGATGATGGTACCTTTTTCAGAAAGGTGGGTCAAGCAATTCAAGACCTTAAGTCCAGTAACATTATCTTGGGGGGGACTTCAATACAGTTATTGACTCTGCCATGGATAGGAGTAGTACCAGACATTGCTGGAGGATGGACGTGCAATCTCGGGCTTTACAGGATCTGCTGGGGGAACATAATCTAAAGGACTGTTGGAGGATTGACAATCCTTCAGTGAGAGAATATACTTTTCTATTCTGGCGCACATGCTCCGTATTCCAGAATTGACATGGTTTTGATGGGAGGATACATGTTACAAAACTATAAAAGGAGTGATTAGGATAATATTGTGCTGACTGACCATGCTCATGTTTCAGTGGATTTGAAGTGGAATTACACTATGTGTAGATCTAAATCTGGGAGACTAAATCTATTTTGTTGGACAATCTAGAGGAGATGAACAAAATTGCAACTGAAATTGACTATTTTGTTGAGGAGAATTGTACTGGAGAAGTTGGATCTGACATGATATGGGAGGCATTCAAGGGCACGGTTCGAGGAATGTTTATTAGTCTGGTGACTGGTTTGAAGAGAAAATGGGACAATACACAGACTGTACTGGAGTTGAAGATTAGGGACTTGTCAGGGGTTCTGATGGTGGATCCTACGAGAGTGGACTTGCTTCCCGAGTTAAATAGGCTGAAAAGGGAGTTGAAGGAGCTAATATCTATTAGGGTGGATAAAAAGTATTTCCATCAAAAATGTGCTTACTTTGAACATGGGGAGAAATGTGATCGCTGGTTAGCGTATAGATTGAGGTTGAGGGAGTCTGAGCGCTCGATTATGTCTATTACAGACTCCAGTGGTCAGGTCACATTCACTCCGGAAGGTATAAATGACGTGTTCAGACAGTTTTATGAGGATTTGTATAAGAATGAAAACCATATTGACGTGGCGATTGGAGATTTTCTGGAAGGTATTCAAGTTCCAGATATTTCAGGGGAAGAGGCTACTTTACTGGAGGGGGATATCACGGTGGATGAGGTCAAGAAGGCAATATCAAAATTGAATGTTGGCAGGTCACCGGGGCCAGATGGACTGCCAGTGGAATTCTGTAGGTGGTTGCCTAATTCTGCGTTGACGCTATTGATGGACATGTATATGACCTCCAAGGCTAGGGGTATACTTCCTGACACTACTAGAAATGCTACTATTTCTGTCTTTTTAAAGAAAAGCAGGGATGAATCACTGGCGTCCAGTTACAGACCGATTAGTTTGATTAATGTGGACAATAAGATTTTGGCTAAGATTCTAGCTCTGTGAATAGAAAATCTTTTGCCTAAATTGATAGATCGGAATCAGTCTGGTTTTGTTAAAGGTAGGATGACGTCCAGTAACATGAGGACACTGCTTTGTACTATTGCGAAAGCGTCAGAGTTTTCTGAAGACTCGGCTGTCCTATCACTTGATCCAGAGAAGGCATTTGATACAGTTGATTGGAAATTCATGTTTAAAGTATTGGATAAGATGGGTTTTGGGATTCAGTTCTGTTCTTGGATTAAACTGCTGTATACCAGGCCTACAGCAGATGTTAAAACTAATGGTCAGAGATCGAAACCGTTTGAATTGGAACGTGGCACGAGACAAGGTTGCCCATTGTCACCTTTGTTATTTGTAATTAGTATTGAACCTTTGGCTATAAAATTGAGAAATGAGGAGGGATTACAGGGCGTTAATTGTTGGGGAATGCAGCAAAAAATGTGGTTATACGTGGACGACTTATTATTGGTCATTAAGAACCTTGGAGAGTCGGTGCCGGTTCTTATGAACATTCTCGAATCCTTTCACCAGTGCTCTGGATACAAAATCAATTGGGCAAAATCAGAGGTTTTACCATTGGTTCCGCTGTGTGACAAACAATTTATTACCAGGTTGGGTTTTAAGTGGTGTGCTGATAAACTATTGTACTTGGGGGTTTGCTTATTTTGTGAGTGTAAATATGACTATGGTGTGCACTAATTTCAAATTGGATTTGGAACGATGGTGTTTGTTGAACCTTTCCCTTTCGAGGAAGGTAAACGCTTTGAAGATGGTGTCGACTCCTAGAGTAAACTTTGTTCTGAGTATGATCCCAGTAGACATTGAGAAACATTTTTGGCGTGAGTTGAATAGACTCATGCAGGAATTTTTGTGGGATCGTAAACCTCTGCATCTGAAAATTGGCTAACTGCAATTACCTTTATCTAAAGGTGGGTTGGGAGTCCCTAATTTCAAGGCATACCATCTGGCTTTTATGTCTCGGTATATATTTGCTTTTTTCAAATCGGAGCATGATGATTGGGTGTGTGCAGAGTCTAGACATGTAGGACCTTTGTTGCCTGGGGCTGTGTTGACCAGTAAGCCACGTCAGGCTAAGATGGTAGGCCCACTGACCAGAAGTTTGCGGAACTCATGGGTGGCTTTGTGTGAGTGTTTGGGTTTCAAGGCATTGAAAGATCCGAGTGCTTCCATTTGGCTGAATCCAAGTATTACACATGGGGGGAAAATTTTGTTCTGGCATGATTGGTACCTGGCTAGGGTGCGGTGGATAGGTGATCTGTTCAATGGCTTGAATTGGATGACGGCTAGGGAGATACAGTTGAAGTTTGACATTCCTACTTTTAGCCTGGCAGGTTATCGGAAGATCAGTAGGGCTGTGGGGGTGGTGGATATGGAAAAGAAAATCAATATGAACATGCTGGGTTGGGAGCCTGGAGTAAGTGGATATGGCCTGGTTAGTTATGTTTATAGGCTGGTTGTGTCGAACTATCAGGCTAATGATGCTTTAAGATTGGATTGGAATCGGAGAATTGGAGAAGATATTACGGAGGATGATTGGACGTGTATTTGTGAGAATGTGAAGCTGTGTTCTTTGAGTCTTGCAGACAGGTCGTGTCAAATAAAGATTTTGAATAGGACATACTGGACGCCTGAGAGAATGATGAAGAGGGGAATGAGTGACAGCTCGGAATGTTGGCCATGTTTACACGAAGTGGGCACCTTTGAGCATATGTTGTGGGAGCGCTCAAGGGTGAGAGGTCTGTGGTTTGAATTTGACCAGATCTGTGAAAGGATTCTTGAAGTGAAGGTTCATATGGATTTTAAGACCATAGTGCTGGGTAGTGGGGATTTGTTGGACGACATGACTACTTCTCAGAAGAAATGGATCTTTCGTGGGGCAATGGTGGGGAAGAAGCTAATATCAAGACATTGGAAAACGTCTACCCCTGTTACTATTGAGGAATGGATTGCTGAGATGCATTCTTTAGCAGATATGGAGAGAGTGCTGTATCGGAGAGAAAAGAAAGATGCATTATTTAATAATATCTGGGGCAAATTTCTATTACTGTATTAGATTTGTTTTATTGCTTGTATTGTGACTCGAGAGGGAGAGGGGGTGTTTCTGATATATATAGTTAATGTTGATTTGCTGCGATTGCATGATGTTTGTATTTTGTTTGTGTTTTTGTTCATATGTTGTTATGATGTGATCTTTTTTTAAATAAATATTTCAAACTCAAAACAAAAAAAAGAAAAAGATCTGATTAAAAAAAGTAATGAACACATTTTGGGGGTTTTTAGAATTCTTACTGTTTATTTTTTAAAAAATGGTGTTGAAATAGTATTTGGTACTGAGGAAGTAATGCTATACCGCAGTGGTTATGTCAAAATGTATATGTCAAACTATCCACCTATCAAGTTGACCAAAAAATGTATCTATCATTTTATTTTCATGTTCATTGGATCTAGGAATAATCTTGAGTGAATGTGAACCTTAGGAAAAAAAATCGGAAAATGTAATAAACTGTATTCACTATTTCATTGCATGGTCAAATATAAAATAATACTTTTTGTGTACCTGTTGTACAGGGTCTGCCATTGTATATGGGTTTTGATTTGTTTTTATTAGCATTCATTTTTTTCAAAGCAATCCATAGATTGTGTATTTTTTGTAATGTTTACACAATCTAATATTTGTTAATTTATAATTACTACTTTCAGTGTATATTGTAGTCATAAGAAGAACATCACAGTTGTCTTGCTGAGCAAACACATTATCAAAACATAGAATACATGTACCTATAATTTTCTGATAGAAGGTTGTCCTTCTAAAATAGAAATTCTGGTACAATGTTAGTGTAATCTTTGAAAATACACTTTTAATACAAGGAAAGGGGACAAAATAGCACCAACGAGGGTTCCTGGTTATTTTGCATAAAATCCAAGAGTATTTTGGAAACATAAGATTGACCATGAAGTTGGTTTTCATGTCATTTTTCACAATATGCCACTGAACATAAAGTGTTTGTAATCTTGAACCATTGGACATTTGATTCCTGGTGCCTTTTCCATTGCAAGCCACTCCTAACGAGTGCAGGCACACTCGGGACATTAATCATTGCCACCCTTGCGGCACAGAAAGCAGCTGACTCTGAGTCCATCAATAGACCTGGCCTGATTCGTTGTCCCCCCCTCTACTTGCACACAGGAAGCGCTGGATCCAGAAGCAATCGCCGTCCCCCTCAAGGGTATCATCAACAAAGGTTGTCTCCACTGAGAACCGCCTTTAACTTTTAATTCCTGGTGCCTTTTCTAGTGCAAGCTGCTCCTCAAATTATATACTACCTACATTTCCAGTGATTCAAGCAGAGTCAAATTACATGAACTTCCGTTTGAGATTCGACAGGGCTTTTACATAGAGTTTTTGAGCACAGGTCATATATACAAGGCATGAACGGTTGGAGTTTGGGTCAGTAGTATAGGCAGAAAAAGAGACTGGAGTTTTGCTAGAGAAGTAGAGCCATAGGTAGAACAGTGAGATAGTATTTAGTTGTGGAAGAGGTACAAAATTGAAAAAGAAACCAAGGTTTATTTTTGTTATTCCAGAGTTGGAGGGAAAGAGGAAGCAGCTGACTCTGAGCCCCTGAAGAGGCCTGACCTGATTGGTTGGCCCCCTCTACTTGCACACAAGAAGCGCTTAAGCCAGCAGCAATCACCGGCCCCCTCAAGGAAAGCAAGGGCTGTCTCTACTGAGAGCTACCTTTAATTTTTAATTCCTGATGCCTTTTCCATTGCAAGACGCTCCTAACACAGTGCAGGCAAACTGGTAACGGGTGAGGGACATTAATCATTGCCGCCCATGCGGCAAAGAAAGCAGCTGAATCTAAATCCCTGATGTTGCCTGACCCGATTGGCTGACCCCCTCTACTTGCAAACAGGAAGCACTGGAGCTGCCAACGATCGCCGGCCCCATTAAAGGGCCACCTGAAAGGGTCTTGCCACCCCTGTCTGACCCTGTCCGGGCCTGGAGAACTGCGAGGTCCAGTCCCCTGAAACCTACACACCCTTGGTCACGTGGCAGCTGTTGCCGAACCAAAGGTAAGCTTCCATCCTGCATTACTGTCTGCACATTTCTCCTTTTCTTCCTACTGCCACTTACTCTTGCCTTCCCATTCCTCTGCCACTGTGGTCATTGTTACTGCCTTCTTGATCCACCTGTATCCTCAGCATTTTCTTATTACTAGCACCTCCTTGTGTTAAGCTCTCTCTTATCCATCCCATCTGCCCTGTGGTAATGACGTAGCCCTCTGCTCTGTGGCGTTACATCTGTGCATATCCCTTTTGTGGTGTTTTGTGCTCTCTGGTATAAAATGGAATTTAGGTGTGCTTTTACGTCTGTGCATCTCCATTTTGTGGTGTTTTGTGTTCTCTGGTACAAAATCGAATTTAGGTGTGTTTTCACATCTGTGCATCTCCATTCTGTGCTGTGCTCTCTGGTATAACATCGAATTAGGTGTGCTTTTACATCTGTGCATCTCCATTTTGTACTGTTTTGTGCTCTCTGGTATAAAACCGAATTTAGGTGCTGCACCTGGTTACTTTGTCTGCCGTTGTCTGCTAGGCCCTCTCCCACACTCTAGGTTCCCTCTCCAATGTTCTTTTGTGGTGACTGTTCTGCTCACTAGGACCCCCAAACCCATCTAACCTGATCTCTGGTGTCTCCCCATTGTAGACCCTTATGGTGTGTCACTTTCCTGCATCTTATAGTTCCCCTACTATGTGCACCCCCTCTTTCTGTGCTTCTTGCGCTGTGCAGTTTCGGTTATGTGCCCCTCCTCTCTCGTCACTTCCTCCAACTTTCCTCCTCACACCTTCTACGCTGCTCTCAGTTTCCTCCAACTTCTCTAACTGTTACTCTGTCTCCTACCCTATTCCACTCACTAAGTCTAGAAGGAAGAAGTTCAAGAGGGAAATCCTGGTTGCCAACCCAGGACTCCCTTTTTCTGATACCAGAGCTTCCTCCAGACAGACTCTCATCCTCATCTTCTTTGTCGTTCCCTCACCGGACCTATGGACCCCTCATATGGTCTCAGCTCTCTCTCCTATTTCCTCCTCTTCGATTAATGGTGGCACTCAGTGGGAGTTCCTCTTGGCCTTCTTCCCCACATCCAAGACCATCATTAATGTGTACCTAAATGGAATGTTCTCCAGCCCAATCTCCTCCTTTCTGATAGGCATCTCTTGCATCTTATCAACTTCTTTCTGTCTCCAACTACTCCTACTAGTACCTCTCTTGTGCCTCTGCCACCTCTCCTTTCTGACTGCTCTCTCGAACCTTCCTCGTCCTCTCTGGTCCCTCGGCCGCCTCCTTCCTCCTCCTCCTCTCTGGCTACCTTGCCACCACCTGACATCACCTCTGCCCATTCTAGGGCCCCTATACCACTCCCGCAGGGTTTACCTCTGGCCTGTACCCCTGCCTGGAAGTTGCTCAAGTGTGTCAACCTGCTCCACGTTGCCATTCTCAACTCTCGCTCTGATATCAAACACTCCTCTGACATCTCTCAACTCCTCGAAGAGCGTGACCTGGAAATCCTCGCTCTCACAGACACATGGTTCACAGCCAGCTCAGTCACGAGTGATGACACTCTCCTTCCTGATGGTTACAAGAACTTCTTTGTGCCCAGAACCAACGAACCCATAGGGGGAGTAGCTCTCATCTTTCCGGAGTGGGTCCCTACCTCTGTCATTCCTACACTGGCCTACTCCTCCTTTGAATGCCTGGTCTGCAGGCTCTTTGTCTCTGTGTCTCTCCTGTCCTCTCTCTAACTGTGGCCGCCACGTACAGGCCACCTGGAAAGGCTGCCCGCTTCCTCTCAGAGATGGTTGACCTCTCCACATGTCTCCTTGCCTCTGCCTCTCACCTTCTCATCATCGGAGACCTCAACATCCTCTTGGATGCTTCTGATCCCTCCTCTGGGCTCTTCTGTAACCTCTCTGATTCTCTCTCTCTCTCTCTCCATTCTACCCTCTGGTCCAACACACACTGCCGGAGACACCCTGGATGTTATCATTTCCTCAGACATCCATCTCTCTAACCCTATCACACTTCCTCTCTCTTGGACTGACCACTTTCTTATTTCCTCTCACCTGACACTCTCTGTCCCCCAGGCAAAGTCCACCCCAGCACTGTCACCTACCTTCTTGGTCATTCGGCCCATGAAGAGCTTGTCAACGGATGCCTTTGCATCTACTTTCTCATCTCCCCCTACCCTCCTGCTTCTGACGGTGTCTCAAATTCGGACACAGCCCTCTCTAACCTGCATCTTTCCATTTCCAACACTTCCACATCCTTGCCATGAGAATCCACCTGAAGCCTACCTCCAAGTGTAACTCTTGGTATGACTGCAATCTCGCCACCCTGAAATGCAAGTGCAGGGTGGCCGAGAGGAAGTGGAGAGCTTCAGGTGCATCCTCTGACAAACTGGCCTTCCGCCTGTTCTAAAGGCAATGCAGACTCTCTCTCCTGTCCAAGAAGAGAGGCCACTTCCAAGCCAGCATCTCTGCAGCCTCTTACAACAAGTCTGCACTCTTTAAAATCTGCAAGGAGCTGGCCAATCCCTCTGCAGTCTCCACCTCTCCTGTTCTCTCCCATGCCCTGTTTATGGCTCTGGCTTCTAACTTCACCGCTAAAACTCAGGAAATCTTGTCCTCACCATCTTTGCCCTCTCCTTCTTCTGCTCTTGGCTCCGCTCTGGCCGACTCTCCTTCTCCTCCTACTTTCCCTTCTTTCTCTCTGATAACACCTGACAATGTTTTTAAACAAGTCCAATCTGTGAATGTGTCATCCAAACAGGTGCTAACCTGCTCATCCAGAACAATCAAGGACCACATTGACAATCTCACTCCAGCCTTGGCTGATTCCTGCAATCACTCCTTCACCACTGGAGCTTTTGCCATCTCCCATCAAGCACTACCTTGTGGACACCCTACTAAAAAAGACTTCTGTAGATCCTACATATCTGGATAAATATCGCCCAATCTCTATCACTCCTTTCCTGGGCACACTTCTGGAAAGGCTGGCCATCTCCCAGCTTACATTTCACACTGAAACTGTTGGTTGTCTCCATGACAAGCAGTCTTGCTTTAGAGCAGCCAGAGGCATGGAAACTGCTCTCTTGAACACACCTGAAAACCCGCTCTCCAATCTCAATTCCAGTACCCCTTCTGTAATCATTATTCTTGACTTTTTCTCTGCTTTCGACATGGTTAATCATGCCATCCTGATCAATCGACTCCTTGAGAACCTGGGCATCACAGATCAGGCCCTGGAGTGGCTGACCTCTTTCCTCTTGGACCAACCCTCCCAGGTCCAACTTGGGTCCTTTCTCTCCACCAACTCTCTCTCCAGATGTGCTGATCCCCAGGGCTCTAACCACTCATCCTTCAATCTCTATGTAGCCCCTTTGGCCTACCTAATCTCTACCTTCTGCTCCAAATTTCAGTGTTATGCGTCTGACACACAGCTCTCTTTTGGGATCTCTACAGCCTACTCCCCTTTCTTGCTCATTCCTGACTGTCTATATGCAATTCAGGATTGGTACGCTTCCAACGATCTCTGCCTAAGTGTGAGTATGACAGAGATCCTTTTCATCGGGAACCCTGCTACCACTTTCCCTCTCTCACTCTGGCTGCCCTCTTTGGGTCCTCTTCCTTCACCATCCTGTCAGGCAAAAACCTTCATGTCATCTGTGAATCTGCTCTACCCTTCTCTCTTCACAAAAAAGACATTTCCAAGAAGACCCATTACCAGCTCCAACCCTTCAGAGATGCTCTTCCTTTTCTCACTTTCCCCCAGAAGCTCATTGTCTTCAGAGCCCTGGTCCTCTCTAGGTTGAACTACTGCAACATTATCTTTCTCAATCTGCCTGCCTCTACTCTCTTCCCTCTGCAACTAATCCAGAACAGGACTGCAAGACTTATCCTTGGCCTCAAGCCCAGGGACCGTATCTCTCCAGCCCTGAAATTGCTCCACTGACTCTGTGGCTACAAAGATCAAATTCAAGACCCACTGCATTGTCCACAAGGCTTTCGGGGCTGGGGTCCACACTACATTCAACATTCTCTTCTTAACTACCTTCCTTCTCAAGCCCTTTGCTCTGCTACCTCCAGCTCTCTGAGGGTCAGATAAGTATCCAAGCAGAGAGCTGGGGGTAGATCACTTTTGCCTGAAGGTGCCTCCCTCTGGAATGGTCTCCCTGCCCCTCTCCAACTTGAGCCGGACCACCTGAATTTCTGAAAGCAGCTCAAGACCTTTCCTTTCTTCTCTGCTTTCGCTCCATCGCTCCCCCGATGACCTACCTATCTGCTGTGCTGACTGGCTGCTCGGTTACCCTTAGAGTCCCACTGATATGATATGATATGGCATTATTATGCGCCTATACACACGTGTTTCAAGGTGCGATGAGGCAAGGGAAGGGAAACAGAGGGAAGACAGAGACACAACAATCCTACTAAGCCAGGTGACGTTCAGATTGTGCAAGTGCAGAGGAGTGGGGAAGGGGAGAAGTGTGGGGAGAAAGGGGAGGGGGCAGGCTCCTCTTTGACCAGTCCCCCCTCATTGCCTCCGGGCCTGTCACATACCGAGAGCCGTGCCTCCTTGTACTTACCCAGAGCAGCACTGCCCGACTGCATTTACTCAGAGCAATGCTGCCCTGACCCCACTTCCCCTTTCCCTCCCCTTTGCTCTTACCACGTTCCCTCACCCCACACTTTGTGTTCCACACTTGCACGATCTGAATGACCAAGGCCTTGTAAGATTGTTTGTCTTGTCCTCCCTCTGAACCGTCCCTTGCCTTATCGCGCCTAGAAACACATGTGTACTCAAACATATGTCGATCTATGGGATCCATGAGTCATCCTGTTCCTGTTTCTCATTACTTTCGATAATTTTTCCTCTTCCCAAAACCGGGTCCTTGCAGAATTTTAGGAAAGGTGGGGATTAGAGGGGAATCTCGGTCTCAAGGGCTATGATGACTGTGTGCATGTCCATTCCCCAGTACACAGACATTCTTAGAAAATTAAATATAGGATTCCAATTTTGACAGTTCCAGTATACTCCCAGTTTCACAAACCTGCCATACTTTCAGTTTGTCAAACAAAATATATTCCCAGTTTGACGTTATCAGTATGCTCACAATATAGCACTGTTTCTCCGGATGGCTAGGACTAAAAGTTCCATGATCCCTTACCATTGACTATGCTGGCTGAAGCACATGGGAGAAGTAATTCCAAGCATCTGGCAAGACAAAGTGTGCAGGTCTGTGGAATATAGGCACCGTCATATTCCCAAGGCTTTCACAATACTGGTATTTTGCCACTTTCCAAAACATAGCATTATTCTTCCCACTTAACTCGGCCAGTATACTTCCAGTTTGACTAACCAAACATACTCCCAGTTTGCATACCCACTACACTTTCAATTTCAACAATACTGCAATTTCTTAAATTGCCAATCACAATATTGTCCAAGCTTTTAGGTCACAGTATATTCCCATTATGACACTAACAGTGCTCTCCCACATTGGCAACATTCCAGTATATGTCCTGCTTGTCCCACAATAGCTTCTTTGAAGTTTGACAAAGTGTCCATCCAATCCAATGAACAGCTTCAGAATGCCAGCTGTTTCACAATCAAATTACATTCATAGTTTCTTTGAATCCCATTTATTTAACCAGTGTACTTTGTTTAAAAAAAAAACACTATGATTTCACTTTGACTACCACTATACTTATAGCTAGGTTAGAAAACCATAGTAAAGTCAATGTTTAAATAATCTAGTTGCCAATCCCAAAATAATGTACAACCCTAGTATTGTCTTGTTTTACAACCACTGTATGATCACAGTTTGCACTATGCCTGTAGAGTCCTACTTTTAATGCCTTATTATTTTTCAAATATGTCATCAGTTTCACAATACCAGCCTTTGCACAATATGAAAGCATATACAATTCATGTACACCTGACGTTTACCATTAGACCTTTTCAGTATACCAGGATATTCCATGTTTTCATAATCCCTGCATACTCCGACTTTATCATTGCACAATGCTGGCAAAATTGCATTACCTTAATCCCACCCTGCTAGTTGTTATACTTACCTGGTCTCTGAAGAGGTGTTGGGGCATGGTTACAGCCCTCCCGGGGTGAGTCCCACTTCACGCTCTGTGCTTATGTGGTGATTGGTGGTAATTGGTGGTAATAGGTGACGCTGCTTGGGACTGCTCCTTCGTGGAGAATAGGGGGCGTGAGTATGCCAGCTTGTGCGCCTGATCCCCTTCCAGATCCATTCTCCCAAACCGTGGTACCTGTGGGATGTGCTGTCCCTGGAAAGCTCACCTGTTGATTAGTTTTGGCAAGCTATCCATCCTGCTGCTTCTGGCAGGAGCGCTTGCATGATCGGTACCAAGTTTCTTGAATGGTCCCTTGCACGTGGTAGTTCAGTCCTGCTGCGACTAAGCCACTATACTTCAGGTAAGTGTTCCTGTTTTCCTTTGTCTTTCTTCATCTGTTTTTGTTGTATTGTAAAGTTTGTTTTCTTGTATTGCTGTCCGTTCCACTTTTGATGTTTGCTCTTTTGCTTTCTTCCCTTGCAGGTGATGTTGCCAGCCCAGCAGAAGCTGCGGAGCTCGAGGCGGCAGCCGGAGGGAATGAGGAACGAAGCTGCAGCGGTACAGTAGCTGGTAAGTTGATAACTAGGGAGCGTGCTGGGTTGAAATGTGGCGTGGCCCTAAGACGGATGTTCTAACCTTGTCTTTATTCTTCTTCACAGAGTCCAAGTTTGTGGATGAGGAGTGCAGTGCTGCGGCATCAGGATCAAGATCACTGGATGTCAGGAGATGAGTCTGCAGATGAAGCACCGGTTTCCTGGAGGTGAGTATGCAGGAGAACGCCTGGTTTCAAAGGTAAGTAAACTGGTCCAAGCGGTGGTGAGCGTCACGTTGCATGGAAGTGCAGAGTAACGCAAATCACCGGCCTTAAGGATGGAGCAGCTAATATAGCTGAACTTCTGAAGCCACGCCCACCAGGTTCAGCCTGCCTGCCACACCGGAGTCAGCACATGAAGACCAGGCCTAGGGAGCCACACCCGATGAGTCAGCAGATGAGGATGTTCTCTAGAATGAAGGCTTTCAGCTCCTGGAAAGTTTTTGTAAAATAAAAACACTCCTGCACTGAAATAAAGTAAAATCACTCCTACACTGAAATAAAGTGTTCCTACTCACATCTCTATGTGAGCCTGGCGCCAAAGGTACCAGGACTGAGTCCAGCCAGGGCCTCTGTGTTTATGGGTCCTAAAGGGACATAACTGAGTCAAGTGACTAAGTATTATGTACTTCTCTGTTCTTGTTTATTTAATAGCAGCAAGAAAACAGGACACAGAATTACATGTTTTTCCCATCATCCAATGTCATGCCCCCGCCTTCTGCCCTGCAATCCCTCTTTTATTACATGCCACATCTAGATAAATACACTCCTAACTTAATGTGTTCCACTGTTAGCAACGTTGTTTAAGGCACATCAGCATAGAAGACGATGAATATACCCAGTTTTCAGTATGCAAGTCTTCTAAGATGAACAATCATAATATACTCCCAATATACTCCTCGTCTGATGTTCCCAGTTTGTGCAGTTCAATATTACTTCGAATTATACAATTATGCAATCTCAGCAAACTTCAGTTTGCACAACATTTGCATATTTCTTGTTTTAAGCATTGTGTATATTCTGCCTTTTGGCTGCATATCAATATGTTCCCGGTTTGCTCAATCTGTATATATTGGCGTTGCTCAGAGTCGTGGTCTATTCCAAGGTGTACAGCAAGATTGCAGAATCAGTGTACCTACCCCAAACATACTGTTGGAGAACTAGCATATTTGGAAGTTTCCAGAATATGTCAAATCTGCATAATCTCAATATAGAAACCTGATGTTGATCCTGGATGATGATCCCAGCATAACCACGGGTTGTACAGTCATTGCATACTCCCAGTTTGACTGTCCTTGTATATAGCATGTTGCTCCAAACACTTGTATCTTTGTATTTTCAGAATCCCAATATAGACAATTCCAGTGCACTCTCAGTTTATGGACATACAATTCGAGCACATGTTCAGCCTTACACAATACCTTTAACTTCTTTTTCACAGTTACACAACTCCAGTGTAGTCATAGTTAGCAAAACGGCAGGATGTGTATACGTTGAGGATATTCTCAGTCTCCCCGACATTAACACTACTGTTGTTAACCCATGCCCTATTAAAATTGATGCATATGTGGAGGCAATTTTTAAGTAATTCACAGAACCAAAAAAAATCCACCCCAGCTTCAGTTTTCTGAATAAAAAGAGTATGGCGATGTTTCGAGATATTTTCAAAACGTGTGGAAGTCAAGCAAAAGAACAGACACACATTTTTTGGTGTAAGGACACAATGGGTGAAAGTAATTTTTTATGACTTTAAAATTTGGCAAAACTTGCTGGGGATTTTCTACCTAGATGTGGCTGAATTATGAACCCGTATTTAATTTATAAGTACATTATTTATACGCTATCTTGTACACTTTTCCCAAAAGGGTGGTCTGTCCGCATTCAGGTCATAGATGGCCATTAGGGTTATTAGTTGTAAATGGGTCTTCGCTTGTACAATCAGGACCATCTCTCTTAATCCACATCTATTTCAATGACCTGCACATTGAGAGATATGTGAAAAGGCTGAGAAACACCTTGATGCCGCTCTATGGTGGAGGCATGTGCCAGCGCAGCCACACAATCTTTGTTAATGCAGCACCTCAGAATCATGAATATATGTCCCTTGCATAAATGCCAAAGAACACATTTCTTTTTATTTTATGGTGGCAGAACCTGGGAAGCTGAATGGATCCTGCAATATTCTTCACATTCTAAGAGGCCACTTTCATAAAAGCCCTTTTTCAAAGGGGGATACTTACGCAAACGGCTGAGCCTTGCACATCACATTTACAACATTTGGCAGGAATTTCTGAGCATTTGGTTTACCATTAACTCTAATTATAGTGGTCACTTGCGAATCTTTCACATGAAATGAGAGGGGTGCTTTGGAGTAAAGGGAGCTATACAAGAGAAGAGCACCGAGCTCTGAACACGAGCCAGTGATGGACAGAATAGGCAGGTGGAATGACAGAAGCCTGAGGGGCTCCCTGTAAACCAGCGATTAGGCTTTTGTGTCACCTGTATAGGAAACGTCCGTATTGTGCTTCTTATTAATTGCATGCAGGCTAAATACACATGTAGCTCAGGAAACAGCGGCGGTTCTGGAAACATGGCGATGCCGACATAGATGGGTTCGATTCCCCAGTATGCAGCATGGCATACAAGAACATTTGTTATAGTGATACCAGCAATTATAATATCTGAAGCTAACAGCTTAGGAACAGAAATGCTAACAATTCCAACAAGTAGCTGTCCTTTGCACGGGGCACAAAGGGTATTGGTGGAAGTGCTGTCAGACATTTCCCCAGGCATAAAAGTTGCCCACTTGTCTCCACAGTTGTTCCAGTTCCGGATTTGAACACATATTTACTATCATTTATAACAGCAAGTCACTTATTTTCATTTGAACTTGCCTTTTTCCTTTCCATCTACTCCAAGATGTGTGTTTCTTACGTTGATGTTGCATTTTGATTAGCAGTCCTTCATTGCATGCCCAATTCTTCTGCCTTGCATATTGTCCTCCCTCTTTCCAGTTCGAGCATCTTAGCTCCTTTTATTTAAGCGTGCACCTCCCAGGCATGTGTGCTTGCGGTTCATCTTGTTCTGTGGCACGAGAAGGTGGCACCTTTGTAGACACATCCTTTACTAGTATGGAAAACAGATTTTACGAATCGGGCACAATGAGGCTTGTCATGAGCCTAGTATAAAAATGCAGGGTCTTCTGGGAGAGTGAGGGTTATTTTCTAATATGATCACTACAAATTATTGTATTTATGTGTGGACCTTTGCGTTAGGAATCAAAAGTTGATGAGCACGTTTTGTTGTTCTGACACTGTCATAAAACACACATAGGCAGATGCGCAACAATAAATAGTGACAGGCACTCAACATACAAACAGAAATGTTGAAACACATACAATGAAAAACACATAGACGCAGACCAGCACTTAAATCAACAGAGCACAACGTATGCCATAGACCTTTAGTGAGATTAACATGGGGGTGTAACACACATGTTCCTCGATGTTCAGTGGACAATGTTCCTATGTTGGCAATATTAATGCATTCAAGTTCAAGACGTGACGTTTATGACGATTTCTCTTGGTGCTGTGCTCAGGATATGATTGTACAGCTTAGCAGTAGCGTTGCCGAGTAGTCCGCGTCTACGAAAAGGAAGGGAAGTAGGCACAGTACACACACGTACTGTGTAACACAAGAATAATTTGATAAAAGAAAAGCCTACACAGTGCTATTTAAACATTATTGCCTGGAACCCCGGGCAATACTGCTAGTTAAGAGACCGGAAGAACAATTTATGAACCTGAATGAAGGATTGGCTTGTGATGAGGGCTAAGGATGCTTAATGAGCATAAATGGCTTATGGACCCACCTTCTGAAGGAAGTCAGTGCTGTTCTGGAAAAAAAGAAAGCAAGTGTGGCAATGCCTTTTGTAACCTGGCAGCAGAGCAACAGATACTCTCCCCTTGGGAGTACTTGTTTATGGTTATTGCGCCGGATAGAGGGCGAAGGATGTAACTTGCAACAGTGTGTCATGATGCCAATGTGGAGGCCAATATCCAGGTGAAACGTGGAGGTTCCTTTGGTATGGGTGCAGGTGTGGAGAATAGGGAACAGATTGATGGCTGGGTGGCAAGGGAGGGGTGAACGTGTGAAGGGATTGACATCTGAAAATGGTGTGCCTCTATTTGACACTTTTGGAATAAAGGTAACACCCTCATTGCCGGACCTGCGATCTCCCAGCAGATGTCAATGTGAGCCTGGCTTCAAAGAGATAAGTCAATACCAAGGCTTGTGCTCACAGTAGGGGGGCTGAACACCAGAGAGCCTTTGGAGCTGTAGGATGAGAAAGGAGGTGTGGGGGAATAAGTACAGCCAAGGAAAACAGATGGGTTGGAAAAAGGGCTTAATGCCATAGGTTTCTGTGAGCTGTCCTCTCCTTCCTGAACCCTCTTATTCCTGTAGAAGTAGGCACTATGGGTATGATGACATCAGAAGGCAAGAGGCACTTATCAGGAGGACTTGGGAATACCCCTTAAAGCAGGCTTTCTTTCCTCCAAGCCTTTATGGCATATTACCTATTATTATTATTATTATTATTATTATTATTATTATTATTATTATTATTATTATTATTATTATCATTATTATTATTATTATTATTTTACCACAGACCTATCTTTGAAAAGCAACAGAGCACTTTATAGAGGTACACAACAATACAGATACACAACGGAGCACTTTACAGAGGTATGCAAAAGTACAAATGCATAACAGAACACTTTTCTGAGGTAACAGCAGAGCATATATACAGCGGGGATGGGATATAGAGGGGTGCAGAGTAGGGGTAGGGATGTCCAGGGAGGAGAAAATTGCCCCATCCAGGTGGGATAAGACCACTGCTTGAACAGTGGATCTAATGCTGTATGGACATAGGATTGGCTTGACTTTCCACAGGAGGGAGAGCTCACACCAAGCTGTCTGAGTTTTCTTAGCTATATGTGTCTCATCAGCAACCCTTCTCCATCCTTTCCCCTCTCTCTCTTTCTGGCCTCGCTTGGCCCTCCTCCTATCCCCACCTGTGAGTCTAAGAACCTTGGGGTCATCGTTGACTCCACACTTTCTTTCTCAGTCCACATCTCTGAGGTCTCTAAAAAGTCTTACTGCACCTCCTCAGAGGTACTCTTCCTTTCCTCTGCTTCCCCCAGAAGCTCACTGTCTCCCAAGCTCTAGTTCTCTCTAGGCTGGACTATTGTAACAGCCTCTTTCTAAACCTACCTGCTTCTACTCTTTGCCCTCTACAACTAATCCAGAACAGGACTGCAATACGTGTCCTTGGCCTCAAGCCCTGGGATAATATCTCTCCAGCTCTGAAATCTCTCCATTGGCTCCCAGTGGAAGCAAGGATTAAATTTAAACCCTCTGCATTGTCCACAAGGCTTTCTCGGGCCTGGGTCCAACATACCTTCAGCTATGCCTCCTCAAATACCTCCCCTCTCGAGCTCTTTGCTCCTCTACCTCTTCCTCTAACTCCCTCAGGATCAGTCATTTCTCAAAGAAACAAGCCGGGGTTAGATCTCTGTCTTCGGCCAGGGTCTCCCTCTGGAACATCCTCCCTGCCACTCTAAAACTTGAGGAGAACCATCTCCCGTTCTGGAAGCACCTCAACACCTTCCTCTTTGCATCTGCCTTTGCTCCCCCTCTCCCTTGCTAATCTGCTCTCTCTTGGCACTTTGCACCTGGCCACCCTCTGTACCCTTGGCCCAGTTACCTGCTCACTCTGCCACCCTTCTGCACTGCCTCCTGGCCACGCCTTGCACTGGGGACTGTATCTGTACCCATACAATCCCCCACCCCCTTTTTTCTTCTTCGTATGCACTTATCAGACTTGCCCAGTTCTGATGCTGTAAACACAGCACTTGCCACTTGCTGGCTGCACTACCCCTGTGTATTGCTCCATTATCTCTTTTATTTGTATTTATTATTATTTATCTTTTTATCCTCTGCTCCACACTTTCCACTCCCCCCATTCCATGCTCTTTTCCCCTTTCCCTTTCCAATGCTCTTGCACAATCTCAAGGTCACTGGGCATAGAAAGATTGTTGTTTTGTTATCCCCTGTTCCCCTCCTATGCCTTGTCGCTCTCTGAAACACTTGTGTACGAGCGCAATACAAATAAAATATCATATCATATCATTGAAAGGGAGGTGTTTGTTGATGTGGTGCCAGAGGGACTTGGCGCAGGAGGTGAGCTCGGATGTCAATCCATCAGAGTTTGTGGTTGATAGCCAGGTCTGTATGTCTGAGTGTTTGATATTGTTGGTGGTTTGGGAATTTGGTCTTGAGATTCAAATATGCCCTGGGCATCCAAGACTGGATCAGCGAGAGGCAGGGGTTGAGCCTGTGGATGTCCTTGATGGAGTCGATAATGAGGTATAGCTGTGTGTCATTGGTGCATTGGTGGATGTGGATGATGTGTGTGGCTAGGACGGCTCCCGGTGGCTCCATTTATAGATTGAAGGTCACTAGGTAGAGGATGGAACTCTGCGGGCCTCCACAGGCATCAGGTAACATTGACAATCTAGAGGAGTCCATCTGAACACACTTATTGTGGTTTGCGAGGTATGACTTTAGCCTGCGTAGAACAAGGTCACTGATCCCCTTACGCCATTGTAGGCTGTCCGTGAGCACCTGGTGGCCTACTCTGTCGAGAGCGTCCAAGTGGTTGAGTAGAACCAGGAGGCAGGGGTGGTCATCGAAATGGATGTTGAGGACTTCCTTGACCACCTGCACGGTTGCGATGTCCGTGCTGCACCTGGGTCGGAACTTGTTGGTGCCGATGTATAAGCTATAAAACAGGGGGTCTCTTATCCCTCCTTTCATTCACTTCGGGAGCGTCCAGGACTTGAGGAAGAGTTAATATGGACATCTTTTGTGAGTGATGACCTTTCCAAAGTCTACAGCATTTGAGGTGAGAGAGTGCTCCAGTGCAATTACAGACTCTGCTTGCTACTCACTGCCACAACACATATAGGGTGACCATTGATGAGGCAAAGGCCTACCAGTCTGCCTACAAACCTTGCTAGGCTGGGAGAGCATAAACTGTGAAGTACTCACCTTGTCCTGAAATCCCCTGCAGTGGGCCTCACATCCTCATGAGAGCCAAAATAGTGAGGATCCCTGGTTCTTATCACATATAATCAATCAAACCACATTCAAACTTGGTTCATAAAACACAAACAAAAAGATCCACCTGTACTGCTTTTGGCACTCACTCGAATTTCAAACCCATTGGCATAGTGAGGGGCCCCAAACCCCTGTCGATGGGGCCCCATCTGCCATGTCCTGGGGTCCCACTCAGACATCAAAAAGTAGTAACTCTGATTTCAGAAGGAAATAATTATTTCCATCAGAAAGAAGTGATTTCTTTTTTAACTGTAACTGAAATATTGATTTTCTTAAATCAGAGTGACTTCAGAAATAAATAAATTTAAAAAAAAATAATTTGATTTTGAAAATTCCAAGGGCCTCTCCCGCCCCCATGGAGATAGTTCAGGTTGGTGCAAGATATAGTCATTCGGCTCCTCTGCTCTGTGCATGATACCTTTCACAGTGGAGCATGGGAGCCAGATGCTTGAATGCAGAGGAATCCCTGGGAGTGACAAGAAAAAGTAAGAAAAAATCGTATTTTTGTAAATATGTGTGTGGTGCGTGTGTGCATGCATTCGAGGGCTGTTCAGCCAATGTGCACATGCGTTTTTATTGTGCCATTTCATTTTTAATGGCAAAGCATTACATTAATTAAAGATGCAATGCTCCTGTGCACTGTTTGTGACTTGGATCTACTGGATATTTGGATTGGAGTTACCCTACAAAACCAATTGCAACCCCTCTGACTTTGTATTAATTATTTCACAGAGTGTGCTGTATAATGGACCATTTTAACCCACTATTCAAACATTTTTCTTGCAGTGGTGACACCTTCACTTCCCCTGGTTGGGTGGGACTAACTCGATATGTTCAGTCATTCTGGCATATTTGTCTGAAATGTTTATGGCCCTTCAGTTAAAACAATTCACCATCCTCCACTGGGAAGTTAACTGGTGGGTTAATAGTTATCAATGTGTGTGTGCATTGGAACATGGATTTTTTTCTTATATGTTTTACTGGCATTTTTGGGCAAAGCCAACTAGATGAATGCTTTTACATAGGGGGGATTTGGAATTACAGTGCAAGGGGCAGGCAGACTGGGCAATTATTGTGGCGTGGCATTGTTTTCTCACTTAAGGGACATGACCACTATGAAGTGTCCTCTTACATGGTGGGTGGAGACATTTGTACAGCAAAATAAAGAAATGTTTCTTTACTGTAGCATTGTATGTTTTACTTGCATTGAGGGCAAAGTGAACTTGAAGGGTAATCGTAAATGGTGATTCTGGAGTTGGGGAAACATTGGTGCAACCAGAAATAACATGTTTTCCTATTGTGGCAGGTGATTTGTACTGGCAGTAAAGGCACAGCCAACAGGAGAATGTTCGTACTGGACAAGCAAGTACGAACATATTTTCGTATGGTTGTATTGTAGTGCTTAATATTACTGGCCATGCACACAGTTGCCTGTGCCATTTGGGTGCCCATGCACAGACCCCTTGTGCATGGTCACATAAGGTGAAATATATAAGGTTTAAATGCTAAACATATTATTTCTTTCAACTAGTGCAGTGTGCAGCGTACTCCGGCAGCATATTGCGCATGCACGGTGCTCCAGTGTGGTGCAGCCCATGCTTTGTTGCCAAACTTGGTGGGCATCCCTCAACATGGCTCGCAGGGGGGCCCATCACATTTTGTGATACACCACTGTTTGGACCACCACTGTTTGCATCCATCGAGGTAGAACTGCAGAAAACAGAGCACTTCATCTGATGCTGCAGATGATTCCAACCACCACCTCTTCAAACATCACATCTAACCATCAGCAGCACAGATTCAAACTGCTGGACCTTGACTCAAACTGGTGGAGCATCACATCACTCGTTAACCATAATCAGGTGTTTCCAACAACTCTAAGCAATTCAGACTATGAAATGACGCTGATGAGCCACCCACACAACATCAATCAAATGCTGCATTCGAACCTGCACTTGTGAAAGCAAAAAGAAGATATCGAGGCTGAGTACCCCAAAAGGAAATACACCAAACGCGGGTTCAAAAGATACACAGATCTTTATTCGACAACTGAACTGTTTCAAAGGAAAGAGCAACAGATAGCTATCAGGCCCTCAGTACAACACAGCGAAATACCAGCCTTGTTCGGTGTGTTCAGTGAGTGGGACTGTACATCAGAATATTCACACCTTTTATACAATCCAAAACATGATGTCCAACCCACTTGTAAGTTAATGAATCTCGGATCTAGGGTTCATGCCGAGTTCACTTCTAATTTATGCATCTATACATTTACAGATTATTCTTAATACATTCTCCAACAAGTTACAATAGCAACAGTGTGTATTTGGATTTCATATTGAGCCTTCGTACACATTTATACAATATAGTTCAACAAGTGTTCACATTAGATGCTCAAACAGTATTGTGCCCGATATATTTTCATGGATTAGCTTTGTTGGTACAGGTAATCCTCTATACAAAGGTCAAAGAAGGACAGGGTCTCAGTACATGACCCTAACATTTGGCCTGCGGGCAGTTTACACATTAACTTGTACACAGAGGTCAAGACGGCCATGTTACATTCAAAACGACACTGTCCACCATCTTAGAACACAGGGTGACTTTAGAGTGAGAATCTAAAATGGCGGATGAACCTAAAATGGCGGCTAACACAGATATATGGTCAGGACCTTGCAACACGGATTCCTTCACAGAGCGACTTGGCCTAGGCCAATATATATTCATACAATCTAGAGGGTATAATATGATTTCCCATTTGACACAATGAGTTCACGCTTCAAACAGCCTGAATGCCAGATCCATTCTTAAAGCAATAGAACTCGCAACCCCTGAACCTGGTTCGATCTGAATGTTCAAAACCTCAAAGCCTCGTTCGACACATCGAAATGCATAACATTGTAATTAGGTGCTTTCAATGGACTCTATCCTCCATGCCCACATTTTGGGCCCAATAGGCTTTTATCAACATTGTTGTATTTCTTGACTTTTGCCCTCCTTGACGAAGTATCCAGAGTGTTTATGCATTTCTGTTCTATATTTCTGTCTTTATTTGTAGGGGTAGGTTTTTGTGAGTGTTGTTGATAGTTAAATGTATAATTAAAGTCTAATTGAAAAAAATGTTTTTTTAATAGTTTGTTAAGTTGTTCTTTCATTTTGGAACTATTATGCCATTACTGTTAGGGTTGCTACTCGCTCACATTCACACGTTCTGAGAGTATAGCCACCCCTCCGCACACGCTACCATAAAAAGACAAAGGAGGTATATCTCTTAGCAGTGCCTGTTTTAAATGTATGACTTGGATTACTGTTTGTAGACGTGTGAGGGCTGCGTGGCAGGTTTAGACACTACTCAGGCTTGTACTCCTGAAAAGCAGAAGTAATTTAATCATAGATAGCAGCAGCGTTCAATTTAGGGTGCTAATATAAACACATATCTTTATCCAGGTGTTTCAGACAAACAGGACAGTGCTTTCAGCCTTAATTATGAAATTCCTGGAGTCATTTTAACACATTTTCCTGGAGTCATTTTAACACATTAACCAAATGGTTTCATCCTCTGATGGGTCAGTCTTGGTTACTTTCTCTGACCCAAATATGCTTCTGCAGGATTTGCAGAGGATTTAAGATCACCACATTGTCCAGTTGATGGCCCTATCCTGGGTGTGGGCATTCCTGCATTAGGTGCCCTTGACTCTTTGACGATTGGTCCAGCTAAGTAACTGATGCAAGCATGTCTTCCATACACATCAGATCTGAGATGACACACTTAATGTCAGTGTGGTCCATAGCTATAGTAAAAACAGGCAACAGGCTGATGCTCAGAGTTGAGACGTCGCCACCTTTTCATACAAGATCTGCATAGAGAGAGGAGAAAGACTTACGGGAACAAAGGTTATTTGAATCAGCAATATGGCTGTGAACCAAAATCAAGTAAAGAGAGCACAGTGAATGGCTCTCAGAAGGCGGGGGCTTCTAAGTGGCCCGGGGATTATCTGTACCGGGGAAGTCCCCACCTCTCAGGGTGTATTGCTACATTAGTATTATTATTATTACTATTCAAGTTCATGTCATCATTGTAAAGACGAGACTCGGAAAGAAGGACTACGACATCTTTTGTTGCGATGCCCTGGAACAACAAATCCATGAGAAGTCTATATAAAACATCATTTGGAAGCAGCACACATATGGGAGGAAGAATACTTTTAGCATAGAATGATCAACAAGGACAACATTCCACTGGTTATAGCTACAGCGAACATTCTACAGAGCATTGGCCTTGAACAAGAAACGGTACATAAGTTTCAAGACATAACAACTGGAAAACTCTGAACAATCCTGAGCAGAGCACAAGATGCATTATTACCAACAACTGGTAAATCAAATCGGGAGACACCCTCATTTTTGTAAAAATTGTTAACAATTGAATTCAAATAATAAAAAGAAAATATTATTATTATTATTATTATTATTATTATTATTATTATTATTATTATTATTATTATTATTATTATTATCATTACACAGCCCACAGTAGTGACTGTGTAGTTATGGATAAGTTGCTAATCCCATAGTAAGAACACTTTTTGCGTGGCTTATGAATTCGCTCCCCCTGGACAAAGCCTCAGCAAACTTTGAAAAAAACGTATATGGCCCACACATTGTGGTGAGGTTTGGTCCAGGGGGGGCAAAGTTATAGGGGTGGTCACAAAATGTATTTTTTTCCCATAAACATAATGGGAAAAAAGTTTGCTCACGTCTACAGCTCAAACCGCTGAACGGATTTCCACCAAAGTTGTGGCAGGAGCAGCAGCGTAGTCCCGAAAGTATGCTTTTGTTAATTTGGTGTAATCCGTCCAGTAGTTTTTTTAAATGACCAAAATTTAAGGCAAAAAAATGTGTGAAATCTATGTCCACTCCGCTGACACACTTCCCTGTTCGCTCTGCGGACAGGACACCGATTGGCTAATCGTATGCATCATGTCCACGGACATGCAACGTGTCTGCCGATTAGGCGTGAGGTGCCTCACATTGTTTCGATGTGCCCTCCATCTTGGATCCGCCGACAGCCCAGCCGCGAACAAAGGCAAAATGCAATTTTGGGGAGTGTGTTGGTGTGCTTGGGGAGTGTTGGGGAGTACGAGATGGGTCAAATAATGTATTTGTTTAGGTGGCAGGTGCCCCTGATATGTTTGCCATGTCCACAGACATAATGAATGTACTACTAGCTATTTTATTTTAGTATGATGTTGGTTTTGGGTTGGTAGTAGAGGATTGATTGTAATTAATATCACCTATAAGCAGCCCACATACCACAGTCAAAATGTTTGGTAGCATAGGTGTGTTATGCTGCAGTGGTCGTGGCCAGGGCCAAGAGTCTTGGGTGATTGGTCGAAGGCCGTAGGCAGCATAACACACCCATAGAATCAAACACCCATCAAATATCCACAACCCAAAAGTCTGTGTACTGTTTCATTTGTAGAGTTTGTATGTGAAGTTTTGGCTAGACTATGCAGTTAAGATTGTAGTGTTTGTAATAGGATTGAGTTATAAGATACCTTTGGAAGTAAATATTTTGGATTGTGGTGTATGAATGTGTACATTTTCTCTGAGATCTAATGGTAAATAAACCTCTTTGCCACAAATGACTATCACTAATTCAGAAGGAGGTAATTTTGCTGTTTTTGCTTGAAGGCATATTATTGCCTGAAATGGGTGCACTGTTCGAATTATGATGCTCTCATGTGAATTTAGTTGTTGCAGGGGTTTTGGTAGTGGGAATAATTCCAAGTTATTTGTGATAGCACGTGAAGATGTTTGGTTGTTGTCAAGTTTCACAGTGCAGTAATTGCAAAATATTAAGGGGTCAGTAATTTCATATTTGTTTTCTGCTATAAGGTTGAGAGCTAATTGGAACAATTTGGAATCTTCATTGTCTTCTATTTTGTACGTTATGTCTACAGTTTTTGTGCTACTTTTACAAAAAAAAGTCCTGTGGCAACACACTCAAATGGTTTTGTTATTCATCAGAGGTACTTTTAAACTTTAGTATTTCTTTTGTGTATGTTTTTAATCGAAGGTTGCTATTTATACAGTAGATGCTAGTTTATTGTAAAGCTAATGCATTTTGTAAGTGGCTTTCACTTCCAAAATATTTTCTCTGGATATGCTCTATTTCTTCGAGGAGTTGTTTGATTGTACCATGTAGAAGATTGTTATTTAAATTCACTAGTGCTAAAGAAGGATTTTTAGCATTGTAGAGTTTATGGAGCAGATGTCTTACAGTTGAATGATGTGTTGATATCATTTTGATATGATGGAAGGTGTTTTTGCAAATAGGTCCTGAAATGCAGGCTAATGAATGTCCTTGTAGTCCTGTGTATTTGCGCACTGGAGAGGCATCCATATTTTGTAGTAGTTTCATTTTGAATTTGTGTTTGGTTTTTACATACTGATTGAGGAAGTGGTGTAAAGATTTGAAAGATTTTTTGGCAATGTCACACATTGATGTGCATGGCCAATTGTAGACTGCGCCTTTTGGTTCAGTAGAATGGAGAGGTGATAATGAGTTTTCTGGGGATATTTTTGTGAGCAGAGTTTCTTGTTCCATAATGGTGTTATTACGTTTTTCATACCCTCGTCCACTGCTATGTATGGCAATTGGGTTTGTTTGCTTTTGTTTATATGCTTCATCATTAAAATATGGTTCTGTGTTTGTGATGTGACTCCATTCACCTCTACAGATGTTTAAGAATCTATTTTTGTTGATATTCCGTTTATTGAGAAGTCTTTTTTGTAATTTAGTAGTTAATTTTCTGAGTGGTTTCATTCTGTTTAAAAATAAAATAAATAACTTCCTTTTGAGAAGGATTGCACTGTTTATAAGAGCTTTTAGGATTATTTTTCTACAGTGGGTTTTAAGGGTAGCCCATGATTTCTCTCCTGTTTTTATAAGGTTCTGAAGGACATTTTTTGTAATGGTTACTTGCTACTAAATAAAGATTTATAGGTGCAGTGTTAGCAGTAGTGGTAGATGAAGTATTGTTAATAACTTTCTGTTTTGTTATACATTTTGATAGAGGATGCAAAGTTTATGTACTGGAAGCTTGTTTTGTTTCACTTAATGACTGCATTAGCTGTTTTGTTTGAACTTTTTGTACACAATCTGCTAGTGATGGATGCATATTTTGGACACTTTTATTTTGATTTGCTCTACTTCTGTGTTGCTTTCTACAGAGTTGCTTTTTGGTAGGCATTCTTTGGGGTTTGTTGGAGAAAAAAGAAATTGTGAGTTAGGCTGTTTTGCAGTGTATGTGTTCTTTGTGCATGAGTGTCTGAGTATGATGGTAAGGATGATTGTGGAGGTGTGTGATTGTGCAATAGGCAGGTACATCAAGTTGGGACGGTTATTCTTGTATTTGTGTGTTAGTATACTGGGGTTGAGATGACAAATATAAAGTATGCAAGGGGAAGCACTAATACTACATTTAATGGGAAAGGTTTAATAAACTTCTTTGTTCTACAATACTAAAATGTGAGTGTTTTTGAGCAAGAGTTAGACATTATGTTAGTATTGTACTTACTTTTTTGTATAGAAAGAGAAGGTTTCTTCTAAGTCATTGTTCGTACTACAGACACTGCTGCTTTTCAGGAGAGTGGTCTTCACTGTAATTGTAAAATAAATAAGTTAGTGAATATGTGTGTTTATAGCACTTTTGTCAATGTAGACATTGTTTTTTTTGTTTTTGTAGTAGTAGTGTTTTCTTACAACTGAGCATGGTATGCATATGCACTTTCCATGCCTATGTGCATCCTGTATATTTTATTTGAATATGTTTTACAAATGAGTATAATAGTAAACGTATAGAACACACTTGTTTTGTAATGTTATGTTATTGGATATTAAGAGATAGAAGAAATAATCATATGCATTTTTTGTTATTTTTACAGGGTAAGTAGCAGAGATTGTACAGAAAAGTATGCAATGTATGCATTTGTTGTGAAGGTATGGGAAATAAAGCAGTAGGATTTCATATAGAGGCAGTGGTGTTGTTTGAGCTAGGAGCCTTTGTAATTATAGTGTCTGTGTGTGTGCTTGAATGACGATGCATGCTCTCATCCTGGCGGTGTGTAATTTTATAACACATTGGGCAGCCTTTTAATAATTATACTGTTATTTCTCCCATCTTTTAATATTAAATGAAAACATTTTAGATAGCTCTGTGAGTAAACAAAAATTGGAGAGCAGGCAGGTTTGCAATTGACACTTCATCATAGCAGATGGGAGAAATGACAGTAAGTTCATTTTACAGTTTATACAGGGTAAGTGGCAGTTACTCTATTTATATGTATTCCTAGAAGAGCTGTACATGTACTGTGTAGAAAATATTCATACCTGTAGTCTGTGTTATATCATGTGGATGTGCATGAATCTGCAAGTAAAAATCTTGGGGAGTTTTATAGTAGTTGTTGCTGTAGGTCTTTTGCAGTGACAGTCAAATTAGTACTGAGAGTGATCAACAGTACATCTAAAGGGCTGATCTGTGATGATAGAGTTAGATGTAGAGTTCTTGGATGTGATTGGTGGATGATTGTGTGACTGTTTAACAGTAGCCAATGATACAATGGTGCAGAAAGTGAAGTGGAAAGGGTAGAAGGGCTGCCTCAGTGTTACTCGGTCTGCAGACACCATGTCCGCTGCAGGGCATACCGCATCTGGGGTTTCTCAGCAAATGCAGTATGGAAAGGGGACTGTAGGGATCAGCCAATCAAATGTTGAGGTTGTGGTTTGTGTTGAAAGAGGCTGTGTGTAGTGAATATGGTAGAGGTGTTGGTGGTTGGAGATATGTTTGTGCATGGTTTGGAGTAGTATGCTAAATGTAGAAATGTAGCAAACAATTTTGATGTTAAAGGAGTGGAGGTGGTGTGGAGCACTGTGCCTGGTCTTAATGTGCAGGAGTTTGTGGAGATATGGGCAGGGTAAACATTCAACATGTAGTTGTTTTGCACTGTGGTGCTTTGTATTTGTGGTATGTCAGTGCCCCTACTTTGTTGGCAAATTTGGAACATTTGGTTCAGGCATTAATGAAAATATTTCCAAATGCCAAGGTTATTTTTTCTGGTTTAGTATCTAGCTCGATATGGGACAATAGTTTTGTTTTTTGTCCTCAGCAGGTGGAAAGAGGAAGATGTAGGGTGTGCTTTTATTGAGGTAGGTTGCATACCTTCTCATTCTCTGCTTTACAGTAATGTTGGTATCATTATATTTGACCCATCCACATTTCTTTTTATATATGCAGTGTAGTGACCTGAATTGGTTGTGGCTCTTGCGTGTTAGATTATACCTACTGTTGTGAACGTTTTCTTACCAAGTGATAGTTTATCATGTGTAAATCCAGTTAGCTTGCAGTTTTTTTTTGGTACCATCTGCATTCTAACGTGAAAGCATTACTATTACGTATTTACTAGAGTCTGTATTTGTAACGTGGCAAGACCCCCAAACCGTTCATCTCGCTAGTGACCAAAAGTGGGAGAGTACAAAGACACGTGTGCAAATTATAGGCCTCTAATATATAACTGCGGTCATTGGGGTCAGGTCTGCACCATGGCTGAATGGGGTTGCAGCAGGGTTTGTTCGGACATTCTCATACAAGCACATTTTGTCAGGGCTCGAGACTTGCTCCTTTGAAAAATGTTTACGTGATTTGTCGTGTAAATAGGAGATGGGATGAGGTGACAGGTGGTGTGGTCTGACTGTGGGAGTCGCTCAGAGAGTGCGAAGTTCTCCAGAGGAACAACCTAAATCCATAGAAATGTGGCCCGCATTGGTGAATGGTAGCAAATAATTTATATGTTTTTCAAAACTATTTGTAATGCCACTGTGGTCTGAAAGGCTATCCACTCCCATTCTGAGTGAAGGTCAACGCTGTTGAATTTTTGTTTCCTAGCTGAGCAAACCCACGCATCGTACGCAGTATAAGGTTCAATTGTTTTTCAACCTTGAAACAAAGGGAGGATTCGTAAAAGAATGCATGAAGGGACTTTCACATATCAAAATGTTCACCATTCAAAAACTGGACAAAGGAACATGCAATTTCATTTTATGAACATTTGTTGACCTGAACGGAGTGTCTGCGTTACGGCGATCGGATGGAAATGCCGAATATTATGTAAGTTTTACTTTCGATGATTTTATAGATGAACTAGTCAAATTATCATTCACTGACCATTATTGGTGGGTTACATTGTATTGGTTGTTGTGTGTGGCATATTGCAAAGACATGCAATTACAAAATGTGTGTGTGTACTTGGTTTTGTCCTGGGCACATGGGCAGTCCTGCATCAAGATACATGTAGTCCACTAGTGGATTCCCCCAGGTTCCACAAATGCATAATTCAATGCTAATATTTAATTAAAATTCCATCTATGTGTTCTTCTTGGCCTTATCTTGCTCCATGATTGCAGCGTCAGCCTCCGCATCCCATATTGAGCTGACCATACTCCATAGCAGTAACTTCTGCAGCAAATTGAAGAGTACTTTGCACGTTTTTTTTGTCTGAGTTCCCTTTGTTTCACTTCCGTGTTTATCAATAGTTGTAATAGAGGGCCAAATTAATTGTTAAAATGAAAAATGATAAACTGTAATAAAGATTGGCTACTGGGAAACATTTCTGTTATCTTTTGTTAAACAGCTACATCTTGGCTTTCCGTGATTGTCATGGATTCCAGATACCAAATGACGCTTTTTTTAACCGTCAGCTGCAGATACACGTGAATGGGTGGATCACAGTGACACTTTTTTGGGATGATCACCATGGGCCGATATGACCTTACGCCGTACCAGCGATAAGGAGCAACTTCACATCGTTTATAGTGGCCTAGTGCCAAGTTGATGCCAAAGCCTTGCGATTCACAGTGCTTCCAATGCGCTTCTTACACCCAAAAGGAATACTGCATGAATCACGATAAACATTTGTGGATCGAGAATGAAGAAAATAATTACCTATTTGCTTGAATATGGCAATCGCTGGATGTTCTCGGAGCTTTTACTGTGAAATAAAAGTACTTAACAAAGTGTACAGTTTTGCTATTTCCTTTAAAAGTATGGTTTTATATCCAAAATTGCGACGTCCTGTGTTGTGAGATGATGTGTGTTGATATTCCCGGGTTCTGCGTCAAGTAACGTAGGTGATGATTGGGTGCATTTTACTATGCTGATTAGTAACATCCTGGAGATAGGTGGAGAATATCATTAGGTTCGGTGATGTCAGCCTCAGGGCTGGGGCATATGAATTAGTGCTGCCAGCGCAGTCTACCTTGGGCGATGCAGTAACAAATAATATTATTACAAGATGGCCGCACCCTGGTGCCTGATTTCGCATGTTTAAAAAAGAGGAAAATTACGGTAAGGTGCATAGGAAATGTTTGCACGATCGATCAAGTATTGCTTAGAAACACATGCCCGAATACTTGGGACAATAATATTTCTGAATGCACTATTCTTTTGATAGATCCATTTTTTGCTGTATTCTATGCAGATGATTTTTTAAGGTCTGTTTCTGTATTATTTTTAATGTCTGTATGGTGTCTTTAAAAAAAGAAAATTTATAAGTACACATAAAGTAATGGGTAATAATTGGTTTATATAGAGAAGAGTAGTGTCTACCATTAGTATCCATGTTTTCACTTATTTCATCACGAGGACAATTTTCTTCCAGCATTCCAAAGTACTAGACATTTCTGTGTAAAAAGAAATATATATATCTATATATTACATGGCCACGCTAGTGGCCATGTAGTTATGGTTAAGTTGGTGTTTCCATAGGAAGAGCACTTTTTGGGTGGCTTATAACTTCGCTCCCCCTGGACGAATCCTCACCAAACTTTGCAAAAAAAGTATATGGCTCACTCTGTGGTGAGGATTCGTCCAGGGGTGGAAAAGTTATAGGGGGGTCCCAAAACTTTTTTTTTCCCCATAGACTGAATGGGAAAAAACTTTGCGCACGGCTACAGCCCGAACCGCTGGACGGATTTACACCAAATTTGCGGCAGGAGCGGTGGCCTGGTCCCGAAAGCGTGCTTTTGCAAATTTGGTATAAATCCGTCCAGTAGTTTTTAAAGAAATGACCAAAATGTAAGGCAATATATAAGTGATATCTGTGTTCGCTTCGCGGACAGACTTCCCTGTTCGCTCCACGGACAGCACCCCGAATGGCCCAGCGGCTTGCGTCATGTCCGCGGACATGCAACGTGTTCACTGATTGGCAGCGTGGTGCATGATGCGCGTCAGATTTTCTGTCGCGCCCACCATCTTGCATTTGCGGACGTCCGCAGACAGCGCAGTGAAAGTTTGTTCAAAATGTGTATTTAGTAGAGTGTGTTGGTGTGTAGAAGTCTTTGGGGAGGATGGGGGAGTATGAGATAGGTTCAAAGTTGTATTTTATTTATGTGCTAGACGCTTTTGTTGTGTTCGATTTGTCTGCGGACAACACGGCTGTTCTGGAATGTTCGTAAATAAACAGAATGGATTCGGTGTCAACTTGAAAGTGTTCTAAGAACACTTGTGGGTTCTTGGAATGTTTGCAGGGGGTGTCCTGGAGACGTTTTCTGTATTGTTCATTGGCAAGGTGAAAATGTTTAAAGAACAATTGCGGTGTCCTGAAATGTTCGTACATAAAGGAAATGGGGGTGTCCTGAGAACGCTGTTTGTATTGTCCTCTGGCAAGTTGAATGTGTCCTAGGACCTTCCCCCTGTCCGCGGATATAAAAATGGTTGCAATGCTTGCATCTATGGGTGTGATATGCTGCGTTGGTTGTGGCCAGGGTATAGAATGTTGGGTGCATGGCCATTTGGCCATGCACCCAAGAGTGTATGCCCTGGCCACAACCACCGCAGCATATCACACCCATAGTGGCTTTTAACTTTGGGTCAAAAACTAATTTATAAGGAACAATGTTATAAGCTTGTATGGGTGTGATATGGTGCGATGGTTGTATTTATCTTGTTATGCGTACTATTTGGTTTAGTAACGGGAGTCCATGTTTTTCTTGTTCATTTCTGTAATAAAAGAAAATAACATGTTAGTATTAGTATTTTATAATGACTTATTACATTGTACAATCAACATTGTCTTCTTTTTATTGACCCTCATATTTAGTAGATTACAAACCAGAGTACTGTGCAATTAGATAAGTTTCTGTGTTTGTTGCTAAAATCATTGGGTCTGTGGGAGAAAAAAAATCCATGTTGGATTAGAAAAAAAACCTTTTTCTGTTATGCTACTGTTTATTTATTTGTTTGTTTTCCATGTTTACTTGTTCTTTCTGCCTAATGCTTTATGCATTGGATTGTTTCAGTTTTTGTGAGCAGTAAGACATTAGGTATTTGTTTGGATATTGTAAAATTTTGGCCCAGTTAGATACCAGTAGGCGTATTCTAACTGTTTATGTTTTGATATAATTTCGTGGTATTGATTTATCTGTTTGCATATTTGTAAATTTTGGGACAGTTAGATACCAATTGGCGTATTCTAACTATCTATTTTTTGCTCTATTTGAGTGGTATTAATTTATCTGATTAGTTGTTGTAGAATCTTTGGGCAGTTAGATAGGTTTTGAAGTATTGTGACAGTTTATATTTTTTTACTACAAGTGTACTTAAGGTTTAGGTACAGTTCAGTTATCAAATTTTGGTTTTAAGAACATTAAATACGCGTTTGTAAGATTAGCTGGTAATCTCTGCTTTAGAGCAACGGTACTATCAGTACATTCAAACCATCCACATTTTTTTTATCAATATATGCAGTGTAGTGCCCTGAGTTGGTTGTGGCTCCTGCGTGATAGATTATACCTATTGTTGTGAAGGTTTTCCTACCAAGTGATATTTGACCATGTGTGAATCCAGTCAGCTTGCCGTTGTTTTTCATACCATCTGCATTGTAACGTAGAAGCATTAGTATTACGTATTTACTATGTGTTTGTATTAGTAATGTGGAGCGATTATCCGAATTGCAGGTAGAGGATAATCTACCGTGGTTTGCATTTTGTACAAGTTGCTGAAATGAAACGGATTCACAATTAGGTATTGATATATAGACAAAGCGCTCATTGGGGATTTGTTCTTTTGTCACATTGTTGTAGAGAGTGCATGTATGTTTCCACATGTATGAAATCTGGAAGATTTAATTTATAGGTATGTTTTTGTTTTCCTGTACTAATAGTAAGTACATTAGAAATTCTTGTGGATCTTCCTGTGAGTTTATAGTGAATTTCACCATTCCAGCACAGTAGTCCAATTCTTGTCTTATTCCATGAATAGTATACGGGGTGTCAGGATTGTATTTTGCGTTTCTATGAAGTACTAACATTTGCATACACAATGGGTCTCTAAAGTGTAATTAAATGTTGTCAACAATTGCTGGTTTTGAAATAGAATATTGATTGCTACATTTGCATAGCAACTTACACCTATTTCATTTATAAGTTTAAATGGACCAGGTAGTTCTGTATCTGAGTGATTTTGTTTTAGTTGATCTTCCTTCTTTGACAAAGTACTTGGTTTACTTTCCCTAATTGGTTCTATTTTGCTTGTGGTACTTGGTGAAGTTTTAGTTTCTTTTAGTCTCTTTGGAGGATTTGCAGTGACATCCTGTTGCATTTCTGTTTGATTTAGTTTTCTTTTAGAAAATGTTCCTTTTTGTGGAACAGGATATGTTTGTAGAAGGGGGGTGTATAGTGAACGAAGTCTATTGTATTCTAAAATGCAAGGAATATCAGCGTTTACTTTACTTGCATCAAAGTTTATTAGAAATAGACCGTCAATCGTACGTAGGCGTGACAGTGCTACGTAGCTCATGCCTTCTTTAAAGACTGTGTTACCAATGTCTATCATTGCTTTGTCTAGAGTAAGACCTTGTGTTTTATGAATGGTGACTGCGTATGCAAGAGTTAGAGAAAATTGTACTCTGCGTACATACATGTCTTTGAAGAGAAGGAATCAAGCTGCTGAGCATCCTATTCTTTTTACTTCTGAAAGTTTGTCAAAGAGAATATTGACAAACTGAATTGTGTTGTCATGTGGGTATGTTTGAAAGCCAACAACTTTACCCAGTGCTCCATTAACTAGTCCTTGGTCCACGTCAAGATTACGTTTAAGCATTACTCTGCAATTTAAGGATAATTTTAATATCTTTTCCAAGCCTGCTGTGTTTGAGATTGATTTTTCTAAACTATTTAGTCTTGCTGTGCTCTTGGTCACACATGGGTAGTGTCATTCCATGTACATCTAGTTTGTCTGTCCCGCTAATTTCCATAATTGGTTGCATTTCTTTGCTTAACATTATTTCATTGAATTTGAAACAGCTTGCAAGAGTTGGCATTAAGGCCATACAATTGACATTTTTGTGGGCTAATTGTTCCATAACATCTGTAGCACATGCATTATCACCATAAAGTGCATGAATGTGCGGGTTTTCAATATTGCTTCTGCTTCTCTAGAAAGTATACCAACTCTGATACTTTTTAAGATGTTGGCATAAGTGAGATCTGCAGATTGGCGCATGTTTTCTGTTAATTCTCTGTATTGGAAATGTTGCCAAAGGTTGACATTTTCAATGCTGCCAACAGTTTTACGGCAGAGTTTGTGTTCTTATGTTTTAAAAATAGGCTCACCTTTTACAGGTGTCAATTGAAGAAGATCTCCGAAAACAATAATGTGTTTTCCTGCAAAGAGCTCTTCATAGTTTGTTTTGAGTACTTCTTGTAATCTGAGGTGAATCAAAGCCAACATTAGGTTGGACACCATGCTCACTTCATCTATTAGTAGCATTTTCATTTGTTTCAATACTCTGTTTACTTCCATTGCAGCTTCTGCAGAAAGTTTGTAATAATCTAACTTGTTTTGGTGTTCTACTGGCAGGAGTAGTAATCGGTGTAAAGTGACACTACCTATGTTGTAGGCAGCTAAATCTGTGGGGGCAGTGACAACAGCTGACAGTTTGTTGTTTGTCAATTGTTGAAGGAACGTACTGATGATTTTGATTAGGAATGTTTTGCCAGAACCAGCTTCACCACTGACATACAATAGTATAGGTTTGTAATTTTGGCAGGTGCATTCTTTGTTTTCATGTTGCACACCATGTGCAATTTCTTTTGTTATTTCTTGAAAAATTCTACATTGCTCTTTGTTTAGTTTTGATTGTAGTGTAGTTAAGTCTTCTTTATCTTCATAGTGACGCATGGTGTTTTCTACTTCTATCATAGCTAATTCTGCCTCATTTGTTATAAGTGGTTCTCCCAGTGCTTCTTGGCTTCCTGTGACAGAAGGTTGACTACTGTCAGGAGTGTCCTTATCTAGTTGGGCCTGGAGTTCCTCTTCGTGTTGCTGTTCATTGTGCAACATTGTTTTGTACTGTGCAAAGTTTACATCAGTTATACTGCTTTCATTGGCTTTGAAAGCGTCTTCATAAGAGTCATAGGTATCTAGTATTTCTTCTTCTTTTCTCCATGGTTTGAAGAGTTGTAGCAGGGACATGTAATATATTTCTTTATGTTGTGGAGTCTTTAATGACAATTTGATATGATTATTTAAATTTGGTTTGGTGAGTTTTACTAAGCTGCCATCACAGTTTGTCACTTTGTATTTACGGTTTTGCTCATCAGGTTTTATATTATTTTTTTATGTGTAGTTTTGGGCTATATGGTATAGACACCTGGTTTCCAAAATGCTACTCCTGTTTGGGTAGCATGTGTCCAATAAATTGTTTTTTTAAAATGTCTTGGCTGTTGGGATCATGTGTGGCTATTGTTTCTATATCTTCGTATGATTTTAGAACTCTTTTTCTAGATTTAGCTGGACCAGGACTTAGCCATACTATATTTGCAGATTTACCATTCAATGTAGTACCAGTTATTCGATCAGCTGCTTCATACGATCCACATTCTCTATGGGACAGCATTTTTATGCCCAAGCTGTATAATTTCTGAGACACTGTTTTATCTGATGACAGGGCATTCCAGAGGTCTTGGAGCTCTGTCTTTTCTGATTTGGTTAAGTATGCTGTGACATATCGTGCTACTGCGGTAGAATTGTCTGCAATGTACTGCACATCTATGTTTACATTCCACAAGTGGGCAATGTTTGCATTGTAATCATTGATATATTTTTCTTCTTCTTTTCTTTTTATGCAATATGTATTTTTAGGTGACTTACCTTTAACACTCTGTCTAACTGAAGACATGAGGTTGTTCACTTGACCTGTATTTGTAACTGGTCTAGGGAAACCAAATCAGCATTTGGTGTAGTATTTCCCTTTGTTTTTGTGTTTGCGACGACAATATTTGCCACATTTGTGTCTTTGGAATTGTAAGATTTTTGCATGAAGATCACTATTTGTGGATTCTGATGGAATTTCACAAGTGACATATTTTTCAATAAACTGTAAAACAGTGGCATCACTGTCTTGACCAAATTTAGGAGCATCTTTAATCCATAAAAGCATGTGGACATGTGGCGCTCCTCTGGCTTGGTATTCTTTTCTCCAAAAGAAGTGTTGCACTTCTCCAAGGGGAGGAATAGTTTTATTACAAAAAAATGTAGCATAGCAAAGAAGCGATGGTGAAAATATCTAGAAACATTAACAGGATCCTGAGAACAAAGTTCTCCAGGTGTTAGTATATCTATGTTTGTTTTGTTTTCGTTTGATATGCGTAGGAAAGCATGTAAATCTTCCCATGCATATTCTGCGCAACTTAATGTAACAAACCAAGTGGGTGGGCCAAGGTTTCTGATCATACAACGTACATCTCCATGGCGTCGAAACCAGTACTCTTTAGTACCTCGCATATTTGCTAATAGATTTGTAAGATTTGCCTGTAAAACCTCATCTTTTGTTGAACTTTTTGTAATAATTGTGTGGCTGTCATATTTTGAAAGTGTGATCCTGATTTTAATATGTGTGCAACTCCGTAACATAAAGTTGCTAGTTCACTTTCAAAGTGTAGGTGGAATATGTATTCCACATTTTGTCAAAATCTGGGATCTTCAGAATACATTCGTAATGAGCGATATTCTGATGCTGATATTTGAACAGGTCTATCATTGTATCTTCCTCCTTTGCCAGTAGGAAAGAGTAGAGGAAAAGCACGTGCTTCTATACTTTTTTCTCATATGCTGATTAGGGATCCTTTTGTTTGACGCATTTGGTACGTTTCCAGTGCATCTTCCATGGTGTCATTAGAGTGCAATGGGTGAATTGTATAATGGTCTAAAGTGTTTGCTATTGTAGCAGGATCTAGGAGCTCAAATTGACCAGTTTCTTGTGTCTGTTGAATTATTTCAGTTGTATCTTTCAAGTTTTCTTCGATATTCATTTCTTTGTAATAATCATTATTCTCTTTGAGATATTGCAGGGCTTCTCTAACTTTATGTAAATCTACCAGTTGTTGCCAAATTCTTTTGTCTTTTGTAGGTACTCCATTTACCAAGATAATTAAAGATTGTTGCATTGGACGTTGCACTCCTAGAGTGTGCACATTTTCTTTTAGATCTAATGGTAAATACACTACTTTTCCACGAATACCTTTCACTAATTCAGAGGGAGGTAATTTTGCAGTTTTTGATTAAAGGAGTATTATTGCTTGAAATGGATGAACTGTTTGAATTATGATGCTCTCGTATAAATTAAGTTGTTGAAGGAGTTTTGGTAGTGGATGTAATTCCAAGTTATTTGAGATAGCACGTGAATGCGTTTGGTTGTTGTCAAGTTTGGTAGTGCAGTAACTGCAAAGTATTATGGGGTCAGTTATTTCGTATTTGTTTTCTGCTATAAGGTAGAGAGCTAATTCAAACCATTTAGAATCTTCATTGTCTTCTATTTTGTATGAAAGATCTATAGTTTTTGTGTTACTTTTATAACACGTTCTGCGGCAACATACACACACGTGGTTTGGTACTTCAGCTGAAGTGCTTTGAAATTTTAGTATTTCTTTTTTGTATGTGTGTAGTGAAAGGTTGCCATGTGCAGATTTGTTACGAAGTTGGTTCACAGCTAATTCATCTTGTAAGTGGGTTTCATTTCCAAAATATTTTTTCTGTATATACTCGATTTCTTCTAGTAGGTCTTTTGGTGTACCATGTAGAAGAATGTTATTTAAATTGGCTAGTGCTAAAGCAGGACTTTTTGCATAATACAGTTTATAAACTAGATTTCTTATACTTGCATGACGTGTTGATATCCTTTTGATATCATGGAAGGTTGTTTTGCAAGTAGCTCCTGATATGCAGGCCCACGAATGTCCTTGCAGTCCTGTGTGCTTGCGTACTGGACAAGCATCCATACTTTGCAGTATTTTAATTTTGATTTTGTCTTTGCTTTTCACATATTGATTGAGGAATAGGCGTAAAGATTTGAAATTTTTTTTGGGAATGTTACACATTGACGTGCATGGCCATGTGTAAATTAGATGTTCTGATTCAGTCGAATGGAGGGGTAAATCTAAGTTTTCAGGGCATATTTTTGTAAGGAGTACTTCTTGTTCCATTATGGTATTATTAACTTTTTCATAACCTCGACCACTGCTATGTATGGCAATTGTATTTGTTTGCTTTTGTTTGTACGCTTCTTCGTTAAAGTATGGTTCTGTGCTTGTAGTGTGACTCCATTCACCTCCACAGATATTTAAGAAGTTATTTCTGTTCACATTTCGTTTATTGAGAAGTCTTTTTTGAAATTTAGTTATTAGTTTTGTAAGTGGTTTAATTCTCTTTAACACAACAATAAATAAGTTTCTTTTGAGAAGAATTGCACTGTCTATCAACGTTTCTAAGATTACTTTCCTACGATAGGTTTGAAGTGTTGAACCTGGTTTCTCTCCTGTTTTTATCAGATTTTGAAGGACTTTGTGACGGAACATTTTGGCTAATATACTTTTCTTGGTATGCTTACTTTGTACTATATCGAGATTTATAGAAGACATTTTATTTGTAGTGATAGTTGATTTTCTGTTAATAGTTTTTTGGGTGATTTTTTTTTGTGATAGAGGAGGCAAAGTTTTTGCACTACAAACTTCTTCTGTTTCACAACATGACTGTATTAGCTGTTGTGTTTCAACGTTTTTTACAAATTCTGCTATAGATGGGTGTTTATGTTGGAGACTTTTCTTTTTATTTGCTCTACTTCTGCTTCCCTTTCTACGGAGTTGCTTTTTGGTGAGCATTCTTTAGCGTCTGTTGAAAAAAATACAGAAGGTATGGGTTGGGGTTTTCTGCAATGCATGTGTGTTGTGTGCATGATTGTTTGAGTAAGATGTTATAGATGTATGTAATGGTGTGTGATTGTGAATTGGGAAGTTGAACTACTAGGGATGGGTATTCTTCAATTAATGTGTTACTAAACTGGGGTTCAGATGACAGAAAAAAGTAAGCCGGTGGTGTGGAGAAGATTAAATAATATAGGTAAAGCTATACAATTAAAACAGTTGTTTGTTCTACAACATCTACATTCTAGCGGCTGAGTTGGGTAATTTGTGTGCCGAAAAATCGGAATTTGAGGGCCATTCTGACAGGAGATCACTGTTTAAGACGGGGGGGATTTTTGGTCAGAATGGTGCAGAATGTCTATTTTTAGGCACAGAAATACCATGAATGCACCGTACAGTGCGTGTAAGTTATAAATCAAATATTATGGTAACAATCTACTTACTTTTTTTTCAAAAATGAGTAGTTTGCTTCTTAGTTGTTCTTTGTAAATCAAAATTGGCTGCTTCTATTCAGGAGAATGGGCTTCACTGCAATTGTAAAAGAAAGAAATTAGTAATTTGGTTGCTATAAAGCACTGTTTTCATTTTAGACATAGATTTTTTTAAATTGAAATGCTCAGCACCTTCCTGAAAACCATTAAAACTATATTATGACTAAGAGTAGGAAAGAAAATATCTTTACTATGGTTTGTGGAATTCATAATCTACCAACTTATAACACTATTCTTGTAACTAAGCTTTTCCACGTAATAGTGAGTCATTGTCATCATAGCTCTCAACCATGTGTGTCGCAAAGGTGGGTGAAATCACCTGATTTTGTTTTTGGCGGGTGAGACGCCCATTGGAATGAATGGGCGTGCAGGAGGCTTGGCGGGTGAGTCAGTCCTTTACAAGGCGGGTGACACCCGCCAAAAGCGTGTGAGTTGAGAGCTATGTGTCATAGCCTGCTTTTGCACGTAACAGTGAGTGAATGTCATAGTCTGCTTGTCCTATATAAATGTATGTAAGTACTTATATAAACAAAAAACATTAAAGCCAATTATCTGTTTGTACAAATATTATTGTTTGAGATTTGATCATAGAGTGTGTATGTTATTTTGTGTGATTATATGTTGTGTATATATTTTATTTCAAAAATGTTATTTTAATAGTATTTGCATGTGTGTGTGTGTGTATGAAGAAATTAAACGATATAAAGGTTTGTAAGTGACAGGTCATTTTAGGACAATGAAACAATGATCGTCCATTCATTTTTCAGATTATAGAAGGTAAAAGTCGGTTAGAAAATGTGTTCATGTACTGTGTAGAAAATATGCATACCTATACTTTCTGTTCATTTATATGGATATGGACCAAGCTGCAAGTAGAAATATTGGAGATTTGTATAGTATTTCTCGTAGATCGTGGTTGTCAATGGTATGAGACTTGTACTCCGAGAGATACACCGTACATTTGCAGTGCTGCTCTATGATGATGCAGTTACATGTAAAGTTATTGGATTTGATTGGTGGATGGTCATGTGATTGCTTAGCTACATCCAAGGAGGGAATGGCACAGAGAGTGAAATCGAAATGGTAGAAGGGCTGTACATGTTATGATACGTTTGCGGACATGGCGGTAGTACTAGGACACCGCGTATTACATCCGGGGAATTTGGGGAGAGGAGGTATGGAAATGAGATTGGATGAAGCAAGGGATTGGTCAGTAAAGTTTAGTGAGTGTGTTGTGCTAGGAGAGGTTTTCTCAGATATTGTTTTTGCAGAGAGAAGAACAGATAGCTATACTGAGTGTTTCAAAACACAGATTGTATGGATTTTGGGAGACTCGTGGATTCATTGGTTGAAGGTGCATGCAGAATGCTGTGGAGTATCTATAGATCTTGGATTCCCACATGTGGAAGTGCACTGGCATGGAGTGCGTGGAATGAAGTAGTTGGACTTGCTACCTCACTGTGCAACTTTGAAGATAGAGGAAAATCCAGACATAATTGTAATTCATTGTGGAGGGAACAGTTTAGGACATGTGTCTGCAATTTGCAATGAAAGAAGGACTTCAGAAGATAATGGACATGTTTCCAAACTCTAAAATAATTGGATTGCGCAGAGACAAGTGTGGTTTCGTTCTTTCTCATATGGTCCACAAATGGAGAAAGCAAGGCGTAATGTTAATAAGGCTGTTTGTGCCTTCCTTAGAGATTTTGTCATGTCCTCTTTAACAATGAAAATATTTTGTTTCGTAGTACATATATTTTTCGCAAAGATGGAGTCCATCTTACTTATGCTGGCAATCAGATTTTTCTGAGAAATGTACAAAATGCATTGTGACCTTTTTTAGAAATACAGCATTTGTTTTGAAGTACGTCTTACGTAGTTAAAATGTTTTACATTCAAACACCTCCCAAAGGCTCTTTTCAGAGCCACCACTTCCTGTTAGAGAAAAATGCATTGGTTTCAATAGGGTAGCAATGCAATTGATTTTCTGTTCGCGGACCGTCCGCGGTCTTTCACGAAATGGAAATGGCTATGCTTTATGTATCTTCACTTCCATTTTTTAACTGTGAAAGGCGGCTCTGAAAAGAGCCTTATTTATTTATTTTTTTTATTTTGTATTTTTTTTGTTCTTTTTTATACACGACACACTAGGAGAGGAGGGAAAGGAGGGTAAAGGGAGGGGGACACCAACCAAAGGGATAAGAAAGGGCAAGCTGAGAGAGGAAGATGTAGAGTGGGTTTTATTTGGGTAGTGAGCAGGTCTTCTGGTGCTCTGAGACGATCGTCTCAAAAGCACTCCGAAGTCGCTCCCCCCTGCAGAGTACTGTGTCACAGTACACACATACAACTGTGACCCTCGAAAGGTAAGGGTCATCAGAATTCTGTATGGCCTGTGAGGCAGCTTGAGGAAGACGCTGTCCCACAGAGGTGTTTCTTGTGGTGACAGGATCAGGAACAGAGGATGAAGTAGAGGCAATCAACCTACTACGCTTCTCCAGTGTGGAATGAGCGCAGGTGTCGCTTCATGATAGTGGTCCCAAAGCTATACGAACCATACATGCATCCCGCGACTGAGTACCATTTTGCACTCATTACAGTTGACACGGTTCGCATGAGACTTAGGACCGTTTCCATGAACGGTAAACAACCGCCACACCCACGATTCACGCCGACGGCGGGTAGTAGGGATTTCCTCTACCTCATTCTCGTCATCCTCTTCTTCCTCCTCTGTATCCACACTCCTGTTCCCCTCTTCAGGCCCTTGGGGAAATGGTGGTGGTGGAGGGGGTGGGGGTGGTGCTGAGGCAGATGTAGCACCATGTGGTAATAGTCGAGCCATGGATGTCATAGGCTTGGAGATGGAAATCTCAAAATCTGCAAAGTATGCAACAAAATGCAGTGTGCTCTGTGGAATAGTCAGAAACACAATGGGAATGCGCTCTAGGGCGTGGTCTTATATCGGGGTGCTTGTGCGCGGGTCGCAGACATGCGCGCCGTCCGCAAGACAGATCGAACATCAAAAAAGGTTCAAAAAGTCACAAAAACTATGTGGAAAGTTAGGATTAGTATGTGGGATTTGTGGTATGGTGATTTTTTAATGAGAAATATTGTGAATTACTTGCAAATGTACTTTTAAACTGGTCGGGGACACAAACAGTGTCCGCATTTAGAGCATGAGATGAGCGTGGGCGCGGTCACGTGATTGTTTTGTGAGCATGTTCGCTAAGGTAGCGGTCGCCCGCAGGACACCCAATGTACAGACATTGTTTTGCGCATGCCTGTTGATGTTCTGCGGACAGTGTTCAGGTCCTGAACTAATTAAAAGTGCGTCACATGTAAAACAAACAGTTACGGACAGCCGTTTGTTCTTAGCACAGTTTAATGTATTTGCTAACAATACAGACAGACATAGCGTTTCAAGCACACCTCCATTTTCGTTTATTTACGAACAATTCAGGACAGCACGAGTGTTCTTAGAACAGTTTCTGCTTGCTATAGAACACTACGAATAGGCATAGTGTTCTTAAGGACACCTCCATTTTCCTTTATTTACGAACATTTCAGGACTACGAGTGTTCATAGAACATTTTCAACTTGCATGAGAACATTACAGACAGATGTAGTGTCCTCAGGACAGTTACATTTTCGTTTCTTTACGAACATTTCAAAACAACCGCGGTGTCTGTGGACACCTAAATTGGTTTTATCACAAGGAACTGAAAGTAATTACAACACAATATAAGAAAAGTAACTTTATTTCATATATATATACAATTATGACTGGGAAGGTGGGGCAGAAACAGAAACAAAAACAGGAGGATTAGGGATTTCTAGATAACTGGGATCAGGTGAAGAAGGGAAGGAAATCTCATCAAAACGCTTTGGTCCATAGACAGGGTTTGGGGTTAACTGCGTGGGATAGGTTGAGGGGGGACAAGTGCAGGTTGGACAATGGTGTGCTGTTGGGGGTTTCACATAATTTTCCACAAAGTTTTTCGAATCCATAAAATTTTGCATACGGTCGTCCATTTTTTGATTAATCTGCTGTAGAGTGATATCCTCTGATTGTTGTTGTGAGATGCTTGGAATTTTTGTATGGTCTGTAATAAAAAAAAAATGTATATGTTAAATGTATACAAAATAATATTTATTAATTGGTTTATATAGTAAAGTGTGTACCATTAGGTGGACTATTTTCTAACATTTCCTCTCGTGGGAAATGCTCCTCTAGCCAGTCGAGAGTACTACACCTTTCTGTGAGAAAACAAAAAAGTAATATGTTTTTTTTCTAATATAGAAATTTTATAAATATATGAGTAAAAAGAAGTGCACTTACTATGTCTGGTGAGATATGTAATCAGTAGTGTATACGTCTGGTCTTGCTGTTGGTTGTGGAGCGTCTGTGAGGTAATTATGGTGGAAGCCACTTTATCTTCTTTTGGTATATTCCATTTTAAAACATATTGGCCCTCATTACAAGTCAGGCGTTAACCCTTAACGCCTGATTCACACTTTAACGCCTGCTTTTTGCAGGTGTTAAAGTCCAAGGCGCTAAGCGACCTTGGTGCTAATTACGGCACCGTAATTTACGGTGCCATAATTAGCGCCTTCCCCATCCCCATTATGCCCTATGGGGCAAAAATGGGAATGGGGAAGGGCAAATGGTGAATGGGGAATTACCGCCCCACTCACCTTGGAATGGGGCGGTAATTCCGCCATCCACCATGGCGGAATCCGGCATGGACCATGGTGCTAATAGCACCATGGTCCACCGCCTGACTTGTAATGAGGGCCATTGTATTTACATGAATGGTTAGTGTGTTACATATATGGGTAACATTTTTTAAGTATTACTACATATACATAATGTATGTGTGCTGCTTTGTGAATTTGTTAAATGTTCCTATGTTATGATATAACTATTACACATACCTCCCCAGAGTTTTTAGGTGGTGGTACTGTTGTCCAAACATGTCTGCGGACCATCAAATTCAGTAGAAAGGGTTCAGTATGTTCCATATTATATGTACATAAAGTCAAAGTTATTATTGTTAAGTTGTGCTACTAAAAACCTATGAAATTCAGTAAAAAAACATTTCGGTTTTACTTTGAACCATAACGTCCCTTTAACAACATTTTTTCACTGAATTTCATAGGTTTTTAGTAGCGCAACTTAACCATAACGTCCCTTTAACAAAGTTTTTTTACTTAATATATATATATATATATATTTATATATAACACGGTAGTGGCCATGTAGTTATGGTTAAGTTGCTGTTTCCATAGGGACAGCACTTTTTGAGCGGCTTATAACTTCGCCCCCCCTGGACGAATCCTCACCAAACTTTGCAAAAAATGCACATGCATCCAAAGTTTGGTGAGGTTTGGTCCAGGGGCGGCAAAGTTATAGGGGGGGCCCCAAAACCTCTTTTTTTCCCATAGACAGGTCTCGAAAGTATGTTTTTTTTATTTGGTGTAAATCCATCCAGTAGTTTGTTAAAAAATGACAAAAATGTAAGTGCAAAAAATTAGTGATATCTGTGTCCGCTTCGCGGACACACTTCCCTGTTCGCTCCACGGACAGGACGGGGATTGGGCAAGCACTTGCGTGATGTCCACGGACATCTGACGTGCGCTCTGATTGGCTGGCGTGAAGCGTGCAGTGCTCTATTGTGAGAGCGCCCGCCATCTTTGTTCATCGGTTCATGGAGCGTTTCACAGTAAGCTCTGTGTGTTCCTCCCATTCCCCCCACCCCCCGCTCATGCTCCGTGTCTCTCTCCTGTTCCCCCCACCCTGCTCATGCCCTGTGTCTCCCTCCTTTTCCCTACACCCCCTGCTCATGCCCCGTGTGTCCCCTGTTCCCCCCCACCCCCGCTCATGCCCACGTGTCTCCCCTGTTCCCCCCACCCCCCACTCATGCCCCGTGTCTCCCCTGTTCCACCCCACCCCCTGCTCATGCCCACGTGTTCCCCTCATTTCCCCCAACCTGCCGCTCATGCCCACGTGTCTCCCCTATTCCCCTCCATCCCCCGCTCAAAGCCCTGTGTCTCCCTACTGTTCCCCCACCCCCAATCATGGCCCGTGTCTCTTTATTGTTCCCCCACCCCCTGCTCATGCCCCGTGTGTCTCCTGTTGCCTCCCAATCCCTGCTCATGCCCCGTGTCTCTCTCTTGTTCCCCCACCCCCTGCTCATGCCCCGTGTCTCCCTCCTTTTCCACCCCACACCCTGCTCATGCCATGTGTGTGCCCTGTTCCCCCAACCCCCGCTCATGCCCCGTGTGTGTGTTAAGCAGAAAACCTGTGCAGTTCCCTCTGGGACCACTGCAAAAGATTTAGGCTTACAGGTGTTGGCAGTAAACCCACTTGGTAGCTGTCTGTACCACACAGATTCACCTGGTAGCTGTGGCTGAGCAGTTAGACCTCTCTCAAGAAAAGTTAGGCAGTATGTGGAGTATACAAAATAGGGCAATTTACACAGTAGAACAAGCCAACACGGAACAGAGCTTGGGTGTAAAGATATATAGGTATTTATTTATAACAACACATCTATGGAAAACACTCTGGCACTAATACGGCAAACAATTTCCATTACAAGTAAATCAATCCCCCTAACAATAGTTCGACAAGTCTAGGTTCAACGGCACCACTTATTTGCAGACAGAGGTGAATGCTTTAACCTAGATGGCACTCTAATATTTGTTATAACGGGAGAGAAAAGGCAGGGTGTGAAATCAACTCGGTACCAACACTTTTACGAACAAATTCAAGGCAAGTAAGGCAGGGTCTACTGTAGATCGCAAAGTTCAGAGGCCAGGCCCACTCGGAGAGAGGCAAGGCGATATGTCCCAAAAAGTATCACAGTGGAAATGCACTTCAAGTCTTTGTCGCAAATTGTTATAGAAAGATTGGACCAGTTCAGAACAGAAAGTTAAGAAAGCTTGGAGGCGACCCAATGGAGAGGCGAGGATTAAGACACCTCACGCTAACCATCACAAGGGAAGCCAGGCGGACACGGTACCTTGTATGTGGAGAGACAGCTCCGGCGGGGGCAGTTGTTCCTGGTGGTGGATGCAAGTCAGGGCTTTGCCAAGAGAAGAGATGATCTCGTCGTCGAAGGAAAGTTGAAGATCGTTGCACCAGGGAAGAGACCAGCCGTGGAGTGCTCCGTCACAAGGCACCACCTTTTGGTCGCGTTATGGGCTAGTGGCAATCCGGTTGCCGGGGTGCTCAGCACGGGCAATTTGACCACTACGCCCTGGAAGCGAAGAAAAAGCAAAGGGACTGGTTGTTCCCACCAGTCAGGGGAAGAAGACTCTCCAGCCGGGAGATCTCCTCTGTCGTTGGGAAGTGGTGAGTCGGTTCAGCAGGGCTCCACCGGAGGTGTCGTCGTTGCAGGTCGGCTCAGCTTTACCCTCGTCGGATTCTTAGGTCCTGTGGCGACTTCTGAAGATCCAGTCCCAAAAGCCCTGCTTTTATGCAGAAAATCCCCATTCATTCAGCCTAGCTGTCAATCAAAACACGCTAAGTGGTGAGTGGGGTGGCTCACCACTTGGGCCAATCACACCAGAGTGCGACTTGAGTTGGCAAGGCAACTCAGTCCAGGGTGCCTAAACCCCCTCCCACACCCACTGTGGTACCCAGACAGAATGGCACAACTTTGGAGGGCCTCTGTGCAGAAGCCTGCCAAAAGTGGAACAAAGGGCTCAACCTTTGGTTTAGGAGTCACTGAGATGAACACAGACACCATTTTAAAAACCGAGTTCTGGCAGAAAATACCATCCGATAGATTTATTTAAGACAAATAAACCGGTGGAATGTTAGAGACTAACGAGAAAAAGTATTAACCTCCAACAATGGGAAGAATCCCATAGAGTTATATTCGGGGTCGAATATAACAAGTAGTTTCCACTGCCACCAGCCAAAACTCGACGAGGGGGGACGGGGCAGTGCCCCCTCGAATAACAGACCCACGGGTAATCGAATTAGCCCTAGCAGTACGTCCACAATAGGATGGTTTGTACTAGTTCTGTTAGTAAATTTAGGTCTAGTAAAGCCAATGGTGACTTTACATGACCTGGGAGACAGTAGTCAGTCCCAGGGTATGGAGTCTATGGTGGGGGTTCTCTAGGACGCCCCAGTGTTACGGCACGGAGGGTGCGTTGTAACACACATAGCAAAACATATGAGACCCTATGGAGTAAAAGACCCCATAGCCCATAGAACACATTGACATTCACAGGAATTAACCACATTCATGTCCAAGAGTGGGAGAAAAGAGTATCACTCTTGGCAGGATGGAAAAAACAAACTCCAGAAATCCAGCAAAGCTGCTGGGGGACTCACTAGGTTAGAAAATTCAGCCTAAACAGAGAATTCTCCCTAACACTGTGCCCTATTCCACCCCACCTCCGCTCATGCCCCGTGTCTCCTTCTTTACCCCCACCCCCCGCTCATGCTCCATGTCTCCCCTGTTCCCCCCCAACCCCCTACTCATGCCCCGTGTGTCTCCTGTTGCCCCCCAACCCCCGCTCATGCCCTGTGTGTCTCCTGTGGCCCCCCACCCCCCGCTCATGCCCCGTGTCTCCCTCGTGTTTTCCCCCACCCCCGCTCGTGCCCCGTGTCACCCTCCGGTATCACACACCCCCCACTCATGTCCCGTGTCCCCTGTTCCCCCCCACCCCCTGCTCATGCCCTGTGTCTCCCCTGTTCCCCCCCACCCCCTGCTCATGCCCCGTGTCTCCCCTGTTCCCCCCACCCCCCGCTCATGCCCCGTGTCTCCCCTGTTCCCCCCACCCCCGCTCATGCCCCGTGTCCCCTGTTCCCCCCACCCCCCGCTCATGCCCCGTGTGTGCCCTGTTCCCCCCCACCCCCGCTCATGCCCACTTGTCTCCCCTGTTCCCCCACCCCTCGCTCTTGCCCACGTGTCTCCCCTGTTCCCCCTCACCCCCCGCTCATGCCCCGTGTTTCCCTCATTTTACCCCCCCAACCCCCGCTCATGGCCCGTGTCTCCCTCCTGTTCCCACCTCCCCCCGCTCGTGCCCTGGGTCTCGCTCCTGTTCCCCTCCACCCCCCGCTCATGCCCCGTGTCTCCCCTGTTCCCCTCCACCCCCCGCTCATGCCCCGTGTCCCTTGTTCCCCCCACCCCCCGCTCATGCCCCTTGTCTCCCCTGTCCCCCCACCCCCTGCTCATGCCCCGTGTGTGCCCTGTTCCCCCCACCCCCGCTCATGCCCACGTCTCTCCCCTGTTCCCCCACCCCTCGCTCATGCCCACGTGTCTCCCCTGTTCCCCCTCATCCCCCGCTCATGCCCCGTGTCTCCCTACTGTTCCCCCCACCCCCGCTCATGGCCCGTGTCTCCCCTGTTCCCCCCACCCCCGCTCATGCCCTGTGTCTCCTCTGTCCCCCCACCCCCTGCTCATGCACCGTGTCTCCCTACTGTTCCCCCCCACCCCCGCTCATGGCCCGTGTCTCCCCTGTTCCCCCCAACCCCGCTCAAGCCCTGTGTCTCCCCTGTTCCCCCACCCCCTGCTCATGCCCCGTGTGTGCCCTGTTCCCCCCCACCCCCGCTCATGCCCCATGTGTGCCCTGTTCCCCCCACCCCCACTCATGCCCACGTGTCTCCCCTGTTCCCCCCACCCCCCGCTCATGCCCACGTGTCTCCCCTGATCCCCTCCACCCCCCGCTAAAAGCCCTGTGTCTCCCTACTGTTCCCCCATCCCCACTCATGGCTCATGTCTCTCTCTTGTTCCCCCACCCCCTGCTCATGCCCTGTGTCTCCCTTCTTTCCCCCCCACTCCCCCCTCATGCCCACGTGTCTCCCCTGTCCCCCCAACCCCCTGCTCATGCCCCTTGTCTCCCTACTGTTCCCCCCTCCGCTCGCTCATGGCCCGTGTCTCTCTCTTGTTTCCCCCCACCCACTGCTCATGCCCTGTGTCTCCCTCCTTTTCCACCCCACACCCCGCTCATGCCACGTGTCTCCCTACTGTTCCCCCGACCCCCGCTCATGGCCCGTGTCTCCCCTGTTCCCCCCACCCCCCACTCATGCCCCGTGTCTCCCCTGTTCCCCCCACCCCCCGCTCATGCCCCGTGTCCCCTGTTCCCCCCACCCCCCGCTAGTGCCCCTTGTCTCCCCTGTTCCCCCCACCCCCCGCTCATGCCTCGTGTGTGCCCTGTTCCCCCCCACCCCGCTCATGCCCACTTGTCTGCCCTGTTCCCCCACCCCTCGCTCATGCACACGTGGCTCCCCTGTTCCCCCCCACCCCCCGCTCATGTCCCGTGTTTCCCTCATTTTACCCCCCCAACCCCCGCTCATGGCCCGTGTCTCCCTCCTGTTCCCACCTCCCCCCGCTCGTGCCCTTTGTCTCCCTCCTGTACCCCCATCCCCCGCTCATGCCCTGTGTCTCCCCTGTTCCCCCCACCCCCCGCTCATGCCCCGTGTCTCCCCTGTTCCCCTCCACCCCCCGCTCATGCCCCGTGTCCCTTGTTCCCCCCACCCCCCGCTCATGCCCCTTGTCTCCCCTGTTCCCCCACCCCCTGCTCATGCCACGTGTGTGCCCTGTTCCCCCCACCCCCGCTCATGCCCACGTATCTCCCCTGTTCCCCCACCCCTCGCTCATGCCCACGTGTCTCCCCTGTTCCCCCTCATCCCCCGCTCATGCCCCGTGTCTCCCTACTGTTCCCTCCACCCCCGCTCATGGCCCGTGTCTCCCCTGTTCCCCCCACCCCCGCTCATGCCCTGTGTCTCCTCTGTTCCCCCCACCCCTGGCTCATGCCCCGTGTCTCCCTACTGTTCCCCCCCACCCCAGCTCATGGCCCGTGTCTCCCCTGTTTCCCCCAACCCTGCTCAAGCCCTGTGTCTCCCCTGTTCCCCCCACCCCCTGCTCATGCCCCGTGTGTGCCCTGTTCCTCCCCACCCCCGCTCATGCCCCATGTGTGCCCTGTTCCCCCCACCCCCGCTCATGCCCACGTGTCTCCCCTGTTCCCCCCCCCACCCCCCGCTCATGCCCACGTGTCTCCCCTGTTCCCCTCCACCCCCCGCTCAAAGCCCTGTGTCTCCCTACTGTTCCCCCATCCCCACTCATGGCCCATGTCTCTCTCTTGTTCCCCCCACCCCCTGCTCATGCCCTGTGTCTCCCTTCTTTCCCCCCCACTCCCCCCTCTTGGCCACGTGTCTCCCCTGTCCCCCCAACCCCCTGCTCATGCCCCGTGTCTCCCTACTGCTCCCCCCTCCGCCCGCTCATGGCCCGTGTCTCTCTCTTGTTCCCCCCCACCCACTGCTCATGCCCTGTGTCTCCCTCCTTTTCCACCCCACACCCCGCTCATGCCACGTGTCTCCCTACTGTTCCCCCCACCCCCCCACCCCCGCTCATGGCCCGTGTCTCCCCTGTTCCCCCCACCCCCGCTGATGCCCCGTGTCTCCCCTGTTCCCCCCACCCCCCGCTCATGCCCCGTGTCCCCTTTTCCCCCCACCCCCCGCTCATGCCCCTTGTCTCCCCTGTTCCCCCCACCCCCGCTCATGCCCTATGTGTGCCCTGTTTCCCCCCACCCCTGCTCATGCCCACTTGTCTCCCCTGTTCTCCCACCCCTCGCTCATGCCCATGTGTCTCCCCTGTTCCCCCTCACTCCCCGCTCATGCCCCGTGTTTCCCTCATTTTACCCCCCCAACCCCTGCTCATGGCCCGTGTCTCCCTCCTGTTCCCACCTCCCCCCTCTCGTGCCCTTTGTCTCCCTCCTGTACCCCCATCCCCCGCTCATGCCCTGTGTCTCCCCTGTTCCCCCCACCCCCCGCTCATGCCCCGTGTCTCCCCTGTTCCCCTCCACCCCCGCTCATGCCCCGTGTCCCTTGTTCCCCCTCACCCCCCGCTCATGCCCCTTGTCTCCCCTGTTCCCCCCACCCCCTGCTCATGCCCCGTGTGTGCCCTGTTCCCCCCACCCCCGCTCATGCCCACGTGTCTCCCCTGTTCCCCCACCCCTCGCTCATGCCCACGTGTCTCCCCTGTTCCCCCTCATCCCCTGCTCATGCCCCGTGTCTCCCTACTGTTCCCCCCACCCCCGCTCATGGCCGTGTCTCCCCTGTTCCCCCCACCCCCGCTCATGCCCTGTGTCTCCTCTGTTCCCCCACCCCCTGCTCATGCCCCGTGTCTCCCTACTGTTCCCCCCACCCCCGCTCATGGCCCGTGTCTCCCCTGTTCCCCCAACCCCGCTCAAGCCCTGTGTCTCCCCTGTTCCCCTCACCCCCTGCTCATGCCCCGTGTGTGCCCTGTTCCCCCCCACCCCCGCTCATGCCCCATGTGTGCCCTGTTCCCCCCACCCCCGCTCATGCCCACGTGTCTCCCCTGTTCCCCCCACCCCCGCTCATGCCCACGTGTCTCCCCTGTTCCCCTCCACCCCCCGCTCAAAGCCCTGTGTCTCCCTACTGTTCCCCCATCCCCACTCATGGCCCATGTCTCTCTCTTGTTCCCCCCACCCCCTGCTCATGCCCTGTATCTCCCTTCTTTCCCCCCACTCCTCCCTCATGCCCACATGTCTCCCCTGTCCCCCCAACCCCCTGCTCATGCCCCGTGTCTCCCTACTGTTCCCCCCTCCGCCCGCTCATGGCCCGTGTCTCTCTCTTGTTCCCCCCCACCCACTGCTCATGCCCTGTGTCTCCCTCCTTTTCCACCCCACACCCCGTTCATGCCACGTGTCTCCCCTGTTCCCCCCCACCCCCTGTTCATGCCCTGTGTGTGCCCTGTTCCCTCCCCACCCCCGCTCATGCCCCGTGTCTCCTTCTTTCCCCCCACCCCCCGCTCATGCTCCATGTCTCCCCTGTTCCCCCCCACCCCCTGCTCATGCCCCGTGTGTCTCCTGTTGCCCCCCATCCTCTGCTCATGCCCCGTGTGTCTCCTGTTGCCCCCCACCCCCCGCTCATGCCCCGTGTCTCCCTCGTGTTTCCCCCCACCCCCCGCTCATGCCCCGTGTTTCCCTCATTTTACCCCCCCAAACCCTGCTCATGGCCCGTGTCTCCCTCCTGTTCCCACCTCCCCCCGCTCGTGCCCTGTGTCTCCCTCCTGTACCCCCACCCCCCGCTCATGCCGTGTCTCCCCTGTTCCCCCCCACCCCCGCTCATGCTCTGTGTCTCCCCTGTTCCCCTCCACCCCCCGCTCATGCCCCGTGTCCCCTGTTCCCCCCCACCCCCGGCTCATGCCCCTTGTCTCCCCTGTTCCCCCCACCCCCTGCTCATGCCCCATGTGTGCCCTGTTCCCCCACCCCCCGCTCATGCCCACGTGTCTCCCCTGTTCCCCCACCCCTCGCTCATGTCCACGTGTCTCCCCTGTTCCCCCTCACCCCCGCTCATGCCCCGTGTCTCCCTACTGTTCCCCCCAAACCCCGCTCATGGCCCATGTCTCCCCTGTTCCCCCCACCCCCGCTCATGCCCTGTGTCTCTCCTGTTCCCCCCGACCCCCTGCTCATGCCCTGTGTGCCCTGTTCCCCCCACCCCCGCTCATGCCCCATGTGTGCCCTGTTCCCCCCACCCCCTGTTCATGCCCCATGTGTGCCCTGTTCCCCCCACCCCCCGCTCATGCCCACGTGGCTCCCCTGTGCCCCCCCACCGCCCGCTCATGCCCTCGTGTCTCCTCTGTTCCCCCTCACCCACCGCTCATGCCCACGTGTCTCCCCTGTTCCACCCCACCCCCCGCTCATGTCCCGTGTCTCCCTACTTTTCCCTCCACCCCCCCGCTCATGGCCCGTGTCTCTCTCTTGTTCCCCTCACCCCCTGCTCATGCCCCGTGTCTCCCTCCTTTTCCCCCACACCCCCCGCTCATGCCCCTTGTCTCCCCTGTTAAAATCTTTTTTTTACCACCCGGGCTTCCCACTTTGAGGACCTTAGATGCTAGTGGTCTTCATCTATTGAAAAGGATGTTATGGTGATGTTGCACTAATAAAAACCTATGAAATTCAGTAAAAATAAATATGTTACAGGGACGATATGGTTAAGTTGAGCTACTAAAAACCAATGAAATTCAGTGAAAAAAACTATGTTAAAGGGACGTTATGGTTAAGTTGCGCTACTAAAAACCTATGAAATTCAGTAAAACAACTTTGTTACAAGGATTGTTATGGTTCCAAGTAAAACTGAAAAACCCCTGAAATTTGCTAGTTATGGTAAGCTAAGCAAGCATAACTCATGCCACTACCGTACACTGCTAAGACTAACACCCAGGACATCAAAGGTGACATCACAAATGACATTGATGACATCACTGATGACTTCACATGTCTGGCACCCTCTTTTTTCCTTTACTGACATATCTAGGCCACATGGTTTTCTTCCGGAACAGTCTGCAACTAAAAATTCAAAAGGTACTATATTTGTAGACTTATCCTTCAAATATGTTCTTACAGTAATTCCCTTGGGGTCCAGTTACATCATATGAAACATATACATAGGGGAAGACACAGGCTTGAAAGACAGCAATCCTTTCTGTGCATGAAGATAATCAGTAGGGTTATCAACACTTTCTGATAGTTCTGCTGTTTTTTTATTACTGTACTTTCCCTGTAAATGCTCATATTTGTATACATTGTACTCACACTACTTTCCTTAGGGTCCAGTCAAATCATGTGATACATATACATAGGTGAAGTAGCAGCTTTGAAGCAGAGCAATTATTTCTGTGCATGAAGATAATCAGTTAGGTTATAAAACACTGTCTGGCAGTACTGCTGATTTTTTGCTTACTTCACTTTCCCTCCATATGCTCATATTTGTATGTGTTGTTGTCTATTTGTGTTTTGTCTATAATAATGCAACTATGTAATAAATGGGTTTTATTAGCTACTTATTACATGTTTCACAGTATGCAAAACTCTAATAAGAGAGCATTTATCATTTCCCTATTCAACATGTATGGTGCACACAATGGGCCTCATTACAACGAGAGCGGCCACAGAATGAACGGTGCCGGTAAGGGACCGGCACCGTTCATTCCGGGCCGTCCTAGTAGGAGGTCTGCAGTGGGTCCCGCTCTGGAACGGCTGGTCAAACCAGGTGTCCTTAGCGGGACCAGCTAGCAGACCAGGATGCTAACAGGCCCGTCATTAAAGGGCCTGTTGTTAGCATCCTCCCCATTCCCATTGAGCTCTATGGGGGCTCAAATGGGAATGGGGATGTACCGGGTCCGGGTACGAGAACAGGAATTCCCGGCCCGCCAAAGTCGGCATGGCGCGATAATTCCCTATTCCTGGGACCAGGACCCGGTACCCGGTATGGAGGTAGCCATGCCGCTAAAAGCAGCATGGCTACCTCCATACTCGTAATGATGCCCAATGCCTATATTTATTCACAAGTAGCTTAGTATACTGAAAAGAACTTCATTATAGAATGCTATTTATATCAATGCATTGCTTAATGCACTAATTAGCTCATGATATTTATTCCAATGATCCATGACACTTTTTGTCCACATTATAATAAGAATCCCTTGTACAGGCTTTTCATGAAAGTAAATACACATGTGATGTCATCAGTGATGTCATCAATGACATTTGTGATGTCACCTTTGATGTCCTGGGTGTTAGTCTTAGCAGTGCACGATGGTGGCGCAAGTTATTGTTGCTTACCATAACTGGTGAATTTCAGGGTTTTTTCGGTTTTACTTGGAACCATAACGTCCCTGTAACAAAGATTTTTTCACTGAATTTCATAGGTTTTTAGTAGCGCAACTTAACCAATCCTGAATTATTATTATATCAGTTTCTACCTAGCGCTTAATGTCTGGTTTCATCTGCAGTGGAATCCAATACGAAACTGTGCACATCAGGCCATAAAATGTGTGGATAGATATTAGCACACGGGACAGCATCTGGATCTATTGAGCTTTTACAGCTGTTGAATGTTGGCCTAGAAGAATACATTAATGTGCAAAAGGCAGCCAAGATAACAGAGGAGTGCTGTACAATAGCATTTTACATTACTTTACATAAGTGTAAAACAGGGCTGTATTAGGACAGATACGGCTTTACCGAGGTGTGAAATATGTTGGCTTAAGCATGTGGTCTACCATTGGATATTCCGGTGCCAAGGTATAGACAGATGAACTGGAGAATATCATTAGTGGCTATACCCTAGAATAATATGCTGTCCCAGCATCTATAACGATAATGGCCAATATGTATATTCATGCCCCTGCATGGATATAGTGTGCACTATCTGGATTCGTAAAGCTTTAGTTGATTATATAGATCTTTAACAGAACACTCGAGTCATGTCCCTTCAGCAGGGCCTCTATGACTGTACAAGGGCTTAAAATGCACGCATTTTCGTGCACGAGTTTTGTCAGGACATGTTAGGTAGTGCCATTATCCAAGATGCTTGGATCTTTTGAAAGACAATTCCAGGATTTGCAAGACTACACCTTGGCGTTAAATGTGAGTAACTTGTCATAAAGGTCTTTGCATGCAAGTCATGCGATTCCCATATGTGAATTGGGATGTGAGTCTTTAACTGGCTGCTAAGGCTCTACCTATGCATAGACTAATCCGATGTGTCCTATAAGTTTGTATCCAGACAGGCAAGTGTGTCCTCTGACCTGCAATACATACTCCTAGGCATGACACTGAACCAATAGATGTACGGTTGTTCCTGGGCATAAAATGTTTTACATTGATATACATCTGTACACGGTTCAGATAAGTGTGTACAAGGACACACGATGTACATTATGTAATTAGTTATCATTATAGTTTTAATCAACGCTTTTCCGAGAAGTCGTACATAAAAAAAGAGACCACTGAATAAACATTTTACCTGAAGGCATCAAGTGAAAATGTAAAAGCTCAACTTTGCATGTACTCATTGTTTCCCAAACATGCATTAGAAAAAATAGGTAACTTCCAAAATGAGCGCAATCTTACAACGACTCATAGGTCGACTCCAAACGTTTCTGTCTTAAGAAATACCATATTGTTTAGAAGTTGTTTTTTTTTTTTTTAATATTGTTGTCTTAGGTCTTCTAAATAGGAATTGCAAATCAATTAACGCTTCATTGGGCCACATTCTGAGTTGGGTGGTAAGGGTTAACGGTCACCGGTAATGATGCCGGTGCCGGTAAACCCTTACCGCCCTATGCCGAGGTCCCTTAGCGGGTCCCAGCAGGAACCTTGCGGGCCCGTTATTAGCGCCTTCTCCATTCCCATTGAGCCCTATGGGGGCTCAAATGGGAATGGGAATGGCAAACTGAATGGGGACTTACCGGGTCCGCATAGGTCGGAATGTCCGGGTAAGTCCCCATTTAGCCAGACCGGACCCGGGTTTGGAGGCAGCCATGGCGCTAATAGCGCCATGGCTACCTCCGAACTCGGAATGAGGCCCATTGTCTCAACCTCATCGTGACATCATAAACATGTACACGTTTTAGCAGCATTTGCTCAAGGGCCCTCGGCTTCCAATGTTTGTATTGTGTGCAAACTGAGCCGCATAAACTGGCACTGGAGTTATTTAATGCGACCTCTGCTATGTACGGATATGACATCATGAGTCAAACATTCAACATAAAATGGTGCAAGTTGATTCATATAAAAAAAGAGTGTTTGTTTACACCATCAAATCCTATAGCTTCCTCTGTTGCTGCTTTGGTTAACCACGCCAGGGTAATGTCCTTTAAACTTGAAAGTCAGTCTCGTTTAAAAACAATTCATTTTCTCTCTTAAAAGAATCACTTACTTTGTAACTTTTATATGAAAACTGTATCATGTTGTACTACGTAACACCAGGCATTCGGAGAACTAGAATGTGGAACACACTATGTGGAATGGTACTAACATGCACCTTCTATTACAATGTCCTTCTTTCAAAAGAGAGAGTAACAGAAAGAGTGCTCACTTGATTGTAGCCAGTGTTGCTTACACCTACTCATGAATAAAGAAGAAGAAGCTTACTTTCCTGTGTGTTGCATCCTTTAAAAAACACATCACTTTATATGTAAAGGATTGCCATCAGGTGAGGGTGTAGAAGCCCTGCTAATCTGGTCTCCCCTTCACAAGCACCAAGTCAAATGCGTAGTTTATATATACGTCCTGCTCTCTAGTGGCACAGAGCAGGTATAGGGGTCACAGGTGCCCATTTGACAGTCCGGTGACAGTCAAGTCACCACACCACAGGGACTCGATTTAAGACATGCACCGCAGTTCCAAAAACACAGAACTATTGGAGTTGATATCCTGGTTCAAGTTTAATTTTAAAAGACAAGGCATACACAAGTTGAATTTATGGTAACCAGATCTCTCATAATTATCCAAGCTACGTCAAATTGTTATCACACATGTGTTAGCCCTTTGCTCCCAGCTCAGCTGTGGAAGAATTATGTGTATTCCCAGCCAGGCTGTCTTTGCTGCTTCCCGCAAGACTGCAGACCAGGGGGGGTCCTCTCTTGGTTCTTTTGTCAAGTCAGGTAACATACTCACAGAGAGAAAGGCACTCCACAGGACACTGTCCTGGGAACAAGGAGCAAAGTGCAAACCATTCACAAAAGGACTATCCTCACAACTGGGTGCTGCATAACAAGGAGCCTATGATGCCATCGACAAGGGAAGGGGAGGTGTTAGTGTAGACAGAGGGAGATCAGAGCAGCTGATCTCTCTTCCTTTTTGACCACTTCAACTTCATTTCCTTTGACACAAAGTACTTTGGGCGTGATGTCAGAAGGCAAAGTTCTGTTGTACAAAGAACAGGGATTGGACTCTTAAATCAGAATTCCTGTTGTCTAATCAATTGTAGATCTTTTCCTTTAATTCACTTTGGAACAAACACCTAAGTACAAATTCATTAAACCTCTGTTGGGATGGTTGACTTTCCAAAGTTCTCCACCAGTGACTTGAAGACTGAGTATCAAATGCAGAGATTATGTATGTCCACTAACCATTCCCAGGGCAGATTGGGGTTGACCTGCTGCTGGGGCAAGAACTGCATCTATACCAGGCACACTGCTGCCTGGGACCTCACTGTGTTGAAGGACCCCTGTAAGTGAATGCCAGCCTCCCAACAGGCAAGAGCACGAGAACAAGGACAATGACTAAACTTACCCATAAGTCCCTGGATTGAAACTCACACCAACCTTCAAGTCAAGACAGCCATGATCCTTGTGTTTTCACAGTTGAACCACAGCAAGCTGAGACTTGAGCAATTCTACTCTGTATGGAGAATGAGCACCACATGAAACTGCCTTCTTACCACTGCTTGTCTGTACTCTTGGTCCAGTTCGACATTGCCCTAAGACATCAAAACATGTCATTGCCCAGGCTTGACCTTGAAGCTCATTTTTGGACTTACTGCTCTTTCAATCCAAAAACATCTTTCTTGACAAACTTCATCAATAGTTGACCATTATATGGGAAATCCTTTCAACCGTGACCTTCAAAAACAGTACCAGAGCTGCCCAACTCAAACGGCACATCCAGTCACCAGCATATTTGCTGTTGAACCAACTGTCAAACTGAACCAGGTGGCCCTCACAAAACACACTGTGATGAATTTCACGTCAAACTGCCCTTTGAACCACCAGCATATTCACTGCTGATCTACTTCACCAGTCGAGCGGTCCCTGGTGGCGTCATCAAACCATTTTCCTTAATGGCGCATCAGACCGACCCCTCTCGAAATGTGCATCCAGCACTTGAACTGAGCATCCAGTCATCAGCCTCTTTCCCATGAAGCCAACCGTCAAATTTACCCTAGTGGCCTTCATGATCCACACTTCTTTTAACTGCAGCAAACTTCAGTTCGACCCCGGCTACACACCTTCTCTCACTCTGGAACTCGGTTATTACATTTGAGCATGATTCAAATCACACAAACAGTACAGAGAAGCCTTTATACACCCACACATTATCTTCTTTCAGATTTCAGGTGAAAGTATTTTTTTCAATCCCATTTAAAACCACCATAACTTTATTGGTATTTTGTAAACATGACCCAATACTCCAGCCACAAGGCTGTCAAGTCAATAGTGCACCAAGGATCCCTAGTAAGAGTAAGACCTGTATGTAATTGTCTGACAGCCTTGAGAAATGTCTGTTTAGGATTATAAGGCTAATATTAAAACAGCACTTCCCGGTTTGAAAAAGACAATGGATCTCATTACGAGGTTGGAGGTGGCCTTGCTCGTTTTACCGGCAAGGCTACCCCCAAACTTGCATCCGGCTCTGGCACCCGAGAAAGGGGAATCACCGGACCATTCCGACCCTAGTGGACCCGGTAATTCCCCTTGCGCGGGTGCCGCAACGGGTACATCCCCTTTCCCATTTGAGCCCCCATAGGGCTCAATGGAAATGGGGAGGATGGTAGCAGTGGTACCGTTTATAATGGTACCATTGCTACCATCATGTTCTGCTCGCAGGCGCCGGTACAGCCACCTGGTCAGACCCAGAGCAAGCAGAAGTCCTAGTATGGCAGTACGGTAGCAACGGTGCTGGTAGCAATACCGGCACCATTGTTGCCTTACTGTCATACTCCTAATGAGGCCCAATGTCCTGCATGGAGCAAAAGGCTTGCATTTGTGCTAATTTGAATACCCACAATGCCTTGCTGATGTTGCTCTGACGTGGATGTGAATTTCCAAGCTGGCTACTATGTGGCATTGTGATATGTGTGACTTGGCTCAAATTAATTATCATATAAATATTTTATGGTGTGGCAGTTGCTGCACTATTTTTAAATTGAGTATTGAGTGCCATATAAAACCCAAAACATGATTTGCTAATATATTTCGACTGGTATGATGGATTTGGCAGAAATGTTGCAAGTAGAATTGTACTCACCGTCACCCTCCATCCCCCAAACTCCCCCAGACTGTACATTTTGGGAAAGATCTGACAAAAAATTAAAAAGTTATTAAGAAAGTACTAAAACGCTGTTTCGGCCCAGTCCCCATTCATTTTGCCAGGAAGTTAAAGTCACATTTTCCGTACATCCAAAATCGCTCGATGGAATTGGACCAGATAACAACTTGGGCATGAATTATTGACTTGATTTCTGGGAAGATCCTGGAGTTAATGCATCCAGTAATTTTTAAAATACGTGTATGAGAAGGGGGTGCTCCTTTTCCCAAGAGTAAGCTACATCACACATGGTGCATTGCAGCAGGGAGGCTGACAGATTTTTTTTTACCCCAACATTCTGTTGCTAATAACTCTGATTTGCTGGATGGATTTGGATGACATTTTTAAAACAAGTTTCTCACGGCCACCCTCCCCCCCAAACTGCACATTTTAGGAACAATAATAAAAATTAATAAGTAATTAAGAAAGCAAAACACCACAGTTTCACCGTTTGCAGCCCACTCATTTTCTCATAAAAAAAAAGTGAATTTGGAGTATATCCATCCAGTAGTTTTTCAAATATTTGATAGAGAATGCAGTGCCCCCTGCTCCTTAAAACCTTTATACCAGTATTGGTGCTTCGCAGCAGAGACATTGAGAGAGGCTAATAACATTTGACTTGCTGGATGGATTTGGATGACATTTTCTAAACCAAGAGATTGGCAAGAAGTCTCTCTAAACTGGGCACTTTGGGAAAAATTCATCAAAAAATTACAAAGTTGTTAAGAATAGTGTGAATAGTGCATTAGTTGCAACGGCATATTGTGGCCAGCTCGTGGGTACAAAAGAAACATATTGGGGTAACACGTGTAGTGTAAATGGCCATGGCTAAAGGCACGGTAGTGTGTTAAAATGTATTGTCCAGGGCAAAAGGTGGGCCCAAAAGACATGTATTGGGGCCACCTACTTGGTGTAAAACAAGCATATTGGGGGAATATATACAGTGCACATGGCCAAAAGCTGTGGCCTCTGGCCATGTCCATAGGCCACAGATAGTGGTCTGTAAAAAATATATAATTGATTAGCTTACCATAATTGGCGAACTTCTCTGGTTTTTGCTTGTAACCATAACATATCTTTAAAAACGTTTTTTTCACTGAATTTCATAGGTTTTTATTAGTGCAACTTAACCATATTGTTCATATAACAAAGTTTTTTCTGCGAATTTCATAGGTTTATATGAGTGAAAATATTTCATTATGTTACATCACTGTATATAAGTTATTAATAATTCCTCTTTTAACATACATGAAAAAACTGTAAACCTCCTTTAACAAATATTGTTTGAAATGCATACTGATGTATGTCGTTATCAGCAGCTCATGCTGGGGATGCAAGTCACGGTTGAATTGCCTAGGGCATGACGCCCGACCATAACTCCAGCCCCACCACATGACCCCCGTTATCCACTGCACCTACCCTGCATTCTAGTCCAGTGTGCCTCATAATGTGACAAATAGCCAGTGCTCACGGCTTGCATCCATGACCAGTTGTCAATCTGCATATTTTTGGTTAGTTAGCATGGGCTAATCCATTCAACCATTCATCCATTTATCCATGCCCTTATTTAGTATAAACTATGTTTAGCACTATAGTTGTTCTGAGCTATCATAGATCAATATTTGCTTAAAGCCATGCAGAAAATCTATACAGAAAGATATACTTGTAATTATGAATAGCACATTCTTGTTTCTAAGTGGTAAAATGTGATCGTATTTTGTCCATTATGAATTCGCATTGCTAGAGGTGGCGGGAGGTAGAAGGAGTGGGAGCTAGAGCAGAGAGGGCTGGGATTACTGAAGCTCTCATTGCTAGAGAGTGCTGATTGCTTGGCTTGTTAATGGCTATTGACTGCTGCCATGATCAATAAACATGTGTTTGTTTCATATCAATTTCTGTGTCTTGTGATCTCTCTGTGTCTCTTGTGATCTTATCTTTCCTCAGTATAGTATTTTTTGTTTCACAAATGGCGCCCAATGTTGGTCCCTTCCAAAGGGAGATAGAGGACAGTATTTGGACCAGAGCATCACAGAATGTTGCCAAGTAGGGAAAAGTTCCTTGCAGCAGCTGTTATTCCTGGTCCACTTGTTGGCCAAGATCATCTCTGGAGAGGGTTTGAAACGTGTTGCAGCCATGATGCTGTGTTTGCCTCTTTTTGAATGAAGATTACCAGGCAAAGAAATCGAGTTGATGGGAGATAGCGTTGATTCTCTTTGATATTAGGTGAGCTTGCTCCAAGTTATTTGTTTGAAAAATATGTGCATATATTTTGCCAGGATAGAGAATAGTTTTTTAAAGATGCCTGATGTTAGTAAAATCAACATGTGTTTTGTGACGAGAGATCACCCTCTGGGTTAGAAAATGAAATATTGATCCGTACCTTAGTGATCTAAGAGCAATACAGGGGAGACTGAGGCTCATTTTAGACCCTTGGGATGTGGTCCCAGAGTGAATACACTACAAAGAATGAGGAGATAGGGTTGACCCATGAAAGAAAGTTAACTAGGGCAGACTTATATGTGATATATACCAGGTCACACACATGTTCCATTGACAGGTCACTGGCTCTAGATATTGCCTTGTCAGGGCAACAGAATGTTTCTGTAGGGTTTGCATGTACAGCAGAAATATACCATATGTCACAGCTAGTATCCATTACTGTTGCTCCCTTTACAGATAAATGCCACTTGCTAACATCCAATTATGGAGAGAACCTATTGGGATTGAATGTGTTGAAAGAATTGTACACAATGATTGATTGCAGCTCTGATGGTGTATACTTAACGGTATCCTGACAAAGAAATGTTTCTACACAGTATTTAGCATTACCTTCTGATTTGTGGAGGAAAGGTGCTATTAAGCAAATATATGACAGCAATTGTAACATCACAATCTTGCCAGTTTATAGAAAGTGTGACAATGTTTTGCCGTACTGTTTTGCAGTTGACAAATAGGCCATGATTTCTGCTGACAGAGCATACTTTTCTGTGATGGATGCATTGATATTTGCTAGAATACCACAACGATACACCGAGAGTACTAGCACTTACAGCAGAGTGCTTAGAGTACAGGTTGATAGATTACTTTTGCCACAATACTGCACATTGTTACTAGTTACTAGTTGCAACAGACTGTTGTGAATTATGCCAGAAGGGCACTATTAACTTACTAAAGGATCTTGCAAATGCAGGTCACAACATTTCTTTGAATGAGTAGCAGTTTGTCAACCCGGGTTTGCCTATGTAGGGTACCTCTTGCTGAAGTAGGGTAGGAGCATCATTGCTCCAGAGAGAATACATGCTGCATCACCATTGCCATGGGGTGCTTAGTGTTAGAACGCTTTCTTCAAACTGAAATCTGCTCCAGTCTTGGGGATTTCAAATTATGTAAAAAAATGTGTTTTGTTTGTATATGTGAAAGATGGATGTGGATGGAGATATTCTTCCTTTACATTAGGTCGTGTTGGTTTTGTGCTTCTCTGAATGTCTTAGAGCAGTAAGTACAGCTGTTGAATCATGCAAAGAAAGTGAAGCCATGTTTCCTTACTCAGTTGATGTTTTAGTAACAGACACATGTCATATCACCTTGAATTATGACACACCTTTGTCATTTCCTGAACTAGTACACATTGAATTGGAATGGTCTGCACTTAGATCCTAGCATTGCTGTCTATGTCATATCACCTTGAATTATGACACACCTTTGTCATTTCCTGAACTAGTACACATTGAATTGGAATGGTCTGCACTTAGATCCTCGCATTGCTGTCTATGACAGAGATAAGAACAGGTTTCACATTGTATGAAATTGTGAAGGGCATTATAATGCAGTGTAATGAAGGAATGAATGGATTTGCCTTGTTTGAAAACAGTTTGATAACATATACCATCCCTGATACTGCATTTTTTTCTTGGTTTCTTGAGATATACCTTATGCAGGAAAACTGGCCTACTAATACAAACTGGCCTACAATTGAACATCTGTGCCAAGCGATGTTGCGAGTACAGCTGAACTGTGGAATGCTTTCATGCCTCAGAGTCCGAGCATGATAACCGCTCCCCTTTGAGAAGTACACAGAATGAAGCTGCTGGCTTGATTGCCACGCTGAGAGAGGCTGTGTCATAGAAAACGGCTGCAAATTAAATTAAGTTTTGCCATGATGTGTTTCGAAATGGAAATTTTTATCACGCGTACGTTTTACAAGCTGTTCGCATAGACGGCAAGACAAAGAATTTGGATACATGTTACACATTTTAAATATTTACCCTTGCCTCTGCCCTAAAATGGGTAGAGGGATGGGTTAGGGGATGGAGAAATAGGTGCCTAATACGTACCCCGGTGTGTTTTTATTGAGAAAAGAAATGCAGACCCTTGTTTTAAGCAACATGAGGGTCTGTTGCGATCTGCAATTTCTGAATTGTTCAGAGATCACTCTGTGCCAGAGTGCCACAATACAATTGTTCTCTCTATTCTGCCCAAAGACGCATGAAGATAGAGGGGGGCAGGGAACAGAAGATTTAAATTGAGGAAAGACATGTGGTAACGTGCCAGCCATGGATGAACTTCTAGAGCCTATATCAGTGAGGCTTCCTAATGGACATTGAATCTATGCCCATGTTTGAGTTGCACAGAAGTGAGGATATGGACAGTTCTGCCACAGAAATGATCAGGTCCAGGAGGGCCATAGTCAGACAGACATATGTTATACTTGGTCTGCCAATAACTGTGGAAAAAAATAGGAACTGTCTCTTGTGTACAAAATAATGCAAAAACCATCTCAGAAAACTGTTGCCCACGTCCATCTCACCTGCTATGCTATGCTATTTATGTTTTCTTTTTGAGTACACACGCTTGATTAAAAACACACATGCTTGATAGTTTTCACAATGAGCACTAGGATGGTATCTCTATATCCTTCTTATGTGCACAAATTGTTATGTATCATTTAGAGCAATGTTTTCAGGTTAATAGAATTAATGCACCCACATTGTTGTCACCTTTGCAGTGCTTGCAGGCATGAACTTAGGATGCTGCCTATGTATAGAATGCTTCAAAGCTTGCTTAGTATCCATGTTAGTGTATCATGGTAAATTGCCAAAGGTTTACTTTCTCTCACCAGGACATTACTAATTGAGTGTCACTATTCTTGTTCAATGGTGTTACTGCCCCAGTAGCACTATTGCACTGTCTATGTTACTACCTTAGTATGCCTGAGTATCTAGCTACACTACCTGCTTATTTTTATCTTGTTTTGACTGACACCTGTCATGTTACTTGCCTGATGTTGTTGCCTGAAGTCCACACTACTATATAGTGTTACTATCCTAGAATGGCTTAGCACATGCTAAAAGGACCGTTTGTCAATCTGCATTTTTTTGGTTAGTCAGCATGGGCTAATCCTCTCATACATTCATCCATTCATCCATGCATCCATTTAGTATAAACTATGTTTAGCACTATTGTTTGTTCTGAGCTATCATAGATCAATATTTGCTGAGAGCCATGCAGAAAATCTATGCAGAAAGATATACTTGTAATTATGTATAGCAAATTCTTGTTTCTAAGCACTAAGATTTGATTGGTGTTTGTCCATTATGAATTAGGCTTTTGCTGAGCACGAAAGGTAATGTGTTTGCAGCTGAACACAGTGTAGATGTTTTCATAGCAATTTGTCTCTTGGCAGACTGTTAGATATAGTCTTCACTGAATGTTTTCATTTGGCAGTTAGACTGTCTTATGAGTGAGAGAAAAGAATGTTAGCAAGATAAGCTTTGCTGTTCTTAGACATAGGGCCTCCTCATCATGAGTTGGGCGGTAATGCCGGTGCTAATAGCGCTGGTGCTATCTGCCCTACTGCCAAACCCACCAGCGCTATTAGCGCCGGATCACGGGTTTGGCAGATTTGGAAATCCCCATTCCCCATTGAGCCCATTCGGGAATGCCCCATAACCCATTGGGCTCAATGGGGACATTTCTCACTCATGCCACCGGTGGATTTCCCGCCAGCGGTATGAGGGCGGATTTTCGGCGGATTTCCCCCCAGTTCAGAGCTGGAGAGAAATCCGCCGAAGCCCTGATTTGGCGGACCCTTAAATCCAGCGGTCATAGCGCTACCGCCAGATTTAAGCATTACCGCCAAACTCGTGATGAGGCCCATAGTGTTCCAGTACACGGCTATGTTGAAATTTATGCACATAGGTAGGTGAGATGCTGTTGCCATGGACTGTTTTCTACTCATGTAATTGTAATATGTACGTGAAATGCCACTATGTATAACAGTGGTTTTTCTGTTCAGTAGAGAGTGTGAGTTAGAGAGTGCGAGTTAGAGAGAGGGTTTGCATTGCTAGAGTGGGCGGGAGGTAGAAGGAGTTAGAGGTAGAGCAGGGAGGGAGGGGATTACTGAAGGTCTTATTGCTAGAGAGTGCTAATTGCTTGGCTTGTTTGTAACTATTTACTCCTGCCAAGCACAATAAACATGTATGTGTTTAATATACATTTCTGGGTCTTGTTATCTCTCTGTGTCTCTTGTTATCTCATTTTCGTTTCCTCAGTATAGTGTTTTTAGTTTCACACAGTCTCCACAATACATGGGGCATGGGCTTCATCCATGCAGCATTCCCCAATAGGCAAATCAGAGTAGACATGTGTCCTTGCCCAGGACCAAACTCACAGCCCAGGCAGCACAGTTATATTACTATTTTTTGTACTTTCTTTTTGACACTTTCAAAAAAGTAAAACACAGTGCAAAAGCATGCTTTCAGGTCCTTGCTGATGCTCCTCACAGAGGTTTGCTGCAATCCCGTCCAGCACTTCGGGCTGCAGCTGCAAGCAGAATAGTTTTCCCCATTTAAACCTAGGGCTTCACCTGTTCCGCATGCCCCAATAAGTAAATCAGAGAAGGCATTCATCAATGCCGAGGGCCAGGTCCACTGTCCATGTACCAAAGTTATATCACTATATTTGCACTTACATTGTGACAATTTGGAAAAATAAAACACAAGAGAGCTTTGCAAAATCATGCTTTCCGGTCCTTGCTGATGATCTTCGCGCAGGTTTGGTATAATCCTGTCCATCATTTCGGGCTGTAGCCACAAGCAGATTTTTTTTGCCATTCAAACCTATCCTGATTTCCAAAAACGTTACTACACAGCCGGTCCCTGGTGGCCATGCCCACTTTAACCCCATTGCCGGTCACTCGTGGTCATTGGCTGTATCCAGTTTCTCCAGGTCATGACCTTTGGCCATGACCAAGATAATCTGCCCACTGCCGATGGCCACAGGCTATACCTCAGTCACCAAAGATATATCACTATTTGTGTACCTATATGATGACACTTTTCAAAAAATTTAACACAGACACATTTGCAAAACCATGCTTTTGGGTTCTTGCCAATTCTCCTTGCACGAGTTTGATGAGACCCCCCTCTTTGCCCCCTCTTAACAAAATCCCACCAGACTTTGCAAAAATATTCAAATCTGGGTCTAAAATCATTTTGCAAACCTTTGTGCAGATTTGTCAAAAGGCAGAAAATGTATACACCTTCAAAATTATTTTGAGACTCACATCCAATTTTGCCCCTCTTGGCGAAACAGCACCAAATGTTTCAGAAACATTAAGGGCAGTTTCATTGAGTGGCACCTTCCAAAAACTGCTTTGCACTGACCCTGTAATTCAGAAATATGCGTGGATATCCCCGAACAGTTGAGATGTTCGCAGACTTTGTAAAAGAAAAACCACCTGGTTTGTTTGCTTTTTATGGCCATATCCCATTCAATCCTCATCACTCCTCAGCTCCCCAGAGATTGTTTCATTTGTTTGACATGTGCAATATTGTGTTTTTTATATCTTTTTCCCATGATGTCCATTGACAACGGGCACTGTTCGTGAATCCAATATGGAGACCATTTCAAAAGTTTTGATGCACCTCACAGTTTTAATTCACCAATCAGTGGGCACGTACCTTATCTGTGCACATTACACCGGACACTGAATGGTCCAGAGGCATCCATGAATCAGGAAATTAGTCAGCGGACCCAGATACCACAAATTTAGTTTGACCTCGTTTTTGGAAATTTTATAAAAACTACGGGACAGATTTATACCAAATTTACAAAAGCATGCTTTCAGGACCAATCTGTTGCTCTTAGTGCAAATTTGTTAAAAAATCATTCGAGTGGTTTCTGCTGTTATCTTGTAACATCTGTAGTTATGGTGAACTTGCTCAACCCATAGGAAGAGCACATTTTGGGCGGCTTATAACTATGCCCCCCCCCACCCTAATCACATCCTCACAAAACTTTGCAAAATAGTATATAGCCACATCATATTAAACTTGCAAAGTTGGTGAGGTTTCGTTAAGGTTGGACAAAGTTATAGGGGGGTCCCAAAATCGGTGGTTTTTCCCATAGACACAATGGAAAAAAGATTTGCTAATGCCTACAGCCCAAACTGCTGGACGGGTTTTCACAAAATGTGTGGCAGGAGCGGCGGCTTGGTTCTGAAAGTGCGCTTTTCTAAATTTGGTGTGAATCCATCAAGTATTTCTTTTTCAAAACAACCACAAAGTAGGTAAAATAAAATGAGTGATATCTGAGTTTGGTTCGCGGACTCACTTCCCTGTTCGGTCGTGCATCTGATTGGCCGATCAACAACGTGCGGTCCGCGGACATCAGGCGCGTCTGCTAGTTGGATGGTGAAAATCGTGAAGTGTGTCAGATTTTTGAAAAACACAATATTGCAATTGTCAAACTTATTAAATCATCTATGAGGAGGTGAGGGGTGATGAGGATGGGATGGGATATGGCCTTAGAAAAACCACAAAATGGGTGTTAATCTTTTCCTATGTCCGCATACGGTTTGGTGACAGCCCTGTAAATTTTGTGAACTTGTCAGATGTTCGGATGCTTCTACGCTTATTTGTGCATTACAGGGTTGGTGAAAAGCAGTTTTTGGATGGCTTATAACATTGGTGCCCCTGAATGAAACTGCATGAAATTCTGTAATTTTATTCTAGGTCTGATTATGAATGGTTTTGGAAAGTGTGGTGCTGTTTTGTCAAGATGGAAAAAAAATAGAGGAGGGGTCTCAAAATATGGTGAAAGCTTATAAATGTGGTGCCATTTGATAATTATGCACAATATTTTGCAAACAGATTTTAGATATAGATATACATGTGTTTACAAAGTTTGATGGGATTTTGTCAAGAGGGGGCAAAATTAGAGGTGGGTCTCAAAATATTGTAAAGGCTTATGAATGTGGTGCCATTTGATGAATATGTACACATTTTTGCAAAGAGATTTTAGATGTAGATATAAATATTTTTGCAGAGTTTGGTCAGATTTTGTCAAGAGGTGGCTAAATTAGAGGGGGGTCTCAACATTTTTAGATGGCTTATAACTTTGTTGCCATTTGACCAATGTGGACAAAAGTTTTCAGAAAGATTCGAGACCCGACCTTGAATGTTTGTGCAAAGTCTGAATTAATTTTGTCAAGTGGGGCTAAGTTGAAAAAAATAAAACATGGGCGGATTTCCAGCAAATTCATGCAAGGAGTACTGGCAAGGACCTGAAAGCATGGTTTTGCAAATGTGTTCTTTTTGAAATTTTTTGTAAAGTGCTATAATGTAGGTACAACAAATAGTGGTATACGTTTGGTGAATGAGGTATAGCCTTTTGCCATGGGCAGTGGCCAGATAGTCCAGGTCATGGCATAAGGTAATGACCCGGACAATCTGGCTACAGACCAAGACCACGAGGGACTCCCGATGGGGATAAAGTGACCATGACCAATATGTCCACCTGAGACTGGCTATGAAGTAAAATTTTATAAAATTCGGATAGGTTTGAAAGGGAAAAAAAATGTGCTTTTGGTAATACGGTCCTAGTGTACTCTCTTCGCCTTCTGCAGGCCGCTATGGAAATGGAAGAGGGACTCTGCATGGTGGCCATCTTGAAAAAGGATTTTCCTTCCTACAGTGGGATGCCGTGCGCGCCCTAGTGTAGGAAGAAAAATACATTTTTTAAGCAACCCGGGTTACCACTTTGGCAACCCGAGGTGCTAATCGCCTTCATCCCCCATTGCAGGGGCTGGAACGGGGCATAACAGTCCAGAGCCCTCGTTATCTAAATTTGCTTCACTTGGGCCATTAACTTGGGCTGGCGGCCATTATCCCCTGTTCCAGTACCTGGAACGGGGGGGTGACTGCCACATTATTACCATTAGCATAACACAAAATGCTCAAAAAACGTTTGTAGTTCTATTTTTTTAACTGTGAAATGTGTTTCCTAAAGGAACCTTTTTTTGTTGTTTTTTTATATATTTTTTTTTTAGGAGCGGTTAGAATGCAAATTGGGGAGGGAAATGAGGGAAGAGGTACCAAGCACTAATATGGAGGTGCAGGTGGACAGGGGAAGATGGTGCGCGTATGTTACATCCAAGGTAGGGGACAGTGTTTCGCATGCCCCTTGATTAAAGCTTCAAAAGCCCTTTGAAATTGCTCCACCCTGCATAGTGGTTTGTTGCAGTAAATACAGAAGCATGTTGTCTTTGAAAGATATGGATCAACAGCCTTTTATTGCTTGCAAGGTAGCTGGTGGGATTTTGTGTCACACAGAAATAAACTGTGTGGTTGCAGTATTGGTTGAGGAAATTAGGTGGAGGAAGACAGTTTACTACTTTCTAAGAAAGGAACAACAATTCTGAGAGCATTGCAGTGGTTGGATTGGGTGCAGCGGCGCATGGAGCTGGTCCAGTAGGAATACTGTCAAGGTGGTCACGACTGATTACAATGTTGCACTCAGTGCATTTCACTTTAGTAGCTTTAGCCTTTGGTACATTCCCAACAGTGATAAAGAACTGCCACACCCATGATTCTCTCTTGGTGCTCAAGGTAGGCACTTCCTCTCCCTCATCTTCCTAGACCTCTTCATTGTCTTTCGAAGTACTGTGCTTTTTTTGTTCTGTAGGTCCTCCAGCTGGTGGTGGTGGTGGCTCTTGGGGAAATGTCGACGGACACAAAAACAGTGGAACAAGTTGCAAAAAGTGTAAGGAAGTGTTAAACATTATGCTAGAAGGTAGGAAATGGCGGAGTTTTAAGGAAAAACTTTGTAAAACTGACACAAATATTTGCTATATTGGAGATTGGGTAAGTATGATATTAGTAAGTTGTAGGAAATTAGCATGCACTGGTAAAAACCCATGAATTGCACTGAAAAACCTTTGTTAAAGGGATGTTATGGTTAAGTTACACTAAATTATCTTATTTTTTTTTGTTAAAGGCAAGTTTTGGTTAAGAGGCACTAAAAGAAAAACGTAATTCAATGAATCATTTTGGTGCAGACATCATTTTGATTGCAGGGGTTCAGGGTGAGTTTTATTAGTTGACTTTGTATGGTACATGCTTGTTATATGGTTAATTGTATTGTGGTGGTTGTGGCCTGTAGCCACGGCCACTACAGTAGTCATAAATGTATAGCAATTATAGGTAATGTAGTAGTCATATGGCCAGAATCACCATGGTGGTAATATGCATATAGTCATTATAGGTAATGTAGTGGGAGTATAAAGTGTTTGTAATATGATGCAATGGTATAATTGAACTGTATATGGTACTTATGATTGTAGTACAATTGAGGATAGTGCTTATAGAAAATGTATTTGATTAACTTGGCGTGGTTAATTAGTTTCATAGCGTTATGAAGCTGGAATCTCTGGTTCATTTTCTGTGAGAAAAAAAAACGGTAGAATTTGTTAAGCAGGATACTTTAAAAGCTTTAAGTGTATAGAATTTTACATATACATTTACTTATTTAGACAGTCATAAACAGTACATTCTAATTACTATGTTTGGTACAAAATTAGTGTATGACAAACTGCTGTTGTATTGACATTAAATAATCATTGGGTAAAAAAAAACCTAACTGGATTAAAACCTAACTGGATTAAAAAAAAACAGATTACAATTACGGGAGTGTAAGTGTGATAGTATGTTTATTTGAAGTATGTTGTGATTAAGGGAATGCTTAAAATAGTTTGATACCTGTTGGCGTTTTCTAATTACATTAGAGTTTAGAAGATGTTTTGTCTTATACGAATTGTGATGGTGTGTTTGAAGTGTTTTGCAATGGAGGGTATTTTGTATGTAGTTAGGTACCTGTTGTCGGATTCTAACTGTCAATTGTGTTACAGTTTAGTGACTACATTTGAGTTGAAGGATTATTGAGTAGGCATTTGTTGAATTTTCTGGTAACCTATGTTTTGGAGTAAAGGAGGTGTTGTTATAATCAAACCTATCACTTCTTTTTTTGACATATGCAGTATAGTGTCCTGAAATGGTTGTGATATATTATACCTAGTGTAGCGAAGGTTTTTGTTCCAAGAGATACTTGGCCGTGTCTGAAGCCTGTATGTTTACAGTTATTTTTGGTACCATCTGCATTGTACCTTAGAAGCATTAGTTTGACATATTGGCTATGTGATTTCATTTGTATGGTGGAACAATTGTCTGAACTGCAAAAAGGGCATACTATGTCATGACTTGCATTCTGCAGGAGTTGGTGAAATGCAAGGGATTCAGAATTTGGTATGGATACATATACAAATCATTCATTAGGAATGTGGTATTGTGAAACATGGTTGCAGAGAGTGCATGTATGTTTCCACGTGTATGCAATCTGGAAGATTTCATTTATAGGGATGGTTTTAGATTCCAGTAAAAATAATATGTAAAGTAGGAATTCTTGAGGATCTTCCTGTGTGTTTATGGTACATTTTACCATTGTTGCACAGTAGTCCAATTCTTGCCTTATAACTGAGGCACTGTAAGTGATATCAGGATTATTTGTGGCATTTCTATGAAGGACAAGCTTTTCCAAACACAACTGGTCTGAGATGATTAAGTAAATGTTGTGAACAACTGAAAAAAAAGATTGATAGTTACATCAGCATAACAATTCACTCCAGTTTTGTTGCTGAATTTAAATGGACCAGAGAGTTCTGTTTGTGGATCGATTGATGGGCCTGTATATGTTTCTAGAGAAGAGACATTTGTGTCTTTCTTTTATGATGGATGTGCAGTGGATTTTGTACTAGACAGTTTTGTGGTTGTATTGTTTGATGCAGAAGGAGTTGGTCATTGTTGGTATTGTTGGGAGATCTGTTATAGATTCTGTTTGTATTAGTTCTCTTTTTAAAGGTTTCCTTTTTTGAGGTACAGGATGCATTTCTAGACGGGGGGTGTATAGTGAATGTAGCCAGGATGCAAGGAATGTCAGCATTGATTTTGTTTGCATCAAAGTTAACTAGGAATAGATTATTGAGTTTACACAAACCTGAAAGTGATACTAAACAAATACCTTCTTTAAAGACTGTGCTGCCAATGTCAAACAAAGCTTGATCTACAGTTAGACTTTGTGGTTTGAGAATAGCGACAGCATATGCAAGAGATAGAGAAAACTGTTATCTTATACGTATATGTCTTTTAAATGTGCTATCGTGCGGCCAATTGTTTTAACTGCTGCAAGTTTGTCAAAGTGGATGTTGGCAAACAAAATGATGTTGTCATGTGGATAGGTTTGGAAGTCAACAACTGTTCCAATTGCTCCATTAGCTTAACCTTGTTGTACGTCAAGTTCACATTTCAGATTACTCTGCAGTTTAGACAAGTTAGAAGAAATAATTAAGTTCAATAACATGTTTTTTTAGTTCAGTTTATAAAACAAAAAAACAAAAAATGTAAAATCCAAAAACACAAACAAAAGGTTCTTTTAAGAAGCACCCTTTTTGAACACAAAACAATTCAAATTATTTTATTCCCCGCCCCACGCCTGGAATGTATTTGATGTCCTTGAACTACCGTGCTGTCAGTGGACTATGCTGGCTACAGAGGGGCCTGTGACTTTTTTTCTCACTTCTATTTTTAACTGTGAAAGGTGGCTCCTAAAGGAACCTTTTATCTGTTTCTTTGGTTTTGTATTTTTTTTGTGTTCCTTTTTTTTGTAGGAGACACAAGGTAGGGGAGAGAAACGAGGGTAGGGGTACCAACCACAAAGGTGAAGGAGCATGTGGATAGAGGAAGATGTCAGGTCGGCCTTACATTTAAGGTGGGATGCATTGTTTCTCGGGTTCTATGACCGCAGCCACGAAAGCACTCTGAAACTACCCCCTACAGATCAGTGCTTCATAGTACAACCATAGCACTGTGATCCTCGAAAGGTAAGGGCCAACAGCATTCTGTAGTGCCTGTGAAAGTGCTGCTGGGATCCTTTGCCCTAAAGGAGTATCCTTTGTGGTAACAGGAGCAGTTGAAGATGATGGGATGCAGAATGTCAACCTACTCTTACTGATTAAGGTATCACCTTCCTCAGAGCAGTCAGTTGGTTAGATTTGATGTGGCACCTCATGGAAGTTGTCCCATAGGAATACAAGCCAGGTTTTTCAAGACTGAGCAAAACGTTGCACTCAGTGCATGAGCCTTCAGGACATTTCTGACGGTTGTATAAAATTCCCACACCCAGGACTCACTATGAGTACTGTAGACAGAGACTTCCTCCACCTCTTCCTCTTCTTCCACTTGATCCTCATCTGTATCTCCATGCCTGTTCCCCTTTACAGGCCCTCCAGGTTGTTGAGGTGGTGGTGGTGGTAGTGGTGGTTGATAATCAGAGATAGCAGATGCCAATGTAGCAGGTTTTCAAAAATCTGCAGAGCAAGTGTTTCCCAAATGCTCTCTCCTGGACAGTCAGATTGAGAATGAGGAAATTTAATGGGCGCGTCCCTTCCCGTGCTGTCTGTGGAAGACCAAGTCAAAAATAGGCCTTGAAAAGTTGTAAAAAATTGACAGATCATTGAAGAATTTGTCTGGGAGCTGTGAAAGGATACAGTGTCATCTTAAAATGCCCTAGATGTGGAAAATGCACGTTTAAACTGTACATGGCCAGGGACACCGTACATGGACATGCCATCACGTTGCAGTGGTGCAGTCACATGATGGTGTCCTCGTACACACATTTGACGGAAATCACAGGGTTCATGCCCTCGGTGTCCGTAGAACAGGCGCAGTGTCCGCTGACTAATGCAAAGTGTATTATGTGAAACCAGATATGTCCGGACATTGCGCTTGTCTGAGACAACCTCCATTTTGTGTGTGGACTCTCCAGACTGTCGTAGTGTCTGCAGACATATAATTGGGTTAAAGAAATATATTACACAATGATATGCAACCTAGTTATAGTATAAACATACTTTTATTCATGAAAGGGATAGGGTATGGGAATGGGAAGCATAAATAGGAGAATTAGTAATGTTTGCACAATAATGATGAGGGGAAGAAGAATCTGAGGTTTCATCAAAGCGTCTTTGATTAAAATGTTCAGAGTTTGATCGGGATGATTTTTGGAGACAGGTGCAAGAAGGACAGAGATAGGGACATTTTAATGACATAATTTAACATATATTGCAAAAGTTCTTTAAAATCATTACTTAGTTCATCCAATTTTGTAGACAAGTTCATATGATTTGCTTATGTAGAGTTGGGGATAGCACTTCTCGCTGTGATTCTTGGGATTGTGTATAATCACACTGGGGCATGGTTTCTTCATGAAATCTATGTACTGTAAGAAAAAAAAGTTATTATTTTAGTGAGGTCTATATAAATTACATTATTTGTTTACATTAAAACATGTATTGTATACCATTAGCGATGTAATCATCACTCATTTCTTCCTTTGGGAAGTTCTCCTCTAACCACTCTCAAGTGTGTGTGCCATTTCTGTGAGAAATAAAGTACTTCTGCCTTATAACAAATGTTTATATAATGAATACTAATAATAGATGAATACAATGCACTTACTATTTAGTGTGAAATTGTTTTCCAATAAGCACCTGGTATTTCTCGACCTGTATCCGGAGTTGTACTGAGGAGATTATATGAAGTGTGCAGTTATGTTTTCTGATGAGTGTATTCCATTATAATGTGTGTTAAATGAAAAAACGATTTGAATTTTCTGAATTAGTTGTTTGTAGAAAAAGTTATATTTGCGCATCGTAAACATTAGTAATGATGTTATGTGCATCTGTTTGTTGGTTGATCGGTATACCTTTTTTGGGTCTACCCTATGATTCTAGGCTTTATGAATCCTGTACGACGTCCACTGTCAGCGGACTCCATTTGTGCCACATTGGGAGTGAGTATTATATAAGGAACTTGTAGCAGATTAAGGCTGCACTAGTAAAATCCTTTAAAATTCACTGAAAAAATGTTGTTAAGGGGACGTTATGCTTAAGATGCACGAATAAAAACCCATGAAATTCACTGAAAAAAACTTAGTTAAAGGGCCATTATGGTTAAGTTGCACTAACAAAAACCCATTACCAGTTAGATGGACTCCAACTCTTTGAAAAAGTTGACCATATCAAATGTAATGTTCTCATTATGAAAACATTTGAAACAATATCATACCTACCTACCAACATTTCAAACAAAAGAACACACAGCTCTATTGATGTTGCACCTTGCTTTTTCCATTTGCTGACCAAATGAACTCAAACGCATCCACATCTGTCTCTGGGCAATGTGTGAAAAATCGATTTTTGAATTAGAAAATATTTCCTTCAAAAGCCCCTATGTCTCCTTCATTGCAAACTCGAAATCCATTCCAGTCACATTACCCAAACTGTTCCCTCCATAATTAACGATAATACTATCCAGATGTTTCAATTCAACCATATTTGCACAAAATGGGAGCATGTCCACCCACTTCATGCCTCTCTCTTCATACCAGAACACTCAATTCAGGGAAGCCAAGATTTGTGGCTATTCCACAATGCTCAGCATACAAATTCAACCAATGAACCCAAGAGTACCCCAAACATCAAAACACTCTGCCTGCTGAAAGAGATTGCCATGGCCATTTTCATTCCTCTCCCAACTCCTACTAAAACAACTCCTGCTGCCCTCTCTTCCTGTACACCACACCCAGGAAAACTGATTGGCTTATCCTCCGATGTCCGCAGCCACCACAAATGTCTGTGGTCTCCACAGTGCCCTTTCCATGCCAGGATGTGGCACGTGCTGTCCGCAGACTACCATGGTGTCCGTAGACACCTCTGTCACTGAAAGGAGTGCATGGGAAAATTAAACACAATTTAAGTTATATCATCTTTAGTGGTGGCCCTGAAAAGAACCTTTTTTGGGGGGTTTAACCAACACCTTTTTTCCTTTTTCCTTTGCTTTTAAATACAGTAGTACTGTAGACTCTACATCTTACTTTACAATTTCCTTGCAGGAACTTTCTCAATGCATTCCTAACATTGTAAAGGAAAATTACATTTCTGACATCTTGGAAGTGAACTCCGTCTTAAAAAAAAAGAAAAAATCCCACCATAGGAACTTATATTGTCATTCTCAAAAGATTGTTACGTTCACCTTGCTCCAACAGGGGCGTCGTCGGACCCGGACTGCTGCAGCCTCCACCCATGTGATGCGTAGTGCAGCGATGACTGACTGGATCTGCCCTCCTAATCTTGTCTGCTTGACCCGTAGAAATATCCTCCTACAAGTGGAGAGATGGATTTAGCCACTTGTGGATTTAACTGATAGCACCCCCACTGTCCTCCCCACTAATCACCTCTGAAGTGCCCTCTCAGCAATCTCACCTTATATTCTTGAAGGATGAGCCCTTCATCCTGCGAAGCACGCAGGGGCGCGTTGATGACCAGGTACTTCACTGGCCTGAAGATATTGGAAGAGTTGTAGACAAATCCTGACTCCAAAAGGTCCTGGCGAAGAGCCGTAAGTATATAGTTCGTAAGAGTTCAAAATGTCTGGAATTCACTCCTGTCCAATTCCTCTTTTTATCTTGCAGCTTTGACCCAATAAGACGATTGACAGCTGAAAGCGCTCAGGTAAAAGTCTGTGTTACCCAACACTGTCCGGTAAATAATGCCAAGGGTTAAACTTGCTGCTTTCTCCTTTTCTTACAGGTGCGGCATAAGAAGAATACCTCAGGCGGTAAAATCAGGTAAGCATATGGTGGCTAAAGAGATTGTCTCTGTCTGTTCTCTCTGCTCACCTTCTTGTTTCTTGTCCCCCTTAGGTGCCGGGATTCGGCGATGTAAAGATGGAGACAGCGCCGGTTCGAAGAGATGCTGCGTGGAACGGTGAGTATGGTCCGGCGCTGCTGCTGGCGATGGGACGCGTTTAAAACAAAGTCTTTCCTCTGGTTTGAAGATGCGATGAATCCGGAATCAGGTAAAAAATCAGGTAATACTCTTGTTCTAACCTTTGCTTCTTTCCTTCTTTCTAGGTGCTCCAGGTTCGAGGCGGGCGTGGCAGAAGGCTGGATGCTGCTGCTGGCAGAGTGAACGTTGCACAGCTGGGTTCAGAATAACGCAAAGCGTGTGCTGCTCTTCGGGCGTGGTTTAAATAGCCTCCAAAGTAGTCCCAGGTAGGTATTCCTCCCCGACCACACCCGAGTAACAAAATAGTCCCTAAGGTAAAGTAGTCCCTTCCAGGCCTCACATGGGCTTGGATCTTCTTGCAGCATAGTCTGCATCAGGTAAGTGTGCACCTATGAGCCTGGCGCGTATGGCACCAGGACTGATGTCCCATATGAGCCTGGTGCCATAAGGCACCAGGACTGAACCCAGACAGCCCCTAGCTGGGGTTGCTGGGTTTTCTCAAGGCAACATGATGCCTGCTCCCGGGGCTGATGGACGTGGTCTGGATGCCCGGGGGTATGCATCATGACAAGATGACATTCCTGCAGATTGTAAAAAAGCATATACAGTTTTATTGACAAACTGCCTTGTTTCTTCAATTTGTGGACTGAAAACGTTTGTTGGCCATCTCCATGTTTGTCTCTGATTTATTTCAGAAACAATAATTTTAGCATCAGGAAACAGTTGCATTAGGCTTTAAAAAAATCCTTCAAGGCAACCTGCAAAGACATTGGAGCCACAAACCCCAAAGTGTCCCAGCCACAGACACAATCACTGTCTGGATATTTAACGTGAGCCATACTCTCACAGAATGAAAACAAGCTTGCTCAGATAAAGGCAGAAACTGCATACCACAAAACCTCCACTTCTGCCAATCCAATATTTCTAAGGATGCCATGATGTTCAGCATTTACCTTCAATTACTGAAATCACTGAAATGAAGAGTCCCCCAGAATCCACACAGTCTTCCTTCTCAAACACTTAGCCAGAGCCATAGCAATGGTCATTGCTCTCACAAGTTATCCTTTCTTCCTGTACACCACAAACAACAAACCTGATTGGTTAATCCCCACAGTCCCCTTTCCATGCAGGCATCCACAACAGACCCGGATGAGGCACTTGCCGCCCGCGGACCCCGTAGCACAGGGGCAGCCCTTCTTCCCTTTGCACTTTCATGTTCTCCACCCTCATTGGCTGCTTTCAAAGATTCATAAATCCATCCACCAATCACATCCAAAACCTCTGCACCTAACACTGTCATCTCAAATCAACATTTCAGATGCACACTTGAACTCAGATTACATATCTCCTGTTATAGAAAGGCATCAAAACTTACTGTGCAACTGTCCAAGATTTATATTTGCAGATGCAACAAGATCTGGATCTAACAAAACATAGTACAGGTATGCTTATATTTAAAAACATGTTTTCTTCAACTCTTTCACAAATATATATTATAGGGTGGCAATAGCCGCCCTATTGCTAAGGTGAGTCGGAGACACATAGGAACCCCTCAAAATTCCATTTTTAACAACTTTTGATTAGAGAAACGGATTTGGAAGAAATATCAAAAGTGTTTAAATGTCGTTGGGCCCCCCCCAGTCTGCAAAGTTTCATAAAGATTTGTTTAAAATAAAAGTTATTAAGCATCAAAAAAGTTTGTTTTTTCTAAAAATGCAGCCTACTTCCCATTAATTGTCCCATAGACAAAAAAGGTACAAGTGCACAGACTAACCCGCTGGACGGATTTGGACCAGGTCCGACACAACTTGGCCATGAAGCATTGACTTGCGATCCATGCTTGGTTTGGGGATTTTCCATACTGTAGTTATTTTAAAAATTTGCCGGAGACAGGGGTGCCCCTTTCCCCAAAAATTATAGTTATATCTCTCATGGTGCATTGCAGGATCATGGTTTTCAGAAATGAAAGCAACAGGGGTGGAAACACGTGTCGACTGACCTCTACTCCCAAGACAAAATGTCTAGATAATATTCCAAGTGCAAATAAATAATAAAAAAACCTCATGTAAAGAACATAACGGAAACGTGTGAGATCCAACGTGTGAGATCCATCCTTTCTATAAACTTATAAATTATGTTATGTCTTATTCCATTATTGATGTAATCAGTTATATACAGTGCAATTACTGTTGTCACAAGTGATGGCTTCAGTGATGTGATTTTTAATGTCACCAGTGTTCCCATTCAACATGTAATTAATGATTTCATCAGTGATATGATCTGTGATGCCATCATTGTAGTCATAGTCTGCGCAACAGGGAGGGCGAAGTTATGGTGGTTTTAGCTGAATTTTATGCACCTTAACATCCCTGCAACTTAAGTTTTTTCTTTGAATATTTATATATATATATATATATATATAGGGAGAGAGAGGGTTTCTGCTACTTATCCTGTAATAAGCTTCGCAATAAGCATATTTTCTTTTTTAACCACTCTAGCAAATGCCATGCATTGCAGCATTCATCACCTGCTCACATGAAGCAGCAAACAATTACAATGCTCTGCATGTCTGTGTTGAAGCCAACATTGCAAGCAGCAACATTGTATGGCAAATGCTGGAATTAACATTTTATGAAATGCGTGTGATAACCAACACAAGTAAAGTTGAACTGCAGATGAGTGATTGAACTTTGAAACCAAGCTGTACGTTACCTTTGACAGAGTGGTCCGGCAACGCATGCATGCTCAATCGAAGGGCTCTGTAAGGTGTCCAACTGAGAGTTGACAAAAGTGAAAGAGTGGAAAAGGATTGTCAATCGAAGTGGTCCTGCAAAGGGTCAAGCCAATTCCTGTGCAGAATCGAAAGGCAGAAAAAGAATTACTACTTGACTATGACTCATTTGAAGTGGCATTCAAAGCAAATGAAAGCAGTATACAATACAAACAAATGCTGGACAATGAATTCCACCAAGAGGAAGACATTGAAGTTCAACTAGACAAAGACACTCCTGAGGGCAGTCAACCTTCTTTTACAGGAAGCCAAGCACCACTTGCTGAACCACTAATTCTAAAAAAAGCAGAAAGTGCCATGACTGAGATAGAAAATATGATGTATCAATATAAAGAATCTGAGGAAGACTTGTCAGGGCTCGAATCACAGCTAAATGATGAACATCTCTCCATTTATCAGAAGACACTCAAGAAACTGAACATGGTTTTAAAAATGAAAGTAAAACCTGTAGCTGTAAACATTATACACCTATGCTCCTGTATGGAAGTGGTGCCGCTGGTTCTGATAAAACATTCTCAATTAAAAATAATCAGCAAATGTCTCCAAAACTTAACAAACAACAACTTTTCGGCTGTAGTAACAACCCCCATAGGTTTAGCTGCCTACACATAGGAGGTGTAACATTACACCAACTACTGCTCCTCGCTGTTGGACACCAAAACAAAACAGAATACTACAAATTATCAGCAGAAGCTATAACTAATGTACGCAGAATTATAAAACAAATGGAAGTGCTCCTAATTAATGAAGTAAGCATGGTTTACAACCTCATGTTGGCTTTAATTCATCTCAGAATACAAGAAGTCCTACAAAACCAACTACGAAGAACGGTTTGTAGAAAAACATATTATGGTTTTCAGAGACCACCTACAGTTAACACAGGTGGAAGGCCAACCTATTTTCAAAATATTAGGAGACAAATAATGCTGCAATACCCTCGGCAACATTGGAAATGTAAATCTCTGAAGACATTTTCACTACAGAGAACTAACTGAAAACATGCATCAGACTGCAGACCTCACGTATGCCAATATTTAAAAAAGCATTCGAACTGGTCTGATAATAAAGATGCAAAATCCATCTTAAATAGTCGACTAATCAATGAGCTATATGGACGAAACACATCTGCTCCTGATGTCATGGAACAATTAACTCAACAAAATCTAAAAATGTATGTCCTTAATGCTAACCCTTTTAAGCTGTAGTTAATTCAATGAGACAATGTTGAAAAAGAAATGCAACCCATACTGCATATCATCTCCACAGACAAACGACAAGTGCACGGCATGACACTTCATATCTGCCAACACGCAACAACACACATAAATAGCTTAGAAAAATGTATCTACAACACAGCTGGATTGGAGAAAATATTGAATTTGTGTCTAAACTGCAGAGTAATTCTAAAACGTAAACTTAATCTAGAGTTTGGTTTAGTTTAGTCAATGGAGCAATTGGTACAGTTGTTGACCACCAAACATATCTACATGACAACAACATTCAGTTTATCAACATCCACTTTGACAAACTTGCAGACGTTAAAACAAATGGCCAGGCAATAGCACGTTTACTTCTTTTCAAAGACATGTACGCATGCAGAGAACAATTTTCCCTATCTCTTGCATATGATGTCACTTTTCACAAATCACAAGGTCTAACCCTAGATCAAGAATTGATTGACATTGGCAGCACCATCTTTAAAAAAGGTATACATTATTGATTGTTTCTTTTTATAAGTATGGATGATTTTGTAAAGGTTTGAATAAACCAATACAATTTAAAAAAAGAAGGTATGGATTATGTAGCACTTTCTCATTTGCGTATACTCAATGGTCTATTCTTTGTTAACTTTGATGCTGACATTGCTTGCATCTGAAATACAACAGACTGTGGGCACTATACACCCCGATCAAGATATGCACTCTGTACCTCAAAAGACAAACCGTTAAAAAAACAAGTAACACAAACTGATGCTATAGCAGATCTCCCAACAATGCTGCTAAAAACAATGACCAACTCCTTCTGCATCCAACAAACAACCACAAAACTGTCTAGTACAAAGTCAGCAGCACATCCATCAGAAAAGAATGACAAATATGTCTGTACCCCAGAAACATATGCAGGCCCAACAAACAATTGACAAACAGAACTCTCTGGTCCATTAAATTCAGCAAACACACTGGAGTACATTGTTATGCTAATGTGACAGTGAAACTTCTCTTTCAATTGCCACCAATTGTTCACAACATTTAATTGAACAGCTCAGACCAGTTGTGTTTGCAAATGCTCATCCTTCACTTAAAGTGTCTCAGTTATAAGGCAAGAATTGGACTACTGTGCAGGAATGGTAACATGTACCGTAAACACACTGGAAGATCCAAAATCCTAATTTACTTACTACTACTACTGGAAAACAAAACCATCCCTATAAAGGACATATTCCATATTTCATATATGTAGAAACATCCATACACTCTCAGCAACAATGTTTCACAAGACCACATTACTAATGAACGATTTGTATTTGTATACATACCAAATTCTGAATCGATTCCATTTCACAAGCTTCTGCACGATGCAAATCATGTCATATTATGCCCTTTTTGCAAATCAGGCAATTCCACCATACAAATAAACTCGCATTCGAATGCTTCCAAGGTATAATGCAGATAGTGCAAAAAATACTTCAAGGCACTACACTGGATATGTCAAAAATAGACGTGTCTGGTTTGAATGTAACAATAACCCCATTACTCCAAAACATAGGTTACCAGCACATTTAACAAATGCCTATTAATGTTCCTTCAACCCAAATGTAGTCACTAAATTATCACACAATTAACAGTTAGAATATGCCAGCAGGTAGCTAACTACATCCATAATACTACTATAGTACTTTTGAAACTCAATCGGTTTAGAATATGCCAACAGGTATCTTACTAATTGAAAAATATCCTTCATTCCAAAACACTTCCAATATGCCATCTCAATTCTCATACAACTAAGCATCTTCCAACATTTAAAAGTTAAAATACACCAACAGGTATCTAACTACTTCAAGCATTCCCTTAATCACAACATACTTCGAACAAGCATACTATCACCCTTACACTCATGCAACTGTAATCATTTTTGTTTTCTCCAGTACAGATTCTTTTTTCCAATAACCCAATGATTATTTAATGTCGAAACAGCATCATTGTGTAATACTCTAATGTTATAACAAACATAGTTATTAGAATGTACTGTTTATGACAGTCTAAAAAAATGATATGTAAAATTGTATACAGCTAGAGCTTTGAAACTATCCTGCTTAACACATTGTACTGTTTGTTTTTCCACAGAAAATAAACCAGAGATTCCAGCTTCATAACGCTATAAAACTAAGAAACCATATACATTAAAATCAAAAATGTGTTCTATGAGCCCTATCCTCAATTGTACTACAATCATAACTACTATATACAGTTCAGTTACATAATTCATCCACTTTGTGATCCCACTACATTACCTAATGATTACTATACACATATTACTGCTATGGTGATTCTGGCCATACTCATACTATATTAACTGTAATTACTATACACATTACTACTGTGGTGGTTGTGGCCAGTGGACATATTCTTGGGGCCATGGCCTGCAGCCATACCCCGCATAATCTGCCCACTGGCCTCAACCACCACAATACAATTAACTATGTAAGAAGTACGTACCATACACCATCAAGTTATAAAACTTACCCTGACCCTTTGCAATCAAAATTATGTCAACAGACACCAAAATTAACTGCATACTCAAAGGCATTTCCAAACAATTATTTTACCCATAAAAAACAATCCACACTACTTTCATTCCACTTCCCTACCATTTCTATGCCATCTATCAGCCATCAAATAACACCAAATGTCTTTCCCAAGGTGTCGGTTTGTGGCACTGTCCACGAACTACTGCAGTATCCACGGACAGTTACGAAACTTGTTCAAGCTCTTTCCACATACAAAAATAGCCCCATATATTATTTTTCTCTCCTGTGCATTTCCATAAATATAATGCACCTCATGCCTTTATCATCCAATCAACGGGCACAAACAGGGCATGAACACGGAGGTGAGTCCGCAGACCAAACCCAGATATCACTAATTTGTTTTTAACTACTTTTTGGTGGTTTTATAAAATACTACTGGATGGATTTACATCAACTTTACAAAAGCAGAATTTTGGGACCAAGCCGCTGCACCTGCTGCAAATTCTGTGTAAAACCGTTCTGCGATTTAGGCTGTAGACGTGAGCACATTTTCTTTTCCATTGCGTCTAAGGGAAAAAAGCACAAATTTTGGGGCCCCCCTATAACTTTGCCCCCCCCCCTGCATGAAACCGCACCAAACTTGGCAGGATCAATCTGACAGGGCCATATACTTTGTTTGCAAAGTTTCATTAGTATTCATATGTGGGGGGTATTAAAAGCCTCCCAAAACATATTTCTTCCTATGGGTTGAGCAACTTAACCATAACTACAGGGCCACTACCACAGGTCCTGTAATATATATATATATATATATATATATATATATATATATATATATATATATATATATATATATATATATATATATATATCAGAGATGCATCAAATGCAAAGCTTGCAAATTTGGGCAAAACATGAAACAATACATTCACCCACGAACAGGGCGAGATGTACCAAATTTGTAATATATGTGATAACTTGCAGCTGCAATCTCTGGTACATATGAAGTACAAAGTTGCAGGTCAAGGTCAGAATCTTGCAGCGTCTTACAGCAATCAAAAACTTGTATCCTACTTATCCTCTAGCAAAACATTTTTCTGATGTACAATGAGGAGATATTCAGTTCCATAAGTTCTTCAGTATAGATCATGTACAGCCACATGTGAGAGGGGGAAACAGGGAGCGCAAATTGCGACAACAGGAAAGTCGATATATAATTGACTATAACACCAAATCCCCAGGTGGACACAATAAAGACGAAGAATTGTATAGATTTATAGGTGAGTGATATAATGAATATAATGTTTCAGAAAGACTCAGTGGCTCTTGATGGATATTGGAAAAAGAAAACAGATGTCATGATGGACTCAGTATAAATGAGAACGAACTACATAGCAGGGGCAAGCAACAAGTTGCTAATATTGGACAATAACTCAGTATACTCACTGAATAAGCTTTTTTCTATGTGTGAATTTTCTATGTGTGACTTTTTTAATATATGTTCAATCATGTTTAATACAGTTTTAATCTTAGGTCACTTTTGCACATTTAGACATCCAGATTTTAGCACATTTGCATAATATGTTTTTTATTGACACCATGCTACTTAGATTACAAAAGAACCAAGTTAAGAGGGGTTGAAGTCAAACAAAATCATGTATGATATGGTGGGACATTAGGATGCATTCAAATATGTATGGACATTAATCCGCCTGATAGATGGAAATTGTACAAAATAGGAGAATACATTACATTGGATTAGAGCCAATATATGGGGGTAGATACAACCAAGCAGCAAATAACAAACTACCAGATAATGCATGCATTCAACTAATGTTGTATTTTAAGGCACTAGGCACTTTAGTACATGAGGCATTGAACTTCAATTCCATGTACATTTTGTATTTTTTTGTATTTTGTTTATTTGTATAGCGCACAAGGCCAGAGGGCAACATAGCATATTTGCACCCGGTATTATAACCATTAAGGTAATAACCAAGTGTAAGGCAGAAATACAATGGATATGCATAAGACAGAAAAATATGCCTTGCACATTGAAAATATAGAAGTTGATACTGCACAATGCACTAGGCTCTTTACTATATAATGCACTGAATCCTAAAGTCAGATGAATACAGCACATTTGCACATGACATAACTAAACATCCAGCAAGTAGAAACATTTTCCAAAAGCATAGGAAACTGATATGGTTTATTTAAAGCCTAAGATCACTTGATCTTTATCAATATATCGATAGAATTTGGCCTCCTTTTAAGCACTAGTCACTTTATCTTTTCCATCTAGTGGATGAATGTAGGAAAACCAAACTGCAGGTGAATGTATCTATCCCGCAAATGTCGTCCAAATTTGCAAGCACTTTATTTTAAAGCAAGGTTTGCACAAAACTATATAAAAAAGAAAATATTTTGTCCCCTCCCTTGTTTCTCTCCTTTAGCATATGCACTTTATAATATAATATATTGAACACCACTTTGCCTAAAAACATAAATATTTTATTTCTCTAAACTGTATGAACTGAGAAAAGACTCACTAAACATGGCCACCATCAAAAGGCGAACAGCAATGGTAGAAGCATCGGTCTAGTGGTTTTAACACAGGAAAGGGACCTAAGTCAAACAGGAAATATAACCTATTGTAAACATGGTGTCAGTTACAATCAGTTTGGGGTGAAAAGCATTATTGTGACTTATTCACGGGTGTGCTCTCAACTGTCCACACCAAAGAATAAAGGACGTTTTACTAATGGAGAAAGCACAACAGTGTGGTGTACTTTTTTCTGAAATGCAGGATAGAGGAGTGCCGCTGTGCTGCTTTGCAGTTAGTTTTTTGATTTTTTTTTATATATATATATATACATATATATATATATATATATATATATATATATATATATATATATATATATATATATATAAATATATAAATATATATATATATATATATATATATATATATATATATATATATATATATATATATATATATATATATATATATATATATATATTACATTGCCACAGTAGTAGCCATGTAGTTATGGTTAAGTTGATGTTTCCATAGGAAGAACACTTTTTGGGCGGCTTATAACTTCGCTCTCCCTGGACGGATCCTCACCAAACCTAGCAAAACAAGTATATGGGTCACTCTGATTTTTTTTGCAAAGTTTGGTGAGGATTCGTCCAGGGGGGGCAAAGTTATAGGGGGGGTCCCAAAACTTTTTTTTTTTTCCCATAGACTGAATGGGAAAAAACTTTGCGCACGGCCACAGGCAAAACCGCTGGATGGATTTAACCAAATTTGCGGCAGGAGCGGGGGCTTGGTCCCAAAAGCATGCTTTTGCAAATTTGGTGTAAATCCGTCCAGTAGTTTTTTATAAAATGACCAAAACGTAAGGCAAAAAAAATAGTGATATCTGTGACAGCACCCCGATTGCTTGACAGACACCTGTTATTTTTTATTTTTGTTCTTGTTTTTTTTCTTACTTTGCTCCTAAAATCTTGACATAACCTTCTCCAAAGCAACCCTTACATTCCAAAATAGAAAGGCATTTCCCGTAAAAGATAAAGAAATGCCATCTTCTTTAAAATTAACAGCATTACTGGCATCAATATTCTCATTATTACAGAAGAACATACCAGCTCTAAGCATGAAGGCACACATGCCTCGGTTGATGACACACCTAGCAATGTTTTGCTGAGGACACAAAACTGAACTATTGCCCCATATTGCCCTAGGTAGTAATCCAGAAAAAATTACTTTCGCATTTGGAAGGATCTTCATTACGGCTTGAACCAAGCGTTCCAAATCAGCCAACAAAGTAGGGGCACTGACGTTGCCCAAATGGAAAGCACCATAGTGCAAAACTACCAAATGCGGACTGTTCATCGTGGCCATATCCTCACAAACTTGTACAATTCCCTGTACATTGAAATCAGGCACAGTGCTCCACACCACCTCCACCCCTTTCACATCAAAGTTCTTTGCAACATGCCTGCATTCAGCGTACTGTTGTAAACCATGCACAAACATATCTCCGAGCACCAACACTCTGACTTTCTCCACTTCTGCCATCTTCACTACACACAGTCTCTTTCAACACAAATCCACAACCTCGACATCTGATTGGCTGATCCGTACAGTCTTCTTTCCATGTTGGATTTCCTGGAAAAACCCGGATGTAGCACGCCCTGTCCACGAACAGCTGCGGTGTCCGCGGACGGCGTCCACTTTACTCTCTGTGCCATTTCCTCATTGCATACAGCTAAGCAATCACACAATACGAATAACGTCCTCAGAACACCCCCATTTTGTGAATTTTCAAACATTTCAGGACAATTATCATTTCATTATTCAACACATTAACATTACAAATATTATACTTTCATCTTGTACTCTGCACACAATGCTATGTTTGTCCATTAGTAGCTCAGTATACTAGATAGAATCCCATAATACAATGCTATTTATATCAATGCATCGTTCAAAGCACTAATAACGGTATGATATTTATTGCAATATCCTTGACACTTTTTCGCAATATTATAATAAAAATCCCTAGTACATAAATTCCATGAAAAGTACATACACATGTGATGTCATCAGTGATTTCATCAATGACATTTGCGATGTCATCTTTGATGTCCTGGGTGATAGTCTTAGCAGTGCACGGTGGTGGCGCGAGTTATTTTTCATAGATTACCATAACTTGCGATTTTCAGGGGTCTTTCGGCTGTACTTAGAATCATAACGTCCCTTAAACAAACTTTTTTTAATATCACGCAAACAATATACAAACATGGCGTGCAAAAACCAACTTCTCACAGATGGCTTTACACAGAATGTTGCAAAGTAAGAATGTATGCTCGTTCACAGTGAAGGTCAGCTGCTTCCATTTTTTTCTCGGGCCCCGGAGAGGCTCACGAAGTGGACTATAAGATTGTATTGTGTTTTGACCTTGACAGACAGAGATTGTGATGAAAGACTTCTCTTGAAGGAGTGCTGCTAAAACGTGAGAGAAGATCAGGATGAAATTTCTGAAACGTAACCACTTTTATATATTATATCACTATGCGAAAGATCGTTCGCACACGCAGAGTCGTATTTTGGGACTGCACTACTCGTAGACAATGGAAATTGCAATTGTACTGTAAGTAACCCTTTAGATTATTTTATACCAAATATAATTACAATAGCATAGCATTAAAGACCGCTCAAATTGAACTTGTTCGTTGAAAGTGGCATAATGTTTTCTACCGCACACTATCACCGCCGAATTGATCCCCTGTCGTTTAGAGGGCTCTGAAAAAGGCAGATGACACAGCGTGGGTTAATAGAAATAATTTAACCGGTCTATAGGCGGTCAAGCGCTCTACTCGCTGTGCCACTTCACTGTAACCTGTCAAGTGGCAAAGCAAGTACAACGCTCGCTTTGACATCCGTGCACACCTTGCTAACGCAAGTTCGATTGCCGGCAAGGCCAAACTCAGCCTTTCATCCTTCCATGGTCGATAAATGAGCACCATACACCGTGGTTAATAATAAGCACCGCTTAGATACCTCACGGTTCTTAGCGCTATATGAATGGGAAAATATTATTATTTTATTATTAACATACTCCGTTGCACTATCTTCGATAGCAAATAGTTTCCCGCCCTAATGATTTTTAATGACGATCAGCTGGTGAGACTAATTTATGTTTTTTAAAACAGGTATGTGGCCCCATTTTGCCTATGTCACGATTTACAGACTCCAGCGGATGGAGTCTTCAACTGCCAGATGCAGGTCCAAATATGCAACTTCATGACCCTCACCATTTTATGGGACAATCGCCAAGGACCAATATGCCCCTACGCAGTACTAGCGGCTACAAACAACATACCAACCAATAGGGTGGTCTAATGGCTGGTTCTTTGAGCAACCTTCGATTATCAGAGCGACCATTTACTGCTTTTATCATAAACCAACATCCTATCTACCGCAAAGGAACAACGCATGGCTCAAAATAAACTTTTGCTGATCGACAGCAGAGACAATAGCAAATCGCTGAATATTCACTAAATATTTCATGTGAAATAAATGTACTTTACCAAATGTACAATCCTGCTGTTTACTTTTAAACCACAGTTTCATATTCCGAATTGTGGCGCACTGAGTTGTAAACTGATCTAACACCCTCTGTACTGCAAAGGAACATCGCGTGCCTCAACATGAACTTTTGCGAATCGACAACAAAGACAAATGCAAATTGCTGAATATTCTCTAAACATTTGATGTCAAATAAATGTACTTTACAAAATTTACAATCTTGCTGTTTGCTTTTAAATCACTGTTTCATATTCCGAATTGTGGCGCGCTGTGTTGTGACATAATATGTGTTGTCTTCTGGGTTCTGTGTAAAATCACTTAGGACTGCAGAGGACTGGGCGCGTTTGATGATGCACCCTGTAACGTCACGGAGAGAGGCGGGGAATATGAATGCTTTGATAATATCAGGCTTAGGGGCGGGAGATATGATTTAGTGTCGCAAAAGCAAGTCAGCCAGGTCAATAGCACCAGTCATAGGATTATCACATAATGGCGGCGCACACCAGCCGGATTTATTGTTTCTTTAGTGGACAAAAAGTCGGTTGACGCCCATAGGAAATTGTACTATTAGCGGACAAAACGAGTGGCCTTAAAACACTTTCACCCTGACAACGAACAATACAAACAACATTCTCAGAACACCCCCATTTTGTGTAATTGCAACCATTTCGGGACACCGCGAGTGATCTTAGAACACATTCAACTAGACAGATTACAATACGGACAGCGTCCTGAGGACACCCCAGTTTGTGTATTTACGAACATTTAAGTACATCGAGAGTGTTCATAGCTCATTTTTACCTTCCTTGCGAACAAAAATGACACATACTCCGTCCCCTAAACACCCCACCATTTAGTTTATTTACAAAAGGTCAGAACAACCGTGTTCTCTGCGGACAAAATCGAACGCAACAAAAACGTCTAGCACATAAAAAAACAAAACATTGAACCTATCTCATACTCCCCCACCCTCCCCAAACACTCTTACACACCAACACACGGCACTAAATACAATTTTTTATCCATGTTTCACCGCGCTGTACGCGGTCGACGGCGAATACATGATGGCGGGCGCCACAGAAAATCTGACGCGCTCCACGCCCTTCGCCGTCCAATCAGCGAACACGTCGCATGTCCACGGACATGACGCAAGGCCATGGGCCAATCGGGGTGCTGTCCGCGGAGCGAACAGGGAAGTCCGTCCGCGAAGCGAACACAGATATCACTAATTTTGTTGCCTTACGTTTTGGTAAATTTATAAAAAACTACTGGACGGATTTACACCAAATTTGCAAAAGCAAGCTTTCGGGACCAAGCCCCCGCTCCTGCCGCAAATTTGGTGTAAATTCGTCCAGCGGTTTGGCCTGTGTGTTTTTTTTTTCCATTCAGTCTATGGGAGAAAAAATTCAGAGTGACCCATATACTTTTTTTGCTAAGTTTGGTGAGGATCCGTCCAGGGAGAGCGAAGTTATAAGCCGCCCAAAAAGTGCTCTTCCTATGGAAACAGCAACTTAACCACTACTGTGGCCATGTAATATATATATATATAATATATATATATATATATGTATATATATATATATATATATATATATATATATATATATATATATATATATATATATATATATATATATATCATTGAAACGACTTTGTTAATGGGACGTTATGGTTAAATTGCACTAATAAAAACCAATGAAATTTAATGAAAAATCTTTGTTAAAGGGAATTTATGGTTACAAGTTAAACTGAAAAACCTCAGAAATTTGCCAGTTATGGTAAGCTAAGCAACCATAACTGGAGCTGCCACCATGCACTGCTAAGACTAACTCCCAGGACATCAAAGATGACATCTCAAATGTCATTGATGACATCACTGTGAGATTAATTTTGATGAAAAGTCCCTACAAGGGGTTGTGTTTATAATGTTGGTAACAAGATGTCATGGGTGATCGTTAGACTTATCATGAGCTAATTAATCTATTGAAGAATGCACTCACCTAAACAACAATAACCTATAGTACTAGCACATGAAAAATATGAGTAGGAGAACGTCCGATGAAAGTTGTTATCTATGTTCCCTCATACCGTAATCTTTGGGAACATCTAAGATATTTATAGCTACTGAAGTACCAGTAAAACATTGCCTGACACACCTTTCACTTTGCCTAACCAGAGGACAATTCCAAGGCAGGGCAGCATCCATGGTGTGGGTGAATAAAGCAACATCGGCAAGAGAAGAAAATTAGGTACACAATAAACAGTCAAGAGAAAAACAAGAAACAAAACACCAAATAATAAAATATGAACAGCCTGGAATAAATGGAGCAGGAATTAAGAAAGAATGAAATAAGGTGCTAAAATGTGAAGACAAGACTGGGGAAGAAAGACGACAATGCTTGGAATGAGACCAGCTACGAATGAAAGGAACAGTGCGTACTCCAGAAGGATGGGCTGAGGATTGGTTGTGTGCCAAATATTTGCTTACAATGGGAAACAGTCATGATGAACACAGAAAAAGTATGTAAAGACCAGTGGTCTAAAACTGCAAGATTGTTGACATGGGTCAATGATGAGGGGTACCCCTGAAAATACTACCTCTGAAAAATGTGTCCTTATATTTCAGAAAACAAATGGCAAAATGAAAGTAGACAAACATCTCTAGTGTGGTCAAGTTGTTGACGTTCCAGGCATGAAGGAAGGAAAAGCTGTTCTAATGTATCACTACTGAGCCTGCGGATCCAGAGCATGTGTGAAGTTACCGCCAAAAGGGGGTTGGTGCTTATTTGCACTAATAAGAATACCAGCCTTGGTATTACCAAAAAGCGATTGGCAGACAATACATTCAATACATTTCACGAAAATGGATGCAGACCCGAGGAAGAAAAGATTGTTTAAAAAAACATACAAAAGAGATAGAATTATTTTTCAGCTAAATCAGAAGATGCATATTATGATATTCCAGACGAATATAAACTAATTTGCAAGACGTCAGTGATATTTACATCTATATTCTTTCCAGGACTACATGTTTCTATGAATGCAAAGTGGCTGCAGATTACAAGATCGGAGCTGCTGAAAATGATAAACACGACAATAAAAGGATTTAATTTAATTTGAGAAGAATTAGGGTGATCAGGCATATGGTCCTCCAGAACAGGGATGTCCTGGACTTGATTACTGCAATGGAAGGAGGCATGTGTGCCAAGATTTGGCCTTCTACTTGTACATGTATACCTGCCCATGAGGAAGAGAATGGAACACTGACAAAAGCAATAACCATGTTGTTAAATTTGCACACAAAGACGGTGGAGGAAGTAGACGAAATTGTGGATGATGATTAGTTTACATCTCAGTTTTCATGGATTCCAACAAGGCTAGCAAATGCTTTCAAAATTCTTGAAGCAATACTAGTGTTCATGTTGCTACGATTCTGTCTAATAAGGATCATTGTGGGACAATATAATAAGATAGCCAAAAAAGCTATTGCGATAAACACAATGATTGACATTGATGCTGGAACGGGTGAGCAGATGCAAAATGAAGCCCATACCCATGAAAATATAAAGAAAAGTGACCTTGCACCTCCATGAACCAGGTTTCACTACCTCAAGGATTGGGAAAGATATGTAGGATGCTAGATATTATGTTCCCCTTCTGGAGAATACTGTCAAATGTCCTGGAGTGTGGATGAAGACATAAAAAATGCGGGCCACCTGAGGAGGATGACACAGATTTGGATCCCAAAAAAGAAATATGATGAGGAGAAGATGCTGACAAATGATGAATAGGAGATACGGATCATGGAAGATGCAAATTTGGCCCAGAAATTGACCAGAGTGAGGAATGTAGAGGAGCAGTTAAACGCTATCCTGCCAGTTCTGGCCCCATCACCAACATCATATTGGAACAGTCAGACCCCTTGCATCGTTCCTGTACCACATTGAGTGTATGAGAGACATTATGCATTCAGAGAGACATACAGAATGTACTCTCACTGAAAGTGAGTAAGGATGTCACATGAAAGAATGCTACATGGAAGGATACCACCTGCCGAGATGTCAGAATGCATTGATGAATATTGTGAATGGACATTAAAATGGAATTTGACAAAGACAAAGTGATCTCACAAAGAAAATATATTTACCTATGTTGAAATGATATGAAAATATTGAGTAATGATGTATCTGAACCACTAAGAGTACCATGAACCTAAAGCTAAAGTAATCACGGACCTAAAAGAAGAATAAATAACTTACTGACCAATAACTGTAAATACCTAGTAATGCAAGGTAGAAAGACAACATATCGAAGCTTGCTATAGAGGAATGTATTACGTGGCAAGGACGCCCATATCAGGAAAACGGACAATGGTTCACATTGAATTTAACCAAACTACCTCAGAAACAGTCTGAGGCTGCAAGAATGAGGAGACATGGAAAAACAGCCCTGTGAGCAATCCCCGACGATGAGTCAAGGTTGGCACAGAGCAAAAATACTATTTCAAGGGATAAGCACAGGGCACAAAGGGAGTACATGGATAAGCTATGAAATGTGGGACATTCTTTATAGATGAAGGAAGACAAACACATCCGTGATAGCCAAGCTGCTGGTCAATTAAAAGCATACAAAGTTCATGTGAGATAGAGTGAGCAAGTCTCTAGAGGCCAAGAGGAGCAACTGTACCCTGCAGAATTAAATCAAATAGCATTAAATGGAAGGTTTAAATGGACACATTTGTGGACTCTTTACATGTGACTCACAAGTCAAAAACAAAGGCTATTCATTAGAGCCTCAAGTTAAGATAGTGGTGTGCTTACACTCCCTTAAATGTTCTAGGACAGTGAGCAGCAACACAGTGAACTACAAAGGAAAGACATTGGCTGATGGCCTACCGATGAGAGATAATAGACTAATTGCGAAAATGGGGCATAGTCAGACACCTAATTTGTGTTCTCGAACGTGCTGCTAAGGAGCCGAAAGTCCAAGATTGGGATAGTATGCCAAGCAATCAGTGGCGTGGGGGGCAACCTAACACAGAATGCCTCAGGAACCAATCCTCTGATATTCTGCATGTTATAATCAGTACTGTGTGCATTTAGATGTAGTTCAATGTGTGCCCTACAGACAAAGGGTAGCCAATGAAACACTAATCCTTATATGTTCTATAATTAGGTATGCTCCCTTCGCCAATCCCTACAAGACCTCCATTTACTAAAGTAGATGTGTGAGTGTGAAAGCATCAATCTGATGTCTGCCAGTTTAACCCTGCTTTATTAAACTAAGAATAAAGTATTGCATTACCATATTCATTGAGTCTGTCCAGTTATTTGGTTTGCAACCATTATTGTAATTCCATCTAGCACAAAATACACTTCAAGGTGCTACAGCAGAGCCTTAAAGTACAATACGAGCCCAGTGAAGAAGCTAGGAGGAGTTCAGCGACAAGCATCTACCGACGTACGCATTAAAGGACATTTTCAAGTGAATCACATTCCCTCGCGCTGCAACTGACTGCAGTGCTGGCTGTTGCTATGCCGCAGTTGGTAAAGTCATTCGAGACGCATTGACCAGTGCTTCAGAATTGCCGACCAGCAGTGAGACAATGATTCCTGACTCCGAGCCACCATGAAGGTCAGCTATCAGCCATTCATCCAGCTTCGCTCTGGAACTGACTGTGTCTGATACCCACAGCTGTCTCCTGTCTTGAACTCTGTCACAGAAGCTACAAAGCACTCTGAAACTGAATCAACCCTGAAAAGCACCAAGAACTACTACAGCACAAGGTACATCGTGGTTCTGTTCGCCTGATCTTTCTCCGAAGGCCCCTAGTGAGATTTTACGACCCATTGCTACCTTTGTGTTGAAAGCAAATATCCTTGAACTATTGTGATTAATTCCTATTCCGACTACCCACTTGTAAATATCCAGAGTGCATCCCTTTTCGTTATTTGAAACTTTCTGTCCTCTGCATTCCTTTACATGGTGGTTTGTATGTTGTAATGTACTAGAAGTGTTTGTGCTGGTAATAATAAAGTTGATATTTTTGTACAACCTTGACTGGACAGTCCCTTTTATCATTGGGTAATAATTGTATTTTTGCTGTTTTGCAACTAACCCAATGATCCACAGCCTTTCGGTGATAAGCCTGCCATTCCGTCCACGTTACCAAAATCGGACAAGGAGTTTTATAATTTTCTTGTTTTATCAATTTGTTTGAATCACTTCTGGTGTTATAGAGGTGTGGGGCTGACTGATGGTTCAGAAATTGATATTCATCCCTGGACCACTGGTGGCCCGGAAGTTGTTTCGTCACAGAAAGGTAGACTATGGCTAAACACAGACAAATGCTGGTTTTTAATGGTGTATGCAAATTATGGTGGCAATGCCGTATTCCCAGACCTGGAAATCTACAATGCCAAACACCTGGCCAAGTTTGAAATGGAGCTGGAATCTTGGCACTTAATAGACATGATCTAATATTAAGGGTTGATGGAGACTTTTTTTAAAACCTATTTTGTGTGAGAAAGTGTACATCTAATGAACTGGCATGTCTAGAGTGACAAATGACCCTGTTTGATATTACTCTGGAAGCATCACCTGTATACATATGGCCATCGGTATGGTCTAATGAACGAGCTAAATTGACTTGTTCGCTGATTGAAGATATAACGAGGTTGTCAAATGCCAACAACATCAAATGGACTGTATGTGTTAGGAATGTGTTGTCTTGTGGTGGGATAATCAATCTGTATTATAGCAAATAGGAAATAGCAAAGAAACATAAACTGGAGTTAAAACTAACAAACTAAAAAAGATTTTTGAATATAGAAAGGCAGATGCTATTCAAAGTAAAACTTCTGTTAGACTGTTTACACACATGTTCAGATTTTTGGGGTAATTCATAGAATTCAGCCCACAAGTGGCACATGCAGCTGGCGCACAGTGTGCGCGTGCAACTTTCTGCGCCAGCCGCGTGCGCTAAAATCCATTTCCGCGCACAGCGTATTCATGGATTATAACATCCAAAACCAGCCGTGACCTGAGCGGCGCATCAACCCTGCAGCAGCGCCAGTTAAAATCCCCCAACCCCTCCCCGTGCGCCATGTACAGCGCAAAAAGCCCGTACATGGCACACAGGCTCACAACCTCGAAAACGCCTGTAAAACTCCCCACGCACCCCTCCGAATACACGTACCCACTGCACGGGTAGTCTCACACGCGATTGTCCCTGTGCGAGCGGGGTACATGTATTACTGCGGTTCACGGGAAGTTTCACACGCGATTGTCCCTTTGTGAGCGGGGTACATGTGTTACTGCAGTTCGCGGGAAGTTTCACACGCGATTGGCCCTGTGCGAGAAGGGTACGTGTATTACTGGGGTTCGCGGGAAGTTTCACACGCGATTGGCCCTGTGCGATGGGGGTTCGTGTATTACTGTGGTTCGCGGGAAGTTTCACACGCGAATGGCCCTGTGCGAGCGGGGTATGTGTATTACTGGGGTACCCGGGGTTCGCGGGAAGTTTCACACACAATAGGCCCTGTGCGAGCGGGGTACGTGTATTACTGGGATACGCGTGAAGTTTGACACGTGATTATGCTGTCAGTGCGGGGTACGTGTATCCAGTGTGGTGTGCGGGGAGTCCTACAGATGAATTGGCAGTGTGGGTCCTCCCAGGTGATCCCTCTACCCCCTCCACGGCCCCTGCAGGCAGCCCACACCACAGGGCCTACCCTGCACCCCTGTTCAAGTCCCGCAGGCAGCCCATCCACCATGGGCATGCCCCCTAGCCAAGCCACGTGACACCTTGCAATATGATCACCAACTCCTGTCCCCCTGCACCCCCACCCCCCAGCAGTGAGGGGCACCTGCCAGCAGGCCCCCACTCATGTCCCACTCATGTCTCCCTGCGCCCCCACCCCCCAGCAGTGAGGGGCACCTGACAGCAGGCCCCCACTCATGTCCCACTCATGTCCCCCTGCACCCCCAAACCCCAGCAGTGAGGGACACCTGCCAGCAGGCCCCCACTCATGTCCCCCTGCACCCCTACCCCCCAGCAGTGAGGGGCACCTGCCAGCAGGCCCCTACTCATGTCCCCCAGCACTCCCAGCCCCCAGCTGTGAGGGGCACCTGCCAGCAGGCCCCCACGCATGTCCCCCTGCATCCCCACCCCCCAGCAGTGAGGGACACCTGCCAGCAGGCCCCCACTCATGTCCCACTCATGTTCCCCTGCGCCCCCACCCTCCAGCAGTAAGGAGCACCTGCCAGCAGGCCCCCACTCATGTCCCCCTGCACCCCCACACCCCAGCAGTGAGGAGCACCTGCCAGCAGGCCCCCACTCATGTCCCCAGCACTCCCACCCCCCAGCAGTGAGGGGCACCTGCCAGCAGGCCCCCACTCATGTCGCCCTGCACCCCCACCCTTCAGCAGTGAGGGGCACTTGCCAGCAGGCCCCCACTCATGTCCCACTCATGTGCCCAGCACCCCCACCCCCCAGCAGTGAGGGCCACCTGCCAGCAGGCCCCCACTCATGTCCCCCTGCACCCCCACACCTCAGCAGTGAGGGGCACCTGCCAGCAGGCCCCCACTCATGTCTCCCAGCACTCCCACCCCCAGCAGAAAGGGCACCTGCCAGCAGGCCCCTACTCATGTCCCCCAGTACTCCCACCCCCATCTGTGAGGGGCACCTGCCAGCAGGCCCCCACTCATGTCCCCCTGCACCCCCACCCCCCAGCAGTGAGGGACACCTGCCAGCAGGCCCCCACTCATGTCCCACTCATGTCCCTCAGCACCCCCACCCCCCAGCAGTGAGGGCCACCTGCCAGCAGGCCCCCACTCATGTCCCACTCATGTTCCCCTGCGCCCCCAGCAGTGAGGGGCACCTGCCAGCAGGCCCCCACTCATGTCCCCCAGCACTCCCACCCCCCAGCAGTGAGGGGCACCTGCCAGCAGGCCCCCATTCATGTCCCCCTGCACCCCCACCTCCCAGCAGTGAGGGGCACCTGACAGCAGGCCCCCACTCATGTCCCACTCATGTCCCCCTGCACCCCCAAACCCCAGCAGTGAGGGAAACCTGCCAGCAGGCCCCCACTCATGTCCCCCTGCACCCCTACCCCCCAGCAGTGAGGGGCACCTGCCAGCAGGCCCCTACTCATGTCCCCCAGCACTCCCAGCCCCCAGCTGTGAGGGGCACCTGCCAGCAGGCCCCCACGCATGTCCCCCTGCATCCCCACCCCCCAGCAGTGAGGGACACCTGCCAGCAGGCCCCCACTCATGTCCCACTCATGTCCCCTAGCGCCCCTACCCCCCAGCAATGAGGGACACCTGCCAGCAGGCCCCCACTCATGTCCCACTCATGTTCCCCTGCGCCCCCACCCTCCAGCAGTAAGGGGCACCTGCCAGCAGGCCCCACTCATGTCCCCCTGCACCCCCACACCCCAGCAGTGAGGAGCACCTGCCAGCAGGCCCCCACTCATGTCCCCAGCACTCCCACCCCCCAGCAGTGAGGGGCACCTGCCAGCAGGCCCCCACTCATGTCGCCCTGCACCCCCACCCTTCAGCAGTGAGGGGCACTTGCCAGCAGGCCCCCACTCATGTCCCACTCATGTGCCCAGCACCCCCACCCCCCAGCAGTGAGGGCCACCTGTCAGCAGGCCCCCACTCATGTCCCCCTGCACCCCCACACCCCAGCAGTGAGGGGCACCTGCCAGCAGGCCCCCACTCATGTCTCCCAGCACTCCCACCCCCAGCAGAAAGGGCACCTGCCAGCAGGCCCCTACTCATGTCCCCCAGCACTCCCACCCCCATCTGTGAGGGGCACCTGCCAGCAGGCCCCCACTCATGTCCCCCTGCACCCCCACCCCCCAGCAGTGAGGGACACCTGCCAGCAGGCCCCCACTCATGTCCCACTCATGTCCCTCAGCACCCCCACCCCCCAGCAGTGAGGGCCACCTGCCAGCAGGCCCCCACTCATGTCCCACTCATGTCCCCCTGCGCCCCCAGCAGTGAGGGGCACCTGCCAGCAGGCCCCCACTCATGTCCCCCAGCACTCCCACCCCCCAGCAGTGAGGGGCACCTGCCAGCAGGCCCCCATTCATGTCCCCCTGCACCCCCACCCCCCAGCAGTGAGGGGCACCTGCCAGCAGCCCCCTACTCATGTCCCCCAGCACTCCCACCCCCCAGCAGTGAGGGGGACCTGCCAGCAGGCCCCCACTCATTCCCCCCCAAACATGTCAACATGACCCACAATCATGGCCCTCATGGCCACCAAAATCCCACGGCACGCCACCCCTGCCCAAATAACCAACCAAGCATAACATACACCCAACATTGCAAAGCACATAACATGAAACAACCCAAATGTCATGTATGTACATCAACACATGTCCATCACACACACACAATGGGTGCCAGTGAATGTGAAAACCCATATCGTGACATGCATGAAACCAATGAGAGAATACCACACATTGAAGTACGGGAACAAATGTATTGAACAAAAAATGTGGTGAAAGAAAATCAAATACCAAACAATGGACATAAGGAAAACAATGCAGAATGTCACATAATGATAAAAAAAGGAAATCAGAATCCAAAATATATGAAATCAAAAATGTCTCCAAAGTCTCCTTCCAACAAAGCAAATCCAAACAGAAATGAAAAAGTAAAATCCATTGCTCCATGGAAAAATCAAAAAAGAAAATGCCGACAAATAGACACTCCAACTATTTACAAGGATGAAATCATGGGTCCATGAGCCCAACTGTCCAAATGAAACCTACAAAAATACACTAACTAATGAAGAACTATATACAAAAATGTGGGTTATTGTCCAAGTGCCACAAGAAAAAATGAAAACCAAAATGAAATCTAACATTAACTAACTAACTAACTATTTGCAATGGCAGCGGGCTAGTCCGACGGCTCACTTTTGGATGTCCCGGGCCAGGGCATCAACAAACTCCCACTCAATGTCCTCGAAGTGGTCCTCTTCCATGGCCCCAAGGGTTTGCAGGGATGATGACATGTTTGCCTCCAACTCCCTGCGAGTTGCCTTGAGGCACTCTGCCCGCCTCAGTGCCCTCTGCATGGAGTTCTCCGCCCTGACCATTGTGAGCCGTGCCTCTTCCGCCAGCTGCCGCTCCGCATCTATGGCATGGTCCAACCGCTGCCACACTGAAGACACTTGCAATCCTGGGTCCTCCTGCCCTCTGACCGATGCCTGCCCCTCTGATGTTGAAGGCCCTGAGCCATTATTGCTCCCACCATGTTGCTGCTGCTGCTGTGCCTGTGCCTGTGCCTGCGCCCTGGCTCTTGCTGCCTGCATGTCCACCTCTGGCTGGGGTGCAGTTGTCGTGGTGGCCACCCCTGCTGGACGTCCGACTCCTGACTGTGGCAGGGATGTATCCTCCACCAGCCTGGCCACTGGGTCAGAGGCAGCTCCACAGGGTACCCAGGTGATACATGGGTGGGAAGATGGCATGGGGGACGACTGGCGCATAGGGGGTTCAGGTGAGAAGGGGGTTGCAAGAAGGTCCAGCACACAGAGGAATCCAGCACTGGTGACCCATCCCAGTAGGTCAACACGGTTAAAGAGGCATCGGAGATGACGTGCAGTGTCTTCACAAAAACACTGCAGGTCAACTCACATGCCCCATTGACACAACGCTATCCCAGCCAGGACAGGCTCAACACAGTTTCGGATAGCCACATCCGCAGGGAGAGGAAGGCCATCCCCTCCCTGAAAACAGGTCTGGACGTAGGCATCCCTGCTGGTGCCGGATGAAGCAGTCACAGGATCAGGGACAGGATTACACACAGGCACCTCCATGGCGGCCTGTGCTGCCTCCTGTCCTTGCTCCTGCACTGCACCACTGGCACCAGTGGAATCCCCACCTCCAGACCCCGTGTGTGTCCCTTCCATGGCCTCCTCCTCATCCAAACCCCCCACCAACCTGGATGACTCCATGCCATCTTCCTCCGTCGGACCCTTTGGGGTCTCAGCTGCCCCTTCTCCAACCTCCGCCTCTTGGACCTACCCTCGGCAGCTGCAGCCTGGGATGCCGCACCAGACTCCTCACTCCCCGAAGAGATGACAATCTGGGAGGGGAGCCGGGCCTTGTATCTCCGGCTGGTGGTGCGATCTCTGCCGCTTTGCTCCACAGCACCCTCTCCGCCCTCTTCATCACTTGATGCTGCAGACAGGGAGAGATATAACACAGGCATCAGGGCACTGTAAAATGGACTGATAGACACATGACAGTTGTACATGAGTGGCAGTGTCAAACTTCAGACATGGCATCACACTCCCTAACACACATGTCATTTCTACTCACACACATGAGCAATTCCACAGCAATATTGCACCAGGCAGCACCATCCATACACATACAACAGCATCAGCATCCAAAGGTGAGCCTGACGTCACATTAAACATGGGGAGTACACAACACATGCACACACCCCAACACACTTACATGCATGTGTGCATGTCCACCAACTGTCAGAGTGATGAGATTGCCATCCATGTCACATCTGGCATTCAGCCTTCTACATGTCAGTGCCACATGCATCCATGTTGCATCACAGTTGCACACTTGTCAAATACACACACATGCACATGTACACAGTGCAGATACATGCAACTGGAAGCAACATCCATGTGTGACACCACAACCATGCCAACGTACATACAAAGTAATTCAAACATGTGTGCTCCCACATCTGCATTTGGCCTGAATGCTTACCCACACATACACCATCCATGTGTCTCGCACATGAGAGGACTCGCATGTGTCAGCCTCACGCCCCTGTACATACACATCCATACATGGCCCTACAAAAACACATGTGCAACCTGCACACTACTGGCAACCCATGACATGCACAACGTCCAATCAGTATGCATGTACACTTACGGCTCGACTCCAGGCGGGTCTGCCTCTCAAGGACCTGGATGTGGAGTGCTGGGCATATGCATTCCCCGACCCTCATTTGGTGGTCGGACAGGTGGCCCCGGCGCCCCTTGGCATCCGCTGCCTTCAAGGGGCGACGGGCCTTGTCGAGGGTACTGGACCTGAAGACCTCCCAGCGCTTCTTGACATGTTTGATGTCGTGGACTGCCACCCCCTCCTCATTGATGGCAGTCACGATGTTCATCCAGATCCTAGTCCGTCCTTCATAGTTGGCGCAAGAACTTACAAAGAGGGCATCATACTGCCCCAGGACTTGCTCCACCAGGACACCAACTTCTCTGGCACTGAAGCTGGTGGCCCTCTGTCTCTCTGGCTGGCGGTTGCCTGTGGTGCCAGATGGTGGTGTGCCTGACATGGCAACCCCAGAGGCAGGTGTGGGTGGGCAACTGGGTCCTGGGGCTGGGCAGTGGAGTGATGGTATCCCAGTCGGGAGTCTTCAGTTCCAGCAGGGGTGGTCACAACAACTGCACCCCTGCAGATGAATGATGTGCAGGAAGCAAATAGCAGGGCACGAGGGCAGCAGGCAGGCAGGCAGCATCAGATGGCAGGTGGGAGCGTGCTCGGGGCTCTGGGGGGCAGTCATTCGACCTTCTTGTCAGGAGCGTGGTCTTCCGTGTGTTGTTGTGTGACCAGCTTGATATGGAGTGATTTGGCACATGAAAATATTGCACGTCTGCGTGTAATTCGAGGAAAGGCCCTTAGCACGTAAGAGCGTCTGTGATGTTACGCGCATGGGCGTTTCCCTCGTGACATGGGCATAGTGGCTCATGGCGCGTGAAAAAACTGCACGTCTGCGTTTGAATGTGTGTAATCTGAGGAAAGGGCCTACGCGTATGTGACGTGATGTGCGCGGGTGTTTCCCTCAACACCGGTGCATTTTCATCGTACACGTCCAAAAACTGCACGTCCGAGTGTCAGCTTGTGTAATTGGAGGAAAGGGCCTTAGCGCGTAAATGCGTAAGCGAGTGGGTGAATTCTGTACTTCTTGTCGGTTCACACGCGATTACTTCACAGCGTTTCAAGTTCATACTCCCTGTTACCTCTGACAGTGTTCATTGTTTTTGTTGGGCCTGTTTCCTCAAACAGCGTTCACTTCTTCTTTTGTCCTGTCTCCTCAGACAGCGTACAATTCTTCTTTTGGTGGGCTTGTCACGTTCTTTTTCCAGGCAGACGGTGAGTCGCACACGTATTTACCAACTGTGCTTGCCCCGTGTGTCGCGTACCCCTTCAGAGGTCATTGTAGGCTGTGTGTAACACGCGTACGCTTATTTTTGTGTTCCTGGGTGCCACAGCGTGGTGCAGGTTCATTTTTCCATGCACATGATCTACAAAGGGTTGTGTGCACGTTATTTTTTGTTTTCGGAATGCCTGTGCGTTGCGTGACCTGTCATTTTCCCCCAGGGGTCACAGACAGCCTTGCTAGAGCACTAGGGTACGATTTCCATCTAGTACCCTACCCCTTTCACCCCCAATTACCAAGGACAATCGTTTACTGCTACTCCCTTACGCACAACAACATCAGTGCCATGGTTGGGAGGCGACCAAGCGGTAAGGGAGGCAAAGGTGGCCAACCTCAAAAAGGTGGGCGTGGTGGGCGCGGTAGGGGAAGTGGCCAGGATTTGCAGGGTGCCCCTATGCCCCCATGTGTGGAGGACCAATCAGAGACACCCATGCCCCCCCCCCCACGGTTGTGGGAAACATAGCTGACACCATCCCAGCTCAGCTCTTGTTGGACCAGCCCATTGTGGCACCTGAACCGGCACAGGATGACTCCCAGGCTGACTTCCAGGTCAACAAGTCTAAGCGACGTGTGGTGGTGCAAGTTGGTGTCACCAGGCCATGTGGATCTGGGGCAGTGATGTCATCTGCTGCCCCAAGTAGGCAGGGTGGGGAGGCTGCAGGGGCAGCTGCAGCTCTATCCACCCCAGCTCTGAGTCTCCCTGCCGGGACAGTGTCGGTCCAGGTCCATCAAACCGACGTTGCCCCTGCCAGAATCACACTTCATCCAATGCCTGCACCAAGACCTATGGTCATTGTGCATTCGCACACTCCTAGTACCCAGTCCACTGGCGCTTCTGCCCCTACTGACCAGAGCAGCGTAAGCCACTCAGGCTCCGCTCCACCTTTGAAAAAGACGAAGAAGGGTGCTCTGGCACTACAGGCTGAGACCCCAGACATGGCTACACACTCCGGCACATCAAGGAAGCCTAGCTTTAATGACGCCGAACTTGATGCACTTTTGGCCTATGTGTCGGAACATAGCCATGAAATGGTGGTGACTGCAGGGTGCAAGACCACACCTGGTCAACGTAGGGCACACTGGCAGACCATCACGGACCGCATAGGTGCCCTTGGATTTGTGAGGCGCACAGCTGATGATTGCTACAAGCGGTGGAATAACCTGAAATGCAGAGCAAAGAACAAGCTGGCCTCAAATCATGCCGCTACTCTGGTGACTGGCGGTGGGTCTCCACCAGAGGACAAAAAACTCACTGAACATGAGTCTATTGCTGGGACCTTCGTCACAGAGGAACAGATCCAAGGTGTGGGAGACCTACCTGATTACGACGCATTGTCCGGTGAGTGCCCATGCATGCGTGTGTAATCCATGTGTATGTTGTTTGGGTGACGGGTTCTGATTGAGTGCCAGGTGAGGGTGTGCACTCCTGAGTGTTATGGGTCACCCATGTGCTTCCTCCAATACTTTCACGTGCCTTTGATTTGGGTATGACAGTATGCCTTCTGCCCACAGTAGCCAATTAGCCCCACATTACTGCTGTTGCCCTTGAACTATCATCTTGCAACAACATTGTTCTAATTTTGTCTGTGTTTATTCAGGCTGATTGTTTAGATCATCCCATTTTTCATATGCTTTTTTCATCCCTAATGCCACATATGTGACATGCTTCTGTCATTGTTTACACCCCACATTGTGCCACATTAGTTACCTGGTTATGTGAATGATTTGACCATTCAGGACGAGAGAGTATTGGCCTGCTGAAATGTATTTTTAGGGCCTCTTTGCATGTGGAACATGATAGTTGTTTCCTGTCATGTTGAAGTGACCAACCATTGATGTGTACATCTGCCTACAATCACTGTATTATTGTACACTGGATGTGTCGCAGTGTGTGGCACATGCATATTTTGCAACACTATTCTGCATTAATCTTCTCATCATGTCCATGTGACATGGATGTGTGACAGTACTCATTCACTGACATATCGCTGTAGTTGTCTAATTTACCATGGCTATGCTACATGACATCTGTGTGCTGGCATGTGTCATGTATGTGTATTGGACATGCCACTCACAGGTTGATGTGTGATGCCAGTGCTACACAACATGCTGCAAATGTGTTGCTTTTCCATCTTGGTGTCCTCATTGTCTGCCTTTTTGACTCCCCTTCAAACTCATTGACAGTGCATGCATGCCAGGGTTATAGTCATGTGGGAAATGTGTAAACCCTGTACAGGACCTCTGTCTTGCCAGGCCTATGTGTGTGCTATGGTGCTCATGCCTGTTTCCATTTCTTGTATTTCATGTTTTTGCAGGTGACGACGCACTTGATGCTGGTGAGGTTCAGGAGATGGTGCAGACCCAGGAGGATTCTCAGCCACGACCAAGCACCAGTAGGGGATGTGGTCTGGTGGTGGGTGAAAACATGTCGGTACTGCAGACCATACTGTCGAGGGGTGTCTCTGGGTGCAGCTCCCCAGACCTCTATTCAGGTGCTGAGTCGGATGATGAGACTTATGGGCTGTCGCAGGTCAATGCTTCTGGCAGGGATTCTGTTCTGTCCAACCCACCTGCACCAGGGGTAGAACCTTCTATGGGGATGTCAGTGTTGGTAGGTCCGCCTTTGGCAGTTACGGATGCATGTCACACTCCACAGCATCTGATCCTGTTCCTGGGCTAGCAGATCAGAGGGGGAATGCAGTCCTGCAGCCTCAGGCAGTGCCAGCACAGCAAGGTGCAGATCGCCTTGCCCCAAACAGGTGTGGTGCCGGCTGACGTGGTGGCCGTGCGCCACCAGGCAATACTGTATGGGAAAACTCCATGTACGGTATGGCAACCCAACAGGCAGCATCAGTTGAAATGATGGCTCAGGCAATGGAGAGGGTGGCCACTTCCATTATCCCCCCTGAAAGGCAGATGGAGCAACAACAGCAGGCAACAGACTCCATTTGCCAATCACACAGGGAAAACATGTTGGCGTCCAACAGGGACCGACGGGCGGCACTGGAGACTCTACGCGAAGCCATATCAATAGAGTCACAGGGCCAGAGGGAAGCCCTGAGGCTAGAACTCCATAACATCAGGGAGACTCTGCTTGAACTTGAGGCTTCCCGAAATTTTAGGGCAGAACAGCAGCTGGAGCAGCTCACACGTTCGCTCTCAGCTGAGTTGCAGGCAACCCGTGAAGAGATCCGGGCATCACGCGAGGCCATGCGTGCAGAAATGCAGGCAACCCGTGAGGTGCTGCATGGGGATCTCCGAACTATCATGCTCCAGAATCAGACCTTCCAGACCTGCATGCTTGCTGCCATGGAGGACACTACCAGGGCTTTGCGTGGGCTGCCTCCCATTGCACCACCACCTCCTGATGCAGGAGCAGTGGGTGAAGAGACCGACTGCAGTTCTCCCACAATGGCATAGCCGTGCAGGCCATGAGCCCCTGGAGGTATTTATTTTTCCCAACATCCACGCAGGTGGTTGTTGGTGTGCACCCTGTCCTCAAACCTCCTGGGTGGCCTCTCAAACCCCCCTGGCCCTCACATGGCCATTTTTTCTTTTTTATTATTTTTTTTTTTTTTACAGTGTGTTGCCTTGTGTGGCTCCCGTGTATTCCGGCTGGGCACATGCGGGCTTGTCCTGAGTTTGGGTTAGATGCTTGGGTTCCTGACACACACACCCCTCCTGATTCCCATTTCCATGGGCTTGCAAAGTGACAGTGACTTACACAGTGACATTGGGCTCCCATGAGCTGTGTGGGCAGTCTGCAGTCAATTATGTGTGGACATCCCTAGTGGGTATTGTTGTTGTATTGTACACTGCATGGTGTATTGATATGTGCTTGTGCATCCATGTCTTCCTCCTAATTTGCAGGTTCCTTCCTCATGTCTTCACAAGGCCGTCTCCTTTGCAGATGGAGTTCATGTTGTATGACACATTTGCGTGGCAGCAACACTCTACAGTTGGAAGGGGTTGATGTGCTGGCTTATTCGGGTTGTAGGACTATCACTACTTTGACTTAGTATGGTCATTTGTTTTGCAGTGTTTCATGATGTGTTGCTGTATTGTGTTGGTGGTAAGTATTTGCTCATGTGTGCTGTTTGTTATTGATTACTGGGAGCATATTGTCTGTGGGCAGTTTCCATTTGGGACAGTGCACTTTGTGACACTTGTGTCAGGTCTTGTGTATTGCTTTGTTTGCTTTCACATTGCATGACATGCCATGGTGTGTTGGGTGGCAGAGCTGGGGAGTGGTTGGGTGACATGGTGCTGTTTTCATGTTGTATTTTGCAAGGGGGTAATCAATTTAGCAGCATAGATGTATGTCTTATAATGACACAGCATTGGTGGTGTTTCGGTAGGTAGGGATGCACACAATGTAACACTTCCAGGTGACCAATCTGAGGCTGGTATGGTTGTGACAGTTGACTGTCCCTTATGTCATCATCATTGTCAGCTGGTATGTGACAGGGCTGTGTGCACTCCACAGGGGTGTGATTTTAGGTGAAGTAATTAGCCACCAGCTGCGTACGGGCTGCCTCACCACGTGCCCTTTCCCCTCCCATGCGCAGCAGCCGTGCATGTGGTTGGGGATGTGGGGGCACCACCATGTCCACCCGCAGGCCTCAGCGTGTTGCAACGTTGTGCAGGACACATGCTGCCACTATGATCCTGCACACTACTGGGGGAGCGTATAGCAGCTGCCCACCAGAGTAGTCAAAGGAGCGAAAACGTGACTTGAGCACTCTGAATGTGCGCTCCACTGCGCAGGATTTTAGCGCACATCCATGGATTTACACGCGCACGGACTTCCATGAATCGCTGTGTGGGGGTTTCGCTGCGATTTTCGCACTTGCGCTGTGATTCGCACGCTTTCGCACGCTTGCGCAGAAATTTTCAGCGCACATTAATTCCATGAATCGACCTGTGTTTTTAAAGGACATCAATTTGAACTTTCTCTCAAATGTTAAAGCACACAAAATGATGACTACATTTTATTTTTGTTAACTGCCAGCTCATTTACCAAAATCAAAATGTTTCTGTGAATGTGATGTAATAACTCAAAGACCAGGTCTGCATGCAGTAGTCTTCTGCTCACAGTACAGGAGATCGAGGATGAAATATATCTTCCGATTTAAACTTTTTTTTAAAATAAAATTGACAAAATTATAGGGAGCCATATAAATTGTACATGGACATGAGTAATGTGTATATTATGTTCAACCTAAACAGTTTTTACAACACATGTTTAGACTGTATTAATAGCTATTGTGACACTTATGTTACTCCTCCTGTTAAGCACCATGTATGTCTTGATTCTGAATATAATCTTTGTGTTGTTTGTAGTTTAATGGAGCAGCCACGGGGCCCACAATCAAAATATTGATAAAGCATTCCTTCTATCCTCACATCAATCTTGAGGGTATCCAATATACTGATTTGGTAAGTAAATATTCCCATCTTTAGTAAGCCTATGCCAGGTGTAGCCTTGTGCCAGGTATGTCCATCGAAAACTCAGGTGCAGTCATGTGCCCAATACAGCCTTGTATGTTTGGTACAGCTGCCATATGTATTATCGAGTTGTACATCATGCACCACAAAGTAAAAGGTTTATTGTGCTAAAAACGAGCACAATGCAATTGCAAGGCAAGTGGGGCTGATTTTGGAGAGGGTCATGTCATGTGTACAGTTAAAGTCCGGTCAGCAAGTTAATTAATCTTAATTGAATGGACAGGTACTTAAGAGTTTTATATAAAGTATGGTGCTGTCACTTAGCATTTTCTGTCTCCCTAAGCTATTGTATCTGACGATGGGAATTTCATGGAGGTGAAGTTCAGCCTTGATACTCCCATAAGATGCTATCTGTTGCCACCATATGATTTGGTATCCTAAACACTTGCTTGCTTGTTATTTTACGAAGACGATAGTCTTAATGGACGAAATTTCACACAATGCATTCTGATTGCTTAGTGCAAAGGTTTACAAATGTCATATATAACTCTCACTGCTGCTATGGGGATAGGACTCCAAATCCCAGTATTAATTAGCCCAAAACATTGCTAATGTCCCCACAGGCATTTATTCGTCCTCACTCAGTATGCCTCATTCCGAGTTCGGAGGTAACCACACCGCTATTTGCGGCATGGCTGCCTCCAAACTCGTCCAAACTCCGGCCTGGTGAATGGAGTAATTACCGGTCCATTCTGAGGTCGGGGGATGGTAATTCCCCATTCACCAGGGCCATTCCCCATTTCCATTTGAGCCCCCATAGGGCTCAATGGGAAGGGGGAAGGCAACAATAACGGTACCGTAAATTACAGTACCGTTATTGACCCCAGAGTCCCTTTGCGGGTCCCATCCTTAACGCCTGCTAAAAGCAGGCATTAAGGAAGGACCCGCAAAGGGAACTCGTAGTAGGACGGTAAGGGTTTAACCGCACCGGTCTCGTTACCGGTGACCGTTAACCCTTACCGCCCTACTCGGAATGAGGCCCACTTATGTCTAGTTTGCGTTCAACACGACCACAACACAACAGCAGCAGAAACCAAGCTTGCGCTGTAGAATACTTTTGTGCCCAATGTGAACCGTGTAATTGGACACGCCAATGTTTAGAAAGTAATCTATTATTACTCACAAGTGATCACCTTTATGTTCAACTACACCCACTATTCCTAGTCCCTGTACTTTCACCAATTGTGCCCCGCAAATGCAAGTTGCACCTACACCCATAATTCCCTGTCCCAGGACAGATATAAGCCTGCAAATGCACATTATGCCAAAACCCACTATTTTTTGTCCTAGTACTTCCACACATCTGCACCCCCCTTCACATACATCACTTGCACCACCAAGGTGCATCACAAATCCTGATGGCTCCACACCCACTCTCCCTCCTCACAGCACTTGCACCATCAAGGTGCACCCCAAATCCCTATGACTCCGCACTCGCTATTCCCCCTCACAGCACTTGCACCAACAAGGAACACCCCAAATCTCATTGACTCCTCACCCACTCGCACCCCCACACAGCACCTACACCAAAACGGGGCACCCCAAATCCCCATGACTCTGCACCCACTCTTCCCCCTCACAGCACTTGCACCAACACGGGGCACCCCAAATCCCCATGACTCTGCACCCCCCTCACAGTACTTTTTTTATTTTATTTTATTTTTATATTGTTGCTACATAGTTTACAAGAAACCTTACATAACATAGAAAAACAAGAAACATAAAAACATTTATCTCACGTAAAAAATATATAAACATTATATAAAAAGAAGATCAGTATTAGTAAAAATGTAGAACAAACAAAGAAAAGGAATTCAATTCAATTTCTAGGTATCTACATGCCACAGCATAATCACTGTACACGTTTTAGTTTTTTCTTATGCAGTTCTGATGTAACGAAAAGTAAAAAGACATTTAAGGCTAAAACCAAAGTGATAGCCACAGCAGGCAGAAATACAATGCAGTTGTGTTGGAAAATGCTGCGGTTTTTCTTTCTGAGTTTCTCAGGCTCCTCGGAGCCGGAGGAGCCTGAGAAACTTGGAAAGAAATACTGCAGCGTTTTCCAACACAATAACGTTGTATTTATGTTTGCGGTTGCTTCAAAAGCGACCGCAAACATGAATACAACGTTTTTAAAGCTGCGATTTTATTTCTAAGTTTTCCGGGCTCCTCCAGCGCAGCTAGTGCTTATTCTTTTTTTTTTTAATAAATAGCACTTACTGAGATTCAGCTGCAGCTTTCCTGCTCTGGTCTCTGGTCCCCGTCCTCTGCGTACAGCACTAATGAAGGGAAAGCCACCCAGCGGTAGCTTTCGTTTACTACAGCTGGCTGGCTTTTCCTTCATTAGTGCAGCAAAAGCAAAAGCCAGCACAGGAGGGCATCCATTTTACAAAATGGATGCAACCATGTGCTTGCTTTTGCGAATTTTGAGCTTGAATAGCTCAACATTTTACATAGGAAGTTTTAAAAAAGAGAATGCTAGTATTTTTTTTTTATGTTGCCTATCTATTTTTTAAATACATTTTTTACTAGACCATGCCTTTAATCCTCTCATAAACAGGGAGTTGGTTTAGCCTAAATTGCATGTATGTCATGCGAATATTAGGACAGGGAAAGCGCTGGAGATACAATGGTAAGCACTCTCTTGCATTAATGAATCGGGAGCAGTCCCCATAGGTTGAATAGGAGGCAATGCAATCGGCTGTCTCCGCCCAGTCAGTCCTGAACACATTTTTTTTTTACGATCCCCGGGCGCTGCTCAAGTTCTTCCTCAGTAACCACATTGTAGACAAGTACAGAACTCATCCATACTCTAAATTCTTGAATTGAGGGAACAGATTGTGCTTGCATGGCTAGATGGAGATTCTCATAAAGAGAATGTGTTGGGGGATCAATTATTCTTCTAAGGACAGAAAGCTGCTTCCAGACGTACCTGTCCTTTAGCGAGACAAGACACAGCTCATGTCGTATGACAGCGTTCGGGACAGTCATCGAGAGGCCTAACACCTCCTTCCATGGCTTTGCTTGTATGGTATTTAGTGTATGTCACATATCGTGGATAGAAAGGTCAAGGCCATACAAAATGATTGGGTTGTACTGTTAATTCTTTTGTCTTATCAAGTAAAATACTTTTCCAAAAGTCAAAGCTGACCCTATTAGTGAGGTGATAGCCCAAATAAGTAACAGCCTCTCGGGAGGATAGCTCAGCAGCAACGTACTGACCGTGGAAGCAAGACGGCACGGAGCAACACAGGTTTGATGCCCGGGTCCGCGCTTAGAAACCTCTGGGTATTAAGCGCGTTATAAATAACCTGTCAAATCAAATCAAATCAAACCTGTTCCACATTTTCTGGCCCCATTGTCTATAGATAGAGCTAAACCGTGCTTCTCCGTGAGAAGACCAGGACCTTTGATTTGGATGCATTAGGCAAGAGATTATAGTTCAAAGCATATTTAAAGGACAACTGCATTTTCCTTCACAGGCCTCGCAGAGTTCTGTCTAGCAGAATAAAATCATCCGCGAAGGCAATCCACTCCAACCTAATACTCCCCAAATTAGCCGGCGCAATGGAAGGACCCTGCCACAGTCTCTCCACAACACACATGTATATGTTGAAGAGTATAGGGTTCAGTGTGCACCCCTGTTTAACTCCAATGAATGTATGAATCTCTGGTGATAGACACCCCTACTTGGTAAGACGAACATGTATGATGTTATTTGTATGTAAAAGTGCAATGAGTTGAACCAGCATGCAGGGATATTCATATCAAGCATTTTCTGCCAAAGCCTGGATCTTATGACACCATCAAAAGCACTAGACATGTCCAATGATGCTAAGAAGACATCCCCCACTTGTGTATGATGAACGTAATGTCTTAGATGGGCCAAGGTGGCCGCGTTGAGTGAGGTGCCCTGTTCTTCCCTAAACCCCACCTGAAACTGGCTGAAGAGAATATCAATTTTAATCACAGGATTGAGATCCCTTAAGAGAAGGAAGGAAAATACTTTGCTCGTAGCATCTATCAATGCTATTGGTCTATAGTTATTTGGGTCTAGTATATCACCCTTTTTCTGAATGTGTATGATGGTAAATTGTGCCCAAGAGGCAGGAACAGTATGGGACCGATAGATATGTTCAAACATAGGCTTCAGGAGCTCCGCCCATAAGTCAGGTGTCTCTTTAAGAACAATGGGAGGTACACCGTCCTGACCAACATCCCGAATCCCCATGGATTTGCATTGACTCTTCCCCATCACAGCACTTGCACTACCAAGGTGCAACCCAAACCCCCAAGGCTCCATAACCCCCTCACATCACGTGCACCAACAAGGGACACCTGAAAATCCCCATGGATTTGCACCCACTCTTCCCCCTCACATCAGTTGCACAAACAAGGTGCACACCAACTCCCCATGACTCTGCACCCGTTCTTCCCCCTCACAGCACGTGCACCAAATAGGTGCACCCCAAATCCACAGGACTCTGTACCCACTCTTCCCCCTCACATCACGTGCACCAACAAGGGGCACCCTCAAATCCCCATGGATTTGCACCCACTCTTTCCCCTCACATCAGTTGCACAAACAAGATGCACCCCAAATTCCCATGACATTACTCTGAGCACTGCCCTTGCACTACGTTTTACTCAGAGCTACATCAGTAGATCTCCCACACTCCGAGAGCACTATACAAGACAACGCTCTTGCTAATTGCTGACTGCATGTGTCCTCCTGTTCCCTTGCAGAAAGGAGAATGGCCCAATGGTCATTCTGCCAAACAACAACAATAGTTTTGTGCTCCCTGTTCACCCGCACAATGTGGTTGCTCTGTGATCCCTGCATGTATGTATATGTAAATGTATATTGGAAAATCTAAACGCACTATCAGAACGAGAATAGGGGAACATCGTTCATGTATTAAAAACAACATCAAAGACAAACCATTAGTAGATCATTATAGCAAAATGAAACACTCTTTCAACGATTTGACTTGGTTTGTCTTACAAACTCTCGATCCACACCCCCGAGGGGGAGACAGGGACCTAAATTTACGTAAATTAGAACAAAAATGGATCCACAAACAAGATTCGGTCAAAAGTGGACTAAATCTGTTTATTGAATGGAACTTGTTTATACACAAATAACATTGGGTTAAGAAAAAGAAATGTCCATTCCCTGTGGCTTTTAGGATCCATGCTAAACCTTAGAGCCATGGTTGTTCTTTCCTGTTTCGGCCCCCTTTTCACTTAATGGTTTGAGTTTGTATACAAGAGACAACTCAGTGATGTGGGCCACAACAATGTATTTTACACCATCAGAATCAGTGCGAATATGTGGTCCCCGACAATATCTTCTATAGTAGCTCATTCCATGGAGATATAAATAATTTGCTTTTGACATACACAGCTACTTGCCATTTAGCTTCCGCTGCCTTCCAAATAGCTATGTACACTACACACAGATGCTAGCAAATTCATATCATCTGGATAACTACTAGAGAGCCACTCCAAGATGGCCGTTATGTATCCCACCTCCACATGGCCACCACCACAATAGCATGTCATCACGCCGACGCTAACGTTTTTGTAAAAGGCGCCAAGGCGATCACATGATCATCTAGACGTATCCTGTAGTGAACGCGATCGTCTGGTCAGAGAACTAGCAGTCTCGCTAAACTCGCAAAAGTAGGTTTCTTTCATGCAGCGTTCCGCCACATTCGAAAAGCGCATTAGAAAACCCCCCATTCTACAAACTTTTCTTGTGCTTCGCTTTTCAGCACGGCGACATTTTTTCAACGGCGCTTAAAACGGATTACATCACCACCGCAGCAAGCCCGCTGTCCACAGACTAATATTCTGCTGACGGCAGCATTTCTACTGCTCACGGAAGGTAGGAGCATCTATACACACCTCCCCCATATTATTTGGTTCTTCCTATGAGGCATTGACAATATATTTGATGTGCATTATATGCACTTCTTTCTTTCTTCCTTTTTTCCTCATTTTAGCCATGGAAGGTCATTCACTGACACATCTTGTTTCTATAGAAACGCACAAGGGATTCTAATACCTCGAAAGATCTATTGAATAACACCTAACCTCAGTTCCATCATAAGGTACTAAGAACAAAATAATACTGTTTTGCATAAATGAAATGACTAACATGAACTGAATAATGTAAATATATGAAATGCACATGTATATTTAGTTGCCCTGAAATGAGTAATAAGATAACAAAAAATATGTCACTTAATTTATTATTATATTTTTTGACATAGACATACGTGAGAAGTCACGTATATCGTTTTTGGTGCACATTGATCAATAGAAGACAGGGCAGGTCATAGAAATGTTGATGAGGCATGTTCACGAATGCTAGTTCGAACACAGCTAGTTTTTAATCTATTTGTTTGTTTGTCTTTAGAGATATATCAGTTGACATCTTAAACCCATTGTGAAGATTTTGATGTTTGGGTTACAAACATCGCCCTAACGTGTCCTGATGAAAGTCTTATTTGGCCCTACACTCATCGAATGGATAACAGTCATTTATAAAAGTTGAAAAGACTGTCCTTTTGCTTATAAGGCTGGAAACAGAGCCATCCTGTCGACACGGTTTATAGATGGGCTCATGCCCACACACTGTACCAACTGGGGCCTTTGCAATAGTTTCATTATGTAAATATCTGTGTTGTAAAGTCACCTATAGAATTACTAACATCACCTTTAAAAATAATAGAGGTTCGATATACGATTAGAATGAAGCAAGTTGACTCACACAATCATCTTTACACAGATTTTTCTTTTTGTCCAACAGGACTGTGATTTATCTTTGCTGTTCCGTGTGTTCTTTTAAGAATTGGACCCATAGGGCTCAATGTTTTATGAAGTTAAATAAAACCATATATATTATGGGCCAAATACTAGCTTTTGTGTATATCTTGTGATATTTGTTCCAACACAAGATTATGTTTGAAATGTGCCAAATCTTCGTCTAGACCCTGAGTCTATGTGTGACACCAATAGGTAGCTTGTTTTTTTTTGGGAAACTGTTCTTCTTATCATGTTCTGACCACATCCCACAAGCCCCTATCAAAAAAGTGGTCCCCCGTAGCTCAACATATATACCCAGTATTTATAAGAGAGCCTTTTCGTGTGACACTTCTTCAGCTGCTTTAGCGCTTGATTTAGCTCTATTGCTTAGTAAGCGTTCGGAGTTGCCTACTTCTCAGTTGCCTATGCGAGTGGTTCCTCCAACATTTGTCCCAAAAGTTGAGATTCCTACTGATGCTGCAGCAGGTACACCTGCTCGCGATATTCCAGCACACTATGTGTTGCAGTTCGTTCACGTCCCATTTTCGAGATAGGAAGTGAACACTTTCAAACAATCTATTCCCGATATTAGGAAGAATCCAACAGGAGTCTGTCTTACAATCCTCAGTATTCACCTTAAGTGATATTGATCTGTTGTTTCCCGTACTGCTGCCTGTTGATTTATGGAAACAGATTAGGACTGTGGATGATGTAGCAGGGTTAGGAGATTCATGGGATACTATGACTAGACTCGACAGAGAAAGACCAGCTGGTGAGAGACCACCACAGGTAATACTAACCTTGCCTGATAGAATAGTTACAGATTTGAAGACTATAATTCCTGAAAGAAGGATTATTTGGGACAAGCTTATGGCCTGTGTCCAAGGGAAATCTGAGGGTGCTACCGAGTTCTTCAACCGGTTTGAACAAGTATTTTCAGATTATATTGGGCAAGACTTAAGCACAGAGTCTGGGAAAAGGTTATTCATGGACAAATGTGTGCGTGGATTGCTGCCTGACATCCAGTCACAAATCATGTCCTCCGAGAGCACTTGGCAAGCGAAGTCTCAGTCAGAAGTACTGCACACGGCTCAGTACCATGAGAATCGTGTCAATAATGAAAAGGAACGAGTTGAAAAGAGAAAAGGTGACTTAAAGCCAAAATTACTATTGCAACAAATTGTTAGAGGCCCTAGAGGGGATACTTCGTAATTTAGAGGTCAGTATGTTCCACAAGGAAATGTGCCATTGTGTCCTGTAAACATTAACCAGTGTGCTTATTGAAGACAAGAGGATCATTGGTGTGCACAATGCCCGATCCTCCAGCAAAGGTCAAATAACACATTGGGGAATATGGGTAGATGACCCAGAGGCCGCCCAGGGTTGGGGGTCCTGGTAGAGGTCAGTTTTCACAAGATTCACAGCAACCTTTTTCGCAGGACAATCAGGCATCAAGTGTGGATAATAGAAACATTTTTGACCATGCTTCTGCTGCTTATCTCTCTGAAGAACTTCCTTTCGACGACATTCTGTTTTCCTAGGATTGCCCGAAGCAGGGTTTGGAACCAACGCCATTTCCTGTTAATCAGAAAGGTCCCTACGTTGAAATGATAGTGATTTCATATATACAGGGGCACAAAAGTGTTCCATTGACCATTTGCGGGTTCCAAACATTCCACTGTCAGGGCAAACTAATGTTTCTGTAGGGTTTTCTGGCACACCAGTCGTCTGTCTGGTTTCCTCGCTGGTACCTATTACTTTGGGTCCCTTTACAGACCACTGTCCATTCCTTTTGACCACAGATTGTGGAGAGAATTTGTTGGGGTTGAATCTGTTGAAGGAATTAAATGTGGTAATTCATTGTTCATCTGATGGAGTGCATTTGACGATTTCACCACAGCAACTTTCTGTCTCCCAATTCTTAACCAGACCTTTGCCACCGGAATTTGGTAATGTTCCGGAGTGTTTGTGGGCAATCGATGACAATCATGTCAGTGTTTTGCAAATTGAGCCTGTTAAGATTATTCTGAAACATGGAGTAAAGTTGCCACGTATTCCCCAGTTTAAGATCTTGGTCGATGGTGAGCAAGCTTTGAAATGCATCATCTCCGATTATGTGCTCGAGGGGTGATTGAGGAAACTGCAGGTAGTTTGTGTAATAGTCCGATTTTGCCAGTGTAAAAGAAAGGCGATAATGCGATTCCCTTTTGTTTTATTATTGATCTACGTGTCATCAATAAGATCGTTGCTCCACAATTTACCATTGTGCCTGATGTGACGACAATATTGACTACGATTCTGGCTTCAGCTACTCACTTTAGTGTTGTGGATCTAAAGAACGCCTTCTTTAGTATCCCTATACATAAGGACAGTAGATATTTGATTGTGTTCACCTTAGGGGACGCTTGTTTATCTTCACCTGTGCACCACAAGGTTATACGGAAAGTCCTAGCATCTATAGTAGGGCTTTGAAAGAGCAGCTCGATACCCTTGTGTCGCCCTGTACTTGCACACTGCTTCAATATGTTGACGACTTGCTTTTAGCTGCTGACTCAGGCAGCACTTTTAAGGAGGGCACTGTGTTGTTGCTTATTCACCTAGCACAACATGGGCACAAAGCTGTGCTTAAAAAATGTCAATATTGTCGACAGGAGGTCGCCTATTTAGGCTATCTCCTGTCAAAGGAGGGAAGAAGGTTGACGCCTGAATGGATAAAAAGCATTTCTAGCATGTCTGTCCCAAATACACAGAAGGAAGTCAGAGCCTTGATAGGAATGGCTTCTTACTGTAGGCAGTGGATCCCGAATTTCTCCTTAGTGATTAAACCGATGTTGGCTTTGACAAAGAAGGGCATTTCTTCACCATTGCCGTGGAACTTGGAACACCAGCAATCATTTGATCTGCTCAAGACTGCATTGTGCTCGGCACCAGTTTTGGGCACACCACACTACGAAAAGGCCTTCGTGTTGTATTTGCATGAATGTGATGGATGTGCTTTGGCTGTATTAACGCAGGAACATGGAGGGAAGAATAGGCCGTGCGGCTACTTTTCTTCCGCCCTTGATCCTGTTGCATGCACTTTGCCAAGATGTTTGAGAGCTGTCGCTGCTGCTGCTGCGTCCGTTAAACAGAGTGAGGGAATGGTCATAGGCCATGCTCTAACCCTGATGGTACCTCACTCTGTAGATGTTCTATTAAACAGAACACAAACGCAACATCTCACCTCTGCACGATTAACGAGATACGAATTGATCCTGTTTGCACCGCATATCCAAATTAAGAGGTGTTGTGTTCTTAATCCGGCTGAACCTTTACCTTTCCCGCAAGGTACTGCTTGCAGTGACGAAGAGTCACATGACTGCCTTTACACTACAGAACAAGAGACCAAATGCAGAATCGATCTAAAAGACACTCCTTTGAACAATCCACTTGGGGAGCTGTTATGTTATGGCACCTGTTTCAAACTCACGGATGGTACATCCACAGCTGCTTATGCAATCACCACATTGAGCACGGTCGTGGAGAGCAAAAGAATCACGCATAACTCTGCGCAGGCCGCAGAGATTATAGCATTGATTCGAACTTGTGAACTTTCCGAAGGGCTTACAGTAAATATGTATACTGACAGTATGTATACCTTTGGGGTGGTTCACAACTTCGGCAGACTTTGGGCAGAAAGGGGGTTCTTGACCTCACATGGCACTATAATCCAACATGGCTCCTTGATAGTATGTTTACTCTCAGCACTTGCACTCCCTACTCAGCTAGCTATTATAAAATATGCAGTGCATCAGAGAAGCATAGACAATGTAGGAAAAGGGAATGCTTTCGCTGACCAGGTGTTACGCTCACTTGGTATCCACTGGGACGCCACCCAGCCGGGTTAGTCGCTGGCATGCTTCTCAGCTTTGCCCTGATGTGGTCTGCGGGGAAGGTTCTGCCTTGTGGTAGAATTAGGCGTGCTCTCCGTCCTGCCTCCTTTGCAGGGGCGCGTTGTCTTTCATGGGCGAGTGCGGGCCAGTTACTTCACTGACGCCGGCCCATTTGATATTGTTCAGGTATGTCTCATTGCTGTTCTTTAGTTTTGCTGCTATCCTGCATGACTTTCTTTGTTTAAAATGTCTCTTTTTTCTCCCTTAGGTATGCAGAGCTTCAGCAAGGCGAACTGGCTTGGTTGAGCCCCGCTGGTAAATGTTGCCGCATTAAGAGCGCTATGATGCGTTAAGTAAGCGTTATGCGCAGCGCTGCAAAGTCTTGCCTTTGCTAACCTGTGTTTTCCTTCCTTGTAGGTCGCGGTGTTCTTCAGCGTGAGTGGAATGTCCGGAGTGGTGCCAGCCGAGGGGCGACCAACCAGGTAAGCCTTTTGAGCAGTTCGTAATCTGTAAATGTCTCTACTGCTTTCTTTAATGTTGCCTCTATCTTCCTCTTTCAGGTCATTCTGTCCGGGAGGCGTGCAGATTCAAGGAAGCTGTTCTCAGTAGCTGCGAGTGTTTAAAGATGAAGACTGCAGGTGAGATGCTTCTGCTAATGATGTTCCTTTTTTCACCTTGCAGGTTCTGCTTCTCCGAGGTTCAAGGGAATAGCTGGACACGGTGAACGTCACGTTGCAAGATGCAAAGTAACGCAAAGCGTGTTGTCTTGCTCGGGTGTGGTTTAAATAGTCCCAATAAAATAGTCCAGGAAAAGTAGTCCCTAGGCTACCACACCCAAAACACTAGACCGCATAGCTTGGTTCTTAGGGACCAAGCTATGTGGATGCCTCCATGTGGGCTGACAATAATAAAGTAGTTCCCAAGCACATTGTTTATTCATGGTGCATGAGCCTGGCGCCATAGGTGCCAGGACTGGCCCCATGAGGGCTTTTGAAGAGGATGCCAGGCTCTAGAGGCCCAAGTCCTGACTCCACCTGGCCAATGGGTTTGCCAGAGGGGGTTTTGGGTGAGGGTCATGACAGCACTCCCCCCTAAGGCCCCTCCCATGGTGTTCCTTCTGTCTGCCCAGGTTTGGTTAGGAAGTTCCAATGGAATTTCCTGATTAGACATGGTGTGTGGATATTCTCACTGGGCTCCCAGAATCTATCTTGTGGTCCAAATCCTTTCCAATCGATGAGATATTATAGCTTGGTCCTAGAGTATTTAGAATCCAAGATATCTTCGACTTCGAATTCTGGTTCTCCGTCCAAAAGTATGGGCTTAGGTGGTGTCCCAATCCGTGTGCCGGGTTGCATTGGTTTCAGGAGGGAAACATGGAATACCGGGTGAATGTGTAGATTAGGTGGTAAATCGAGTTTCACGGCTGCTGGGTTGATAATTACCTTAATGGTATAGGGTCCTAAGAATCTGGGATGAAAGGTCCGGGTTCCTTTGATGGGTACGAATTTAGCGGCTAAACAAACTTTGTCTCCTATTTGATAATCAGGGGCCTTTTTCCGGTGTTGGTCGGTGAATCTCATTTGTTTTTCTTTGGCATGAATAAGGTGTTCCTTTGCCCTTCTGAAAGCCTGAGTAATGGTTGTGTGTAGAGTCTTTACCGCTGGCATTTCCAAGCTGGCTGGAAGGTCTAGTTCAGAGGTACGTGGATGTCTGCCATAAAGGGTACAGAAGGGCGCTTGTCCGGTGCTTGAATGCAAAGAATTGTTATATGCATATTCGTCTATCCATAGTAGGTCTTTCCAATTCCTTTGTTCGTGGTGCAGCATGCAATGTAAATATTGCTCGAGTGTGTGATTGGTTCTCTCGGTTTGGCCGTCCGTTTGGGGATGTTGACTGGTAGATAGCCGAACGTCGATCTGCGCCATTGCACAACATTTTTTCCAGAAGTTTGAAACAAACTTGCTGCCTCGATCAGAGACCAGAACCAAAGGGAAGCCATGTAGCTTAACCACACCCTCCAGGAACACTTTTGCAAAAGTGGCTGCGTCTAGGAGTCCTTTGAGAAGAATAAAATGGGCCATCTTCGAGAATAAGTCCACAACTACAAGGATGGTGTTGAACCCTTGGCTTGGAAGTAGATCAGTGATGAAGTCAAGGGAAAGAGTTTGCCATGGAACTGGAGGAATGTCCAATGGTTGTAGGAGACCAGATGGTTTTTGTTTCTGTGATTTATTTTGTGCACAGACACCACAGGACTGAATATACTGAATGATGTCCTTACACCAGGTAGGCCACCTTTCACCTTAGCTAGGGTTTTGGTGATCCCAGGATGTGCTTCAATCAGTGAATCGTGATAGTTTGAAATAATATGCTGTTGTAATTCCTTCTTGGGTACATATAGGCGATCCCTAAAAAAGGGTAGATGGTCCTTGATGGTATACTGTTCTTGAGTTTGCCATGCAAGGCAGGCATCAGGATTAATTGTCCGTGTGATTTCTTTTCGTAATTCTGCTTGTGTTAAGGCTGTCGTGATACCCAAGAGTTTGTCTTCAGGTACAATAGATACTTGGTCTGGAGTTGTATATACTATTTCATCTATGCCCATGTGAGATAATGCATCCTCCTTTCCGTTTCTGACTCCTGGTCGAAATGTGATTACATAATCATATTCGGCGAAGAAAAGGGCCCACCGTAATTGGTGCGAGGACTGGGCCTTAGTTGTTTTGAGATATTGCAGGTTTCAGTGGTCTGTGATCACTGTAATGGTGTGTCTGGCCTCCAGAAGGTAGTGCCTGCAGGCTTTAAAGGCGGATTTGATAGCCAGGAGTTCCTTGTCCATGATGGCATAATTAATCTCTGGAGGTGAGAACTTTTTCGACCAGAAGGCCCGCAGTATGTAGCTGGCCGGCTTCCGGGTCTCTCTGTGAAAGGACAGCCCCCATTGCGAGACTGGACGCATCTGTTTCAACGACATAAGGGAGGTCTGGACGAGGATGTCGCAGGATTGGAGCGGAGGTAAACCTTTGTTTAAGTTCCTGAAAGGCTTCTTCTGTTTCTTCAGTCAAAGCAAACTTTTTATTGTTTTTTCGTAATAGTACTGTGATTGGGTGCATAACCTGAGAGAAGTTTGGGATGAACCGGCGGTAGAAGTTCGCAAAGTCCAGCATGCTTTGTACCCCTTTCAGAGATGTCGGTGAAGGCCATTTCAGAATGGCATCTACCTTGTGCACGTCCATTCTGATACCTCCTGGAGTTAGGATAAAACCAAGAAATTCTACTTCGGTGACGTGAAAAAAGCATTTTTCAAGTTTTGCAAACAAGCGATGTTGACGGACCTTGGTGAGGACTAAACGAACGTGCCTGACATGATCTTGTTCCAAGGCTGAGTATACTAAGATGTCGTCTATGTACACTAAGACACACACATCAATTAACTCCCTTAAGACGTCATTCATGAAATACTGGAATGCAGCAGGAGCGTTGCGTAACCCGAAGGGCATGACTTTATATTCAAACAAGCCGTACTTAGTACAGAAGGTGGTTTTCCATTCATCTCCTTTTCTAACTCGGACCAGGTGGTACGCTCCTCAAAGGTCCAATTTGGTATAAATCTGGGCATCTTTAACTTGGTCTAGCATCTCAGGGATAAGTGGCAAGGGGTAGCGGTTCTTCACAGTGATCTGGTTCAATGCGCTGTAGTCAATACAGGTTTTCAAGTCTCCTTCCTTTTTCGGTACGAAGAACAAAGCACTGGCTGCGGGGAACTTCAAAGGATGGATAAATCTGTTTGCAAGATACTGGTCTAAATAGGATTTCAAATGGAGGTTTTCTGGGTCTGTGAGAGCGTAGATCCTGCCGCAAGGGATTTGAGCACCAGGAATAAGGTCGATCTGACAGTCATAGGGCCTGTGCGGCAGCAATGTATTGGCTTGGTCTTTTCGGGAAACATCCTGGAAATCATGGTATTCACTTGGCAAGGTATTAGTTGCTCCCAGGGTTGATACTGTCGCTCCGGGAGTCGAGGGGATACAGACGTCGGGTTTCTCCTCTTGGTAATAGCAGGCAGGGGAGCAGTCAATGGGGAAGGTTAATTTTTGTGCCCGCCAGTCTATCAAAGGGTAGTGAGCAACCAACCATGGCATCCCTAGTATTAGCCTGAACTGAGGTGCCTTGATGAGATCGAATGAAATAGACTCCCGATGTCCATCCTGGCACAGCAAGGTTACCCTGGCTGTGCACTGGGTTGTAAGAGGATTCAATTCAGCACTACAGCCAAGTCAACGCCTAGTCTAGAATACTGAATGAAAACCCTTATTGATATATCTTTATGTCCAGTTCATGCGTTCTGGATGACTACCCCTATATAACACCCCTCTCTCAGAATCCCCCTGACCCCACTGAGCGAAGAAGTAGTTCTGTTTTGCAAGTTAAAAGGTTTATTTGAGAAGTAAAGCAATATATATCTATCACACTTTATAATAAATTAATAATTGAATATCACACTTAATCTGATATGATAAAGATTAACAACGGAGAATCTGGCACTAGCACACTTCTTGATAATCACTAAGGAGTTGACATGAAATGTTTAAGATAGCAACAATACTTTTATGGTTTCAAATGGATGCAATGTGGAATGAAATGCAGTAAAGAAAATAACTTGATAGGATTTCAGCAAAGACAATGTAATCACTTTCTTGGACAATTCACCCCCCCCCCCCTTTTATGCAATGCAAGGAAATGGAAGGAAAGCACACAGTTCTCAGAAATGCAATTAAATGTGATTCAGTTAACCCCAGCAAGTTTAGGTTACAGATCGGAGTTTTAAACACAAGCCCAAAATGCTTTTATATGTGCTGGCAATTAAGTGAAAAATATACTAAAATGCTTTTAATTCCCTCTAGGAGGTTTAGTGTGAGTGGTATATGCTTTGAATAAGTTCAGGATCACTTTAGCAAGGATCTAGGGTGTAACTAGCAGGTTAAACGAATTTCTGGCAACTGAAAGGCAAGCAGCAGCAGATTTTTACACGTGAAGAAATTTGCAAATCACGGCAAAATTTGCGAATGCGTTTTTCACGATTGGAATGCAGTTCTAGGTTCCTAGGAAAGCCACGATTCTCAGCTTTCAGAGGAAAGTTACTGCAAGTCTCTAGCACAAACGGTCACAGAGATATGAGCGATTAAATAAAGGTCGTTTTTCAGATTTGAAATTTTAAAGTTCAAAAAGACAAGTGCAGCTTGCAAATAGAAAATGACAAGTGACAGCTTTACAAATGACAGGTGACAGTTAGGAGGCAGTTCTACTTAGATTAAAATAGCTTGGATTATATTATTTTAACTAAGAGATTGGTTCTGCACCGTCTTGCTAGGTACTCACACTATATTCTTGAATGAAATGGGCCTCGTCACGGATCTGGTCAGGTTTTAGACTGGACTCTGGTCTCTGCACTTCACAGTGATCTGGGTCAGCTCTCTCTGCTGGTCTGGTCTGGGTCTCTGGTTCTGCTAACAGTGATCTGGGTCAGCTCTGCTCTCTCTCTGGTTCTGGAAATTTGATAGATTTGAAGTCTCTATGTCTGCTCTTTGAAGGTTGAGGGAGGTAAAGTATGGATTTTCCCGCAGAGCTTCCAGCTGCAAATGGATTTGAAGGCCCCTATCTGTCCTGTCTGTCTGCTTTTATGTGTTTTCAAAATGGGTGTGTGTGCAGCATCACTAGACCCTACCCCTCTCCACTTATCATTGGCCAAGCTTTCATTTCTCCCCTGATTGGGGGAGCTAAGTTGTGTCAGAGTGATGTCATTTTACAGCCTGCAGAAAGTCCACTCCTCCTATCAACTTACACACAAATCTAGATTTGAACCAAATACATATTTGCAGAGGTACATATTGTTTTAAAATTGCACGCACCCCTCACATATCACAGGAGGTATACCCTGTTCAAACTCTGCTCTTCCTGGGAGCTTGCATTCAGAAATGGCAATATTTTGCACTTTTTAACTGGTTTGCAATACCGGACATTACCCCAAATTTACACACATGTGCGCAAGGAGTATGGACATTAGTTGATGAAGTGTCAGATTTTTCACATGCACTCATTTTGAGTAATATCCTCTTTTCCGCTAAAACCCCCCTGAACATGCCACTGGTTCTAAAAACCTCTTAAAATGTGGGCAGAAAAATCACAAGAATTATGGTGTCATTTAAATAATTTTCACAAGTCTGTACTACGAGTTATTCATCTTTTTAGAGTTATGTTCTGGCCCCAAAGGGGTGTGGTTTTCCTCCAGCACAAGGTTGAATTTCTGGTTTTTCCAGTTCTGCCAAGCCAGCTTGCTCTCACAGGCAGTGCCCCTCCCCTTTACTTCCAGGAGGAAGCTACATTTACGACATCTGCAATAAACCATCTGCCTGGGTCAGGCAGGGCTTTGTTCAGAGCTCCTGTATTCTGTGGGGGCTCACCTTAATTCAATTATCAGAGAGATGGCATATCCTTAGTGTGGCCAGCAAAAGGCAGATAGGCCTGGGAACACAGCTGTGACTCAAGTTTCACTCCTGATGGGGGATAGTTGCCAGGCAGAATTCAGTTCCTTAAGCCAGGTTTCAGATAAAATGTCACTTTTTGTTCCCCAGTTTAAGTCAAGACAATTTTTTACATATGCAGCTAGAATGCTGATTCTAAGTTCAAAACTATGACATTTAAACAATTGCACCCTATGTGACACTCAGAAATGGGTCACTCATTTCTTTTAAACATTTAGATTTTTAGTGTCTTTCAGTCCAAATTTACTTAAACTGCTGAAATCCACAGCTCAGCCAGTCTTGTTATAAACCTTCAAGTCACTTCAGAATATAACTTTACATTGGATCCACCTCTCAGTAAGTCTTTCTTTGGCATGTTTTGGGTTCATTTATTCAATTTTACACAAAATCTGGTGGTTTTAAAACGCCGGCTTTCTGATAGTGGTGAGTACTGGTACTGCACCCCTTTTTGGGATTTAAGAAAATGAATTCCCAACAGTTATGGGTTTGCTTTTGGCAATCAGCATTGCCACTCCCAATGGTTTCAGACTACTGTGTGGGTAGTCCAATGGTGGTTTTAGGCAGTGTCCTTCTGTGCCCATAACATCAGCAAAAATGGGTGGCCGCCTATTCTTCATGCACTTCCCTGGGCATTTTCTGGGAAGCTCTGGCCATCATGATGTTTTCATGTCAGTACTGCACAGTTTTGAGCTAGGGCTCGGATGCATGGGTAAATACATCCCACAAGCCCCCCTCTTGCGATGGCCATTCGGTTTCACTGATGGGACTCGCAAGATCTGGGATGTTTCCTCATCTTCTTCCAATAGATGGCACAGTTCAGCATCTTTTTCTCCATCCGGTCGGATCGATCGGTTCTCCTCGCCGGTCCTGATGGGAAAATTGGGCTGTACCCCGGGCCCGTTGCGTCTCTGCTCCCGGTCTCCGTATCGTCCTCCTTGTCCCGTCTCCAGGTTTTCTTTCTCCTAGGACGACAAAGGAAGAGTGGCAATACCTATTCATAGACATTTTTCCCCCACCATTGATATAGTGGGGTGGCATATGCATTTCATCATAACGAAACATTACATTCTTATTTTGAAAATAAAACAGTATAACTAAGAGACAGTTTCATGCAAATCACAATATTTTAGAGACTAGATGTGGTATGTTTTATGGTTGGACTGAATTAGTCTGAGACAGTACCCGCTAGGATTCCAGAGGATTGCTCCAGTTGTTGCAGAGTGTGCCTGGGATGGCAACATTTCAACTGGTTTATGTGGACCCACTTGTCTTCCCCCGCTGCCAAAGGACCTTTGGGGATGTGGATTTTGTAGGCCACAGGGGAGATCTTGTCGATGATCTCAAAGGGTCCCTTCCATGTAGACAAAAATTTGCGCTGCTTGGCCTGGTTCCTTTGGAAGTTGTATAGATAGACCCGGTCCCCCACCTGATATTCCTTCCTGGAAGTTTTCAGGTCATAGTGGGTCTTCATGCTATCAGCTGATCTTTCTAGATTCCGCTGAGCGTAAGCAAAAGCATGTTGGAGGTGTTTCCTTAAATTCTCCACATACTCATGAGTAGTGGAGGCATTTATCAGTGTCTGCTCTTGGGTCCTGTAGAGCAAATGCTGAGGAAGCACCATCTTGCGTCCAGTCATCAACTCAAATGGTGACATTTTGGTTGCAGATGAAGGGGTAGATCTGATGGCCATTAGGACCAGAGGTAATCGGATATCCCAACGTGGCCCAGAATCTGCCACAAACTTCTTTAATATGCTCACAATTGTCTGGTTATATCTCTATACTGCCCCAGAAGAAGCTGGTCTATAAGCAATATGCAACTTCCTTTTGACCCCCAGTATCTCCCACATCTTTGTCATCACTTCACTGGTGAAGTGGCTACCTCTGTCTGACTCAATCCTTTGAGGTAGACCAAAACGGGAAAAGATGTGGTTAATCATCAGGGCAGCTGCGGTTTCTGCCTTGCAATTTGGGGCTGGGAGACATTCCACCCACTTGGTAAACAAGCATGTCACAGTCAACATGTACTTATTCACCCTAGCAGAGCGAATCACGGGGCCTACAAAGTCGATTTGTAAATCTGACCATGGCAGTGTCATCCCCCTCTTTTGGAGAGGCGCACGGTGCGTGAGGGATGATGGCTGAAATTGTGCACACACAAGACACCCCTTCAAGTATTGGTCAAGGTCCTGCCCCATGTGTGGCCAGTATGCAACCTCTCTTAAGATTTCCAATGTTGTGTGAAACCCCCTATGACCGGCGGTGGCCGCATCATGGGCGTGACTTAACATCAGGCTTCGGAATGAGGTAGGAACCACCCACTGATCATGGCCCGCTTTGGATTTCCTTACCAGCAAACCATCTTGGATTCGGAACATTTTTGGACATTTCATCAACACTCTTGGGTCCTCTTTCCCAATGTAATCGGTATCCGTCAGGGGAAAGTTCTCAGGGTCCTCAATGTGCTGGTAAAATTTACCAATTACTGGATCCCCCTTCTGAGCGGTAATCAAATCAGCATCAGGGGTCTCCTTACTCCATTTTGCAATTGAAAGGTCGTTGTGAGCATTTGTCTGGGACCTAGTGATAGCAGCGACCTGGATTTCCCCCAACAGGGACTCAATCTCAATTAGATCCCCTTGGATGGCCCCGGTTTTGGCCAGCTGATCAGCTAAGTCATTTCCAGTTTTGTCTGGTCCCTCTACTTTGGAATGACCCTTGATCTTTTTCCAATAGATGGTCATCTCATTCGAGGTGACCAGATCATCAATGTTTTGGATCAACTTCCCATGTTTCAAGGGTTTGTTGTTAGCACATAACATGCCTCTGGTTTTCCAATTAACCAGGTGCAACACGAACCCGTTCCGTACATAATCCGAATCTGTGATTATGACCAGTTTGTGGAGTTGATGCTGGACAGCAGTGAGGATGGCCTGATGCACAGCCATCAATTCTGCCACCTGACTACTTCGGGGACCAATTTTGTATCCAGCTGAGGGTTCTGGGGACTCATTCACCCATGCATTCCCTACGCCAGCCACCAGTTCTTTCTCCCCGTCGTTGTCAACATGGTAAGAGCATCCATCCACATAGACAGTGGGCATTCCCTCACACTTGTCCTCTTCAAAGAATTTGTGTGGGGAATTAAGGTATGCCTCCATGTTGTCCTTGATTTTTAGACTTTCGTCCTCGAGACAGTTTTCTCTGGCACAATCATGCAAGTCAGCCAGACCTTGCGCGAGGGGACTCTTCTTGTTTTGGCCATATCTGACCTCCACAGGAAAGCCTTGCATTGACAGAATCCAGGAAGTAATTCGGGAATTACTCACATTTCCGGCCCGGATTCTGTCACTTTGGAGATATTGCAGAGGCTGGTGTGGAGTCTCCACTATGATGTGTTCCCCCTGGATAAACGGGCGGTAATTCTTCAATGCCCACACCGTTGCCAGGAGTGCCTTCTCACAATCGTTGAATTTTTCCTCCACAGAGGATAAAGTTTTGCTTGCATAGGAGATTACTTTATTGACCTTGTCATGCTTTTGGTATAATACTGCCGTCAGGCACGTATTAGAGAACCCTGTCTCCAGGAAGAACTCCTTGTTTCTGACAGGGTAAGCTAGGCAGCGCGCTTGTGAGAGGCTTCTTTTGAGTTGTCTTACTGCCTCGGCTTGTTCTGGACCCCATTCCCACTTGACCCCCCCCTTCAGGAGATGAATCAGGGGTCTGGTAATCTCTGCGTAGCCCTCAATGAACTTTCTGCTGTAATTAGTCAGTCCAAGGAGGCTCCTTAGTTCTCGCAGAGTTGTGGGGTCTTTCAGTTTCTGAAGTGCTTCCACTTTCTTTTCCTGGGGACAGAGACCCTGAGGAGTAATTTCATGCCCCAAGAAATTAACACGGGTTCTACACCACTGTGCTTTCTGAAAGGAAAGTTTTGCTCCGGCGGCCCTCAACTAGGTCAGAACATAACGGATCTCCGCACGCCTCACACCCAGGTCAGGCATGGCCTTATGTAGGAAAATATTGAACTCATTACCGGAGTTAAGGTATCCGAAGGGAGTCCCGGTCCATGTGTACTGCTGGCCCCCAAAGGTAAAAGCCAGTTTGTATTGGTCCTCCCTGCTGACAGGCACGGTCCAGTATCCATTGGTCAGGTCTATTGCAGTGAATACCTGTGACCCCTGGATCTGGGCCAGCCCTTGGTCAATGTAGGGCAGAGGCCATCGGGAAGTATGGACCCGTTTGTTGAGCTCCCTGAGGTCGGTGCAGAGTCTCCACTGGCCGTTTGGCTTCAATATTCCCAGCACCGGATTATTGAAAGTGCTGTGGACTGGACGGATTATTCCCCGGGACTCAAGGTTCTTAATTATTTCAGTAAGGGACTCCATTGATGCGAGAGGCAAGCGATATTGCTTCACAAACACAGGAGTCATGCCAGGGTCCGTGGGGATTGTTGTTGTGTGGATGTCGGTGCGACCACAGTCATATGAGTCTACCGCAAAGAGATCTTGGAAATCCAAGAAGACTTGTTTCAACTTTTGCTTTTGTTCCAGAGTCACACAGGCATCAGCTAGGTTGACTCTCTCTTCCACCATCTGCCTGAAGCCTGGAAGACTTCTGGTTTGGCTATCTCCGCGGCCTCCTCCAGCTGGGTGGAGAAGTCCCTGGTCAGAGTGCTGATTTGGACTGGAGGCTTCAGGTGGGAAAGGCAGCCCTCATGGACTTGGAAAATCACCTCATCCCTCCTGAAGTCACAAGTCACATCTTCCTTACCATAAGGGCAAGAAGTGTACACCAGGAAGTTCCCCCCATGCCAGGTAAAAATCCTGTCTGGTGTTGTATTGTTATCACTGTCACTGTCAAAGCAGTCCTTGGGGATTGGCCCTAACAGTTCATTACCTAAGTCTATGGAAAAATGTTGGTCATCAACCGCCATTCCAATAATGGTGCCTGCGGCTAGAGTAATACTCTTTAAGTCGCTGTTATCCACCTCTATTGGAATGGTGTCATGTTCTATGTTGACTAATGGAGTTGGGTTTACCCCTAACCCTTGCTGTTGGAGAGAAGCGTTTAGATGTATGTAAGCATCAGGGTTTTTCAAATGTTGTCCTCTTTTAGTTTTCACTTCCAGGGAGAATTGTCGGGTCCTTTCTGGGATGGTGACTTCCTCTTTGATCTGAATTTCAACTGCATAAGGTAGCAATTGAGCTGACCTAAATGCTTTTTCTGGATCATCAAAGCCCATGGGATTATCCGCTAATCGGGACCAAGCTTTGAAGTTTATTAGGTCCAAACTAATGGCAAAGCGATTGAGAATGTCACTGCCTAAGTAAAAGGCGGCAGGGACGTCTCGCACGACCCAACAATTGTGGACTATGCTCTTGTTGCCAATGGAGATTTTGAGCATACACCTGCTTGGCAGGAGATGTTTGGAATTAGGCGTTTCCAGGTCCATTTCCCATTTGTCTATCAGTTTGAATGTGGGAATGGCTGGATCTTTTGGGAGTTGGCGGAACATGGCTTCGCTGATGAAGCTCTTACCGTTTTTCACACACACTCGAGCGAGAACAGAGTCCTTCCCATCATTTAACTGAACAGGGATGAACAACTGCTCTCCAATTTGCTGAATATCAGCCAGGCTCTGAGCTGATTTCACATCTTTCTGGACTATTGGAGTGGGAGTTTCTGATTGTGGATTAGTATAGAATCTCAGAGTGTTTCCTTCCAGCGTGGAGTACCACTTTAGACTGGAAGGCAGGTTGATTTTCAGAAATAGAGAGCACCCCCCATCACCAGTCTGTTGTCCTACTGCTATTACTGTCACGTCTGGAATTTGGTTGTTCTGGAAGTGAAATTCTACTTGGTCAGATTTTTGTTCAACCATGTGGCAGGTGCCGTTTAAACTAACATGGTTGACACTCTGTTTTAATTTTATTGGTCGGCTAGTCTGGGTCCAGAGGACCTTGTTTATGCAATCTATTAGGGGTGACAACCTCCTCAGGAGGTCATTGCCCAGTAAACAAGGGGTGCCCTCTGGAGTCACTACTATGACCGGGTGTTTCACCTTGTGTCGCCCGATCTTAATGTCCAAGTCTGCAGTCCCCTCAACGGGAATTTCCTTCCCGTCAAAGTTCTGCAGTTGTCCAGGAAGAGAGGTGAGAGGAATTTGGTAATTCTCTCCCCTTCGTGCATTCAGTTCATCAAAGGCCCTTCTGGACAGAAGGGTGGCTTGAGATCCAGTGTCCACCAGTGCCAAAATTGTACCCTGCCCCTGTACTTGTACCGGGGCATAGTATCTTCCCTCCTTCTCCTCAAGGGGGCACAGATAATGCACATTTTTGGACAACTGGTGGGCTAACTTTCTGGTTTTGGACATTGCTAGCGAAGAGATTTGGGCGTAATTCTGCGGAGAGCCTTGGGAATCTGAAAGAAAAAGTTGGCAACTGGAGATCAGAGCCATTGTGGGTTCCCCTGGCTCCGGTTCAGGGCCGCCCCCCCCTTTTTGGAGGCAGTCACCAGGATGGGTTTGAACCAGGGGATTTTCTTGCTGTTGGTTCTGGGATGAGATGGTGGGCGGCGGCAGCTCAGTCTCCACATCTCCCCAGTCTGGATTTGCATCCCTAGGGACCCATTTTTCTTTGGGAGGAGTTCCCCCCTCTCTGAAGGAGAAGATCCTTTTCCCAGGATCCTCTGAGGATCCCTCTCCCTCAAATTGGAAGATCTGTACCTCCTCCTCAAACTGTGTCTGTCTGGGTCTTTTGTTTCTCCTACCACCCCTCTGCTCCTTAGGAGGCAGACTTTCAGGGGCAGGAGATTTTGTTTCCGGTTCCTGGGTTTCCAGGGGCTGTTTACAAGTCAGGAAGGAAGCTTCCTCCAAGGCTTTACACCCCCCTTCCCCTTGTGCCTCCTCCCTGGGAACCGGTGAGTTATCGGGGTGCTGCCCCCGTCATTGTTCTGGGGCACCAGGTCCCGAGTTGGGTGCGTTCTGCGCCGGCATGCCGTTCTGAGGGTTCTGCTGCGCCCTCAGTATGTGACCCAGATCCCACGCCATGTTTTGAACCTGGCGCTCTAACTGGGAAACCCGCTCAGGCTGATACGGGGCCCTGTTTTCTCCCCTGGGCTGATCCCGGGAAGGGTAGCTATCCCTTCTTTGGTAGTACCCCTGGTTGGGAAGATTTGGGTACCCCTCCACCCTTGGCCTCCCCTCTCCCGGATTAGGTTGTTTGGGCTCAGGGAATTGGGGAAAGAAGGGTGGAGGATTTTGGGGCTGGAAATTGGGTGGATACCTGGGGAAAAAGTTCTGCCCAGGATTCGGAGAATTTCTGCCCTTCGGTGGGAAGTTAGGAGGAAAGTTCCCTGGGTTAGGTTCTTGGCTGGATCTCCCCCCTTGGGCTGGAGGAGTCCACACATAACCCAGGATGGGTCTGTTTCCCTTGTAACGGGGGCTTACATAATCAGGAGAGCGAGGGACCCCATTTGTGGGGCTGCCTCCCTGGCTCCCTGTCTGTGACTGGCCCGAGGACCTTCTGGGCCTAGCATTATTAGGTGCAGGTAGGTTTTTAGGCCCCCCCATCTCCAACTCTAAAACGGGGGTGACCTTTACCTCTGCCACCTTGGCAGCAGCAGGGGTGCTGTTGGCTTTGGGGTTTTTCTGGGCATTATTTTTGCTATCTACCGGTTTCTGCACCTCATAGATCCGGGTAGCCTGTTCAAGGACCCAGTCTAAAGATCTTTTCTCGTGAAAATCCCTCACGAGCTGGGTCATTATGTATTTGGGCAAGGCATGAAAAAATGTATTAATGAATTCTCTACTGTCTGTGCGCACCCTTCTGGTGGTCTGCGCAAAAGCACGTTTCAGTTCTTGCACAAATTCTTGTGGGGCCTGATCCTCCCCACATTGCAAATTGTAGGCTGCCTTGCGAGCCTCTTGAGGATTTCTATGAATGGAAAAATGTTTCAAGATGGCCGCCTTATAGGTGGACCATCTTAAATGATTTTGGTCCTCCAGCCCCGCAAAGAAACTGGAGTATTCCGGGGAGAAGGTCCACTTTACATATTGAATACAGCTTTGGCTGTCCTTCAAATGGAAAGTCTCCATCATTTGCTCAAACAACTCTAAGTGCTCCCAAACAGAATACTTAGCGTTCTTATGGTAAGGCGTGATGACGCTCCTGATCGCCTTAATCTGCTTTAAGGGGTCCTTAAGCAAGGCCCTTTTTGCCTTATTGGCCTTTTTGGTTCGGGTAACCCTTGTCCATTCATCCTCTGACTCAGAGGCACTGCTCCCAGAGGTTCCTGTCTGTTCTTCCAGGTTTTCCCGGATTCTGCGAGCCTGGGAATGGCTGGCCGAATGTGGGGACCTGGTCTCCTGTTTCCTGTGGTGCTCAGAGGAGTCTTCAGATCCCTCCTTGCGGCCAGGATTTGCTGGGTACCCCCCCCCACTGACCTAACTGGGCAGAGGTTTTCAGGATGCCCTTAAGGGGCCTACTCTCCTGGGGTTCCCCACTGAACTGTACTGTACTTGGGTGCCCATACCCGGATGCCCACCCCTCCATTCCTGAGTGGTAGTGGCCTATGAGCCCCATACTTTTAGCTGGATAGTAATCTGCCATCCCTGTGGCCCTGTGCTCATGTGCGCCAGGGGACATGGGGGTGGTAGAGTCCAGGGACTGGGAGAGATGAAGGCCCCTGGTGTTAGGGCTCCTGAGGTTATGGTCAGGAGTCTCTCTTTCCCAGCGGACCTCATCTCTATCCGCCCCTGCTCCATGTTGCAATGCAAGAGCCTGCATTTGTGCTTTCAGTTCCTCAGTCAAGGCCTTACTAGACTCTATCAGTCTCTCCTGCATCGCTACCTGTTGTTGGAGCCTATCATTGTGTTGACAGAGGGCCTCATTTTCCCTCTGTGCTTCCCGGTTGGTCCTGGAGAACTGGGCCAGTCTTTGCTGCAGGAGGTTTACCTCCTGAGTCCCATCCCTACTGGCCTGCTCCTTTCTTGCCAGAGCATCTTCCACCCTTCTGGTGTGCTCTACCAAGTTCTGGTTTTCTTTTTGGAGGTCACCCAGCCCCTGGAGGGCCAGGTGATTTTCTTCAATTTCCTTTTTTAAGTGGCAGACTTCCTGGCCTAAAGTGTCTCTTTCCTAACTGAGAGCCTGCATCTGTGCTGCCAGGTCGTCCCTCTGTCGTTGAAAGGCACCAGCTTTTTGGCGCTCCTCATCAAACTCTGCCTGGGTATCCAGGTCTTTCAGAATCAGTTTATTGCTCTCCTCTTTCTCTCTATCTAGCTGGCTTCGCAGGGTGACTACCTGCTCCGCGCATGCCCTGTTGAAATTGATCTGTTGCTCCAACTTTTTCAGGTTCTGCAGTAAGGAGTCCAAACTGTCTTGGTGCTCCTTCTGCAGGGCCAGAAATCTGGTATCCTGGTCTGTCTTTTCCTGTTGTAGGATGCCCATATCCTCTTTTATTTTAATGATATATTGCCTACTATCATTTTCTGACTCCTGGCTCCTCTGCAGCCTCTGCTCAGAAGAGGCCAGATCAGATCGAGCCTTCTCTACTGCCATCTGTTGCCTATTTGCCAGATCTTGGCTTTCAGTGCATTTATCCTGCATGTCTCCCATATATAGGTACATGTATGCTGCTATCCTGGCAATCTTATTGTGTTCATCTTTGGCTTTAGGAGCCATATATAGTTCACTCAGGGCCACATGTAATGGACCCTGATCTCTCCATAGGTCTGACCCTGTTTCAGTGACCTGTCGCGTGATGGCCTGCAACCAGGCATCCTGGCCCTGTTCAGTCCATTCACCTCTCACAAATAGTTTATGTAAGAGGTGCTCTCTGGCTATTTTCATGTCTACTAAGGTCGTCATTCTAGAGATTGGTCGCTGTCCTGACTTACAGAAGTTTGTATTTTATTTTTGCAAAACAGACCTTTTCCTAAGAGAGTTCCTTTGAGGAGTGCTTTACAGCGTAACACAGCGTGGTGATCCGACCGGATATGTGTATCTGGTCAGCTGGCACGCTGTATTAATCTGCACAAATGGTAGATCTAACCCAAACGTCCGGCACGAGCCCCCAATTTGTAAGAGGATTCAATTCAGCACTACAGCCAAGTCAACGCCTAGTCTAGAATACTGAATGAAAACCCTTATTGATATATCTTTATGTCCAGTTCATGCGTTCTGGATGACTACCCCTATATAACAACCCTCTCTCAGAATCCCCCTGACCCCACTGAGCCAAGAAGTAGTTCTGTTTTGCAAGTTAAAAGGTTTATTTGAGAAGTAAAGCAATATATATCTATCACACTTTATAATAAATTAATAATTGAATATCACACTTAATCTGATATGATAAAGATTAACAACTGAGAATCTGGCACTAGCACACTTCTTGATAATCACTAAGGAGTTGACATGAAATGGATAAGATAGCAACAATACTTTTATGGTTTCAAATGGATGCAATGTGGAATGAAATGCAGTAAAGAAAATAACTTGATAGGATTTCAGCAAAGACAATGTAATCACTTTCTTGGACAATTCACCCCCCCCTTTTATGCAATGCAAGGAAATGGAAGGAAGGCACACCGTTCTCAGAAATGCAATTAAATGTGATTCAGTTAACCCCAGCAAGCTTAGGTTACAGATCGGAGTTTTAAACACAAGCCCAAAATGCTTTTATATGTGCTGGCAATTAAGTGAAAAATATACTAAAATGCTTTTAATTCCCTCTAGGAGGTTTAGGGTGAGTGGTATATGCTTTGAATACGTTCAGGATCACTTTAGCAAGGATCTAGGGTGTAACTAGCAGGTTAAACGAATTTCTGGCAACTGAAAGGCAAGCAGCAGCAGATTTTTACACGTGAAGAAATTTGCAAATTGCGGCAAAATTTGCGAATACGTTTTTCACGATTGCGGCAAAATTATAGGGGTGAATTGTCCAAGAAAGTGATTACATTGTCTTTGCAAGTCTCTAGCACAAACGGTCACGGAGATATGAGCGATTAAATAAAGGTCGTTTTTCAGATTTGAAATTTTAAACTTTAAAAAGACAAGTGCAGCTTGCAAATAGAAAATGACAAGTGACAGCTTTACAAATGACAGGTGACAGTTAGGAGGCAGTTCTACTTAGATTAAAATAGCTTGGATTATATTAACTAAGAGATTGGTTCTGCACCGTCTTGCTAGGTACTCACACTATATTCTTGAATGAAATGGGCCTCGTCACGGATCTGGTCAGGTTTTAGACTGGACTCTGGTCTCTGCACTTCACAGTGATCTGGGTCAGCTCTCTCTGCTGGTCTGGTCTGGGTCTCTGGTTCTGCTAACAGTGATCTGGGTCAGCTCTGCTCTCTCTCTCTGGTTCTGGAAATTTGATAGATTTGAAGTCTCTATGTCTGCTCTCTGAAGGTTGAGGGAGGTAAAGTATGGATTTTCCCGCAGAGCTTCCAGCTGCAAATGGATTTGAAGGCCCCTATCTGTCCTGTCTGTCTGCTTTTATGTGTTTTCAAAATGGATGTGTGTGCAGCATCACTAGACCCTACCCCTCTCCACTTATCATTGGCCAAGCTTTCATTTCTCCCCTGATTGGGGGAGCTAAGTTGTGTCAGAGTGATGTCATTTTACAGTCTGCAGAAAGTCCACTCCTCCTATCAACTTACACACAAATCTAGATTTGAACCAAATACATATTTGCAGAGGTACATATTGTTTTAAAATTACACGCACCCCTCACATATCACAGGAGGTATACCCTATTCAAACTCTGCTCTTCCTGGGAGCTTGCATTCAGAAATGGCAATATTTTGCACTTTTTAACTGGTTTGCAATACCGGACATTACCCCAAATTTACACACATGTGCGCAAGGAGTATGGACATTAGTTGATGAAGTGTCAGATTTTTCACATGCACACATTTTGAGTAATATACTCTTTTCCGCTAAAACCCCCCTGAACATGCCACTGGTTCTAAAAACCTCTTAAAATGTGGGCAGAAAAATCACAAGAATTATGGTGTCATTTAAATAATTTTCACAAGTCCGTACTACGAGTTATTCATCTTTTTAGAGTTATGTTCTGGCCCCAAAGGGGTGTGGTTTTCCTCCAGCACAAGGTTGAATTTCTGGTTTTTCCAGTTCTGCCAAGCCAGCTTGCTCTCACAGGCAGTGCCCCTCCCCTTTACTTCCAGGAGGAAGCTACATTTACGACATCTGCAATAAACCATCTGCCTGGGTCAGGACAGGGCTTTGTTCTGAGCTCCTGTATTCTGTGGGGGCTCCCCTTAATTCAATTATCAGAGAGATGGCATATCCTTAGTGTGGCCAGCAAAAGGCAGATAGGCCTGGGAACACAGCTGTGACTCAAGTTTCACTCCTGATGGGGGGTAGTTGCCAGGCAGAATTCAGTTCCTTAAGCCAGGTTTCAGATAAAATGTCACTTTTTGTTCCCCAGTTTAAGTCAAGACAATTTTTTACATATGCAGCTAGAATGCTGATTCTAAGTTCAAAACTATGACATTTAAACAATTGCACCCTATGTGACACTCAGAAATGGGTCACTCATTTCTTTTAAACATTTAGATTTTTAGTGTCTTTCAGTCCAAATTTATTTAAACTGCTGAAATCCACAGCTCAGCCAGTCTTGTTATAAACCTTCAAGTCACTTCAGAATATAACTTTAAATTGGATCCACCTCTCAGTAAGTCTTTCTTTGGCATGTTTTGGGTTCATTTATTCAGTTTTACACAAAATCTGGTGGTTTTAAAATGCCGGCTTTCTGATAGTGGTGAGTACTGGTACTGCACCCCTTTTTGGGATTTAAGAAAATGAATTCCCAACAGTTATGGGTTTGCTTTTGGCAATCAGCATTGCCACTCCCAATGGTTTCAGACTACTGTGTGGGTAGTCCAATGGTGGTTTTAGGCAGTGTCCTTCTGTGCCCATAACATCGGCAAAAATGGGTGGCCGCCTATTCTTCATGCACTTCCCTGGGCATTTTCTGGGAAGCTCTGGCCATCATGATGTTTTCATGTCAGTACGGCACAGTTTTGAGGTAGGGCTCGGATGCATAGGTAAATACATCCCACAGGGTTACTGGTCCGGAAGCGATTTCTGTCCCATCCATGGTGGTTACCTTGTCCATAGTTGGCTTAGAACACAAAGGAAGCCCCATCTCTGCTGCCAGTTCTTGATAAATATAATTTCCAACTGCTCCGCTATCGATGTATGCTTCAACGGCATGCATGCTTGACGACTGTTGGTGGTTAATTAAGATCACTGGTATTGCAAAGTGCGAGGTCAGCAACTCTTTCTTCTCACTCGACAAACTAACCTCTACGTTTGTCGAGCTTGGTAGGTTTCCGATTCCTTAGCTTCGTCCTTCTCCGTGACCCCAACTGTTCTTCTCGGGGGTTTTACTGGACATTCCTTCAGGAAATGTCATGGTTTCCCACAATACAAACAAAGCTGTTGTTGTCTTCTTTTGTCCCGCTCTTGTTTTGTTAATGGAGGCCGTATCCCTCCAATCTGCATGGTTTCTACAGCATTTTCAGGTACAGGGGTGTGTTTTCCCTTGGTCGAACATACACGGCCCGAGGGTCCGTCTTAGACCGGTCTGCCTTTCAGTCCTGCAACCGGTGGTCTAGCTGCACGACCAGATTTATGAATTTCGCACAGTCTCTGGGTGGATCAACCACCTGGGCTAAGACGTCCTTTAATTCGCCTCGTAAGCCTCGATGGAATAACGTGGTTCTTTTGTTTTCTGGCCACCTAGCTTCGGCAACCAGTCTGTTGAAGGTAGCAATGTACGTTAACAAGACCTGATTTCCCTGTTGGAGGGACAAGAGTTCATTATCTACTGCTTGTTCCTGGGTATGGCGAGCAAAACGTTTTGCAATTTCTCTCTGGAACCCCCCAAAGTCATGTAATAGAGGATCGTCATGAGTTACCAACGGCACTGACCAATCTGCTGCACTACTACTCAGGTATGATAAGACAAAAGCTACCTGAGCTTGGTCATTTGTAAATGCTCCAGGCCTACAAAGAAAAGGAAGGCGGCATTTATTGATGAATGCCGTATACTTCTGTGGGTCGCTTGAGAACCTTTCTGGTGGTGCCAGGGGCACTGTTCCAGGTAATGTGATCTGTACCGGAGTGGGTGGTATGACAGGGTTTTGCATCCTTGGATTGCCTCAAGGTAGAGGCGTCTGTCCTGCCTGAGATTGCAAGCGTTGCCTGCTAATCTCTTCAGTGCGTTCTTTGGTCACTATTAGGTCTCTCCGGAAGGCATTAGTCTCTTGCCGGACAGAATGAACCTCAGCACAAAGCTCACCTAGTAATTGGGCCAATTGGTCCATTTCTGATGTCTCCATGGCACCCAGGTGGATTTGTTATGGGAGGCTTCACGTTCCGTTGCGCTCACCTGGTATCCACAGGGACGCCACCCAGCTGGGTTACTCAAGATGCCACAGCCATGACAAGGGCAAAGACCATGCTAAAGGAATATTTTCCAAGATTTGGTTTGCCAGGAGTCATCTGGTCGGACAATGGTCCACATTTTATCGCTGCTGTAATTCTGCAGATATGCGCGGGATTACAGATCGATAAATGATTCCATTCGGCCAGACACGCACAGAGTGCTGGACTAGTAGAAAGACACAACGGCATCATCAAAAACAAACTAAAATGGCTGGACGCCTTACTGATCGTATTATTGTCCATGAGGACGACCCCTTAAACTAAGACTGGGCTCTCTCCCTTTGAGGTGGTCATGGGTAGGCCAGCTAACATTTGGAATATCCCAAGGACCCATTCTTTGCGCGAGGTCGATGATGTACTTCTTTCTGATTATTGTGGCCAGTTAACTAAATATCTGTATTTGATTTATCACCAGGTGCGAGAGACTATACCTGTAAAATACCAGCATACGGTCGGGTGACTGGGTCCTTACAAAGGCATTAAAGCGATTTTCTTGCCTTGCACCGCGTTGGCGGGGCCCGCATCAGGTCCTCCTGGTCACACAGACGGCAGTGTGGGTAGCAGGAAAGAAGAATTGGATCCACGCGTCACATATGAAGAGGATTCCACACCCTGTGCCACACTCTACAGAAGATATAGAACCCCTCACCAGTTCTGCAACCAATGATCTCGAAGCAGTAAACAGCATCGAGAGTGCATCGGAGACTCTCCCTGAGCCTGTGGGGCCTGGGGAAACAGTCATTTCACCTCCACACTCTTCAAGAGTGTCGTCCACTTCCAACGGGAAGTGACGACACGTTGTTCACAGATCACTCAGTATCAGGGATCACAAGGTACGATATGCGTCAGAGGAAATAGACCTACCGCACGGTTCGGCTGTGCCTTCGAAGAAAAGTCATCAAGGGCTTGTCTTTTTGGCCCATTCATTTGTGTATAAGCAGATTCTGTTGGCTAGGGTTTCTAAAAAGGACTAAAAAGACGCTCGGACTGGAGGTCGCCAGCAAAAAAAACATTGGTGCAAATTGTTTGAAGAATAATGCCTGCAACCGCTCCCACTCGTACGGAAAAGATAAGAGACTGTGTGACCATCTACGGAAACGGACATTCGAATGTGTGGGCCCTGAAAACGTATTGTTGTTTAGTGATAATGTTGATTGTTTTACAATAGTCATTGCCTTAGGATTTTGGTATCTGGAAGAAGTACATCCACTTGAAAATGTGTTAGCCACTGAAAATATACCTACTGTTTCTACTCCTTTCATGCATCTGCATACTTTATCTCCTAGAGACTCTCAGCACAGACAGAGTTATCACAACAACACTCTGCTACTCATTATGAATGCTACATATGCCATTTTTAAAAGGTCTAACTGTTGGGTTTGTTCACATTTACCGCAACACGGGGATAAGGGGCTGGGTTGGTATATCCATCCTTTACCTTTAACAACTGCTTGCTATGCTTCTCTTAGAGCACTATTCTTTGGCCGATGGAATGATAGCATCTCAGGGAACTTCGATGGGACAAATTTGAATGATTTTGAAAGACGTGTTCTGACGCCCCTGGGATGCTCACTCTTTGCGAATAGGAGCAAGCCAAATGTTGCTTCTATTAGGCCTTCTGTCAGACTGTCCCGTCCCTTTCAATCTTTGATCACTTTTAAGCTGGCTCCTATAGGCACTAGGGATGCCACGCCTCCTTCTTATACTGTTAACCGCAGCCCTGATTCAGTTTTCTTTCTGCATACAGAGGAATGGTACTCAGTCAATGGGTGATTTTCAAGGGAACTTGTTATTTAGGGATTCTGTTACCCGGGGTATTCATTGACAGCACTGTAGAAATTTCAAAGGCTCGTCCACGATGGGAAGAGTATGGAGATACTTCAGCACAAGTTCTGGACGATGTAGCTGAATCCTTTGTGCCATTTTGGGGGCAAATACTGAACTCAGAAGATATTAGGAGACTAGCGAGAGTACTGGAGAGGACCCTCAACTGGACCACTGACATACTCTATAATATGACGTTAGAACAGAAAGCAATAAGGTTAGTGGCACTTTAGAACCGGATGGCATTTGATGTCATCCTGGCTGAACGTAAATTAGTGGGGTCCGCATGCTGTGTTTTCGAGCCAAATTCCTCCCCAACAATCTTTAGGGCGATCCAAAATCTGCACGTCCTTAGTTCAGAAGTGCATGTTCCTAAGGGAAACTGGGATCTTAGCGCTTGGATCTGAGACCTCCTACGATCTTGGGGATGGAAGCTACTTTCAGTCTTGCTGATTATTTTAGGTATTCTGTTGTGTCTTTGCTGCTGTATAAAATGTCTTCCTGGTATATGTTCGATGGTAAGAGGATGTTGTGCACAAGCGATGGGTGCATTAGGGCACAAAGTATACACCCCAGAGAAGATCTCCAATGAATTTGTGCTGAAAGAAATCTTGGTTTGTGACCTCATGACAATTGATATCTCCGATAGTGATTCAGGATGTATGGACATTGAGACGTGGAGTTACTCGTAAAGCGAAGTAGTATTAACTCTTGGCTTAGGTCAAAAGGAGGGTTTGTTAAACGGGATATCATATCATGCCTCCTTTATTGTATATATTGGCCTAAGCCCAGTCGCTCTGTGAAGAAATCTGCACTGCAAGGTTCCGACCTTAGATCGACCTAGCTGCCATTTTGGGAACATCCGCCATTTTGATTTTTGTTTCAAAGTCACTCTGTGTTCTAAAATGGTGGACAGTGTTCTTCTGCTCGTAACCATAGCTGTTCTGACCTTTACATAAGTTAATGCCTGAACTGCCCATAGGCTAAATGTTCGGACTGTGTAATGGGACCTTGCCCTATGTTTGACCTATAGATCGAGGATTACCTGTGCCAACAAGTTCGATCCACGCACATACATTGAATACGATGTTGTTTAAATACTGAATGTGAACACTTGTTGAACTATATTGTATAAAACGTGTACTAAGGCTTAATGTCAAATTCGAAGATACACTGTTCCCATTGTGACTTGTTGTTATGCAAACTAGTAGTAATCCAAATGCATATAGTTGGACTAACTAGGGATGAACTCGGCACAAACCCTAGACCGAGAATAATTAACCTGCAGAGGGCTGGACATGGCGATTGAAAACTGTATAAAAGACGCAAATGTTTAGACGTCCAGTACCTCTCACTTCTCACATCGAACGGGCTGGTATTCGTTGTGTTGTACTGAGGGCCAGATAGCTATCTGATACTTTGTTTCTTTGTAAACTGTACAGTTATTTGAATAAAGATCTGAGAATCTTTAGAAGCCCGTGATTGGTGTATTTCCTTTTGTGGTACTCAGCCTCCATATTTCTCTTTTGCTTTTAGACTGTGCACACAACCATTGAGCTGACAGACTCTCACCATTCCTGCAGTGGAGCTTGGCTCTGGAAACTGGCATGTGAGCCAGCTGCGAGTGAATGAGAAAACAGCACAGAGGCATCACCCTTCAGAAAGTGGGCCTGACCAGCCTGAGGCACAGAAGGATTGCAGAGTACTTGAGTGAAACTCCACTGAGGTGGTAGCTGTCTGGGTCCCTTGCAGGTCCATGATGCCGGCACAGAGGCGGCACTGGTGAGCACGTCAGACTACAGAGAAGAACGCAATGGAAGCACATGTTGTGGCCCAAGATCTGAGGATTGGGCAACGCTGTAGGCCTGAAGGCGGCTGAGGCTTGGAGAGCATTTGGTCCTGCCACTCTCTGTGGATGGGACTCTGGAATGGAGCATAGCACAGGAGATGCACCATGCAGGAGTTGTGAGGTGGTATGAGGTGGCGTCTGGGTTTCCTGCCTGATATGTTGGGCATGTGGCCTGGGAGGGCCTCCTGGTGAGTGCAGGGTTGCCCCACATATACCTCTGCTTTGTTCCCCTTTATGTGGTGGCAAAGGGGATGTAATGGGGGCTAATCCAGTTGCTCCAGATATACCCTGGATACTCCATTACACTGGACAGCTCTGCACTTGGCCTTCTTGACCCCCAATGGTGTTTTTTGGGGTGTCTCAATTCATGTTGATGGCTGGCACCCTGATATTGGCTGTGTGAGCCAGACTTAGGGGGTCATTACAAGGTTGGAGGTAAGGGGTTAATGGCGCCGGTAAAGGTGCCAGTGCTGTTAACCCCTTACTGCCGCATTACGAGGACATTTAGCGGGTCTCGCTAAGGGCGCTGGTTTTATCAGGCACCCTTAGTGGGAGCCGCTAAAGGACCAGCATGCTAACAACGGGCCCGTTATTAACGGCCCATTGTTAGCATGGTCCCCATTCCCATTGAGCCCTATGGGGGCTCGAATGGGAATGGGGATGTGTTCCCTGAATGGGAAATACCGAGTCCTCCAACGTTGGAATGGCCAGGTAATTCCCCATTCAGGGAACCCGGACCCGGTATGCAGTAAGGGGGTAGCTATGGCGCTAGCAGCGCCATGGCTACCTCCAACCTCGTAATGACACCAATACTCAGGGTGATAATGTGAAAAACAGATAAGCAGCAACTCAAGGTCTCCTTTGTGGCAAGTGCCCCCAGGCAAAAAGAGTTTTGAGGGCGCACCCTCCGGTTACCCAGTCAGGTCGGTCAGATGGGAGACCTAGGGGGCATTAAAGAGATGTGTGTACAACTATAGGCTGGTATACACACCCTAGATACGAAGCTGGATTCCCTGACTGCAGTGTTAAGCACATGAAAGTTTGGCTGGACAAGCATTTTTATTGACGGTTGAGGACAGAGCAGCTGGAGATATAGAACAGATCAAGAAAACACTGACATAACTCACAGATAAGCAGGGAGGCCTGAATCGAGGTCCTGGAGAAACAATATTCGGATTATGGGGATACCCGTGGTGGGTGACACTCGATCCATGGAACCTTTTGTGGAGTCACCTCTTAAGGAGGCCCTTGGCTTGAAAGGTTTTTCATTGGTCTTCCTGGTAGAGCTTGCACACCGAGTCCTGTGTAGGCAGCCTGTCCCTGGGGCTGGTCCGAGGCTAATTATGGCCAATTTGCTCAATTATAGAGATCGAGATGCAGTTCTACAGCTTGCACATGAGAATGGAAAATGAGTGTACAGAGGAGATCGTATCTGTTTTTTTCCCAGACTTCTCAGACAAAGTTCAGGCCCCTTGCAGAAATCTCAGATAGACATCAAGCAAGGTATGAGGACTAGAGGCATAAAATACACCATAATGTTTTTGGCAAAGATCTGGGTGGAGCACAAAGTGAAATTGCTGTTTTTTTCTAATGCTGAATGAAGTCAGAGACTTCCTGCACTCACTGCCACAGCGGTCACCTCGATCGCCCAGTCAAGATGAGGCGTTCACATCGCCGGCACAGGAGTTAGGTAGATGGATCCTTAGAGTGAACTTGCAATACAGTGCATAGAGGGCTAAGAATTGTGATTTTTTTTGTTGAAGCTGGTCGATCACGTTTAATGGGGGGTGTAGGCTGGTGGTTCCAGGCAATCTCCTGGTGAAGTATGCACGCAATAGGGTTTGCTGACGGGGTGGGGGTTAACTACCAGCATATTGAGGTTGCTGGTTGCAGTGGGGGAGGTTGCATGGTTACAGTTCATACAGTTATTGTTTTAGATGTTTTAGAGTTTGTGACAGCTGGTGCAACACTCAATCATCAGAGTTGGAAGCAGGGATGCCACATGGGGCTGGAGGAACCCAAACCATTTGGATCGAACTTGGTGGGCATGCTCCTGGGTGTCTCTACAAGGTGGAAGGTAACGTTGTCTAGTAATGCATTGCTCTAAATTAATTCACCTTCTCACGTGGAATGTACAGAGTCTTAATTGATATTTCAAAGGCAAGGAAAGTATTACTATATCTTTCCAGGCACCGCACTGATATTGCCTTCCTGCAAGAAATGCATTTAATCCCTGACACCAAAGCATATTTTTCAAGGCAATGGGGTTGACATTGTTACCATTCCTCTTACTCTTCATTCTCTAGAGGAGGCGCATTTTGATCCATAAGTCGCTTGGTTTTCATCTCATAGTGGCATTAAGAGGCACTGATCAATTGCTATTCCCTGAAAAGTGATATGTTGAAAGACTTGGACTGGATTGAGCTGCAGTAGCTTAGGTATATTGATAGTGTGATTGTATGGGGAGGCGATTTTAACACAGTACTGGTTCCTGAGGTGAATATATCAATGGGCAGCCCCAAACCGCTTACGAAGGCAGCAGGTAAATATTGCAGATTGGCAGGTTATATGGGATGACGGACATATGGAGGGACATATGGAGGGATAGGCACCCCGTTGTGTAGCAATACATATTTCACTCATCAGTTCACCAATTGTCCTCACGTATCGATTATATCCTAATGTCAGACAGGGGAATCATAAGGGTGGTTGAATGTAAAATCTGGACACATACACTATCTGTTCATTCCCCAGTGCACATTGAGTTTCCAGGGAAGCTGGGCTGCATAGTGGGTTGCAAGTTTAAGCAGGATGCCATGTCAGAAGGGGTGCTTCAAACTAAGGTTCAGGAGGGTATAGACAATTTGTTAAGGGAAAAAGAGGGATCAGTATCCTCTACTCTAATATTGTGGTAGGCCTTTAAATGCGTCATCAGCGGATGTGTCTGGGGCAGGATGAGCTATAGTGGACTTCAATGTTTTTTTTGAGCTGTCGCAGTTTTGTTTTTAAAAAAGCAATAAAAAGAATGCTTAAAGAAAATGTATACATAATTTGTAAATAAAACCCTGATTGGACATAATCTTCATTTTGGATTGTGATACAGTGTTGTTCAGGTCACTTCTGGTTCACCTTCACACCCTTCTTGAGAGTATAGCTTTCCCTTATCCTGTGTTACCACAAACAGTGAAGGAGGTATATCTATTGATTGTCCCTGTTTTGTCCTCATCCTTGTACACCTGCAGGGCAGAATCCAACTCTTCACAGTTGTGTCACCCATGACGTACACTATGGAGAAATCAAAAACGTACTTGATCCAGAGGCACTTTCGCTGGTCTCTCCATGCAATAACCTGCTGCACATGTCGAGCGCATATCACCCTTAGGCACACACTCATCGGCCATATGCATGTCGGAGGGATGGTTGGGTGTTACACATGCACTCTTTGGCACTCTATTGAAATAAACCTCATAGAAGGAGGAAGGTAGCCCCTTGAATCTGAAAGGATCTACAGGATATGCAACCCCTCATGTTGCCTCTAACCCACATCACTTGTGGAATGGTAATGTCACACACATGGTCACACAAGTAGAGAAGGGGCAACAGATCTGATATGGTAGCACACATTGACAGTAATAACAGCATGCAAAGTCAATGTGGCCAGGTAAAGCTACAGTCTTGCCAATACCCCTATATCCCGGACATATACATTATTTGGGAAAGCACCTTCACAATGTGTGTACCTGTCCTCGTCTGCCTATGGTCGAAGGGGCCTTCTGTAAATGCATGCGTCTCACATTGTAATTAAGGATCAAACTGCTAATATACCATATTGGCGAATCACTGTAAGCTTGGTGGTTGATAGAGTATATTTAATTTACTATCATACCACTTTCATGCCATCATAGCCAAGGAAAAGGTGATGTGGTTGGGGGACCTTTGGGTGAATATCAGACAACTATTACTACATTTGGAAGATATTCCATGAGCATGGTTGTAGGTAAGATGCACACATGCAGAACGTGCTGGTCACTGTACATAGATGATCAACCTGTCAATGTTCCCCCACAACATCCACAACATCTGTAGTGTATTCATGGACCTACCTATACTCTGCCAAAAACTGTTTCATTGTGCTGTATGCACACTCCATGCAGTATGTCATGAAGGAAAACACCTTGGTTGGAATGTCACAAACATCTCCCTCCCTAGGTAGAACACCTTCCACTTAATAATAACTTAATAACACCACAATAACACCACAATGTCTGTTCCTGAAATCAGAGGTGCACAAGTATTCTATACTCAACTCTGACTTAGCCTACACATCTCAGGAGGAGGCATTCATTCTGGGATACAGTGCGACTCTGTAGGGTCTGTATACACACAGGTGCATGAAGGATCAGAATTATACAACACAGAGCGACATGTACAAGGAGTGCAACTTCCCTTCATTGCATGGCCATGAGTGGCAATCCATGAGAGGACAAAGCATGAAGGAAACTACATCTTACACTCCCAAGTCACACATTCATGTAAACTGAAATTAGTCCACACATCTGTGAAAGTGGAGGATGTGCATGGTGGAACTGATGTTGAGGGAAGCAAGCATTTACTCCAACACAGTTTAACAACTATCACAGGTCACTGACTGTTGTACATGTAGAGTTTAATGTCAGTTGTCACAGTGTGTGCAAAGCACTTGAATTTGCAGAAAGGGCAGAATCAGACAGCACAGAAAGTCACAGGTAATACACTGAGCAAGACAGTGTCCATTGCAGTGAATTGCGATAACAACATTACAGAGGCAGCAACCCCCTCACTGGCAACATCCCAATACCCAACACACCTGTAACTCTCACAAGACACTTGTAAGGCCTTTCAAAATGAACAGTCATCCATAAATGGCACATACATCCACCACACACTTAGAACCCTGTATGACTAGTGGGGTTATTCCCAACAGCCACATCTTCAGATCACATGTGTTGTCTGTGCAACAAATTTGGGTACTCTAAGGCACAGTAAGTAGTGGACAAAATATACAATCACACATCTCTACTGCCAACATGCCTGACCACATGAGCATATGGGCAAGGTATGCAATGTAAGACAATGTTGACTAACACAATGATGAATCGCAATGAGAGACTGCCACCCTTCCAAATATACAGCAAAAGAGAGAAGCTCATGACAGACAGCCTACAACCAAAACACCCCCACCTATCAATGCATATGCATCCACTCCATGAATGGACAGGATGGACATCACTTCCCGTGGCCATCTTGTCTTGGTGACATCACGTCCAGTGGCCATCTTGGGTTGGTGACATCACTTCAGGTGGTCATCCTTGATCAGTGACATCACTTCCTGTGGCCATCATGGATCAACCCCATCTTGGATCAACAGTCAAGGGTGACAAACAGCCATTGACCAGCCTATTTCCCTCTTAGTCTTTGCCTTTCTCCCTGTTGCACCTGTGAGTACCCCTAGCTTCCTAATTACTGTACTGTCTCTCCAAACGTTGCTACTCACCTATAATGCATTAACTCCTGCTCCTCCTGCTGTTCCTCCTACTCATCTCTCTCTATGCTTTCTCCAACCACACTACAACGTACTCCTTTTCAATCCTTTTTATAAATCTCTCAACTCGAAAGTCCCAACACTCCATCTCTCTTCCACATCCTTCCAACAAACAAAGCCAACAATCTAACCATGCATCATCTAACACCTATGCACATCGTCTCCCTTCCTCTGAGACTCAACTTCTCTACTCTTCCTTACCTCAGCAACTCAACATTGCACTCTGGAATGCTCAGTCTGCATGCAAAAAAAGTCCTTTATCACTGACTAATTTCACTCCAGCACTCCTACCCTAGAACTTCTTGTTATAACTGAAACCTGGATTTTTCCATCTGAAACTGACACTCTGGCAGGCCTACACAACACCAAACTATCCTTCATTCACTCTCCCTGATTGCCTGGCATAGGTGGAGGCATCAGACACCTACTCTCTTCCTGCCTCAATGCCTCACAAATCTACAGTGTCACATGCTCTCCTACCTCTTTTGAATTCACCATCTCTACTATTGCAGAGCCTCACTGGCTTCACATATTCTCCATCTATTGCCCTCCTGGTCCCACTGGACAATTCTTTGATGATCTTGGGCAATTCATTGAATCTCTTACCACTAAACACCTCATTCTCTTAGGTGACTTCAACCTTCCCTCTCCAACCACCTCTCAGAAATCAGAGCTTTAGTCTTCTCTTAGTGACCACACTCACCACTCAATCCATAACCTAACCTACTCAGATAGGGGTAACTCTTTGGATCTCTTATTCATCTCCACCTCTCTCTCAGCCGATATATCTACTGACACAACATCCATATCTAGCCACTCAATTGTTTCCACCACCATCTCCTTTCAACCCTCTGACCTTTCCTCACCTCCTGCTTTACCTGTTACAAAAAGGACATTTTTGCCATCCCCCCATTCTCTTCGACATATAGCTTACTCTCCTCCTTGACTCCTGACTCCTCTCCCACCAACAGTGCCTTCTCCAGCTGTCATTATCTACTATATGACTCATTCTCCTCTCACTTCCCACTCCTTACTTTCACCCCTACGTCTCAGTATCCTCAGCAATGGGTCACCCTATTTGTATGTTTTCTCAGCACAGACCTGTGTCAGCTGCTGTGCAAAAGGAGGCATACCAACTCTCATGAGGACCTGCAACCCTTACACCTCAGTCCTGAGCACTTTCAGGTCCGCTCCTGATAGAGAGAAAGGGGAATTCCACCTAACCCTCAATTACTTTAAGTCCAGCCACCCTTGCTGGCTACAGGGCACTCTAAGCTCACTCCTCACTCCTTCTAAGTCTAAGACTATCAACTCCACTCTCACAGCTAATTACCTAGCTGACTACTTCACTTCAGACATTTCCAAAATTAGAAACTCCCTCCTCACCTTCCTCACATTCCCTCCTCCTACATCTTACACTCTCCCTACTCTAAACCATCCTCTGCCTCGCTCTCCCATTTTAGTCACTAATATTGAGAAAGTGCTATCTCTACTGAAGTAAGTTAACCCCTCTTGTGCCCCTTCATACCCTCTTGCTCCTCAGATAGACAAGCCTATTGCCCCTTTAGTGGCCTCTCACCTCACTGAACTCTTCATCCTGTCCTTCGACTCTGCTTGCTTTCCCTCTGTTCTCAAAACAGCCAGAGGCATCCCTCTACTAAAAAAGCAAGGGCCTGACCAGAATCTACCATCTAATTTTTGCTTTTTGTCTCACATTTCACACTACTCTAAAGTGCTTGAAAGTTTTTTCAAATCAAAAGAAGTTTATTTCGGTAAGACTTGGCATACCATAAAAACACCGGAAATTAATATCACACTAGCCATAAACATATCAAACAAGTGAAGTCATCACATGGACTTAAAAACAGAACTCTAAAACTATGAACATTCAAGCCTTAATAAAGATTTGCTTTAAAAACATCAGAACAGCCCACTCAACCTGTAACAAATACTGTAATGCAGGCTCGTAGCATCACAGGACTCGGCCCTGCAAAACAGGTTTTAATGTGTGTTGCCTAATTGTGAAAAAGGTGGGACAGAGTAGAAAAAAGTGTGCCAGATCTTCTTTGGGTGCCCTACAAAGCAGGCAAATCTGGTCTGTTTACTTTTTGGACCAAACCGACATCACAGCCGCAGGTGTATACAGTTGAAACAAGCCCTTGAACCAGGAAAATGACAAGATTAATGGTTGGCCCGGCTTAAGTATTCTTGAAGACCAGAGGACATAATCAGTGAATATATCCTATTGGCAGGCTTCATTAGCTCTGAAGACGCTTCTCTGGCCAAAAGAAACTGAAGAACACTTATTCTCACGGAATGTATAGTCTCAGATGATAACAAAACTGGCGTATGAAAACAATACCGCACCCCTAGATCAGCCAGCAATGTTTTCACATGCCTAAGCCAAGGATTTTTTTTTTTTTAAATTCAATTTTTATTGGTTTTTCAAGAGCAAGAAAAAGCAAACTTATGCATGTAGTATACCGTGGGCACATGCCCATGACGAGTTCAAAACTTAATAGAAACACAAGGCTTTAACGCTTTTCACCCCCCTTCCCCATCCCCTCTCGGTAACGCAGAGTCCGCAATTAATGATTCTTCTCTTCGGGCAGCACCAGCCGGGCCTGGGGCCAACTATATATGGTCGACTCTCCAGATTCCCATGCATAGGGATCCATGCACAAGGTAGTTATGGGCCGGGTGGAGGCGTCCAATTACCTTGGAGACTTATCCTCTAAGTTAACAAACACCTCCATGAAACGCAGCCTGTCAGTTTCAATCTGTACACTAGAGCCATGTATTGCCGCGTTAGTTTGTCCATGAAGTAAATGTCCTTGGCCACTGTCACCCATTCCCTTTTCGTTGGAAGGGTTTGTCTTTTCTAGGTCCTGGCCCGAGCCGCTCTAGCAGCCAGCAATAGGGCGTGTGTCAAGGCTGATACCTTTTCCCAGTGCTCATCTCTATGTTGCAGGCCGAAAATCACCAGTATGGGGTCCAACGGGTAGTCCCCTTCCCCCGCATCCCTGATCCAACTAAGCACCTCGGACCAATAAGTCTGGACTTTGTGACAGGTCCACCACATATGCCAGTAGTTGGCTTTTTCCCCACACCCATGCCAGCACACTGGGGCTACGTCTGGGAACATCCTGGAAAGAGTAGTTGGGTCGTACTGCCACCTGTGGAGGAGCTCGACAGCGTGGGACTTATATTGACATGAAATCGACATCTTGAAGGCCCTAGTGCAGAGTTTCCCCCAAAGACCATCCCCTATGGTGCAGCCTAGATCCCTCTCCCATTTTCTTCTGAGGCTCCCAGTGGTTCCCTCTCGGAGAGCCAGGAGGGCCGTGTACAGGAGCGAGATGAGGCCCTTCATTTCTGTATGGGAATCCAGTACTTTTTCCACTGGGGTGAGCCCCCTCTGTAAGCATTCCTTCAGTTTTGGGTTCATTAGGATGCCCTTGAGTCTAAGGTATAGGAGTGGCGAAAGTCTGCCGATACCCAGTGCCTCCTCTAGTTCCTGGATCGGTATGAAAGAGTTAACCGTCACCAGTTGGCAAAACCCCACAAAGCCCTGCTTCGAACCAGGTCTGGTAATGTTTGTGTCCTGGAATCTCTTCCAGTACTGGTGTGGACCATATGTGACTGAGTGGGGAGGGCCATGTGGTGACTCCATCCTTAAGTCCCTTCCCTGCTAGTGCCTTCCACATAGTTCCCATAATGGGGTGGTCTTTAATTCTTCTCTGAAGTTTCTTAAGTGGGACCCACAACCATTCCCCCACCGTAACTGGGCTCAGGAAGGAATTTTCAATGTAGACTCACTGTTTGTTGGGGTCTTCACTAAGGTGGGGGGCCAAAACCCTGTGCTGGGTGGCCCTGTGGTACATGTCGAGATCTGGGAGGGCCACACCTCCTCTTTCTTTGGGAAGGGTGAGGGTCTCATACCCTATTCTGGGCTTCTGGACTTGCCATATAAACTTCAGTATGCGCCTCTTGGCCTCTCCGAGGTATGCCACCGGGGCCTCCAGTGGGAGCATCTGGAAGAGGTAGAGCACTCTGGGGAGCAGGTTAATTTTTATCGCATTTATTCTACCCATCCATGAAATTTGTCCCTTCCCCCAACCCTCCATTTCCCTGAACAATTTCTCAAACAGAGGGGGGTAGTTTGCCAGACTCAGGTCTTCATTGGGCCTTACGATGTTGATCCCCAGGTATTTTATCCCATCAACGCAGACCTGAAGGCCCAAAGGGGGCAATTCAGGTAAGAACGTATCGGCATCCGAGGCAAATGGGAAGATCATGGACTTGCCGACATTAACTTTAAAACCTGAGAACCTGCCAAACTGGTCGATGATCTGAAGGGCCGCCAGGACTGAACGCGTGGGTTCCCTCAAGTGGAGAAGGATGTCGTCCGCATACAGGCCGAGTTTAAAGGTACGGTCTCCCACCACTATGCCCCACACCATAGGAGCGCCTCTTAGGTATTCTGCGAGAATCTCCATGGTCATGGCAAAGAGAAGGGGGGAAAGGGGACAGCCCTGCCTCGTCCCCCTCTGGAGGCCAAAGATGCGAGACAGGCGACCATTGACAGTCACTCTGGCCGAAGGTGACATATATAGGGCTTTGACGGCCTGTCTGATCCCCATTCCAAAGCCCAGCTTTTCTAGGACACCATGTAGGAACCCCCAGTCGACCCGATCAAATGCTTTCTCTGCATCTATGGACACAAGGACTGGGTTCTCACCCATCGGAGCCGTGACCCGCATGAGATGCAGAGTTTTACGCAGGGTGTCAGCTCCCTGTCTTCCCTGTATAAACCCCACCTGGTCTGAGTGGATCAGGTTCGGCATATGGACTTCCAGCCTTGTGGCAATGATTCTCGTGAACAGCTTTGCGTCCACGTTAAGGAGGGAGATAGGTCTATAGGAGAGGCAGTCCGTAGGGTCCTTCCCCTCCTTCGGGATCACCATGATTAGTGCCTTGCCAAAGGACGGTGGTACCCTCCCAGTCTGCATTATATTCGAAAATGGACCCGCTAGGAAGCCCGCCAGTAAACCCGAGAAAGCCTTGTAGAAGCCTGCGGTGAATCCATCCTCCCCCGGGGCCCTACCCAGCTTCAGCCCTGAAATTGCTTTCAGCACCTCCTCCTCTGTTATTGGGGCATCTAGGGCCGCAAATTCCCGCATTCCAAGGGTCGGGAGCGAGACCCCATTGAGGTATGCCTCCCGTGCGTCCCTCTCCACTACCCCCTCACTTCCATATAGGGTCTCATAACAACTTGTGAATTTCTCTGCTATGCCTTCCGGATCCGTACATTCTCCCTCTACATCATCCCCGATTTGTTGGACCCACCTGTCTGCTCTCTGACCTCTGAGTTTGGCTGCCAGCATAGCATCGGCCTTGTCCCCCTTCTCGTAGTACCTCTGACGCAGGTGTTGGAGTCCCGCTACTATTTTGCCCAATTCTAGATCCCTGAGTTCCTGTCTCTTTTCCCTCGCCAGGCCTAGGTCCCTCTCTTTTTCTCCTTCCCCCTTCCCCTCAGATCTTTCTAGGGAGAGTATATCTGACCTCAACCTATGAGCTAGATGGGTCCTTTCTCTTTTCTTGGAGGGTCCTTCACTTATCAGCCTACCCCTCCAAGTTGCCTTCGCCGCCTGACATACGATGTCCCGATCCACTTCGCCCGTGTCACTTAGCTCGAAATATTCTCGGATAGCCGAGGACATTTCTTCTCTAAAGACTGCGTCCCGGAGCAGGAAGTTGTTACATTTCCACAGAGATTCCCTGGCCTTTAAGCCAGAGATGCTTAGGCCCTACCAGACCATATCATGGTCCGACCAACTGACCGGGCGAATATCACACGCGTCTATTCTACTCATGAACTGGTGACCTGTGAACAGATAGTCAATTCTTGTCCTTGTCCCATGGGCTGCCAAGTAAAAGGTGTACCCCTTTGCTCTTGGGTGACGTTCCCTCCAAATGTCCACGAGTCCCCTTTCCCACATCAGGTCTCTGAGCACCCATTCCAGGCCTCCCCCTACGCCGCCTGGTTGGGTGGCCCCCCCGCTATGGTCTAAATCCCGGTCCGCCCACATGTTGAGGTCCCCCCCAGTACCAGGAGACCTTCCGACCTGCGCATCACCTCCTCCATGGCCTCGTGGATGAATTCCTTCTGGCCTACATTGGGGCAGTAAATGGACACAAAGGAGACTCTGGAGTTGTGGAGATTACCGGATACCATCAGGATACCATCATCCTCCCTCTCCCAATGGGAAACCTCTGTTAATTTTTGGTGCCTGTGGATCAGGATCCCAACCCCTGCCTTTTTAGTGGCGCTGGACGCCCAAAATACCTGGCCCACATGCGATCCGGGGATGGCCCTTTCCTCACCCTTCACCAATCTGGTCTCCTGCACGAAGAGGATGTCTGTCCCCGCGTTCTTCATTTCTCGCCCCAGAAGAGAGCACCTAGTTGGGGAGTTAAGTCCTTTAACGTTGAGTGAGCCAATTCTGATCATCTCGACCCAGCCCTTTCTCTCATGGTCTGCCATTACTCCCAAGCATGGTGTTCATTGGCTTCCCGATTTGGCGGGAGCTGCCCTGTCCCCCGTTGTGGCTGGATCAAAGGAGATCCCGAGAGTTCCTTCCTCCCCTGGCCCATTTTCCCCCTTCCCCCCTCCCTCCCCTGTTTGTGACGCCTGCCAACGGGCAAGCCGCCAAAGCCAGAACATGATTGTGCACCGCAGTTCTCTTGGTCAAAGGAAAATCCTGTCCCCGGCCAGGGTTGTGCCACTAGGGACCTGATGTATCCCAGGAGTCCATAGTCAATTCGTTAGTCTCCTCCAGCCTCCGACGGTGGGGTGTTGGGTTTTTTAAATTTCCTCCTGCCCTTTGTTTTCTTCTTTGTCGACCAGGGACCCAACGGTCCCCTCTCCATTTCCGATCTGGGCTGAGTTCCCGCTCCTTCTCTCTCCTCCGGAGGGTCTCCCTTGAGCGCCTGTAAAACTTGCGTAGCCTCCTTACCACTGATCACCCTGTAGTCCAACCCTGCCCGTTCGAAGGATAGGGCGAACGAGAAGGACCATCTGTATCTCATGCCCTGGCTTGTCAGCCATTGTGTGAGTGGACGGCACTCTCTCCTACGGGTGAGCGTGAGGGTAGAAAGGTCCTGATAAATCTTGATGGTGTCCCCTTCAAAGATGAAGCTCCCCAGCCTCTTTGTCTTCTCCAGTACTTCCATTTTCTCCCTGTAGCGGAGAAACCTCACCACGGTGGATCTTGGGCCCCCCCCCGTACCGCCTCCACCTCGGTGCGCCCTTTCCAGCTGGACCTCTTTGCCCCCCTCCAGTGCGAAGAGTTGATTGATTAGGCCCTGGACGTTTCTCCCCACATCCGCGGGCGTCTCCCCTCTCTCCTGAGACACCCCCATGATGCGCAGGTTGTTTCGACGTTCTCTGTTCTCTAGATCGTCCATCTTAAGGATCATGTCCTCTTCTCTCATTTCCAAGTCTGTTAACCTGGCGTCATATTTCATGTCGAGGCGGTCCGCCTGTAAGTGGTTGTTTTCCATCCCCTCCATTTTGTCTTCCAGGGTGTCCACTCTCCCCTTGAGGTCTACAATGGAGGCGTGTATGTCTGTGCAGAGCGCCCTGATCTCCTGGAGGATATCCTTGAGGTCATCCATGGTCAGTGATGTTGGGGGGGGGTCCCCCACTGCCGGCTTGATGACTCCGGGGCCCTCGGGCTGGGTTGTGGACTGGGGGGGAAACCGCTGGAGAGAACTGATAGCGCCGGGGAGTGGTGTCTGCTCCAGGATCGGGGTTCGGGGGGCACCTGGGAGGTGGGGCCGCTGTGCAGGGTCTCCCTGGAAAGTTCTAGAAGCTCAGGTCGGGGATCACAGCCCCTTCTTGTTGTAGGGTGCCGCGGCCACAATGCCAACGCCAACCTGCTTTGCCCCCCTTCGGCTCCTCACCTTGTATCGGCAGCTGGTTTCGGGCTGAGCCCCTCCATGGGGCCCGAGAGCAGCGGGCACGACTTTCTCCGGGCCCTCTATGGTCCAGGCACCCAGGCTTTCATGTGGGGCGCGGCCGAGGAACGCCTGGATCGGCGCGGGGCTGTCTCGTCCACTCTGGTCAGGGACGAGTCCGGGGCGACCTTGTCTTTCTCCCCGTGCGTTCTGATAGCTGGCCCCTGGTGTCTCGCTCCAGGCTGTGGACGAGGGGGTGCCTCCCCCAGTGCCCCGGCTTCCCTGATATTGTGGTGATTGCTGGGGGGGTTAGGTCCCTCTCCGCTGGTGGTTCCCGTGTGCCTCCTGGGGGCCCGCTCGGCGAAAGCTCGGAGGTGTCTCCCGTGCTGCAGGCGCCGCTCGCGTTCGGCGGGCTGTGTCTTTCCTGCTTCCAGCGACTCTCTCTGTGGTTGCGCCTAGGGAGGCTGGCGTCTCGGGCTGCTGGGTGGGTGGGGCTTCCCACTCACTTCGGGGACCGTGGTCTCCTCGGCGGCTGCTTTAAAATCCCGGCCGGTGGGATCCTCGAAGCACACTAGGCCCCGCGGTGCTGACGGAGCGCGAGCTCACAGGTCCATCATGTTCCGCGCCCCCTGGCGGTCTCCCAAGGAATTTTTAGATGAGGGTCTCTGGGTACCAATTATCTAATTAGTTCCTGAGTAAAAGTGCCTCTAGTGTTTCCCCAGATTCTGAGCCAGTGGCTGAGGGGTAAAGCTACAATCAGATCACTGAAGAACAGCAACCAAGCTCTTGGTGTACTGCAAAATTCAGAGATAACGGAGGCAGCCCCAGAAAAAAAGTAATTCTCAGCCACCTGGATGGGTTCCAATTTGCCAAAGCCCCACAGCTCCATACCATATCTTGCCGTGGACATTGCTTTGCCATGGTAGACATTCAATACCAATTCTACCAGTTTCACTTTAAATGAGCACAAAGCTCTGGATACCCTCCAATTGCCAGCTTAAACCCCTTAAACCTTTGTGATTACTTCGCAATGTGTGCATCTGGCCCAAAGTGTATCTGAACACACTCCACAAGCTAACACGATTGACCTTGCCACATGCTGTGCTCCTATCCATGAAAACTAAGAAAATAGGCTCTTCCTAAACAAATAACGGATCTGCTGCAATAAAATAAAGATTCAGAGCCTTCTCAGCTGTTGCTAGATGCCACCCAGTTGAATAGGGGAGAAGATGATGGCATTTTCAGCCCAGGATTTGAGGCTCCCTAGAATGACCCGTGCCAAGTTCTTAAAAACAGAAAAGGTTTTTGTTCAAACGTCTTTCCCATTTCTTAAATTTCCACAATGTTCGAGACCCCCTACAAGAAAGTTTCTGCTCCTGTCACTCCACAGAAACTGCTCTCATGTATGTGTCCATCTTCATCACCTCTGCTAAGCACTCCAACCTATCCTCTAGTCAAATTCTCCTTGATCTATCTCCTACCTTTGTCACTGTTGATCCCTCTGATCTCCAAACCACTGTCTTTCTTCTTGGGATTCACAAACAAGCCCTTGCCTGGATTGAATCCTATTTTGCATCTCGCAACTTCTTTGTCTCCTGGAGCAACAACACCTCTTAACTCACTCCACTAACTGTTGGTGTTCCGCAAGGCTCTGTCTTGGGTTCGATCATCTTTATACTCTATACCTCTGCGCTTGGGGTCACTAATCTCCTCTTTGGGTTCTCATACCAAATATTTGCAGACGGCACCCACATTTTCTTCTCTTTTCCTAAACTCTATCTGATCTCTCGATCAACATGTCCAATTGTCTCTCGGTCATTAAATAATGGATGGCTTCACACTCTCTGATGTTAAACTCTTACAAAACAAATGTTCTCTTTTTCCCTGCCAAAAGCTCTCTCTCATCTCTTCCTCTGCCTATCCAGTTCCCACCTGGAGGTCTCCCCTACTATTCTTCAGCTAGAAACCTCAATGTCATCTATGACCCTTCCCACACCTTCTCTACTTTCATCTCCAATACTGGAACAGCAGCTCACCTCAACCTCCTAAATATTAGGAAAATCAGGCATCTCCTTCCATTCAACACAGCCAAGCATCTTTTAACCACTCTGGTCTTCTCTAAACTGGACTGCTGTGCTGGCATCCTCTTTGGTCTCCCCAACTATGCTTTCTGTCCACTCGACATGATAATTAACTTTGCTCCCTCACTTCACACCTACTTCCTCATACTGTCACCAGGCTGTATGGATGACGATGCAAAACCATGACAGATTTAAATGTCTTCTCGTGGTTCAAAAATCTATCCATGGTAAGGTACCACCATATCTATTCTCCTCTACCCAGCTGCGTTTTGGCCAATGGCTCTCCAAGCTCTTTGCCTTCACTCCCCTATCAGTACCTCCACCAATAGACCAGGCCCCTTCCCCAGTTGGTTCACCCCAGCCCTCAAATCCCCAAATCCCAAAACAACATCCTGGAACGCAGATGGCGAGCTGACCTTTTGTAGAGGAGGAGCCAAGTGCCACCACCATATTGCCTATATGTTGGAAACCAGAAAATGCAACATTCACAATGCCAATAATGGTCCCTATACCGCAAAGAGTCCTTGAAATAAGATATCCATTGAGAAAGCCCTATATGATGTACCCGTGGAGAAATGACAGTCTTTTAAAGGAGATTCTGGAATCATTGTGAAGATGAATGAAAGAGAAGAATGGTGACGTCACATGAAGTAGAAATGACTCACCAAGAAGAGATGCCAAAGAAAGAGAGTATGTAGACCTTAAAGAATCTGAAGTTGAAGTAAAGAATTGAGCAACATTTCATGTGTGGAATGAAGATCGCACCTCCTGAAAGCACTGAAAAAAATGCTAATACATTTTATAATTGTACAGATGCTGAAACGCAAGTAGACTAAGTAATCATAATGCTGGTGATACGTAAATAGATTGCAGGTGGTGCCACCGGTATTACATGGCCACGCTAGTGGCCATGTAGTTATGGTTAAGTTGGTGTTTCCATAGGAAGATCACTTTTTGGGCGGCTTATAACTTCGCTCCCCCTGGACGAATCCTCGCCAAACTTTGCAAAAAAAGTCTATGGCCCACTCTGAATTGTTTCGCAAAGTTTGGTGAGGATTCGTCCAGGGGAGGAAAAGTTATAGGGGGGGTCCCCAAACTTTTTTTTTCCAACTGAATGGGAAAAAACTTTGCGCACGGCCACAGCCCGAACCGCTGGACAGATTTACACCAAATTTGCGACAGGAGCGGCGGCCTGGTCCCGAAAGCGTGCTTTTGCAAATTTGGTGTAAATCCGTCCAGTAGTTTTTAAAAAAATGACCAAAATGTAAGGCAAAAAAATTTGTGATATCTGTGTTCGCTTCGCGGACGGACTTCCCTGTTTGCTCCGCGGACAGCACCCCGATTGGCCCATGGCCTTGCGTCATGTCTGCGGACATGTGACGTGTTCGCTGATTGGACGGCGAGGGGCGTGGAGAGCGTCAGATTTTCTGTGGCGCCCGCCATCTTGTATTCGCCGTCGACCGCGTACAGTGCGGTGAAACGTGGATAAAAAATTGTATTTAGAGCCCTGTGTTGGTGTGTAAGAGTGTTTGGGGAGGGTGGGGGAGTATGAGATAGGTTCAATGTTTTGTTTTTTTATGTGCTAGACGTTTTTGTTGCGTTCGATTTGTCTGCTGAGAACACGGCTGTTCTGACATTTTGTAAATAAACTAAATGGTGGGGTGTTTAGAGGACGGAGTATGTGTCATTTTTGTTTGCAAGGAAGGTAAAAATGAGCTATGAACACTTGCGGTGTACTTAATTGTTCGTAAATACACAAACTGGGGGTGTCCTCAGGACGCTGTCCGTATTGTAATCTGTCTAGTTGAATGTGTTCTAAGAACACTCGCGGTGTCCCGAAATGGTTGCAATTACACAAAATGGGGGTGTTCTGAGAATGTTGTTTGTATTGTTCGTTGTCAGGGTGAAAGTGTTTTAAGACCACTCCTTTTGTCCGCTAATAGTACAATTTCCTATGGGCGTCAACCGACTTTTTGTACACTAAAGAAACGATAAATCCGGCTGGTGTGCGCCGACATAATGTGATAATCCTATGACTGGCGCTATTGACCTGGCTGACTTGCTTTTGCGACGCTAAATCATATCTCCCACTGCTAAGCCTGATATTATCAAAGCATTCATATTCCCCGCCTCTCTCCGTGACGTTACAGGGTGCGTCATCAAACGCGCCCAGTCCTCTCCAGTCCTAAGTGACTTTATACAGAACCCGGAAGACAACACATATTATGTCACAACACAGCGCGCCACAATTCGGAATATGAAACAGTGATTTAAAAGCAAACAGCAAGATTGTAAATTTTGTAAAGTACATTTATTTGACATCAAGGGGGTAATTCATAGAATTCAGCGCACAAGTGGCGCACGCGGCTGGCGCACAGTGTGCGCGTACGAATCCCTGCGCCAGCCGCGTGCGCTGAAATCCATTTCCGCGCACAGCGTATTCATGGATTCCAGCCACCAAAACCAGCCGTGGCGCACAGTGGCGCAGCGACCCTGCAGCAGCGCCAGTTACGCCCCCAAGAACGCTTCCCGCGCAGGGAAAAGCCATCAACATACCCAATCCAGCGCAAAGGGCTGCGCTAACCCTGTACCAGCACAGCAAGCGGGCTACGTGTATCACTGGGGTGCGCGGGAAATACCTCACGCGATTGGCCCCGTGCGAGCAGGGTACGCATATTTCAGGGGTGTGCGGGAAGTTCCACACGCGATTCCATCAGGGTACGTGTATTTCAGGGTGCGCGTGAAGTTCCACGCGCGAAATCAGCAGGGTACGTGTATTTCAGGGTGCGCGTGAAGTTCCACACGCGATATCAGCAGGGTACGTGTATTTCAGGGGTGCGCGGGAAGTTCCACACGCGATTGGCCTGGGCGCGTGTATTTCAGGGGTGCGCGGGAAGTTCCACAAGCGATTCCATCAGGGTACGTGTATTTCGGGTGCGCGTGAAGTTCCACACGTGATTCCATCAGGGTACGTGTATTTCGGGGTGCGCGTGAAGTTCCACACGCGATTCCATCAGGGTACGTGTATTTCGGGGTGCGCGTGAAGTTCCACACACGATTTCAGCAGGGTACGTGTATTTCAGGGGTGCGCATGAATTTCCACACGCGATTGGCCTGTGCGCGTGTATTTCAGGGGTGCGCGGGAAGTTCCACACGCGATCCCATCAGGGTACGTGTATTTCGGGGTGCGCGTGAAGTTCCACACGCGATTTCAGCAGGGTACGTGTATTTCAGGGGTGCGCGTGAAGTTCCACACGCGATTGGCCTGGGCGCGTGTATTCCAGGGGTGCGCGGGAAGTTCCACACGCGATTGGCCTGGGCGCGTGTATTTCAGGGGTGCGCGGGAAGTTCCACACGCGATTGGCCTGGGCGCGTGTATTCCAGGGGTGCGCGGGAAGTTCCACACGCGATTGGGCTGCGTTTGGGTATTAGGGGTGCGCGCAAAGTTTCACACGCGATTGGGCTGCATGCGGGTATTAGGGGTGCGCGCAAAGTTGTACACGCGATTGGGCTGCGTGCGGGTATTAGGGATGCGCGCGAAGTTTTACACGCGATTGGGCTGCGTGCGGGTATTACAGGGGTGCACGCACATTTTCACATGCGATTGGGCTGCGTGCGGGCATTAAAGGGGTGCGCGCGAAGTTTTACACGATTGGGCTGCGTGCGGGTATTACAGGGGTGCACGCACATTTTCACACACGATTGGGCTACGTGCGGGTATTAAAGGGGTGCGCGCAAAGTTTTAAACGTGATTGGGCTGCATGGGGGTATTACAGGGGTGCGCACAAAGTTTTACACGCGATTACAGCAGGGTAGATGTATTTCAGGGGTGCCGGGGATTCCTACATGTGATTTGCCAGTGTGGGTCCTCCCAGGTGTTCCCTGTACACCCTCCACGGCCCCTGCAGGCAGCCCACACCACAGGGGACTACCCTGCATCCCTGGTCATGTCCCGCAGGCAGCCCACCCAACATGGGCATGCCCCCCAGCAAAGGCACATGTCTCCTTGCACCAATGATCACCAACTCATGTCCCCTTGCACCCCCACCCCCAGCATTGCGGGGCACCTGCCAGCAGGCCCCCACCCATGTCCAACTCATGTCTCCCACCACCCCCACCCCCCAGCACTGTGGGGCACCTGCCAGCAGGCCCCCACCCATGTCCAACTCATGTTCCCCACCACCCCCACCCCCTAGCACTGTGGGGCACCTGCCAGCAGGCCCCCACCCATGTCCAACTCATGTCTCCCACCACCCTCACCCCCCAGCACTGTGGGGCACCTGCCAGCAGGCCCCCACCCATGTCCAACTCATGTTCCCCACCACCCCCACCCCCCAGCACTGTGGGGCACCTGCCAGCAGGCCCCCACCCATGTCCAACTCATGTTCCCCACCACCCCCACCCCCCAGCACTGTGGGGCACCTGCCAGCAGGCACCCAACCATGTCCCGCTGCCCCCAGGTCCTGACGATACACAATCATGGCAGTAATGGGCACCATACCCAGCACAAACACCCAGCCAAGGATTGCATCCACCCACATAGCAAATGCAATTACATGATACAACCCCAATGGCAAGTATGTAAATGAACACATGTCCGTCACACACACATACACAATGGGTGCAAGTGAATGTCAAAACCCATATCATGACATGCATGAAACCAATGAGAAAATACCACAAAAGAAAGTTATAAAAACATGTATTCTCGAAGAAAATGAAGTAAACTAATCAAACATACAACAATGGGGATAACAAAATAAATTGTCCATGTCCGATAAGTAATGTAAAAATCCAAAAAACAAAGGAATCCAAAAACTAATGTTGTCCAAAGCAAAATCATGGTGAAAAAAAATAAGGAAAAACCATTGCCTCATGGTGAACACAAATATAAATCAAAAAAATGTATTTTAAAAAATCCAACTATACACAAGAATATTCCAGGGTCCATGAGCCCAACACTATGAATGAAACCTACCTAATAAAAAAACTATATACAGAAAAGTGACCATTGTCCGAGCGGTCCAAAAAAATCTCAAAAAATAAAGGAAACCTAACACTAACTAACTAAAGAACTATATACAATGGCAGCGGGCAAGTCCTGCGGCTCTCTCTGTGATGTTGCCGGCCAGGGCATCATCGAACTCCATGTCGATGTCCTGGAGGCGGGACTCTGTCCTGGCCCCGAGGTCTCGCAGGGATAACCCCATGTTCACCTCAAACTCCCTACGAGCTTCCTCGAGGCACTCAGCCCGCCTCAACGCCCGACGCATGGAGAACTCCGCCCTGACCATGGTGAGCCGCTCCTCTTCCGCCCGCTGCCGCTCCACACCTATCCGCTGGACCAACTGCTCCCACACGGAAGACACTACCATCCCAGGGTTCTCCTGCCCTCCGGCCGATGCCTGCCCCTCTGATCTTGATGGCCCCGAGCCATGATGCCTCCCACGTCGAGCCTGCTGCTGCCTCCGACGCCACTGCCTCTGCCAGCACGACGGCATCCAGGATGATGGAAACCACCGACGCCGTCGTGCACGTGCCCTGCCCGATGATGCCGTCACATCCTCCATCTGCTGGGGTCCAGTTGCTGTGTTGTCCACCCCTGCTGGACCTCTGACTCCCGACTGTGGCAGGGATGGGATCCCCACCGAGCTGGCTGCATTGGTCAGGGCAGGTCCACAGGGGGCCCTGGTGGCATCTGGGCCGGAAGACGGCAAGGAGAACGACTGGCATATAGTCTCCACAGAGGAGGAGAGGGCCGCCAGATTGGCCGACACATGCAGGAAACCCCCGAACATTGCCAATCCCAATTGGGCTACGTCGGCACGGTGCTCTTCGTGATGATGTGCGTGCTCCTCCTGGGAAGCACGCACGGCATCTCGAATCACAGCCGTGCGCATCGCGACCCCAATCAGGACCTTCTCCACACGGCCAGGGGTCCCCTCGTCCGCAGGTGGAGGGGAGTCAGATGACATGGACATCCCCTCTACCTGCGGACGGGCCTGGGACGGGGCATCCCTGCTGGTGCAAGGTGGTGCACCCACAGGTTCAGGGACAGCGACATGCACAGGCCCCTCCACGGTGACCTGTGCTGCCTCCTGCCCCTGCCCCTGGACTGCACCACTTGCACCAGCAGGGATGCCCCCACCAGGCCCCATGTGCGCCTCAGTGGCGGCCTCCTCCTCCTCTGTGGAAACCACCAACCTGGATGGCTCCTCGCCGTCTACCGCCGTAGCAGGCCCCTGTGGGGGCTCACCCACCCCTTCCGCTGCAGCCGTGGGGGCATCCCCGCCGCCTTGCTCCACAGCGCCGTCTCCGCCCTCTCCTTCACTAGCCGCTGCGTAGAGGGAGACATAGAACACAAGCATCAGGGTACTGTACAATGGTCCCCTAGACAGGAAGCAATAGCAGATGAGTGCCACTGTCAAAGTACACTTCCATCATGTCACACCACAACACATGTGTCAGTCCAGGCAAAACACACACAGTGACAGTCATGGTGCGTGCCATGGACATTTCAATGCATGTCCAATGGACTCTCGAATCATACAATGTAATGGGACTCACATGCATCATGGGTCATGCCTATCACATGCACACACTTCACCTCAGTCACATCCATCTGGCCCCGTACACCCCAATCACAGTGCATACAAGGATGACTAGGCTGCATCAGTGAATCTGTACATTGTCACAGACATGTGTCATGCATCCATGGCACTCACAAGTCACAGACACGCAGGTCAGGCACACAGACATGGATACCACATATGTATCTGGCATCAGCACCCATCCCTCGCCCCCACCCATGTCCAGGAACAGAGACTGCCATGCTCTCATGTGTGCAATCTGCACAGGGCTCCCCATGTCGCATTCAAACACATGCAACAACCATGCGGTTCACACATTACAGGTCGCACATGCATTCCCATGATGTCCCTGCACACATACATGCGTACATGGCCTATGTCACACATGCAGGCAAGTATCAGACAACCAGCACACTGCAACATGCCCTGTCTCACACAGCAATGCTTGGCCACTTACCGCTCAACTCCAGACGGGTCTCCCTCTCAAGGACCTGGGTGTGGAGCGCTGGGTGTGCGCGTTCCAGGACCCTCAACTGGATGGAACTCATGCGGCCCCGGCCCCCCTCCACGAGGCGCCGGGCCTTCATGAGGGTCCTGGACCTCAAGTCCTCCCAGCGCTTCTTGACCTTCTGGATGGTGCGGGTTGCCACCCCCTCCGCGTTGATGGCAACCACACAGTCGGCCCAGATCCTCTCCCGTCCTTCCCTGTTGGCGCGGGACGATCCGAAGAGGGCATCATACTGCCCCAGGACTTGCTCCACCAGGACACCAACTTCGGTGGCAGTGAAGCTGGTGCCCCTCTGCCCCTCTGGCCGGGGGTTGCCACTGGGGTCAGATGTGGATGTGCCCGACATGGCAACCCCAGGGGCAGGAGTGGGTGGGCAACTGGGTCCTGGGGCTGGTCTGTGGAGCGATGTTATCCGAGTCGGGAGTCTTCTGTTCCAGCAGGGGTGGACACAGCAACTGGACACCTGCAGATGGCTGATGTGCAGGCACCAAATGGCAGGGCACGGTGGCAGCAGGCAGGCAGGCAGGCAGCAGCAGATGGCACGTGGGAGGCTGCTCGGGGCTCTGGTGGGCAGTAATTCGGCCTTCTGGGCAGGAGCGTGGTCTTCCGTGTGTTTTCGCGTGGCCAGCTTGATACGGAGTGATTTGGCACGTGAAAATCCTGCACGTCAGCGTGAAAATCGAGGAAAGGACCTTAGCGCGTAAGCGCGTCAGCACGCGTACGCGATTTCATTGGACCAAAGGCCCTTACAGCGTAAGCGCGTCTGTGACGTTTTGCGCACGGGTGTTGCCCTGGCAGGGCTTGGTGATCCCGCGTGCTTTTCGTGCGGTGCGTGTGTTTTCCATCCGTTGGGGTTCACACGCTATTACTTCACAGCGGGTGTTGGCTACTCGTTCTTCTACACGCAAGGCAGACGGTGAGTGGTACCGCGCTCCCCCAGGCCCGATCGCGTGAGGAACTTCACGCGATCCCCTGAAATACACGTAGCCCGCTCCCCCAGGCCCGATCGCGTGAGAAAGTACACGCGAACCCCTGAAATACACGTAGCCCGCTCCCCCAGGCCCGATCGCGTGAGAAACTTCACGCGAACCCCTGAAATACACGTAGCCCGCTCCCCCAGGCCCGATCGCGTGAAAAGTTCACGCGAACCCCTGAAATACACGTAGCCCGCTCCCCCAGGCCCGATCGCGTGAGAAAGTACACGCGAACCCCTGAAATACACGTAGCCCGCTCCCCCAGGCCCGATCGCGTGAGAAACTTCACGCGAACACCTAAAATACACGTAGCCCGCTCCCCCAGGCCCGATCGCGTGAGAAACTTCACGCAAACCCCTGAAATACACGTAGCCCGCTCCCCCAGGCCCGATCGCATGAAAAACTTCACGCGAACCCCTGAAATACACGTAGCCCGCTCCCCCAGGCCCGATCGCGTGAGACGCGAACCCCTGAAATACACGTAGCCCGCTCCCCCAGGCCCGATCGCGTGAAAAACTTCACGCGAACCCCTGAAATACACGTAGCCCGCTCCCCCAGGCCTGATCGCGTGAGACGCGAACCCCTGAAATACACGTAGCCCGCTCCCCCAGGCCAGATCGCGTGTGTGACTTCCCGCGAACCCCCGGAATACACGTACCCTGCTCAATCGCGTGTGTAACTTCCCGCGCAACCCCGAAATACACGTGCCCCGCTCGCACAATTGCTGTATGTTGCCACTTTTGTAATGCGCAGGGACGCTACCGCCTGCCTTCATGTGGCGGACGTGTATCGGCTTGTGCGTGTCTTTCGCTGCGCGTGGCTTTGCCCTATTCGATTCCATGAATACGTGTGGTTCGGGTGCGTGTGGGCGTTCCGTCTGCTTCCCTGCAGTACATCCCCAGTTACGCCCTTGTTTTCGCGAGTTGTTCCCCATTCCGCGCGTTACGCCCCGTGTTCCACCCACTTTCTGGTGTATGCGCCGAGGTTGTGCGCTTTCACTGTGCGCATCGCGCACGTCTTTTGGGGTGTTTCAGTGACATGTGTGCCATGCACGGGTTTGGCGCACATCCCGAGGTAAACACGCGCAGGGACTTCCATGAATCGCACGCGTGCGCATGCGCGTACGCCTGTTTTTTTCCGCTTGCGCCTGCTTGCGCCTGCTTGCGCATAGATTTTCGGCACACGTTTGTTCCATGAATCGGCCCCCAAATGTTTAGAGAATATTCAGCAATTTGCATTTGTCTTTGTTGTCGATCCGCAAAAGTTCATGTTGAGGCACGCGATGTTCCTTTGCGGTACAGAGGGTGTTAGATCAGCTTACAATTCAGTGCGCCACAATTCGGGATATGAAACTGTGGTTTAAAAGTAAACAGCAGGATTGTACATTTGGTAAAGTACATTTATTTCACATGAAATGTTTAGTGAATATTCAGCGATTTGCTATTGTCTCTGCTGTCGATCAGCAAAAGTTTATTTTGGAGCTACGCGTTGTTCCTTTGCGGTAGATAGGCTGTTGGTTTATGATAAAAGCAGTAAATGGTTGCTCCAAAAACAAGCCATTAGACGACCCTATTGGTTGGTATGTTGTTTGTAGCCGCTAGTACTGCGTAAGGGCATATTGGTCCTTGGCGATTGTCCCATAAAATGGTGAGGGTCATGAAGTTGCATATTTGGACCTGCACCTGGCAGTTGAAGACCCCATCCGCTGGAGTCTGTAAATCGTGACATAGGCAAAATGGGGCCACATACCTGTTTTAAAAAACATAAATTAGTCTCACCAGCCGATCTTCAATAAAAATCATTATTTTATTTATTAGGGCGTGAAACTATTTGCTATCGAAGATAGTGCAACGGAGTATGTTAATAATAAAATAATAATATTTTCCCATTCATATAGCGCTAAGAACCGTGAGGTATCTAAGCGGTGCTTATTATTAACCATGGTGTGTGGTGCTCATTTATCGACCTCGGAAGGATGAAAGGCTGAGTTTGGCCTTGCCAGGATTCGAACTTGCGTTAGCAAGCTGTGCACGGATGTCAAAGCGAGCGTTGTACTCGCTGTGCCACTTGACAGGCTACAGTGAAGTGGCACAGTGAGTAGAGTGCTTGACCGCCTATAGACCGGTTAAATTATTTCTATTAACCCACCCTGTGTCGTCTGCCTTTTTCAGAGCCCTCTAAACAACAGGGGATCAATTCGGCGGTGATAGTGCGCAGTAAAAAACATTATGCCACTTTCAACGAACAAGTTCAACTTGAGCGGTCTTTAATGCTACGCTATTGTAATTATATTTTGTATAAAATAATCTAAAGGGTTACTTACAGTACAATTGCAATTTCCATTGTCTACGAGTGGTGCAGTCCCAAAATACGACTCAGCGTGTGCCAACGATCTTTCGCATAGTGATATAATATATAAAAGTGGTTTTGTTTCATAGATTTCATCCTTATCTTCTCTTACGTTTTAGCAACACTCCTTCAAGAGAAGTCTTTCATCACAATCTCTGTCTGTCAAAGTCAAAACACAATACAACCTTATAGTCCGCTTTGTGAGCCTCATCGGGGCCCGAGAAAAAAATGGAAGCAGCTGACCTTCACTGTGAACGAGCATAAATTCTAACTTTGCAACATTCTGTGTAAAGCCATCTGTAGAAGTTGGTTTTTGCACTCCATGTTTGTATATTGTTTGCGTGATTTTAAAAAAAGTTTGTTTAAAGGACGTTATGGTTTTAAGTACAGCCGAAAGACCCCTGAAAATCGCAAGTTATGGTAAGCTATGAAAAATAACTCGCGCCACCACCGTGCACTGCTAAAACTAACACCCAGGACATCAAAGATGACATCGCAAATGTCATTGATGAAATCACTGATGACATCACATGTGTATGTACTTTTCATGGAATTTGTGTACTAGGGATTTTTATTATAATGTTGCGAAAAAAGTGTCAAGGATATTGTAATAAATATCATACCGTTATTAGTGATTTGAACGATGCATTGATATAAATAGCATTGTATTATGGGATTCTATCTAGTATACTGAGCTACCAATGGAGAAACATAGCATTGTGTGCAGAGTACAAGATGAAAGTATAATATTTGTAATGTTAATATGTTGAATAATGAAATGATAATTGTCCTGAAATGTTCGAAAATTCACAAAATGGGGGTGTTCTGAGGACGTTATTCGTATTGTGTGATTGCTTATCTGTATGCAATAAGGGAATGGCACAGAGAGTAAAGTGGACGCCGTCCGCGGACACTGCGGCTGTTCGCGGACAGGGCGTGCTACATCCGGGTTTTTCCAGGAAATCCAACATGGAAAGAAGACTGTACGGATCAGCCAATCAGATGTCGAGGTTGTGGATTTGTGTTGAAAGAGACTGTGTGTGGTGAAGATGGCAGAAGTGGAGAAAGTCAGGGTGTTGGTGCTCGGAGATATGTTTGTGCATGGTTTACAGCAGTATGCTGAATGCAGGCATGTTGCAAAGAACTTTGATGGAAAGGAGTGGAGGTGGTGTGGAGCACTGTGCCTGATTGCAATGTACAGGGAATTGTACATGTTTGTGAGGATATGGCCACGATGAACAGTCCGCATTTACACTATGGTGCTTTCCATTTGGGCAACGTCAGTGCCCCTACTTTGTTGGCTGATGCCCCAACTTTGGTGGCTGATTTGGAACGCTTGGTTCAAGCCGTAATGAAGATCCTTCCAAATGCGAAAGTAATTTTTCCTGGATTACTACCTAGGGCAATATGGGACAATAGTTCAGTTTTTTGTCCTCAGCAAAACATTGCTAGGTGTGTCATCAACTAAGGCATGTGTGCCTTCATGCTTAGAGCTGGTATGTTCTTCTGTAACAATGAGAATATTGATGCCAGTAATGCTGTTAATTTTAAAGAAGATGGCATTTCTTTATCTTTTACGGCAAATGCCTTTCTATTTTGGAATGTAAGGGTTGCTTTGGAGAAGGTTATGTAAAGATTTTAGGAGTAAAGTAAGAAAAAAAACAAGAAACAAAATACAAAATAACAGGTGTCTGTCAAGCATCTGTAAAAAAAAAAAAACATCTCGTTTCATAGCCAACTTCAAAGGGGAAATGGGGCACACTGTTTAAATTTACATTCACCACGCTCAGATTTTCGATGTGCGGTAGTCCGCGGACATGAAAATCACTACGAGGGGGTTAGTATGTTCTATGTTACATGTATATGAAGTCAGGGACGTTATGGTTAAGTTGCGCTACTAAAAACCTATGAAATTCAGTAAAAATAACTTTGTTAAAGGGACGTTATGGTTCAAAGTAAAACCGAAAAATCCCTGAAATTCGGCAGTTATGGTAAGATAAGCAACCATAACTCGCGCCGCCACCGTGCACTGCTAACACTAACACCCAGGACATCAAAGATGACATCACAAATGGTTTATGATAGAGAATGACTCAAACTCCAATCGGGGCATTTGAGGGGGAAGGAGAAAAGGAGTACCAGGGTGAATATGTGTAAAGTCAACTAGTTTGTCCGTTTGTGCATTTTGTAATTGAAAAGAGGTATCGAAAAGCGGCGAGAGTGAAAGAAGAGATAAGTTGTTATCTACTCTATGTCATTGTCAGCTTTGACTGAATAGATAGATTGAGATAATTAAGTAGTAGAGGCTTTGAGCAGCGACGGTTGGAGCACGTTCATATTTGTTGTTTTTCTGAAATGTTTCTAAGTAACTAATGGTAAGTATTGACAGTCAATTGAGACTTGTCACAATGGGGGATGTTACTCCACCTATGCATCTGTGCAAGACGCTTCCAAAACATGCATCCAAGCTCAGACAGTATAGTGTGGAGTGGGTGAAGGGCACAGCAGATAAAATGTTCATGCTGTCAAAGGAGGTTTTGCAACACATAACCACATACTTGCACGCTGCGTAAACAGGGAAGAAATTGGAGAAGAGGTTAGCTATTTTAGAGCTCTGGAAAATGTACCAGGCGGAGTGGGGAGATCCACCTCCTGTGTAGGGAGGAAGGTGTTGAGCCTTCTGCTCCCCTTACCTTGCCCAAAGTAAACGGTGATAGTACAAAAGATGTAGGATTGTGTCAATTAAAAGAACTCAAAGTAGAATCGGGATATAGTAATCTGATATCTGAACCGCCTGCTTATAGCAGTAATGATAGTCCAAAAGAGACTACAAGAAAGGAGGAGATCTTTAAGGCCTTACAAGACAAGGAGAAAAAGTGAATGACCAAATATACCCACAAACATGGAATGAGAGATGAAGAGATGGAAAGGAGAAAATGATAAAGCTGATGAGGTAACGCTCATACAGAACAAATGGATGGGTGGACAGATATTGCTGAAGGTCGATGGGAGAGGTATTGAGAAACGGGAACGAGAGAAAAGATTGAAAGAAGATGTGCATAAAAGAAAGAATAGACATAAACGAGAACAGATGTATCAGGAAGAACAGCAAAAGAAGGAAGAAAGGGCAGAGGAGCTAAGGATGTATCACAACAGGCAGAGAGCAATCGAAGAACAAGATAGGCAAGAAAAGAAAAGAGGAGGAGGAAGCACAGAAATGAAGAGATAAAAGAATGCAAAGAAAAAGGGAAGAAGAAGAGCGTAGATCGAATGAAAGAAGGGAAGAGAATAAACAAGAAGAGGAAAGGGTTAGATGGGAAGCAAGAAAGTGAAGAGAATTAGACGAAGAAATGGGCAGAGGGAACACGATATTGATCACATTCAGAAAGAGCTAATGGAACTGAGTCCAGTAATAGCATCGGGCAATGTAGAGTAGTTCCTCCCGTCACATGGAGCAACGGCAGGACCATCTAGGATAACCCGAGAGGAGAATTTTGACAAAGGGAGCATCGAAGAGAGGATCAATAAGGCCTATCAAGACTTAAGAGAAAACAGCAGATTGGGAAGTCGTGGGAAGGGAGAACAATCCCTGGCCATCCAATCACAAAGAGAGTAAAGAGACCCATTCAGACTCGAGCATAGAGCCTTGTCCTTAGATAGACTGACTTTAAACAAGGGTGATTGGAAAGAAAGCCATACAAGCTGGGGACTAGATATGTCAGACGACGAGAGTGAAACCTTTGATGTGGAGGAGAGAGAAAGTGCATTGGGTCCAGAGGGATGTCTGCAGACGGACAAGGAAGTGATGTGGTCGGATCTAGAGCAGCCTAAAGGTAGGAGGCCAGATCCTACAGCATATCCAGATCGATCTAAAGGACTGTTGCAAAATGAGAAAGGAGAGTCACCACCATATGTGAGCAGGCTGAGGTCATTGCCTGGTAGACAGCAATCAGGAACCATTGTCCCCAATATGGATAGGCAGACAATGGGAGCCGATTGCAGATTTGGGTTCATGCAGTTCCCTTTTTTGGAGATGGGAGGGGCCAGAATGTAGTATATTCCATGGCCAAAAATGGATAATGATGATTTAAGGTGTAAACATCCCAGTTAAACGGTGCGTGCAGGGAAATGGATTTATGAGCTAGAAAAGATGACAAGAGGAAATACTCTGGCAATAGGAGACAATAAGGGTCTCCAAGCAGCCATTCTTGGGGAAACAGCTGATGACATTTGGATGAGCTCAGGCTACTCAAGTGTCACGGCACAGAACACAGCTCATGATAGAGCGCCATTTAATAATTCTAGAGCAGATGTCTGGAAGTCACTCAGGGTATAGTATCCTGATATATCAGATATGGGTGCAATTATGGCATGTAAGATGAAAGATGACGGAGATCTGTTTGCTTACATTCAAAGTATCAGTGATAAAAAATCAGTGACAGTATTTTACCACATTTCATGTGAGGGATTGCCAGAACGGGTACAGGACAGCTCAAGAAATTAGTGGGAGGGGAGGCAAAGCCATGGGCAGAGATACAGTTGACTATAATGTATCACTGCCAGCTGTTACAAGAGAAAAATAAGGAGAAAGATGCTAGAAAACTTGAGGAAGCCAAATTAGTTCAGAAGAAATTATCAAAATATGCCATAGAAGCAGCGGTATTGACAAGCAGAGAAGGACTGGGAATTCAGCAAGCAGTGGGTGCATCACAGGCAAACAATCAACACCAGATGGACCAAGGAGGGAATGGGTTTATGCTGAGAGGCAGAGGAATGGAGGAAGGGGTGGTTTTCAGAATAATCAAGGTGGTTTTCAAAATATGTAGAATGATGATCAGAATGTGCAAGAAGGATTCAACCAAGAGGGGCTAGTCAGAAGGGCTCCTCCTATATCTTGGACATGTGGAATGACAGGGCACATTGCTCGCATATGTGGAAGTAAAGGGTATGTACAGAATGGGTAATTCTCAAGAGGGGAGACAGCTTATCCTCAAGCGTATAGTTCACAAGCCAGTGATGGGGTTGCCCAAGATCAGACAGTGTATCAAGCACAAGTGGCACAAATGCAACTGGCACAGCAAGCTCCATTGAATCTACTGCAAGGGCAATCACAGCACACACAAATGCGGATACAGCAGAATGCAAACACAGGACAGTTATTGACACCTAGAGTAGGGGGTGTCACAGTGGTGGGAGGAAGTCCTTTTACAGGTACAGGGATAAGTATGTGCCCACACTAGGACATCTCACTGGGCGACTTGATGTGTTCAGTACTGTCGGTGACACCAGACGCCCAAGAGGAACCAAGGGTTGATGTGACGATGGGAAGTAAATCTGTTTCTTTTTTAGTAGACATCGGGCTACACATTCATGTATACGAGAGAGCAAATATCAATGTTGGGAAATGCCTGGAGCTACAAGTAGAGTTACTATTACTGCTAAATTACGAGTCTCCGTAAGAGAGAGTGACATGTATGTTCCATTATTGTATTCAAGGCAGACACTGGTTAATATTCTATGCCGGGATTTAATGACAAATATTAATATGACAATTTATTTTACTGATGAAGGTATAGTGTGTGCAACTCCAGGGAAACATTATATGAATGTGGGAAAAGTTACATTGGCGTTTACTGGGCAAATGGCTCTGCGACGAATGCCATTAGAGCCAGAAGTCTTTCTTGATGGGGTTTGCATTTTATTGACATGGCTACCCGGCTTAGTGGGAAAGATTATGAGAATACCTGATGAGTTTTTGTTCAGGCCACAAATACCTATGGATGAATAGGGGGGAACAGACTATTCCCCTAGAGTTAAATGCAGCCATAGTGCGAGGGGAATTGGCCATGCTCGAAGGAACCGATGATGAAGGCAGGCCATGGAGAACAGTGATTGCCATTGGAGAAGGGTATAGAGGATATGTTTAGATATGATCAAGCGATTGATTAAGTCATATTTGAGATGAGTATTAAATTCTGGATCAGAATAGAGAAAAGGGAAATCCCACAGAGAATGGTGATAGTGAGGCAGCGCCCATCATTTAAATGAAGATTTGGAAAAAGTGCCATACTCTTTATGGACTACAGGCCCCTACGACGTAGGCCTATTGAAGGGGGTAGGGGAGGTTTGGATTACATTGAAGCCAAGAGCAATTTTACCTCAAGCAAGACATTACTCATGTCCCGGGAGGGCAGAGGCGGGTATATTTAAGACTATTTCAGAACTAATGGAACAGGGTATTTTAGTGATGTCAGTCTCCATGTAATACCGTGGTGTACCCTGTGAAAAATCGAAAGGAGGGTCGTGGAGACTAATTCAGGGCATGAGACCAATTAACCAGATTGTAGAGGCAGAGTTTCCTTTAGTTCTGAATCTTGTGACAACACTATTTAGTATCCCCACAGAGGCACGATAATTCATGGTGATTGACTTCAAAAATGTGTTTTTCTCAATCCCGTTGCATAAGGACTCCCAATACCTTACATAATTTACATTTCACCAGACTCAGCTGAAGAGCACGTGTTTGCCCCAAAGGCACTCTGAATCTCCACCAATCTTTAATAGGGTCCTGCGGATGGACTTAGGCAATATTGACTTGAAAGTGTTGTGCTGCAGTACGTAGATGACATTTTGGTTTGTAGAACAACAGAAGATGAGTGCAGACAAGAGTCAATTCAGTTAATGATTGTTCTAGCAGACAAATGATATGACGTGGATAATGAGAAGTTGTAATATTGTCAAGATGAGATGTTGTACATAGGACAGTTAATCTTACGTGAAGGGAAGAGAGTCACACCTGAAAGAGCTAAGGCAATTATGAAAACAGTAAAACCGCACACGATAAAGCAAATGCAGCACTTTTTGGGATTTTGCAACTATGTTAGGGGTGTGTATTTGATTATAGTTCATTGTCAAGACCTCTTTTGCAGGCTTTGAAGAAAGCACAAGTGAATAAGCAAAGAATAGAATGGACTGAGGGAATGGAGGAAGGATTTGAAGAATTGAAGAAAGCAATTTGTACAGCACCAGTTTTAGGAATTCCCAACTATGATGAGGACACCTTTTTTTGTTTCACATTCGAATGGGACAGTCATGACAGCAGTGCTTACACAGAGAACTACATTGGGGTACAAACCCCAGACATACTAAAGTGGGATCTTAGACCCATTTATGAGAGGGCACTTTACATGTGCACAGTCGCTGGCAGCAGCCACGTTCGCAATAGTGAAGTCTACTAGTTTTGTGATTGGGTGTTCAATGACATTGTTTGTTGAGCATGCTTTGTTTGCCATTTTGGAGAAACATAAGGGTACATTGACATCTCAGAGGGCTTCTGCAAATGAGGTAGTTATATTGAATCCAGCAATCAAAATAGTCAGGTGTAAAATAGTGAACCATGCCACAATGAACCTGAGCCTGTGGCAGAGGGCATGTGCATGATTGCGAGAACTACGACGAATACTATGTTGATATTCCTTGTGTAAAGGAGAATGTGAAAGATTCTCCTTAGTGATGGGTCTTCAAAAATTGATCAAACTGATGGGGAAAGGCATTCAGGTTCAGCTGGGGTAAGACACAGAGCCAATGGTGAATTTGATGTTGCCGCAAGTGCAGGACTGCCGTCTCACTTTTCGGCACAAGCAGCAGAATTAGTGGCACTTATTGTCACGTTCGAGAAGCATGTATGACCGGAAGTGATGGTGTACAGTGACTCCGCCTATGTGACATCAACCATGCACACAGTGCAACACGCAGCATTATTAGACAGGTATATCAAGGCACTACAACTCCCAGTAGCCATCGCAATAGTTAAATGCGCACCACATACTAAGTGAACTGACTTTATTTCTTGTGGGAACAAAGCCACAGGCAAAGAGGCCAAAAGGGTTGCATATTCACCAGATATTTCAAGTTTTGATACTCCAGAAGTAAAGGAGGAAGTAGTCACATTTATGATTGTAAATGAAGGGTTTAATCATTTATCATTAACACAGTTGATAGAAGTTCAAGGCAGTGCAACACAGGAAGAGCAAGAATTGTGCAAACAAAGAGGTGTTGTTGTCCTCATCTGAAGCATTGTGGTGACAGTATAGCACTGGAAAGTTGGTGATGCATGTAGCCTTGTTAAGGGTAGCACTTGAACAGCTGCACTACCCTGGGCATGTAACTAGGGAAAGCCTTGGAGCAGCTATTTCAAAGGACTGGTTCATACCAAATCTGTTAGAACACATTGGGCCTCATCAATAGTTGGGTGGTAATCCGGCAGATATTCTGTTGAGCATTATTAGCGCTAATGCCACCAAGCCCCCTGCTGAAAGCCTGCCAGATCACGAGCAGACATGCACGTGCACAGGGACATGGCATTAACGCTAATAGCGCTTGACGTAGAAATTGTCCAAGAACCCGTAAATCCAGTGCACCATGCGCTACCGCCGTGCCAATAGCGCACGCTAATAGCGCGTGGGAAACGCATCACCGCCGGAACGGGAAATAAATCGGCGCCCATTTTGGAAATCACAATCCATCCAAAATCACAGCCACTGCAAGCCATCCACCCCTGTGAAGAGTGAAAAATGTCACAGGAGCGCACTAGGGGCATGTTAGCCCTGGACAGGGTCAGGAAACCCAAATTCAGTGACCATGAGCTGGCCGTTCTTGTGGAGGAGGCAGTGACCCTCCATGAAAAACTACATGGTGCACAGCAGTGCAAGACAAGCGGCAGCGTTGGGCGCAGATCTGGTGGGAAATCAGCCAGATGGTATCTGCAGTTGGGCGCGTGCCCCGGGATGGGGAGGACTGTCGCAAGCGCCTAAATGATCTGCGTGGCAGAGAACATGGCATACTATCCCAACACAGGAGTTCAAGCATGGGCACTAGAGGAGGGCCACCACCACCACCACCCGAGCTCACGCCGTGGGTGGAGAAGATCACAGTGCTCATCAACATGGGCACCATAGAGGGAGTCCGCGGAGCAGAGGCTGGCACTGGTATCCAGCAGGCTGCAGGTGAGCCCCCCCAAAATGTATGAACCTGTAAGGACCACACATGCAGACCCTGAACCTGAGTGGATGAATGTGCATGCAATGTGTGTGAGGCACTGCAGACACCCATAACTGAACCCTTGTACCGCTGTACCATAGTGCCCCCTAGGCTCCCCTGTACATGCACTGCATCAATACAAGGGCCAGGGGACAGACATCCATGGCCATGGCACAGCTACATGAAGTGTGAGTGTGCATGAATAAACCACCAGCACCATGTGCATGGTGCAACCCCTGCACGCATGTGATGATAACAAACAAACATGTCCATGAAGTGTCCCTCCACACTAACACATTCCACCAATCACAACATGGGGAGTGAATACAATGCAAGTGCAATGCATAATTGCTACTGTCTACAATCCCACTTGATGGCATTAAATGCATGATACTTATGTAGGCCGCCCTGAACTCAATCCACACCCTATGTACTCCACAGGCACACAGCAATCACCACAGGACGACGATGACGGTGAGGAGGCCACACCATCACGGCGCCGAGGCAGCGCTCCTGGACCAGCACCACCACCCTGCAAAGGGGCTGCTTGGAAGCAACCCGACGCCAGATCCATCCCACATCACCACACTGCAGCCCAACCAGACGGCTGCAGCACCCACATGGCCACAGGAGTTCAGCGCCTCCTTCACCCCAACCCATCATGTAGACACTCGATGTAGAGGGAGTCACCTGTGGGTCAGAGCCCGATGAGGGGCAGACACCTGCAGGTGCACCTCAGCCAAGACTGTTGCACTCACCCAGACACAGCGACACCAAAGGAATGGCCACACCTCAGGGGGAGCCCAGAGCCAGTTACACAGGTATCACACACCCCACATGTGCATGTGCATCGTATCCGCACACCAGAGCCTGACATTGACACACCATCATATGGCACCCCAGATGAAAGGCACTTTGACCGCAGCAGCCCCATCCAAGCTGCCAACATGTCCCCATGCAGCCTCCCCCCCAGGCAGCGCACAGCTGTCAGCCCAGTCCCTGTTGCACCCAGGGTACCTTTCATCACTGGAGCTGCTGTGATTGCACGTCAGTAGGTAATTGACGCCAAACAGGCAAAGGTAGAGCATGGCCAAAGTGTACAGCCAGCACAAAAAGGCCATCGGCGGACCCATACAGCATTCCAGCAAGTACATGGCCTGAGACAACACACGAACCCAGAAAGTGGTGGAGAGATGCACCGTGCCCCTGACAGGTTCCGGGCAAAGGGTACGGGAGTTGTGCGAGGCAGTATCTGCACATGAAGAGCGGATAAGCAATCCAGCAACCTTCTCCACCAGCAGCTGCTGGTCTCCGGGTCAGTCCCATCAAGCTCCGCTACACCCACGGAGGGATCCCTGGAGCCTTCATCTAGGTGCCGTTCATTGAGACACCTGAGATCCCACTCACCAGAGGGGCCAGGACTTGGAAAGCTCCCACAACCATCATAGATGGACATGGCACTGTTGTGGGTGCCCTGAGAACATGCACCTACCTGCACTGTTTTGGGGAGTGCACTGGGGGGAGGGGGTACTGTATGCTGGGTGTTGACTGGGGGGAGGGGGGAATGTGTGCTGGGTGTTCACAGGGGGTGGGGGATTGTGTACTGGGTGTTCACTGGGGTAGGGGGATTGTGTGCTGGGTGTTGACTGGGGGTGGGGGGATTGTGTGCTGGGTGTTGACAGGGGAGGGGGATTGTGTGCTGGGTGTTCACTGGGAGAGGGGGGATTGTGTGCTGGATGTTCACTGCGGGATGGGGGATTGTGTGCTGGGTGTTCACTGGGGGAGGGAGTGATTGTGTGCTGGGTGTTCACTGGGGGGAGGGGGGATTGTGTGCTGGGTGTTCACTGGGGGAGGAGGGATTGTGTGCTGGGTGTTCACTGGGGGGAGGTGGGATTGACTAACAGATAATAAATCACGGATTAAAATCATACAAAGCTTGGACATTCATGATTGTGAACAAGGGCTCTTCAATGTTCATGTGATATGTGTTAAATGTACCCATCACCCTTTCTGAGTCACTTGTCATTCAAGCCCTGTCTAGCCAACCTCCCCTACCCTACCCCATCCATGTCTACACATGCACCAGCATTGGGCACATCATCATCATCCTGTCTTCCATCCCTGATGGCTGCACATCGGCATTGGGGGGCAGTGGCACATTCCTGCAACAGCAGCTGTTGTGCAGCATGGCATATGTGAGGACATGTTTACAGATGTTTCAAGGTGCATATGTCAATGCCCCTCTCGTACAGTATAGGCACCAATAGGGTACCATCAATAGTCCAAATGCCCTCTTAACACATATATGTGTACATCCCTATGCAATGTTGTATGCACGCTCAGCTGGAGTGTGTGGATGACGCACAGGGGTCATGATCCATGTGTGCTGGGGATGTCATGATTCACCTGCAGGTGTGGGAATCCAGGTAAGAGGACAAGTTCAGTGGGTGCAAAGGGCTCAGTGATCAGTGACGTCGGAAGCAGGAACATGTTTACGTTGATAAGGTGCTGCTATCACATTGCTTTGTTGTCATGCACACTGCGTCTTGCAGGACATGCATCATCTGAGGTCGACATGCAGCTGTGTTATTATGTATTTGTGAGTCTTCATGTGTATTGCATTCATATGGTACATGTGCACTACTTGTCATTTGGTCAATTCCATTGTTGTGTATGATGTTCTAGGGGCAGCATTGGATCAATGGACTACTTACTGTAAGCACCACAACCTTGTCTTGTTGTATCAGGTCCGTCCCTTGTCGCTAGATCAGGGGACACTTGCATCTGCGTGTGCATGCCATGTGTCATTGGCATTCCCTTTCAGTGGTGTTGCCTTTGCCATTTTGCACTGTTACGTCCACTAATCCTGGCATGTGATTGGCCAATCAGGACTCATTGTTTCAGAGATGTACATTGTCGTGGGTCAAGCAACTTGTGTGTTGTGTTGTTGTGGATGTGCCTACTTTCGTGCACCATTGCAATGACTGTTGGGTGGCCAGGGTGGGATGACTGAGGTGTGACAGGGTGGGGTGCAACAGTGCATCCAGCACTTGTCCCACCACAGCACTCACAGTGGACTGGGCCATGGCATGCATGATGGCACCGGTGAGATGGTAGCTGCCAGTCCCAAGGTGTTGTTGCATGGACTCAAGCTACACGAGTGGGGGCACTGCAGGGCTGATAGTCATACGGCTGCCTATGTCTGCCTGGATTGTGTGCGGCAACTGTGTGATGGTTGCCATGTCCAGACTATACTTGGTCAATGACTACTCATTAGTCAGGGCCCAGGGTGTTGGCCTGTCCCTGGGGATGGCTGTCCGCCTTGCTGGTGATCCTCTCCTCCTCCTTCCCCTCATCCCCTCCACCACCTTTGCTCCTGGGAGGGTCCTTTGTAGGCCTCTGATCGACATTGGTTTCACCTGGGAACTTTTTCCTGTCTCCTGTGGTCTTTTACCTCCAGCATTTGGCTGGGGGTATTTTCAGTGGATTATCCGCTGGCTTTCTGGCGCTGATAGCGCCTACGCCGGACTCGTGATGGCTCTTTGATTGCCCGATTGGTTTCAAGCACCTTTACTGTCGGCGCTATTACGGCCGGCAGTACTTGCACTGGCTGTAATGGCGCCGGCGGTATTTGTACTTGTGATCCAGTGGACCCTTAAATGCGGTGGTAATAGCGTTAGCGCCGCATTTAAGGGTTACCGCCCAACTCGTGATGAGGCCCATTGTATTTTATGTAGTAAATTGCATCGTATGTCAAAAGTTTACCGCTGGGCACACACAACAAATGATCAGAGGAGTGATTCCTCGACCGAATGGTCCTTTATAGCTTTTACATATTGACTATGTTGATATGATGCAAGTATGTAGTGGATACAAGTATATGATAGTGGTGTTATGTCCCGTTTCTAGGTGGATCAAAGCATGTCCTTGTACACATCCTGATGCCTCTTAACACAGCAATGTTTTTAGTCCAAGAAGTCTTTCCCAGATGGGGAGTATGTGAGGTGATGTGATATGACAATGGACCCCATTTTGTATTTGAACAGATTAGTTTATTATTGAACAAATTAACCTATTATTGAAAATAAAGCCCAAGTTTTCGTCTGCTTATCACCCGCAAGCGAATTGGATATGTGAGACACTCAACAGTCTACTTATAGAGAGAATTTCTAAACTCAAATTGTCACTGAAGAAGGGATGGCTCTATTGCCTGCCGCTAGCATTATATGCTTTAAGGAATCAGCCTGGGTCCGACCGCCACCTCACACCCCACGAGGTAGTGACAGGGAGGTGGATGAGAACACATATGTCTCCTCCATCGAGGAGCTGAAGTGATGCCCAGAAGACTGCAGAATTGTTTGGAGATGAGTTACGTACTTATTTGACATGTATGACCGCTAGTATCTCTGTCCTTTCAGATCAACTCAGTGCAAGGGGTGTCTGTCTGGACACAGGTTAAGACCATTCAGCAATCAGACTTCAAGAACTATTTCATGTACCTAGATAGTTTGTGGGAGATTCAGTTCTAATGCGTTAATTCACAAGCAAGTGGCACAAGCCCCGTTATAGAGGTCCCTATAATGTTGAGAAAGTTACTCCCTCAGTAGTACAAGTACAAGAAAGACGTGCATTGATACACTTGGGCGACTTAAAACCATATGCTGGTGAGACCAAGGCACCCCCAACCGTTGATTCAGAAGCAAGACAAGAAGAAGAATTTCAACACGTGCAGACGCGATCGATGACGAGGAAGAAGGACGCTAAGATTGCAGATTAAATAAATGAAAGTATGCATTTGAACTGTGGCTCACCCGGACACCCTTTATAGATATTATAGCAGTAGTGCTAAGAAAAGTTCTCGAGCCACAGGAATCTTTGTATTGGACTTTAGAAAGTGTTCATATGCCAAATCTAGAGTTCAAGTTTGATGACTGGAAAAGGGAGCAGTTTCCCCAATTCATTCCTCACTGAGTTTCTCTTTGGTTAATCCCATGGTCCTAAATGAGGTCAACGCCCATAGGCTTCTTCTCGCTGTTTTCATTTTTATTTTGTGAGCTTATCCTGCTCGTGTTGGGCTCAGTTCTACTATACATGTTTTTCTGCACAATCCTAAAAATGGCAGTGCAATCAGGAGGCTGCTTATGGCAATAGTTGAATAGATCATGCAGTTGCCTGACCATCAAACAGAGTTGCCTGATTAAAAACGTTTTCTTTCCTTCCTTAAAGCAGTGCACAGGCACAATGAGGAATGAAGGAAGTGGTATGGATTCGGAAAGTGAGCAAACTCAATGACGTGTGGAGAATCGCAAATGGTGGGGATTAATGTGTTGTTGCATAATATATGTGTGCTCCTAATTAGTATTGTTTTTCTGATTTCGCTAATCCGTACTGTCTATTTTATTGCCCCAAGTAAGGTAGAAGTCCCTTTGATTCTTGCCACTCCAGTGACCTATGCAGAATTAACTGTTCTAAAGACACCAATGTGATTTGTGATTATGTCTACACCAGTGACACATGTAAGGTCACTCATATCTTTGACAAGTGCTCCTATGATTCCCCCTGTTGGAAGGACCATTATTGATGTACTTCATTAACATTATTCACGCACCCTCCTCGCAAGAGGGAGACACAGGAGAAGCACAAGGGGGGATGATTATGAGTTAAATTATTATCTAGACAGTACAGCACATTTGAGGAATAATATGTGGTAGCAACACATGAAAGAGGTAGGAAAAAGGACATCCAAGGCGTATGGCTATGTTTGTGCTCTCCTACCTCATGCTATGGGGAATTCTAAAATATTCATATCTATATAAGTAGAGGCCCAGAAAGCTCATTCCCTGACGTACCTTGAACTCTGCCATACAAGAGATCACTTCCAGGGTCGAACAGCATCTTTGGTATGAGTTACCAAGTGGACAGCTTCAAAAGAAGATTATGTGCAAGATTGGAAGACAAGAGTGAGAGCACACACCAGAGATCACGTGATAAGATATGAACAGCCTGGAATGAAGGGAGCAAGAATCAGATGGGAAATTAATAGAAACCCCAATTGTCAAGGAGAACATTATGAAGAAATACAAAGATGCAAGGAGAGAGGGCAGCTGCAAATAAAGGGAACAGTACTTTCTCCAGATGGATGGGAGGAAAGCCTGATCATACATAGGGTATTAGCACTTACAGGATACTTTGAGCCAGTTATAACAACTGCAGAGAAAGTATGCAGACATCAGTGGCCGAAGAGTGCAAAATTGCTGACATAGGTTGATGATAAAGGAGGCTTGCTGCAGATAGTGCCTCCAGTCAGTGCACAACTATGTTTCAGAAACAATAGCACAAGAAATGTTGGAATGAATCAGCAGTGCAGTCAAATTCTAGATTTACCAGGACTGAAGGATGGAATAGTAGTGATAATGGACCACGACTGGGCCTGTGGATCCAGAGCTTACATGAAGTTGCCCAAGAACTGGGGAGGGCTGTGTTCTATGGTGATCGTCCATATTCCAGCTTTGGCGATTCCAAAGAGTGACCTGAACATTGAGGAGTTTCCAAAAGCAGATGCTCACCTGAGAAAGAGGAGATCAGTTGAATTTCTCAGTCAAACCAAAAGGGAGAACTACTTTTCAGCTGTATCAATAGAAGCCTTTGACTCTATTCAGTATAAACACAGGTTGTTTAGTCAGACTTCGGCAGTATTCACGACAATCTTCACACCAGGGATCCAGACAATGGCAAATGCGAAGTGGTTACAGATTATCAGACGGGAGCTCCTGCAGATGATCAACACTACCATAAAGGGATTCAAAGCTATCAAAGAAGAGTTGAGAGCCATAAGACTCTTCAGAAGAGATATGTCCCGGACATGATTACGACTATGGATGGAGGTATTTCTGCCAAAATCAGAGAATCATGTTGCACATTCTTACCTTCTCCTGATGAGGAGAATGGAATCTTGATACACGCCATAACGATACTGATGAACTTACACATCAAGATGGAGGACGAAGTAGAAGATATTGCAGATGACAGCTTGTTTGCATCACTCTTCTCATGGGTTCCACAATGGATGGCAAATATCTTCAAGTTCCTCTGAGCATTATTGGTGCTGTTCATGTTTCGATTGTGTGTGATCAGAATAATAATCACACAGTGCAAGTAGACAGCAAAGAAAGCTGTAGGAGGGTAGATCATGATTGAAGTCGAGTCAGGGTTTTGACCCATAGAGCTGACAAATGAAGAAATTAAAAAGTATATAGAAGCAAGTATTTCTAGCACCTGAGTGAATAAAGTTCCTATATCCAAGAAACTGCAACAAGTATGTGGGTAGATGGATCTACTGTAGCCCGAATTAACAATGTAGTCTCATGACCTGGAGTGTTAATGAACATGTAAAACCAGCAGGATCTCCGAAAGGAGTAATGAAGATATGGACTCCCAAGAAGCACTTTTACAGGCAATGAGGTCTAGATGTGAAGAACGAGTGGTTGATGAATCAATCAGAGAGTGGAGTGTAGAGGAGGAGCCAAGTGCCTCTACCTGAAGTCCCACCCCCATATTGCCTATATGTTGGAAACTGGAAAATGTGACATGCACAACGCTAATAATGGTCCCTATACCGCAAGGAGTCCTAGAATCTGGATGTCCCAGGGCTGAAAGTGTGGCTTTGTAGAAAAAAACAGCTGATAATGAGGGAAGATTGGAGAAAGATTGTCTGGCCCGGTGTCAAGGGTTGGGGCAGCCAAGAAACTGTTATCTATTTGAGATGATACAATGAACATGAGAAGTGAGGCAAGCTCATGTTGAGGTGCAATGGAAAAACACTAGAAGTCCCAGGTTTTATTCATGTAATAGTATTAAATGTGAAGAAGGAGCTCAAAACACGGTCTCCTGTCACATGGTCAAGATAAAAATAGACTTTGGGCAAGCTACACCGAGACTTGAAGATAAGATCGTGCTCACACTCCTGTCTATTCTCAGGCTCAGTGAAACTTTGCAAGGACGAGTTCAAAGACTAATTGAATGGCAGACAGCAGGAGTAATGATGGACGTTGGGCTAATTGGGTGGGGAGGCACGGTCAAGTCCAACCCTCCAGCACCTGGGGTACCAGCTTGCATGCTGCTAGCGGGTGGAATAGTCCAGAAGGGTACAAGCATGCCAAGCAATCATAGAGCGCCAAGTAGCAAAGAGCCCTATAGTTTGAAAGCCAATGCAACATTGTGTATTTCATGACAGCGAAGATGACTTGCACTTGGGGTTGGCATTGCTGTCCACCTGACCTTAGAGATCCAATCACAATGATACCCCCCATAGGAAGTATACCTGGATGTTCCCTGTAGGCCCACCATAATCTCACATAGGTTTTCTTATTTTGCCACGTAGTATGACATCATGTATGACACATTTTTGCTATAAAAGTAATGTTCTTTATGAAATGCATTGAGACTTTTAGCTGTGTGACGTCCGTTGACGCCAGTTGCACTCCCTGTTTTAGACAATTGCAATTAAAAACAGTTATGTTTTGCCAACTTCCTGAGTCAGACTTATTATTGGTGTAAGAGTAACATATGCATCCCCATCATCCTATAGAGTGCTACCTTGCTTAAAGGGCCTACGGGATCACCTTCAACTCAGAATTAAACTTTGGACGCCCATAATATCAAAGCCTACAGGGAAGAAATTTGGAAGGACAAACATACTTTTACTGTAAGAGAATAACCAATGCCCCTAACCACCAGCAAAATACTCCACAAGATCATCTCAGAATTCCTCTCAATTGCACACCTAAACACTCTGTGTGGACCTCCCGGACCACTTCCACAAATAAGCTGGTGAAGGAAACTGCACCATGATCTATAAATTAGGATCACTCCTGCCCCACTCCCACATACCCACATCCGGGCTCTCAGACCCACCCATCAACCACTCGCTCTTCTCTTCTTTCTCTCCCATCTCCCATCCAGAATTCCTTGAGCTACTTGCAAGCATCCATGCCTCAGGATCTCCTCCACATCCCTGTCATCCATCTCTTCTAAAAGATATCTTTCCTCAGTTTGTGCTGGCAGCATTGAAAGATATATCTTTAAAACATTCCTCATTTCAAGCATGTTCCTAGACATTTTCAAGACTTCCCACATCAAACCCCTTTAAATAAAAACTCCATTGACTCCATTCTACCAGCCAACTACAGACTTATCTCAGACAACCATTCAATGTCCAAACTAAATGACCAAACAGCCTACACCCTTCATGCATTTTCACTGAATCTAACCTCCTCTTCCACCCTGCCCAGTCTGGCTTCAGACCCCTACAAGGAACTCAATAGTGCCTAGTCTGCATTTGGGATGATCTAAAAATAACCTCAGACTCCGAAGGATGTGCTTCACTAATTCTTCATGACCTCACTTCAGCTTTTGACACTATTGACCATCTCACCCTCATGTACTGACTTCATTCCCTCAGCATCAGGGATGCAGCATTGATGTGGGTATCCTCATTCCACTCCAATAGATCCCACATTACACACATGCCCCCCTTCTCCTTGACTCCACACCCTGTCACCATTGGAGTACCACAGGGCACCTCTCTATCACCACTGCTCTTTAACCTCTACCTGTGCTCACTGCCTGCTATTAACCATTCACTGTCGCCTGTCTTGATAGAACTATGCAGATGTCACACAAATCATATTCAAGATCCTAAAGGACACCTCAAACACTTCCACATCCTCGCTTCATACCTCACAGAAATCGACCACTGGTTGATAGGGAACCACCTCCTTCTCAACCCCAGAAATCTCTGCAAACTACCTCTTGCCCATACTCCTTAGGCCCTCCCCTCCTATTTCCAACACAGTTAGGAACTTTGGATCCACATTGGAGGCACATCTGACACCATTACAGCACATCAGTTATGTATCAAAATCTTGCTATGTACCACTACACATTTCCTGACACATCTTCTGTTACCTTATCTACCCTCACAGAATCACCACTATCTCGACCATTGTCCTCTGTCGCCCAAACTATGCCAACACACTAAATGGGTGCCACTGCATCTCAACACAGAAAACTCCAATGGTTCCAAAACACTGCAAGTGTGCTCATACAGGCCCTAGGGACTAGAGAGCACATCACTCCAGCCCACTGTGTTGTGCACAAGCTCCCACTAAGGGCAACAATCCACCTTCAAGACTATGTGTAAAACCCAACATGCTCTGAACAACACAGGCCCAGAATATCTACAACACAAACTCTCCCCGCCCACAGACCCAACAGGAACTTGAGCTCTCCTCCTTGCCATCCCTTCTGCAAAATGGACCATAATAATGTGATCCTCCTTCTCCGTCCAAGCACTGCACAGAGGATCAGAAGGCACTCAAGACCTGGCTTTTCCCATTTGGGTCAATTGAGTGACCTTACAGCCCCAGACAGGTAGGCAGTGGCACGGATGAGTCACATGAGGAGACTTGAAGAAAGTACTCAGCACTGCGCACACACAGATAGAATTACCATAGATGCACATGTCAGGACCTGCACTTCATCATCATAACAAGAAATCAGCCTTCATTCATGGGTTAGTATTGAACTCCATCTCAATGGAAAATAGCCATATCCCTCCAAAGGCACGGCCAACTACCCGCACCTATCTGCAATCATCCGATACTTGATCTCATATCATGCATCGCCTCTGCCACTAGAATGCCCCATAAAACTAATTTTGTCTAGCTGGGCACGTGATCAATCTCACATCCCATCACATTCTTTAATCATCTGATCAATTATCAGACCGTGGACTTCGGCCCTCCAAGGGCATTCACGTACAGCACTTTGAGGTCATAACAATGGCACTGGGTGCTATTCATATGCATTATTAAATAACATTACAATGTACATCATCCTCACAACATGAATCCTCATTCCACATCATTCCCATTCAACTTTTCCTAATATGTCTGGGAGAACTTACCAGCAGGTTGGATCTGGCCCTGCAGGTCTAGGACCTGGGCGTGAATTGCTGGATTCACCCTCTCCAGGATCCAGAGCTGAAGTGACGTAATGCAATGATGGCACCAGATCTGGATGTCACGCTAGTGCTTCTTGATGTTGTCTGGGTTACGGACTGCCATCCCTCCACGTTGACTGCAGTCACGATCTCTGCCCAAATCATCCGATGTCCAGTGTCCCCAAGCTGCTTCTCTGGGTGGAAGTGGGACTCAGAATGCTTTAGGACCTGTTCCCCTATGATACCAGCTTCTGCTGCAGAGATGTTGGCAGCCCTCAGCCTAACAACTTTGGGTGTGCTGGAAGGGATGGCAGACATGGTGCAGCTGAGTTTGCTGGTATGACACAGAGTCCTAATCGTACCTGTACAGAGGAGTCATGATGTAACAAGGGAGATGTTCTCCAAAGGAGGCAGTTTAGGTGGTCACTGAGTCTGCCAGGGAACATACAGAGGAGCAGACACTGGAGTTGAATCTGGCACTCAAAGGCAGCAGTAGTAGTGACAGGATGCCACGCAAAGGGAGTTGTTTCTGGTAGAAGGCAAGCAAATGTAGGAGTAGGCACAAAGAGGCAGAAAGCAAGATGGCAACTAAGGCACAGGTCTCAGCAGGATTTCTATGAGGCATCATTGGTAGTTATGTAGAGGAAAGGCCATTAGCGCACAATTTCAGTGTGTTGCATTGTGTGCACAATTGTTTTGCTTTTTCCGGCCACATGTAGGGACCTCAGACTCACCCTTACACAGACCCAAAAAATGTATTGGACTCAGGGAGGCAATGAATCACACTTACACCAGTAGTTGGAAATAAAAATGGCTTTTTATAGGCACTTTATTCAAACACTGTATACATACACACACAACTAAAACATAACATATAGTAGATTACACATAAGCATAGAAAAAGAGCATCATCGTTAGTATGGGTGTAGAAGACACCTTCATCTTGGCCGCTATGACACTGCTTAGTCCCAGAGCAGGTAGACAGAGACTCATGCCAACAGGATCTGGAGCGAAGCGTCCTCCCTCTCAGCGAGACTGCATCACCTGTGGTCCAACTCACTCTGTCTTCCATGAGGAATACCTCTTCTCTTGATGGGGAAATTCACGCCCCTCAGCGAGACTGCATCACCCGGGGTCCAACTTGCTCTGTTTTCCATGAGGAATACCTCTTCTCTTGATGGAGAAATCCATGTCCCTACATGGTTACCAAACTGCCCTCGGCCGAAGGGCAGACAGCAAGCATTGGGAGCAAAGAGTGGAAGAATCCTGCTAAAAGTGGAAAAACCCTGCTTCTCTCCTTCGCCTTCGTTCCCAGCACCCTTTATCACTGCACGTGCAAAGATCTGACTCCCTTTTCGGCTTGACCTTCAGTGGACAATACAACAACTATCCTCCAGAGTTAGCTCATCTGACATCATTATGTGACCTTGCAACCTTTTCAGAATTCACGTTTGCCTACTAAGCCCAAAAAAACGTAGGCTTTCATTGCGGTAATGGAAGTGAATGTCCAAAATGGCTATGCACCGGTGCCATGTTATTTAGCTCATTTTTGCACATGCACCACAACAATGCAAATGCAATACACTATGAATAGGAGGTACATGCAAAGAGTGCATTGCACTGCTTAATCCTAACATCCACTAGTAGGGAGCATTTTGCTTTTCGGACATACAGAGCAAGACGGTGCACCTTGCATTTGAGACACGCAAATGAAGGATTGCTAAAAAATGTGCACATTCTTGTAAATTCCACCTATCATGAGTGAGAGCGGATCTGACAGAGATGGGGGACCAGAGAAGAAGAAGGGCCGCCAGTCAATGGTGGGAAGAAGACACCAGTAACCCCTCATGGTAGGGAGGAACCACTACAAAAGAGAGCCGCAGGGCTAGAAGGGGAGAGGTCACAGTATCTCCCACCACCCAAAAACAGCCACAAGTTCCTAAGAAGAGGGAAAACACGAACAAACACTTCTCTAAAGAGGAGTTGGCCATACTCACTGATTGTTTCAGTGACCCAGTGGTGGAGAAAGTGGCAGGAGGTCACTGATATGATTAATGGCTGTGGGGTGGAGAAGTGCACAGCCGTGGAAGTCCAGAAGGGGATGGTTGAACTCAAACAGCATAGCAAGGAAAATCTTGGCAGCAATGCAGCCTCTGCCCAGGCTACTGGTGGTGGCTCACCACATGTTGATGAACTCACTCCATTCAAAGAGGTTTCATGTGGCCTCATCACTATTGAGCAGGTGGTTGGCATGTGAGGCATGGATACTAATGATCTAACATAAAATGAATGGCATGTGTGACTGATAATAGTAATTTAAACAGCACCTTACATGCTAATGAATAAGTGCATTGATCTTATGCCATATCCAATCCAGCTAAGCACACAAGGTAAGTCACACCATATAATATGCAGTTTGGTTGTTGGACGCTTGATGACTGGGTCTGTTAGTCATTGACATTTAGCCACTACTAACTGGCAAATTTGATCATGGCAATGGCAACACACCAATATGTGGATATCTGCATGACACATGTAATTGCACACAGATTCAGGGCCTGATTTACAAAAGCCTTTTTAAAGGAGAAGTGCCATTTAAAAATACTTTGTAACTCAGGCCCTAAGTGTCATGCCTGTGTAGAGAAAAATCACAATGATATGTGCACTCATATGACAACACACTTAGCAGTGGCTGATGTCTGAGTTTGTCATTCACTGATTCCATCATACACTGAACTAGAATGAGTTACAATGTCAGTGAAAAGTAGCATTTTTTTAATACACTGCAGCTCATATAATGCCAACAGACATAATAGTCATGTAAGGTTCTATCTATTTTCGGAGTGTTAATACTTAGGTGACCATGCATGTGCACACTGGTAATATCCATGTCGGCATGTGCACACTGGTAATATCCATGTTGTTGTAACCTCAGACATGGTTGAGATACATGTGAACATTTAACACTAAATAGATGTCCATGGCTAATATGGAGAAGGGGTTTGGGGATGATGTTGTACAGGAGCAGCTGCATGCCTTTGCAGGAAACCCTGCCCCCATACCTCCCTATGTTTGAGACCTGAGTTTGTGCCGTGTGTTAAACCTGCAGTTGTGCCAATACCACAGCGTATGTTTAACAGAAGATACCCATTAAGACAACATTATCAAATGTATCCCCAAAGTGATGACAACCTATGGGAGGAATTCAGTGAAGGAATATGAAAAAGAGCAAAGAATGAAGCTAGTGATGTCACAAGAGACATATACGACGTCCTGAGATACTGGCTGAAGGAGATGTATGGATCCTACAGAAACTAATCACGAAGTAAAGAATCACGTGAACTTTTAAATACAAAAACAAGATTACATGTACATGAAGTGCTGTAGAAAATCAACCATTCAATAATTGTACAGATGCTCAAACGCAAGTACACTAAGTCATCATATTAGCTGGCTATACTTAGTGAATAGAATGCAGGCAAAGCCGCCATTATATAGAAGCAGGACATTGGTATCATGAATTTAGTAAGCCAGGACCCATGAAGAGGGAAGGGATAACTGTGTTGCAGCAAGAATAAACTGAAACGTGGAGCTGCATGGTGCGGTTGTCTGGCCTGGAGTCAAGACTGAAGCAGCCAAGGTCAGCTAACTATTATGGAAAGGAGCAAAGGTGCCAAGAATGAGTCATCCCTTGTTAAGGTGCAAAGAAAGAACACCAAGAGTGCCAAGATTTAATCATTGAAAGCATTTAAAACCTGAACAATTGACCAAATCATGGTCTCTTGTCACGTGAGCCAAGGATGAAAATAGAGTGCAGACTTGGAGTCCCGGATTACAATAGTTTTGTTCTCTCACTCCCATGTATTCTAAAGACAAGGATACTTTTACAAGGCCTAAAGACAATCTCCATGGCAGAAAGCATGGGTGATGAGAGTTGCTGGGCTAATTGTGTGGGAAGGTAGAGTGTTGCCCCATCTCCTTGCACCTGCATCTGGGGTTACGTGCTGCTATGTGAACCAAATGTTCCAGACATAGCACAAGAGTGCTAACCAATTGTAGTAGACTATATCACGAAGGACCTTATAGTTTGAAAACCAATGAGAAACTGTGTATCTAATGTTTCTGAAGATAACACGTTGTAGAGGTAGGGATTTGTTGTCCAGCTGATAGTGGGCAGCCAATCACAATCCTAGTTCCTAAAGAAGATATACTTAGATGTTCCCCTTAAGCCAATCCCGACCCTTAGTAGGATTTTCATTATTTGCCAAGTAGTATGACGTCACCTCTGATTTATTTTGTGATATAAATTATATGATTTGTGTTAAGATCGCTGAGAGAACATGAGTCTGTGTCTGTTGATATTCGTTGTAAGCTCCTCGTTTTAGATAATTGTTAATAAAACAGTACTTTGCCATCTTCCTCAGTTGGTTTGGTTATTTGGACTCAGAGTTATCCTCTGTGATCCCGTCCATTATATGCACGTTCCTAAAGGGCACTAAGCTCACGTGGTAGCAGTGTGAATGGTTCAAAGATCCAAACAATTTCATCTTCTGATTTTTGGACGATCAGGCATCCACCGCCATTAGCTGGAAGAAATTAGAGTTTCCTGTGGAGAGCGGCCAAATAGAAATAAACTTACAAGAAGCACCGACACAGTGGGCAGGTCGATACCGAAGGCCTCAAGTAGATTAAGGGGAATGGCAAATAAATGGACAGGATTGTGATAATTTTGAGTAAGGGGGAAATATTGCGAAAATAAAGAGATACCGCATAGGAATCCTAATTCAAGGGAATTAGAAGGAGACATTTAAAACTCCAGAGGGAGTAGGGTGAAATATAAAATGCACAGTCAGGACTGTGTAAGGTAATGTCTCAAACCCTGTAAAGGGTAAAAAGTAAAGGTGAGGGTGATCACAGCATTTGATAAAGTATAATGTGTGACTAGTCTAAATGTTGGTTGTTGAGTAAAATATCGATGAGCAATAGAAATTGGGAAGAGTTGAAAAAGTTACAGTGAGTAAAGATAAAGTGTATTAAACCGATTGGCGCCAATCAAAAGAATAGATATGCCATTGAAACAAGAGGATTGAGCAGCGATTGATGGTTCTTGCACATATGTTTTATTAAAACATTGAAAATAGCAATTGAAGTCAAGGTAAAAGGTTTATTTAATGATCTGGTAAGTATAGAAAGTCAATTGAGACTTGCCATTATGGGGGATACTCCTCGCATGCACCTATGCATGACACTGCCGAAAGATATGCTCAAGCTCAAGCAGTACAGTGTAGAATGGGTGAAGGGAAGAGCACATAAAATGTTCATGCCATGGCCACAAGGGTGATCATTGTCAAGAAACACATGACCACATACTTGCATGGAGCGTACACAGCAAAGAAATTAGAGAAAAGATTAGCAAGTTTAGAACTTTGGAAAATGTATCAAGAAGAAAGGGAAGACCTGCCACCTGAGGAGTGGTCACTTAATCAGCACAATGAGGAAGGTTTTGAGACCTCAGCTCCCCTTACCTTGCCTGAAGCAAAGAATGTTGGTACAGAGGAGATAGGAGTGTATCCTTTAAAGGAATTAAGAGCAGCAATGGGGTACATTAATACGACATATGAACCCCAATCTTACAATAGTGACGATTGTCAGGAAGAGCATAAAAGAAAGGACAATATTTTTAAATCCATACAAGACAAGGAAGGAAGAGGTGAGCGGTCAAATTTCTTGACAGAAATAGACAGGGAGATTAAGTGATGGAAAGGAGAAAAAGATAAGGCTGATGAGACAATGTTCGTACAAAACAAATGAATGGGAGGACAGATATTACTCAAGATAGATGGGAGAAGTATTGAACACTTCAGGCAAAGAGAAGATAAGGACGAACAAGAAATGAAGGATAAGGAACGAGAGAAAAGATTAAAAGACAATGAGCAGAGAAGGAAATGTAGGGAGTGACGAGAGCAGATATACCAGGAGCAGCAAGAGAAAATTGAAAAACGAGCAGAAGAACAGAGACAGTACAACAATAGACAAAAAGACGATGGGAAATAGGGACACAAAGGAAAGAAAGAGAGAAAGAAGCACAAAGGCTAAGGGACACAAGATTACAGAGACAAAGGGAAGAAGAGAAAACAAGGGAAGGAGCAAGGCAAGGAGAAGAACAAAGGCAAGAGGAAGACAAAATTAGAAGAGATGCAAGAAAGCAAAGGGAAGTAGATGAAGAAATAGAACAAAAAAGGAGACAGCAAGGTGTTGATGCCAGTCTCATTTGTAAAGAAGAACAGTAGCGCTAGAAGAAGAAAGATTTGATGCAGAAAGCATTGCCGAAAGGATTGATAAGGTTTGTTTATTTATTTATTGATTTAAGGCCTCAAAGCGCTATCCAAAAAGCAACACATACAAACAATGTAACAAAACAAAACAGTTTGCAAGAAAACATAAAGAAAACAGTTCAGGATAAAAACACATCAAATTACTACTAAGGAGGATAAGCAAAGTCACAATATGAGGCAAAGGTTTGTGGAGCCCATGGGCAGATATTTACATGGTTTCAGGAAACATATACAGGCTTTATCAACATTTAAGAGGAAATAGCAAGTATGGAGCTCGAGAGAATGTTGATTGATCCTCAGTACATCAATCACGAAGTGAGGAGGAAAACCAGTTTGGTGATGAACGTCGGGCATTGTCTTTGAGCACACTAAACTTAGACAAGGGTGAGGGGGATGATGGTCACACTAGTTGAGGCAGACAAGGAAAGAGATTCCTGTCTTGGGGCAGAAGGAGGGAGCGCGTGCGCCCCTAAAGGAAGCACGCAAATGGATAAAAAAGTGAGATGGTTGGATCTGGAACAACCTAAAGGTAGAACGTCAGATCCCATATCACATCTATAGTGAGAAGGGAGAGTCTCCACCATGTGTATGCAGGTTAATGTCATTACCGACAAGGAGACAGACAGGGGCGATTATCCCTGCCATGGATAGACTGATGATGGGATCTGACTATGGGATAAGGGTTCACACAGTTCCCCATGTTAGAGAAGGGGGGGGGCAAGACTGCAATTTATTCCATGGCAACAGATGGACAAGGATAACTTAAAATGTTCGCTCCCTAGTTTGAGTTTGGTGGCTGGAAAATGGATAAACAAATTAGAGAGAATGACAGGAGGAAATACGCTGCCCATAGGGGCAATAAAAGGTCTTCTGGCAGCCATTCTTGGAGAGAGGGCTGATAACATATGGATGAAAGTGGGATATTCAAGTGTGGCTGCATAAAACACAGCACATGTTGCAAGGCTGTTTAATAACTGTAGAGCAGACATTTGGAAGACTCTCAGGGTACAATATTCGTACACATCTGATATGGGTGCAATTATGACATGCAAAATGAAAGAAGATAGAAACCCTATTGCTTACATTCAGCATATTCAGGAGAAATGGCAGCTTGAAACTTGAGAGCCATGGGAAAAGACAGTGGCATTATTTTACCACATTGTATGTCAGGAGTTGACAGAGCCAGTACAGAGACAGATGAAAAAACAAGTGGGGATGGAAGAGAACCCATGTGTTAATATACAGTTGACAATAGTACATGATTGCCGGTTATTAAAAGAAAATAACAAGAAGAAAGATTAGAATAGAAAGATTGAGGAAGCCAAGTTAGTTCCGAAAACGTTGTCAACATTTCTAGGTAAATAATGTGTGCCCGATGGACCAAGGTGGGTATGGATTTACGCCATGGGGAAGAGGTATGGATTATAAGGGAACAGGAGGAAGATTTCAGAATAATCAAGGTGGGTTTCAAAATACAGAGAATAAGAACCAGAGTGCTCAGGGAGGATATAACCAAGGAGGGATTAACAGAAGGGTTCCCCCACTATGTTGGAAGTGTGGAATGACAGGACATATTCAACACATATGTTGGAGTCAAGGAAATGTACAAAACGGCTAATTATCCAGAGAGGGACAGCTTATCCTCCACGATACAGCACACATACCAGAGAGGGCGTTGTCCAAGATCCTATCAGGCGCAAGCACTGCAAGTACAGTAGGGGCAACAGCAGGGACAAGCACAAACAAATCCACCACAAGGGCAGTCACAACAAGCTCCTATGCAGACACAGAAGTATGCAAATACAGGACAAGTATTGACATCTAGAATCGGAGGTGTCACTGTGGTAGGGCTACATCCTTTTACAGAGACAGGGATGAGCTTGTATCAACAATGGGACAGCTCACAGGGTGACCTGATGTGTTCAGTAATATCTGTGACACCAGACCTCCAAGAGGAACCAAGAGTCGGCGTGTCTATAGGAGGCAAATCCTTTTCTTTTCTTGTAGACAATAGAGCAACTCGTTTGTGTATACGAGAGGGAAAATATCCAATGTCAGGTATTGCCACGAATGCTCAAGTGTTTTCTGGAGCTGTGTGTCAAGTTCCTTTTACTGATAAATTGCCAGTCTCCAGAGGAGAATGTGACATGTCAGTTCATATGTTATATTCATGACAGACACCGATTAACATTTTAGGAAGAGATTTAATGATGAAACTTAACATGACGATTTAAATTACTGAACAAGGAAAAGTGTTCACCACTCCAGAAATACACTGTTTAAAGATGGGCAAGTTAATTCTGACGTTTACAGGGCAAGTGGCTCTGCGAGTCGGTCCAGTATATCCAGAGATTTTTCTATGTGGGGTAAGCATTTTACTGACATGGCTACTTGGCCGGGTAGGAAAGATTGTGAGAATACCTGATGAGTTTTTATTTAGACCACAAATACCTATGGATGAGGACGGTGGACAGACTATTCTTAGGAAGTTGGAAGCAGCTAGAGTATGAAAAGAGATGGCAATGCTCGAAGGACTAGATGATGAGGGTAGACCATGGAGAAAAGTACGTAGATTACCTATTGCTTTGCAGTAATACATAGGATGTGTGCAGACAGCACTCTATCCGATTAATGACTAATTTAGCAGACAGATATAAGGAGGACGCGGAGAAGCTACAGTGTTGCCAAAAAAAGAAGTAATGTACATAGGTCAATTGATTTTGCATGAAGAGAAGAAAGAGACACCTGATAGAGCTGAGGCAATCATGAAAACATCAAAACCGAATACAGTAAGACAGATGCAACAGTTTCTGGGTGTTTGATTACAGTACGTACACAAGGCCACTTCTGCAAGCATTAAATAAAGCACAAGTTGGTCAAACGAAACTAGAATGGACCGAAGAAATGTAGGAAAATTGAAAAAAGCAATTTGTACAGCCCCAGTTTTATGAATTCGCAATTATGGTGAAGAATTGTATTTATTTTCACACACCAATGGGTCAGTAATTACAGCAGTGCTTACACAAAGAACCACTTTAGGGCACAAACCTAGCATATTACAGTGGGATTTTAGACCCAGTAATGAGAGAACACTTCCCTTGTGAACAATATTTGGCAGCAGCCATACTTGCAATTGAGAAGTCCATAAGTATTGTTATGGGCTGCTCTATGGCCCTTTATGTGGAGCACACTCTATTTGCCATTCTAGAGAAATCCAAGGGCACATTGACATCCCAAAGAGCTTCAGTTTATGAGGTAATGATTTCTAACCCAGTAATTAAGATTTTAAGATGTAAAATAGTAAACCCAGCCACGTTCATAGCTGAACCTGTATAAGAAGGTGATCATGTGCATGAGTGTGCCAATTATGTTGAATTTTATGATGAATATACCCTGTGTGAAGGAGAATGCTTTAGTGGGAGGGAAGATTCATTTATTGATGGTTCTACAAAAATTGATCAAAATAGCAGGGAAAGGCAATCAGGTGCTGCAGTAGTAATACAGAGATTAAATGGGGAATATGAGGTTTTAGCAAGTGCAAGACTACCATCTCATTTTTCAGCAGAATTAGTAGCGCTTATTGTCGCACTTGAAAAACATGAAGGACAGGAAGTGACAGTGTACAGTGACTCTGCCTATGTATGATATATATTTTTTTATTTGTATCATGCTCATAGACAAGTGTTTCAGAATGTGAAACTGATATGACGTCAACCGTACAGGGTTGGCTAGTTGGAAGAGGAGGGGCTACCTCTGTGCAGACGGCTCACCAGTGGAGCATGCGTCCTTATTGGAGAGACTTATTAAGGCACTACAACTGCCAGTAGCCATAGCAGTCGTAAAACGTGCAGTGAATACTGAAAGGAAAGATGCTATCTCTTGCAGGAATGAAGCGGCAGATGAAGAAGCCAAAAGCATTGCATAGTCTTCAGAAATGTCAAGTTTTGATACTGAGAATATTAAAGAGAACTCAGTTACAACTATGTTTGTACACGAGGGGTTTAATAGTTTGTCGATAACCCAATTAACAGAGAGATTTAGGGAAGCGTAGCACAGGAAGAGAAAGAGCTATGAAAATGAAGAGGATGTTTCATATCCCCCACAGAAGCTTTATGGTGACAGGACAGCACTGGAAAGCCAGTGATGCCAGTAACTTTAGTGAAAGACGCGCTTGAACAATTGCATTAACCCTTGCATGTAACTAGAGAAAATCTTGCTGCCAATATTGCAGAATACTGGTTAATTTCTAATTTGTTGGAACACCTTTCACTAGTTATGGTGAATTGCATTGTATGCCAACAGTTTACTGCTGGGGATACACTGATAACGATTAGAGGAGTAATACCTTGACCGAATGGTCAATTTCAGCATTTACATATTAACTATGTCGATATGCTGCGGATATGTAATGGATATAGGTATCTATCAGTGGTGGTGTGTCCCTTTTCTAGGTGGATCGAGGCAGGTCTGTGTACACATGCTGATGCCACATGCACAGCAAAATATTTAGTTTGCAAAGTATTTCTGAGGTGGGGTGTGTTTGAAGTACTAAAATCTGATAATGGGCCACATTTTGTCAATGAGCTACTCAAACAAATCGGGTTTTTATTAAATGTAAGGCACATGTTTTCTTCTGTGTATCACCCACAAGTGGGCGGGATATGTGAGAGACTCAGTGGCCTCCTTAAAGAGAGGATTGCCAAGATTAAATTGACTTTGAAAAGGGATGACTCTATTGCCTACCCCTGGCCTTATATGCCCTTTGGAATCAGCAAGGGTCAGACCACCACCTCACTACACATGAGTTAGTTACAGGGAGTTGAATGTGAATGCCCTTAACACCTCCGTTTGGATTAAAAATGATGTCCATAGTGTAGCAAAAACTTTAGGTGATGAAATGCATTGTCTAGGAACACAGAAGAAGATAATTCGGCAGCCAATCCAAGTGAACTATTACCACCACCTAAGTTATATGTTGGGGACCTAGTGCTAATCAATGATTTCACCAGGAAGTGGCATGAGCCATGCTTCAATTGCCAATTCCATGTTGAAGAAGTGTCCCCTTCAGCTGTTAAGATTCAAGAAAGAAAAGCTTGGTTGCACTTAAACCACATGAAGATTTATAAAGGCAAGACCGTCCCTCCCACTGTTGCTGAGCCAGAAGCAAGATAAGAAGAAGTATTTCTGTGTGTGCAGACCTGATCGATGAATACAAAGGATGTTAAAGCAATGAGTGATTAACAAGTACTTTATTTGGACTAGAATTCAATAGACACTCCATATAGATACGTATTTAGAGAGTGCAAGGACTTGCATAGAATTCCAGGAGTTTTGAAATGAACTTTTAGAAATATATTGAAATAGAGAATAATGCATCAGAGTTATGCCTAAACGTCAGTTTTGGATCAGAAATTGGAAAAGAGATCAGTATCCAGATTCATTTTGTGGAGAATATTTGTTTTACATGATAAAAACACATGATATCTGCTGACAGTGATGTTCTTTGGCTTGTGTTTGCTGTCTTTGTGTTCATACTTCAATCTTACCCGGCTCTTGTTAGAAGAGACGTTAATATTCCAACTTTCTTACAGGATCCTAAGAACAGTCCAGTGATAAGAAGACTCCTTATTGTTATAAATCAACAAATTGTACAGTTGTAGACATAAACAAAACTTGATGATTGTATTAAAAACGATTAATGAAGAAGATGGCATGATTATAGAGAACAAACAAGTTCAGCAAGCAGTAGGATGGCACGAGAAATGGTTGCCCAGATTTGCATGCATGATATATATTTGCATGTTTGTTCTCATTGTCTTTCTGTCTCTTATTTTTCACAGTCTCTATCATCTTAATGATTCTACTGAAGAAAGAGCTCTTATGGATCGCCCCGCTATGAAAACAAATAATGACAAATTCCTTGATCTCTATAAGCATATTGGGACAAATCAAAGAGATGCATAGGAAGATAATGAAGGAATAAATACATATCTAGATAATACAGCTCACCTGGGAATAACATGTGGTATCAACACATGGAAAAGGTGGGGGAAAGAGCATCTGATGAGAGTTGCTATGTCTGCTCTCTCATCCCCTATGCCATGGATGCAGTAAGGAATTTCATTTCGAACGATGTTTCAGCACACAATGCGAAATGCCTCAGCCATTTTGCAGCATGTACTACTCAAGGACAGTTTCAAGGAAGTTTGCCGACTTTGCGATGTAGATCAAAATGGTTGTTTCCATACAAGGATGACTATATCAAGACCACACAAATAGAAAAAGAGCTTGAATGAAAAAGCTAAATGCTGGTATATCCTGCTGCAGGATAGGATGACGTGATCATTGAAGACATGAAGACATGAAAAGAATGAATTGTACTGATGTGACAAAAATAGCAAGATCACCTGGATGCGCTGAAAACAAACTCAAATGTTGATCTATGGACACGTGTATACCAAGAAAGGATGGGAAGAAGGAATGGTGTCCTGTGCAACTCCTTTTCTGAAAACGGACTATGTACAAGAAGTGCAGAAAGTGAATGATGGATGCTTAAAGTCATGGGCTAAGTACTCTAAATTGTTGACATGGGTAGAAGACAAATCAGGCCCAGTAGTTGCAATCCCATTGATTAATGCAACACTATGCTTCCGATGACATGGAAAGAACCATGTGGGATATAACAAAGAATGCAATACCACAATTGACGTCCCCAGAATGGGAGAAGAGACAGCCATTCTTATGGTTCGATATTGGGCTTGTGGATCTAGTGTCTGTATGAAGTTGCCCAATGATTGGGGCCAGGTATGTTCCCTGGTGCTCATCCATGTTCCAACATTAGTGATTCCTCAGAGCAACCTAAACATTGGGGAATTTGCAAAGGTGGATGACCATTTGAGAAAGAGAAGATCACTTGAACTCATATGGACAAAAAGAGAAAATTATTTCTCAGCCAAATTAATAACAACATACGAAACCATTAATGATGTGCACAGGTTGTTCAGCAAGAATGCTATGGTAATGACAGCTATATTCATAACTTGGATCGTACAGTGGCGAATGGCAAATGGTTGATAATCACCAGCTGGGAGCTTTTGCAGACAATCAATGCTACCATAAATGGATTCAATGCTATTAAAGAAGAGCTGAGGGCTATACGACTGATGACCCTCGAGAATAGATATGTCCTTGATATGATCACAGCAATGGAAGGAGGAGTTTGCGCCAAAATCAGGCCATCATGTTGCACATTCATACCTTCTCACTATGACAAGAATGGAACCTTGACAGATGCCATAACGTTATTGGCAGACCTACATGCCAAGATGAAAGATGAGACAGATGACATTGAAGATGACAGATTGTTTGCCTCTTTGTTTTCTTGGATTCCACAGTGGTTGGCAAATATATTCAAGGTTCTTGGAGTAATAGTGGTGTTAGTAATGGTTGTATTCTGTTAAGTCAGGATGGTGACTGCCCAATGTAAGAAAACGGCAAAGAAAGTGGTAGGGATGAAGATCATGATTGATGACAAATCTGAACCGAACGCCAAGGAGTTGACTGATGATTGTGTCAGGAAATACATAGAGGCCAGCATCAAAGCACCTGAGGGAACAACGTTTCTGTGCCCAAAGAATCATAGGAATTACGTGGGACAATTGGTCTATTCTACCCCAAATGGATAATGTAACTACATGACCTGGAGTTTAGATGAACATGTAAAATCAGCAGGCACCATGAGGGGCTGATGAAGATATGGACACCAAAGAAACACTTCTTCAAGAGAACATACCAGGATGTGGAAATGATTATGCATCAGCAGTAAACCCTGCCCCCCTACGTCCCAAATTTTGGAGACCCGGGTTTGTGCCGTGTGTGACACCTGCAGTTGTGCCAATACCACAGCATGTATTTGAGAGAAGATACCCATTAAGTCAACCCTATCGAATGTATCCCTGAAACGATGACAACCTAAGGGAGGAATTCCGTGAAGGAATATGAAAAGGAGCAAAGAAAGAAGCTAGTAATGTCACAAGAGACATATACGACACCCCAAGATACCAGCTGAAGAAGTTGTATGGATCCTACACAAACTAATCACGAAGTAAAGAATCAAGTGAACTTTTAAATACGATAATAAGATTACACGTACATGAAGTTCTGTAGAAAATCAACCATTCAATAATTGTGCAGATGCTGAAACGCAAGTAGACTAAGTCATCATAGAAGCTTGCTATATTTAGCGAATAGAATGCAGTTAAAGCTGCCATTGTATGGAAGCTGGATATTTGTATTTTTTTTGTATTTTTTTTTAAATTTGGGTAGTTGAATTTAATCAACCTTTCAAATATAAAACAATTTACTTTACAGAGTTTCGGATAACATACATTAATGACAAAACAAAAACTATGAAAACCAGAAAAATAAAATAAATCAGATACATCATTATGAAATCCACAAATAGTGCAAGGGCATCTTAGACTAGCAAACAACCGGTTCAAGCATCAAAGAATTCAGAAAATTTAGAGTGGCTATTTGTATAGCTGAACAAGATGAATTTAAGATGGCTGCCCAACAGTATTGAGGGTCTAAAAGACCTAAATATTTACACAATTTTGAAAAATGAGTTTTTCGTTTGCCCCGGAGAGGCACACATTGAGTAATCAGGTGGACAAGGGTTTCATGAGTGTCAGGTGATAGACAGAAGCAACACGTATTCTCTGCTGGAGATAGGAGCTTGCGTCTGACTTGAATGTCTTTAGTAATCCAAAGGTTAAACCTCAAGCGAAGAATTCCCAGGCGATATTGTGGAGTGGTGAAAGACTCAAGTATGGGGCCACAGTACGGATTTTTTTGTGAGGAAATCTCAGCCCATCCCCATCTTTGTATTGTAAGCAGAGGTCTCTGGTCAAGACCCAATCAGTTTGATACATTTTAAGTTTTGCTCTGTCTGGATTTGTGATTAGAATATCAATTGAGACCTCTGCAGTAACCAAAATATTGCATCCCCTTGACAACCAAGTGTTTATAAACACATGTTTAACTGAGAACATGTATTTGGAAAAGAGTTGTAAGATGGAAGTATGAGTAGTTGAGATAAGGCACTTACGGAAGAGGGTACACACTCTCCAATTGAGCAAGGCTTGTAATGAGACTAAACCTAATTCAAATCGGATCCAAGCACAAGGTGTGCATTATGGTAGATGTAGCATCTGTTTCCAGAATTTAGCTTCCCATAAAGTAAGAGGCGGAAACAAATCTTCATTAGTAGTTTCAAGCCCATACAGAAGAATAGGAGTGACTTTTAAATTCCAAAATTGTAATGCCGGCATCACTGAAAATTTGCCATACTTAGTCATAATGATAGTAGCCTGAGAAATAGCATTTTTCAGTTTGGCAGACAAATGTAAAATATGACCAGAAGCATGAGCCTTGCCCTTGAAGATCATTCCAAGATAGGTGTAATGTGAAACCACAGTCAAGGGGATATGATTGATGTGCCACAAATGGGTTAGAGGTTTATGTAATCTTGGGCAAAATGTTACAATTTGGGTTTTTGTTGTATTTACTCTCAATTCATTGGCATAGATGTAGTTATGAAATGCATTGAGGAGCATCTGTAGACCAGAATGAGTTTTAAAGATGAGGACCAAATCATTGGCATACAGTAGTGCTTTGATTGGATGATTATTAAATTTAGGAGAATCTGAAATTATATTCCCAAAGGCAAGTCTCATGTCTTGAATGAAGTAATTGAAAACAGCTGAGGCCAACAGGCAGCCTTGCTTGAGGCCACGGGCTGTAAGGATGTTTTGGGATAAGCGCCCATCTAAAGAAAGACAAATTTGTATGAAAGTATCAGTGTGTAATGCAGAAATGATTTCAAATAAAGTGGACGGGCACTGGTCACGAGAAAGTTTAGTAAAAAGAAGTAGTTGGCTAACAGAGTCAAACGCTGCATGCAGATCTACAAAAGCGAAAAAGATTTGTTGTTTAGTGGTGTGACATTGTGCCTTTAATGCATTGAGACAGATTAGATTGATAGAAGTGCCTAAACCTGGAACAAATCCTGATTTATGAGGATCACGGAGATAGAAATTTGTAGTCCATGTGTTAAAGTTACGGAGGATGAATTTACAAAAGAGTTTGCCCAGCGCATCAAGAAGTTCAATGGGGCGGTAGTTGGACGGTAGACTGCGATTGCCCTTTTTGAAAATTCGATCTTGAATTTCAGGTATTCAGGTATTGAAAAATCAACTTTCCATGGCATGGAAGAATTAGGGATACACTTATGATTGGACAATGGTATCATGATTTTAGTTAGCCAGGACCCATGAAGAGGGAAGGGAAAATTGTGTCGCAGCAAGAAAAAGCTGAATTATGGAGCTGCATGGTGAGGTTGTCTAGCCTGGAGTCAAGATGAGGCAGCCAAGGTCAGCAATCTATTGTGGAAAGGAGCGAATATGTGAAGAATGAATCATCCCTTGTTAATGTGCAAAGAAAGAACACCAAGAGTGCCAAGTTGTATTCATTTAAAGCATTTAAAACCTGCAAAATGGTCCAAATCATGGTCTCTTGTCACGTGAGCCAAGGATGGAAATAGAGTTTGGACTTGTAGTCCCAGAACACGATAGTGGGAGCTCTCACTCCCATGTATTCTAAAGACAAGGATACTACTGCAAGGCCAAGTTCAAAGACAATCTTCATGGCATAAGGCATGGGCAATGAGTGATGCTGGGCTACTTGGGTGGGGAGGTAGAATCATGCCCCATCTCCTTGCACTTGGATCTGGGCTTACATGCTGCTAAGTGAACCAAATGTTCCAGACATGGCACAAGCATGCCAACCAATTGAAGTGGTTAACATAACGAAGGACCTTATTATTTGAAACCCAATGAGAAACCGTGTATCTAATGTTTCTGAAGATGACATGTGTTGTCCAGCTGACAGTGGACAGCCATTCACAATCCTAGTTCCTATAAAATATATACTTAGATGTTCCCCGTAAGACAATCCCGACCCTTAGTAGATTTTTCATTATTTGTCAAGTGGTATGATGCCACCTCTGTTGTATTGTGTGATATAAAAGATATGATTTGTGTGAAAATCACTGAGAGAACCTGAGCGTACCTCCGTTGATGTTTGTTGTAAACTCCCTTTTCTAGATAATTGTTAATAAAACAGTACTTTGCCATCTTCCCCAGTTGGTTCAGTTATTTGGACACAGAGTTAATCTGTGTGATCCCATCCATTACATGCACGTTCCTAACAGGCCCTCAGCTCATTGTCACCAAATGTTCATGCACACATTACATGTCACTAGTAGAATAGGGCCTCATTACGAGAATCCTGCTAAAAACTGAGTCATTACTGGCATGGAGGAAGTAGCGGATCTGTGCTCTTTTGATGCCGCTAATAGCGGCTGATTACGAGTGCTTGAGCACGCGCAAAACCCCATGCTGGTAATAGCCATACCCCCATGCCGCTAAAGGCCCTCCAGCCCCCCGATAGCAGCATCACGGGACCCACCGATACCGCCTATGCCAAGGAGCAACCCCTTAATAACAACCCGGTAATAACATCATGGTAATACCGGACTCGTAATACTGGACCCGGAAGTAACATCATCGCGTCGGAACAGGAAATGGGCCGGAGGCCATCATTAAAAACACAATCCATTGCCATCCTTCTAATCCGGCAGTGATACAGAGGAGAGAGCAATGCCATACCACCCAGCATGTGGAAGGCTACCCGTAAGACAACCCCCTGCCTGCACGAGAAGCACTTCTCTGATGAGGAGCTAAACATGCTGGCTGACACTCTTGCAGCCCATGCAGATGAGGTTTTTGCATCCAACCCCAAAAGGGAAGCACAAATAAGGAAAAAAAGAAATATGGGAGGAGGTAGCATGCAAGATGTCTACAGTTGGGACCACCCCCACACAGTCAAAGACTGTAAAAAAAGAGGGGACAACCTCTGTCTCAGGGTCCGGAACATCCTGGCCAGCAATCACAGGGAGGCCATGGCCACAGGTGGGGGTGCCCACTCCCCAGACATACTGATGCGCTGGGAAGAAACCTGCAGCACGACCATCCAAATGGAGTCCATAGAGGGCTTCAGCGAAATGGAGACGGGTGCTGCGACATCGGGAGATGGAGGTGAGTGACCCTGAAAACCCCAGTAGGCCAAACCATGACGTAGTACAACTGATGTGAAAGTGAGCTAAGCCAAGCCAATGCATGACCCATCATACACACATATACAGAACCATGTCCAGATGGAGGCCCAACCTTGCCACAATGAAATTCATGCTGTGTGCCAATCCCATTACCAACAGAAACCCAACATACAGGGACTATTTGCATTTCATACATCACACAAACCTCCATACAATGCCATGCCACCTGGTATGTATCTGTGCCTAATGGAGATGGCACGGCTGATGCCCCCCCATGAACCTACCCTGTGTGACACGCCTATAACATTGCAATGCATGAGAAATGAAATACTGTACAGCACCAACTCATGCATCTTGCATGTAACACCATCACTGATGTCCTGCATCTCTTCTTCGCAACAGGCACTGATGCAGAAGGTGAAAGTCAGGACCCTGCCCCAAGGCCATCTACAACCAGGGCCAGACCACATGGCACTGGCCATTCCACCTCCGGGGCAGCACCGCGGCCCACAGTGCAACCCAGGGCACGTGTAAAGGCCAGGTAGACACATGAGGAAACCGCAGCAGCGGACAAGACTGTGACTACTCAGCTGCCAACAGCTGAAGGGGAAGCTGATGGCACCCAGTCTGCTGCCAGAAGTTCAGTGGGTGAGGCAGCAGCCACAGCCCCACTCAGCGATGTGGATGTGGAAGCAGAGGAGTTTGAGGACCCTGATGGCACAATCCATGTGGAACGTCCCCGCACCCCAAGTCCCCCATCCAACCCCCAACACACCATTCAGGGCACATTGTCCAGCCCCATGCTGGGTTCTGCGGTTCTACTGCACAGTCCAGATCTCACCACCACCCCAGAGGCCAGCCCTGCAATGGCCCAACCAGCTGCTGCACCCTCTACCTCCGCAGCCCCTACTGATATTGGAGGCACCCCTGTCAAGGGTAGAGGCCCGGCAGGACTTGATGATTGAGCTAGTCCTTCAATATGTGGCTGATGGTGAAGAAACACGCAGAGAGATCCGTGAGGCCAATGCTGGGTCCATTGCGGCCATAAATTCAAGTGCTATCACAATCCGTTACAGTTTGGGGGCCGTCACACAGGTCCTAACGAGCATGTTCCAACACATGCAGCGCCAACAACCTGCACTGGCGGTGCAGATCACATCTGCATCCACCCCATTGTCCACACCTGCAAGCTCCGCTCCCTCCAGCCCTGTGCGGATGACGAGGCACAGTGCAAGGCAGACAGAAATGCTGCCCCAGACACAAAAAAGCCCGGAAATAGTGTGGGATGACAATGGGTGAGGAGGGAGATGGTGTTGGTGGTGTAGAGGGGAATAAAGGGGTGTTCATTAATGGGTATGGGGAGTTAATTGGGGTATGGGGTGTTTGGGGGGTATGGGCTGTTTATTGTAGGTATAGGGTTATTGGGGGTATGGGGTATTTATTGGGGGTTGGGGTGTTTAGGTGTTTGGGGGGAAGGGGGAGGGCATGTGAGTGGTGGAGGTGGGAAGCACTTTTTTTGTAAATATTCTTAATACACCTGTTGTGTTCAAAATCATTTAATACCTGAACATTGCTCATTTCATGTGTGTCCATTCAATTCACGACAGCGCACAGCGCCCAATTCCCCACGCACCCTGTCTCCATGTCCACACGGTCCCAGTGCTCAGTGTAGTACTGACACATAACCATCAACGTCCCTGTGTTTCAGAAGTAATTGTCAATCAGTGATTGGCGTACAGCATGGCCATCTTGTGCATCACATACTGGCAGGGGTGCTGCTTCTCCTCCATCATCATCCTCATCATCCTCACCCGGTGCACACATGTCAATGGGCCTCATTCCGAGTATGGTGGTAAGGGATAGCGGCCACCGGTAACGAGACCGGTGGCGGTGATCCCTTACCGCCATACTCCGAGTTCCCTTTGCGCCCTCGTCCTCAACGCCTGCTTTGAGCAGGTGTTAAAGTCGAGGGCGCAAAGGGGCCTCCAAGCCAATAACGGTGACCGTAATGAACGGTCACCGTTATTTGCATCTTCCCCATTCCCATTGAGCCCTATGGGGGCTCATTTGGGAATGGGGAAGAGCCTTGGTGAATGGGGAATTACCGCCCCGCCAACTTTGGAATGGGGCGGTAATTCCGCCATCCACCAAGGCGCTGCCGGTCCGGGTACGGCGTCAACCAAGGCGTTAATAGCGCCATTGGTTAGCGCCGTACTCGGAATGAGGCCCAATGTCAGGTGGCAGTGGTACATTTCTCTGCATGTACATGTTGTGCAGCATTACACAGACCATGGTGATCTTTGCCACCTTCTCAGGGCCATAAAGGAGTGCTCCACCAGACCTGCTTAGGCAGCGGAACCGTGCCTTCAACAGGTCTGCTCAATCACGACACGGGTACTGGTATGTACCCAATTTTACTCCTCTTTGTGCCTGTTACACGGGTTCCGCCCAGGGGTAAGTAGCCATGGCTTCAAGGGATAGCCTCCATCACCTGCATGGGAGCACAAAGAGGTATGTGTGAGTCAATCTGAGGTGACACTTTTAGGATTCACAGCCATGGCTGCAGCGATTCGGTGTCGACATGCACATGTACCTGTATGTATGTACACAGGTTCATTTGATGCATTGTGTACTGCACTATGGTCTGCTAGTGTGGGTTGCGTTGTACAGATGATCCATGGTGTTCACTTGCATGCAGATGCGGATTTACTGTGGATGCCGAATGATGTCTTGCCACCCATAATTGAGTGTATGCTACTCTGTACCTAATCACACTAGCAGCATTGGCACAGTTGCAATCATGTTCAGTCATTCATCGCTTGACATACCCATGGTGGCCTGCTTGTGCGTCTTGCATGTTGTCATTGATGTATGGCATTGGTGTTATGTATGCAATTGATGTGTCATATTCAGGTTGGGATGTTCAGGACAACAGTGTTTAGCTCTGAGTGCATTGTAAACTCACCGCCCAATCTCACCCAGGTGGAGTATGCATCCCCCCCAATCCCACCTAGGTGGAGTATGCATCCCCCCCCTCAATCCCACCCTGGTGGAGTATGCATCCCCCCACCTCACAACCCAGATGCACTGCCATGGCATAGTCAGGCAACTTACCGAGAACCAAGGCACGTCGTCCAGCATGTCGCTCCATGTAACGGGGTAGCATGGAATTACACAGCACCATGGCATCATGTGTAGATCTGGGAAATGGGGTGGAACAATGTGTGATGATCTTGCCGGAGTCACATACTATCTCCACATTGATGGAGTGGTATTGCTTGCGATTGCGTTACACCGCCTCTATGGCATGAGGGACAACCAATTTGACATGGGTGCAGTCGAGTAAATCGACGCAATTGGGCATGCCTGCCAGTGCATGGAAGCCTACTTTAGTGTTGGCAAGCTCCTGGGCAGTCCGTGGTAGGGATATGTGGGTGCTAACCTGCTTCAGGAGGGCATCCAGCACTTGGGTCAGCATGCATGGAAAGGGTGGTTGTGATATACCATGCAGCTGGCCCACTGTGTGCTGGTAGGTGCATGTGGCCAGGATGTGAGGCACAGAACCACCTTTAGTAGCAGGGGGATGGCATTGCATATTTCTATCAGGCTGACAATATCGTCATGTATCATGTCCACTATGGTGATGATGGTGTCCCGGTCCAGCCGGCACAGGGTGTGGATCTGCTCAGGGGTTAGATTGAATGGACTGGGTCTGAAGCAAGGGATTGGTGGCTGCCTACGTAGTACCACTGGCTGCACTGGTGGATCTTGCTGGGCCTGTCTCACCCTTCTTCTCCTCCTGCGTCTCCTCTGTGCTACCTGTTGTAGCTGTAGTTGTAGTTGTTGTTGCAGATGTTGCTGTAGTTGTAGCAGTACATGCATGTCCTCCAGCCCCATGATTGCAACAGCTAGTGGTATCATTTTGGTGTAGAAAGGGGTGTGGTGTGTGGGTGTGCTGCTTTTGTACTCGGATACGCTCCATTGTCTCCACCTGTGGTGATTGTGTGCACCTGTGGTAGTTGCCTACACTGCAGTTTGCTATATACAGGTGGTCCGCGATGCCTGTATTGCCACCGTCGTGTAGGCCCTAATTGCCACCTTCGGGATGCTGGTAAGTGCATGCCCGCGTAACTTGTGATGTCCTCCTATTAGCGGCATCCCAGTTTTTCCGCCGCGAAGGGGCGCGTGTACGTGCGCATGCCGGTAAGAAGGGGCACGGTTACGGGCGGTGGCGGTATTGGCGGGTTGTCGGCTCGTGATGGCCCGGACCCGTTAACGATGCTGGTAATACCATTCCGCCATCTTTTTTTCATTACCTCCATGCTCGTAATGAGGGCCTTAGTATCACTAAATATGCATGAGTAGAATTTAATGAAAGACTGTACTCCATTGGTCCCCTGTTACATGTCCCTATCAAAAATGTGCATTGATGGTTACACACTCCTCCTATCACTGCCTTAATTCTGGGACTGTGTATTCCATGTTTGGAACCTGTGCCTTCATATATGCATATGACATTTGTGTGTGTTTCGTGAGAATGGCAGGACTCACACACGCACATAACCACAATGTGTAATGGTGCATTGTGAAAGTGCACTTCCATACTCTCTTTTCAATGTGTACTGTATTAGCAGTCACTGTAAGGCACAGTGTGTTCTGTGATGTGCCCCCAGTCATTGCTGGGCCTTCACAGGGTTCAGTGCCCAAACTCTCCCATATGGAAATGGCATATCAACAACAGTTTGAAGCCGGTGTCCTGCATGATTCACTTGTATTGTTGGGAAATAACCACAAGCTGCCTTTTTAGGTCCCTCTGCAAGCAGGGGATTTCTGACTAGAGGGTACTTCTGAATCTGCAGGTGGAGTACTCAAGGGAGGGCAACCTGCTGAAGATGTCCTCTGTGAGGGACACTCTCAATGTGCAGGTGGAGGCCAAAAGGGAAGGCATGCATGCTAACATGTTGGCCACTCGCAAAGAGGGTCATCAGGACCTACTTGTCATTGGCACACTGATGCATGCATCACACTCGTGCGTTGCCATGTACAATGAGTGGCCATGTACAATGAGTGGCCATGTAGAATCCTGACCACGCAAAAGCCAAAGCCTACTGGCACTTTTTTCTTTTACTGTCCAAGGAGGACTCTATTTTTTTGGGTTTACTGACATTGCCATAATGCTCTACAGGCAGTTGGATGACTGCCTAAATTCCTCTGCAAGTTATACATCTGGTGGACTGTACATACTGAGATGTTCTGTGAAAATAACTGACACAGTCATTTTGCAAGGAACTGGCTCCCACATTCACTTAAACGTAATATTGAACCATGATGTGTTTGATATGTGTAGACATTCTGACAGACTCCTTGGTCTCTTGGTAATGTAGGAAGGCCTATGAGCTAAAGAATCTGTGGAGCATGTGTTGTGTGTAGTGTTGTGTAGTATCTGTATTACTAACATTTAGCATTAGGGACAATAAAGGGGGGTGTCTTTGCGTGCTGACAGCTAGTATGAGGGTAAAAAATGAGGAGGGCTAGAGTTGTAGGATGTAGGCCCTAATAGTACAAACACTGTACCAGGTGTGAACACTCCTCTGACAGTGAAGTGCCAGTTTCAGAAAATAAAGCACAAGTTGAAAACTGCGAGGCAAGAGTCAGAATGTTCAGTCATGGGCCTTGAAAAGAACATGGTCATTGTTCAAACAAAGCAAGTGCAGGAAGAAAGGATGCAGAATGCTTCAGTTTTCTGAGCTGCATGAAAAGAGGAATGCAGGTTAAAGGTTGCCAAGAACCAGGGGATGTGGGTTGAAGTAGAAGAGGGTGAATCGGTGCTAGAGGTACTGGAAAGTACTTGAATGCTCTGACACGTGATGAAGTTAGAAGTTACTTCAAGAAAGGGGCTGGAGATTATGAGGGGTGGTGATGGGCGACATCACATGATATGAGGAGAGATATGTAAAAATCCATAGGAACCACATGAAAGGAGGCTAGTTTTGCTGGGAAGGTAAAATGGATAGAAATGCAGCAAGTGTGGTCTTTGGCAGCTTGGGAGTTTCCTAATAAGAGAGAGAGCTGCTGGGTGCTTGAGGTGACTTGCTGGGTTCTTGCCCGGCCTTGGTGGGTGAAGTGTGAGCCGAAAAAGCAAAGTACCCATTCAGTGCGTTGGTCGGGAACTTTGTAGCTATTTGAGTCCTTCGGGGGTGTAAGGCAACATTGTGTGTTTCTGTAGTGTGCTCTGCTGGGCACACATTGAATTTTGTTTGTTAATAGAGCAGTGTTTTAAGTAGTTTTGAAATGTCCACACTGTGCTTTATGCAAGCAATGGAAGACATGTCAGAGCTTATAATTGCATATCTGTGCGGATATGCAGAAGCTAAGTACCTTGCACCATGTACATCAAATTTAGATGCTTTAAATGTGTTGAGAGAATGCATAATTGCTCGGGAAAGAGGTGCTGGAAATGTTATCTGAAGAGGGTACAGTATTACACATATGCTTACAAAGATTGTTTGATTGTAATAAGGCTGAGTCTCAACAAGATTGTCCTATTGGAAAAGGATAAAACATTGGTTTATCCTGCACAGGATGTTAGAAATCAGACCAGATGATGACAAAAATATGTTGAAATGCCAGGGTGAATTGCCAATGCAAGAAGGTGATTCAGATAGAGGATGAGGATGAGGAATTTCACATTTACAAGCAAGTTTTGAGGAGCTGTCAGCTCAGCAAGCAAGGAACCTTGCCATGGGATGATTATCACCAAGAAATAAGGAGATATTTCTCAACATATGAATCAAATCAAGATGCTAAATGAGTGGAGAATACGTTGTCGGCGGGACCTGACGAGTCACCAAGACAATTTCTTCAAACATTAAAACTGACCTTCCTGGGGTTTCCCGGGAATTAAGATGTGAGCTCCGTTGAGTCCAAAAGCATGTTTTTTCATGGTCTTCATAAGACATCATTGCTCAATGAGCCCATGAATGTCCGAATGTTAAAAACATCAATTGGATTTTAGACCAGGCCATGAAGATATGGGAGATTATTTCTCACAGGGAAAATAAAGGAAAGGAATCAAAGCAAAATACATTTGCTGCTTATTTAGAAGTTAGGTCAGGAAAAAGCATGGCACTAGAGACAGTCCACATGAAAAATTATGTAATGCAGAATAAGGAAAATGTGGCATTGCAAGGAAAGGCAGCACCCCAAACAACTGTTTCCAATCGTCACATCCCAGTCAGACGGACACCTACATCAATCCCTGGTACCTTGGCAGATCACCACAAGCAGGATTTCAGTATGACATTGCAGGATTCAATAACACCCAAAGTCAATCATATAATGGGCTATTCCAGGCATTGGGAGCACAGAGTAGCATAGTAGATTTAACCCTGCAAGTTTGATGTATGTAAATGGCAATCAAACAGCTGAGATATGTGGATAGGTTTGTTGAAAATGAAAATCAACAAATAAGTCAAATGATAAACAATGCGACCTATAGCCGTCGCCCCTATGTTCAGGCCTCAGGGGATTGGACAGGGAACAGCCCTACACTCCCCACCCCATCTGTCATGGGACTGCAGGGGAAACACTGACAGAATTCAGTCCAATTTGATTACAATCAGTACAGACCTAGGGCACAGAGAGATGGGAAACACTGACAGAATTCAGTCCAATGTGATTCCAACCAGTACAGACCTAGGGCAAAGAGAGATGACTATAGGGATCAAGAAAGATTGCAATACTTAGAAACACAAGAGAAAATGATAGCTGATCAAATAGGGAAGCGGTGCACTGGTCAAGAGGTCCAAATGATTCACCATTGGCTGTACAAAGAGAATTGTGCAGTATTTACGGTTTGAAAAACACAATGATGATAACATAGGAAATCAAAACACACATGAGAAAGGAGTGCTAGAGTTAAACCAAAGTATTGAATACATTCAGGTGTGTAAAGATAAGGAACATGATAGGAAATAGGCACAGGAGGAACCCAAACAGCAGCGGGTTGAAAGACAATCTAAAAAGAATATGGCACATGGAAAGGATGAGGAGCATACACATGAACAATTAATAGCGAGTGAGCAAATGGACCATTACATGATTAATGGTGCATTGAACAAACCAGAAATAAATGAAACAGAGCTAAGCGAAATGACACATGAAAACAGAAAAAAATATGAAATGAGTGATAGGCTTTCATTACCTAATCATTATAATCATGCTCATATATCCACAGAGATGAAACATCCTCAAACAACACTTGCAGGTGAGTCCCCAGAGGAACATTTTGATCCAGATAGTTTCCATGAGGTGCAATTAACAGGTAGAGTACAAGTGTCAGGTGAGTTTCAAACACAACATGTTGACATATTGCCACATGAGGCTAATGAAAACACAAAGAAGTCATGCACCACGGGGAAAGTAAGCGAAGAACATCAGAACATTGTGGAAAAAGCTGGTAAGGAAGTGTATGAGATTTCAAATGGGCCCGCAATGCAGGGAGGCCACTATATAGCAAATCTTCGAATGGAATCTCAGGACAGAAAATAAACAGGGAAGTTGAAATGAAATGGGAAAAAAGGGGGGATAAAATATCATTACATGTTCCCCTTTGTTTAGCAAAAAGTCACGCAGGCCTATAGAAAATCAGTTCTGATGTCAGCGGTATTTCTTCTGTACTTGAAGAATGTGAAGACAGTTATTATGCACCTATTACAATAGAAGAGAAATGCAATGTATTTGCAATGGTGGACCGTCATGTCAAGTAAAATACTGGATAGCATAAATGAAGGGAGACCCCCCAGAAGACATTTTGATATTAAGACAGATTGAGGGCCCGTTACAAAATGTCAATGGCAAAGAGATACTGTTGGAAGTCACGCCAATTGAGGAGACACCATTCCTTTTAGTGATAAATTGTCTGAAGAGACTGTTGCCACTAATCGATTGGGTAAATGGGATTCTGTGGTCTTTGGCAAAAAGCCCCTGAAGCCTCAGAATGTGGTGAGATAGATAAGCAATGCAAACAAATGCCACACCATTGGCAAGTCAAAAAGGCCAAATGGGGTATATATCCAAAAATGGCTGTGTACCTAGTGTCACTGTAATTCTCATATGCCAAGATGAAATGCAGAGGGGGGGAGCAATAATTGGAGATTCATCTGGACCACAAGGAAAATGGTCAAACACGAGTAGATGAAAACACATTACAATTATATCTAAGTGATGAAGATTTTAGACAAAGTGAGGCTTTGGTGTCAGATCAGGAAAATTATATTTCAATATTTGCAGAAATACACATGAATGCAGGTCAGGAATAGATTCCAATGCACATGAATTGACATCCGGAAATGATTTAGGCAGTTTTGGCCCTAGAACGGGAGAGGGGTTCCACTAATGAAAACGTGCTCAAACAAATGACTGACAAAAAAAGAAATACCATGTTATAAAATAATAAAATCAACAAATATTTGGAATAGACAGTCCTGATTTGGGGCACTGAATTGTGAGGAGATGCATCCTGGAACAACACTGGGATCCAAAAGCATCCATTACAATATATCGGTTGTAAGTGGAACTAAGGGCACACCCTGTTTGGGAGATGACATCATGCACAGAATGAGTATGGTTTGTGTTTCTTTCATCACAAAGTTTGGTCCAGACTCGGTGGGGCAGCGCCTGAATTCAAAAATAGAAGGCAAGCAGACCATTCTGCACAACTATTGTCAATTTACAAAAGCAATGAAGTACAGAAAGGAAAAGAAAATGTTCTAGGCCGCTGTATTTGTGTGTCTCAATGAATCCACAACACAGCAGAAGCTAGAATGTTAATACACCCCCTTGGTGGTAGTTGGGGGTTCTCCCATACAGATATTAGCAGTTAGCAAATTATGTCAGGATGTTCACTTGAAGGAAGGTACACCATTAGGGGTGGCAATGCAAGAATCATATTACACTGCCGATTTAAACAACCCAGTTATTGGGAATATTCCTGACAGCTACATCACTTCACAAGGTGAGCTGCCTGAGTCTTTAGACTCCAAACTAAAAGTGGTTTTCAGGATTCAGTCAATGGGCCTCATTACGACCCAGGCGCTGGACCATGGTGCTAATAGCACCATGGTTCATGCCGGTCTCCGGCATGGTGGATGGCGGAATTACCGCCCCATTCCAAGGCCCCCATTCACCATTTGCCCTTCCCCATTCCCATGTTTGCTCCATAGGGCATAATGGGGATGGGGAAGGCGCTAATCACGGCACCGTAAATTACGGTGCCGTAATTAGCACCAAGGTCGCTTAGCACCTTGGACTTTAACGCCTGCAAAAAGCAGGCAATAAAGTGTGAATCAGGCGTTAAGGGTTAACGGCGCCGACGGTGCCGTTAACCCTTAACGCCTGATTTGTAGTGAGGGCCAATGTATCCTTGTGAACAAAGAGATGTGATCTGTCATCACCAGGATTACTGCATTCTGTTACAGGTGGATGAAAATGAAGCAGAAGAGAAACAGCAAATTGAGGTGGATGTTAAAATGCCAAGATACTTGAAAGGGGCGTCTATCCAAAGAGATACTGCTACACATTTCGAAGAAAGCACAGAGGTTCCTCCCTTGCAGGATTTTCCTGAATTTTCTAAAATGGTAGACACACACGTCCAAGATGTTGATGCATGCACACATGAATTGGAGAAAGACCAATTGAGAAACATATTCAGAGAGTTCTGAGAGCTACGCTGCCAGAAAGTTATGGTACGGTACCTGTATTTATGTGACAAAATATGCTACCCTTGGCCTGTTCATAATGTTTTGCAGAAATAATCAAAAACATGCCGTCCAGAGGAATCATTAGACCTATTAACAGTACCTCAAACAAGCCAATATTAGACCCACTTGTCAGTGGTGCTTGTGTGCAGAGTGAGTGAACTGAATAAGACGGTTCCTGTGTCAAGGTGGCCCCTCCCAATTACTGACCAAGGTCTTGCAAAAATCCAAGGGTCAAAGTTATTTACTACCTTAGATCTGACAGCAGGCTATTGGTGTGTGCCTTTAGCAAAGGATATACAATATCTATTTGTCTTTAACTTCCAAGGGACACAGTGCGCATGGAAACAAACTCCCTTTGGCTTTATCAATAGTGGTAGTAAGTTTGTAATCTTCCTGAATAAAGCACTCCCAGATACAGCCGAGAGGAACTGTTGTTTATGCGGATGATGTACTGATTGAAAATGAGGACTTAAAAAACGCGGCCTTGTACGGAACATTCCTTTCGAGTAGAAAAACATCTTTGCAACACTGTTAGACCAATGAATGAGCTTTGTGGCCATTGCGGGTGTTGGTTGTCCTCATTGAACTCGGGTCTGGCTGGAGGTTTCCCTCGTCTCGCAATTAGGGCATAGTGCATTAATGCTACATTTTCCACACAGGCCTTGTCTCCTAGCTATGGTTACTACATCTGTGCAAAATGCACTAACATCTACACAAAATGGTAGTCTTTCACATGTCCTGGGCTACATTATGTGGGTTGATTATATTGGTGTGGGGACCTACCACCATCCCCTCTCCTCCATGGCCCATCATAGTGTTTTACATTTTATTTTTCTTCCTAGTTAGGCTCAATACAAACACTAACTGATAGTTTGGCTCTCTTGTGTTTGCCCTGCCATTGAAAGATGACCCATCTGTGTGAATTATTCATGGTGTGTGATTGGGTACTGTGTTCACTTCCCATGGGGCATAAAAGCCAAAGCTCTTATCCACTCGCTGTGTCTACTGATGGAACACTGTACCTAAAATCCTGGAAAGCCTGCTGCTTGAGAAAGGACCAAAGCTCTGCACAAATATCCTTTGATGCACCACAAATCTGATGGTGAAGCTCTGCCTAGCCAGGAGACCAGAAGGAAGCAACTGTGGTGCCCCTTTCTCTGATCTGGTTGCAACAACTGGATCACATTTCCTGCTCTAAGGACTCTTTTTTCTCAAGATCCTGACCAAGTCAGCTTTGATAGATCTAGAAGTGGGTGTCCCTTTCGCAGACAGAACTCTGAAGACTTTCCATCCTAAACTGACGCATGTCTCTTTATCAAAGTACACCACATAAGCACTCTGGTTCATTCTCCCCATTGTGGAAGCACAAGAGATCTGTGCTTCCTTATATCATGCAACTGCACTACTGAACCCACCTCCTGTTCATTATTCTCCGGCCTTCTCCTCTCAGGTGAGACATCACAAGCTTCTCTTCAATATTCCGTCTTCCTTAGAGTCTTAGAATCTGAATCCTGTGCAAGCAGATGACACTTAAGACACTTTGCTCCTCTTACCTAAATAGCACCATCACCAGCTAACCTTGTAACCCTGGCCAACTGTTCCGAACTACTTCTTAATGACTAACAGTGTATTAATCACTGTTCTACTCTGTAAATATTATCTGGTCACTGCTTTTTCTTATGTATTTTGCAATTATTTATGTAATTTTTTGTAACATGTTTCAACTGCAATGTCTGTAACCAAAGATTAAAGTATACTTGTACACAAATGCGCCCAGATACCTTTGGGTCTGGTGTGCAATACAAATTAACAAACAAACAAACAAACAAACAAACAAACAAACAAACAAACAAACAAGCAAACAAAGTAACCCTGCATCTCTGATCGCTGCCGACTGCAGCTTCTTAGCTTTTCATATCCACTGGCTCATACCCTCGACCTGAGACTCACCAAATCATACATAATTGTTCATCACAAGGGTCTTGGTGTCCCTCTACATCAATGTGTCATAACTGGAACTAAATTTGGTCACCAAACAACTTGCAGAGAGACGGCATTTGAGACCTGTAAACCCAGACCTAGAATATTGCTCTTCTGATTCACCTACATGGCTGGCATCTCTTTCCTTCATTTGTTTCTTCATCCATGGGGCCCCTCCTTATCACCAAGGGTCTTCTGTGGCATCACCTCCACCAAACCTCAAGAAGCTGTTCCACAGGACACATTTGTAGAGGGTAACTCTTGCCCACCGAAGACCACACTAAATCCAAAAAACTGGTCCTTCCGGTCTAATGAAACATTGTGGCCTAGAGAGATAGATTTGGCCTAGAAAATAAACGTGTGTAGCTTACCTGTTAATATATGTTCTCTTAAAGGAAAGACTCTGGACTGAACTCTGTGATGAGTAATTTACATCTTGCCTTTCTTATATAAAAATTATATTATTATACAAATATAGTTTGTGGATCTTTTCCTATTCTGTTATTGGTGAAATGTGTATACTTTACCTGAGAACCACCCCACGCTCTACTGCACTACCACTTAGAAAGCCTGGTGAGCTTGTGGGGATTTCTGGTATCCCTAGGCAACAGGGCATATGGAAAATGCAACTAACAGTCACTTTGAGATGTCTTCCCATTTTCTACTCTCTTTCGCAACCACCTGAAAGATATGAAAATTGTGGTGTATCATGTGTCCTAGCCTGGTTTACCTCTTTTATGACTGACAGGGGCCAACCATTATTGTTTCCTCCTTTTCTTTCCTCTTCTTCTTTGCTTTCTTGTTGTGTTGCTCAGGGCTCCTCCTTGTCCCGATGTTATTTAACATTTATATTCAGCCTTTAGATGGGCTCATTCGCTCCGTAGGCTTCAGGTGTTACTCTTAGGCATATGACACTCAGATCATGGTCCGTTTAGATCTTGACTAGGGAGAGGTATAGTCCCATTTGCATGAGTGCCTGGAGGGCTGGATGAGCAACAACTGGTTCAACCCTAATGGGGACAAGCCTGAGGTCCAGTTGGTGGGTGCTTCTTCCTATCTAGGTTCTTGGTGTTCTTCTTTCTGGCTCTCCCTACAGGGTGATTTTCATATTCCAGTGATGGTATTGAAAAATCTTGGTGTCTATCTTTCATCGTCTCTATCTATGGCTCCTCAGGTGAGTGCACATTGTAAAACAGGCCATTTGCTGCTAAAGATACTTTATAGGGTCTTGAATTTTCTGCCTGCTCACCTACATCTGGTAGCAGTTGCTTCGCTTGTCACCAGTCATTTAGATTACTGCAATGCTCTTTATTTGACCCAGTTCATCGGCCTGATTCACTGTCTTCAGTTGTTGCAGACTCTTATGGTTCGGGTGGCTACTGCCACCCCTTATGGTTCCCACATTAGTCTGTTCCTAAGATCTCTGCATTGGCTTCCAGTGAAAAAAAGGATAGCCCTCAAATCAGTGTGTTTGGGTAATCAGGCCTACTAACTTGTCGGGGGGAAATTCTGCCGGGGTCGGCCGGGCCGTCCGCAGACCTCCGGGCAGGGAGGCCCCAACTCCTCCCGTATATCCCAGATGAGATAGAGTATGAGACACACACAAGGAGCAAGGTGACTCTGCTGTTTATTTAGACAAAACGGCAGGGATGGGTCAAGGAGCGTACGCGTTCGTCCTGACACACACACAATCGTGGGGCTCGCAGGCCCTTTTTACTGCATTATGACGCGCTACTTGCGTCACTTCAGAAAGTTAACAAAAAACCTATCGCCACTCTTAATTGGTTGCTCGAGTGGTAGGGTTAGTATAGTACACATATAGAGAATGATATTAGTGGACAAGGTGTAGTCAGGTGGTATATCTGGGTTGTCCCTACAATTAGATACATAAGAATTGTTACATGAAGACTCCTGAGGATTGGATAATATTACTGACGTCTGAGATAAGAGCCCCATGTTCTGATTGGTGCACTCGTGAGCTTCCCAGCCTGGGACCACCGTTGTTCCCAGCTCTCGGTGTACCTGTGATTGCAACAATGTTTCAATATGGGTACGTGCAGACAATGTGAGGATTTATTCATAGGTGGAAGGCTGACCGCTCCCACTGTAGCAGATGTCCATTGATCCTTTCAAGTGTATCGGCCTGTGTCTCGTAGCGAGGGACCCAGACGCCTTTTCTCTCCTGGGTTTTGGCATCTCGTCAGGTTCGGCTTGGTCACGTGGGGAGGGACCGTGAAAGAGGCAGAATTCTGCACAATTAATATTGTTTTTTCTACTGTGCGTCTGGTTTAATTTGCCGGCGTGACTTTATCGTTGGGGCGCGGAGTGCGAGGTTGCAACATCGTGCCTTTGATGATTTGTTCTTGGAATGTGGGTTTGCAACATTGCGACCTTGGCTGGTTGCTCCACCGGGTTCTTTCTGCAGGATCAGCAACCTGACTCTTGCTTTGTTAATGTCCATGGGAGCTCTTGGTTGAGGCCTACTCGGGCCTGGTGCATAAATAGTCTGTTTGGTGCATAGGTGCTTTTAGGTTATAATAGCATATATTTCCATGACCAGTATCGTGTTTCCATTATACCTCTCATGGTGGTAACGGGTTTCAAGAGAAGCGTGAGCAAGCGTTATAGATGAGTTCATGATGCGTCTTGCGTTTCTGCATTCTGAAAGCCTATGTAAAAATAATAAAGATGCACGTCCGTGAATATGCCTGTCGCCTACGTCAGAGCACTGAGTATGTTCTTCGTGTAGATTGGTGTGGAAATGTTCAGTGTGTATATTTGTACAGATGTGCTTCCCGTTGTCTAGTTCGTCATGGCATCTCTAACGACGTGTGGATTTTAGTCTAGCTGATCCGAGCCGCAGGTGTCGGCATGGCCAGTGCGGGCTGCTGGGCAGGCAGATGGACACATCCGTATGTTCCTGTACCAGGGTACCTGGTCGTCTGGTAAATGGACAAACTCTTCTCGCGGCGGGTGTCTGGGCCGTGACCCTCTAGGCCAAGCGCGAGAGGTGAAGGACGGGAGCCTGGTCTTCCATTCTCCCACTTCAGTCCCCCCTCTGGTCGACTTGTCGACCACAAACATATCCTTCTCGTTATCTCCTCTTACCCTCCATATCTTAGTTATCCCTCTGAGATGTCCATAATGGTTTACATGATCTTCAAATGACCAATACATATATTCACATGTTCCTCCAGGAGTACAGTCTACCCATCTTCCTATGTAGCTCCTGGGGTTCCTTGGGTTCTCGATCTTCACTGATGGTGGGTCTAGATGGTTGGTGATGATTTGGGTGCGCAACTTCTCCCTCTCTTGTATTATCACACCTGTATGCTGGCCGTCATCTGCTGGCATTAAGGGGTGCATTCCCACCATTTCCAGCAACTCGTCAGTCGTGCGTGCCTTCCGGGCCTTCCAAAATCTAATTATGATCAGAGTAGCTCCAGCCAAAATAGTACACCCCACTATTATTTTCAGTCCATCTGACAGCCAAGATGGCATCCGTGACCATAATAGTGAAAACCAGCTCTTATCCTTGTCTACACCGTTACTTTCATCCATCATTTTGGAGTGCATCTGGGCCAATTGTGAAACTGCTTCTGTCAGTGTACCATTGTCAGCATCGTTGGCAGGTATGAACGTGCAGCAAGATTGTCCTATCTTTGCACAAACTCCTCCTTCCATTGCTGTGAGAAGGTCCAATACATATCTGTTCTGGAGTGCTACCATCCTTACAGCTCGCAGCTCCTCTTTAATTGCGTTGAACCCATTTACTGTTGAATTGATGGTCATCATTAGTTCCCATCTGGTTATTTGGAGCCATTTTGCGTTTGCGTATGCCTGCAGTCCCGGATGTATTATTGAGGAGAAGAACATTGCTGCTCTGCTGAATAGTCTGTGTTCTGGCGGTATTGATGTTAGTTCCGTTTCCGACCTTCCCCACAGGTAATTTCCTGTCAGTGGCTCTCCTTGTCTTTTTCTCCTATTTAGGACAGTATCATTGCTGTTGGTCCTGTTCTCTTGCTCCTTCTGAAGTGGTGCAGATCTCTTTCTTCTCTTATCCCCTTCATCCATTTTAGGAAATTTCGCCACATCGACATTCTTCTTAGGTACCACTAGTGATGGTACATTGACGTGTACCATTGTGCACACACCATTCCACAGGGGAGGCAGTGTATGATATGCCTTTTCTCCACAGGCCCAATAATGGTCCATTATTACTGCTGTTCCCGCTCCCCCCTCAGGTAACTCCATCACGCTTGCACAATTGGTGTTATATCCTACGTCCACCTCTCCTTTATGCTGGTAGCATACTTTGGGCGCAGTCAATGGTAGTATTGTTATTGGGTCTTCATCTTCTTCTACCCACGTGAGCATTGGTACATACTTGATCCACGTCGTCCAACATCGATGATTGTGTGTCTCGATGGTTGAGATAGTTTCTTTTGTTACCATGTTGCTGCCAATCACTCCTATCTCCCAGCTGTTGCCCAGATACACCTTTCCTGTTATCGTCAGTAGCGGCCTCTCCCAGCATCCTTGTTTACCCGGAACTTCAGTGGCGTACCAATCACATGGTAGATACTGCAGTGTTACCTTCTTTGTTTCTCCTTTTGCAAGGCCACTTGTTATGTATCTGAATGCTTCAGCATGTAAACTGGTCTTGTGATAACTCAGATAGGTCTTGAGGAAGTTGTTTTCATATGGGTATGAGTCTCGTGTTTTCCATGTCATGTGCACTACTGTTCCTTGAAATCTTCCTTTCGTTTGGAACAGGGCCAAATATATTATGCACTGTGCTGTCTTTTCATCTATTTCTGTGGCAACAAATGTTCGTGAAGCGCTCATGGCGTATGGTATTAATGAGCAAACGTAACAGCTATCCTCAGTTGTCTGCTTACCAATGCGGGTCATGTGCTGGTACCATATGTTGTTTGCGACGTGTGCTGAATCTTGTACATAATTATCAATACCTTTATTGTCTGAGTATGTGCTGCATTTAACTCTATTTTGCTTGGGTGCAATATTACTATTACCACCTGACGTAACACCTGTTGCAGCAGGGAACGGGGGTATATTAGGTTTGGGTGCAGCAATAAAATTGATAGCATAGCTGTACTGCCAGACAGAGGCAGCCAAGAACCCGGTGATCATAAAAATCCCTATTATTTTTATTACATATGCTAATCTCACCGGCATTTTGCTCTTACCTTGCTGCAGTCCTGGCAGCGTATTCTTGTGACGTTAAAGTTGCCTGCCTAAAAATTCTCAAAAGTGCTCGTTATTAAATGTTAGTTTTGTTTCCTTTAAGCTCTCCCTATCAAGTAGTCATTCAGTGCCCAGGCGAAGAGCTGCTCCCACGCTACTCTAAGTGATCGGTCTCTTAGGACCGGCAAGTATGGGCGGAGGTGGGGCATGTAATATTCTATGGCCAGGAGGAAGGCTGTGTAGTAGACACGTACCCTTCTCCTTTTTAGGTATGTTGGCCTTTTTATTTCGTATACAAATTGGTGTGACAATTCTTCTGGGTAGTTATCGTCTGGCAGCACCATCTACGCCTGTACACTGAACTTGTTAATTAGCTTTTCTTAACAATACAATATTACGCAGTTCCTGTATGTGCGAGAGAAAAAAAAAGAGAACATTCACGTGTTTACATGTGTATTGGTGCAAGCAATGTCCTTCAGTTTTAGTTACAACTGTACTTAGGAGTCAATGGGGGGGGGTTTGCGCTCAGATGGCGGAAGTATTTTTACTCTTTGAGCGTGTGACCATGGGGTGGGCAGTATGGGGATCACCCCTTTCTTCGTCAGTTATCGTCTCCGAGGGGACAATTGGGTCGTTGTCTGTGGTGGAACTTTCTTCCGCTGTCGGGGATGTTGTTGCTGTTCTTCCAATGGACCTGTCGTTGGCGCTGGGGCGGGTCTGCAGTTTGTAGATCTTTACGTCATGTAGGTGGTTCCAGGCACGCTTATCCTTTAGTTTTACTGCTCTTGTTGATACGTCCTCTACCAGATGGAGGCCAGTGAACCTCTTCTCGTTCCACTTTCTATTGAAATTGCGAAGTAGTACGTGGTCACCTTTGGCAAGTTTGCACAAGTTCTCCTTTCCCAATTCTGTACTTGCGCCTTTTTCTTTATTGCTGGTAGACCCGCCCCGTGTGCGCTCGAGCTGTTGAGACACAAACACGACACTAGTAATCAAAGAAGACACATATTGATACATTTCATCACCTAACACACTCGCTGAACTTTCGTGGTCGGTGAATGCCCTTGACGTTGGGGTTAGGGGAAGGCGCATTTGACGTCCAGTAACCACTTCGTGAGGGGTGAGGTGGTGGTCGGACCCCGGCCTATTTCTCAGTTCAAATAAAGCTAACGGAAGGCAATACAACCAACTTTTCTTTGTTGTTTGTTGTATTTTTGCAATTGCCTCCTTCAATAAGCCATTCAGGCGTTCACATACACCATTAGCCTGTGGGTGGTATGCACATGCAAATTTGTGTTTAATGTTCAGCAGGGATGTGATATGCTGGAACATTTCGTTTGCGAAATGTGGGCCGTTGTCTGATCTTAACACCTCGCACACTCCCCACCTGGGGAAAACCTCCCTTACTATGAATTTGGCTGCTCTAAACGCATCAGGGTGTGAACAGGGCCCTGCTTCAATCCACCTGGAAAATGGGCATACTACTACAATCATATACCTATTACCTTGACATATGTTGATCATATCAACATAGTCAATGTGAAGGTGCCGAAAAGGTCCTTCTGGCCGGGGTATGGTACCTCTTATCACTTTTAGAGTATGACCGGCCGTAAACTGTTGACATGTGAGGCAATTGCTGATAAAATTTGACACATGAGAGTTTAACTCAGGACAAAACCAATCTTCTCTAATTCGTGCTGCTATTATTTCCTTGCCTGTATGGGCAGGGTGATGTAATTGGCTCAGGGCGGTATTTAACAGTGCTAACGGTATTACAACTTTCCCAGTGCCACCCTGGCGCCATAGTGCGTCGGTTGGTGACATTGTACATCCTCTTTTCACCCATACTTCTTTTTCGGCCATTGGTGCAGCCGCTTGTAGCTCCATAATCTGTGTGGCTGGGAGATGGGTGTACCCTTCTCTTATTAACATCTCCCTAGCTATTCCCCTCCCTCTCCCTCTCTGTGAGTCTGTGGGGTTCCATATCTCACCAAAGTATGCAGCATATTTCGCATGTGCGTCTGCTGCTGCATTCCCTTTTGAGACGTAGTCTTCACCATTGGTGTGTGCGGTGCATTTGACTAGGGCTAGTTCTTGGGGGTCGTTTATTACTTCAATTAGTTCAGCCAACAAGAGGGCATGTTGTACTGGAGTGCCATCAGCTCTCCTAAACCCTCTTCTTCTCCATTTTGATAACCCTGAGTGGACAGTGGATGTAACATATGCACTGTCGGAATATATGGTTACTCTTTTATTAAAACTTTCCTTTAATGCCAATATTAGTGCAACCAGTTCCGCGGCTTGAGCAGAGTAATGCTGTGGTAATTGTACACACTTCATAGCCACACACACTGGCGCCTCCATCATTTTTACTACTGCTGCCCCAGTCCTTCGTATCCCATCTCCTTGATCAATAGTTGATGACCCATCAATAAACAAAAGCTCACCTCCCTCTAGTGCGTTTTCTTCAACTTTTCTAGTACATGAGTACATTTTAGTTATTTGGGTGCAGTCGTGGGCGTAATCTCCCTCTTCAATTACTTCTGCTAGGAACCTTGCAGGGTTAACCGTGCTACATCTAACAATTGCTAGTTCAGCTTTAGACAAAATAATCTCATAACCTGATGCCCTCTGTGTCGTTAGTGTGGACTTAGGTTTATTCAATATCGCAAATAGTGCATGTTCCACAAACAGTGTAGTTGGACACCCCATAGTTATTGCTGATGCTTTTTCTACTGCAAAAGCAGCTGCAGCAAGACCTTGTTCACAAGGGAAGTGCCTAACATCACAGGGTCTAAGTGACCGCTGTAAAATGCTACTGGTTTATAGCCCATGCTCGTTTTTTGTGCCAATACTGCTTTCATCACTGCTGAGTCGCAATGTGAAAATATAAAAAAGCGTCGCTCATAGTCTGGGGATGCCAGTACTGGAGCAGTTAATATCGCGTCTTTCAATTCGTCAAATGCCTCCCTCATTTCCATAGTCCATCCCAACTTTTTCTCCCCTTTATTTGCTTCCTTCAAACCCTCAAGCAGGGGTCCTATGTATGAGCTGTAATCAAATACCCATGCTCTACAGTAGTTGCACAGCCCCAGAAATTGCTGCAGTTCTCTCACAGTCTGTGGCACGGGAGTGCTTGAGATGGCCTGTGCTCTTTGTGGTGCAATCCTTCTTCCATGTTGGGATATCAGTTGGCCAATGTAAAGTACCTGTTCCTGACAGTATTGTATCTTTTCCATGTCTACCTTGTACCCCTTTTCAGCCAATATTGTCAACATTTTTAAGGAGTCCTCTCTACATTTACTTTCGTTTGTACTGCAAATTATTATGTCATCCACATACTGTAACACTGTGCTTTCCACCTCAACGTTACCCAAATCCATCTGTATTACTCTATTGAAAATTGAGGGTGATTCACAATACCCCTGTGGTAATCTGGTATGTTTCCACTTTGTATTTCGGTAAGTGAAGCTTGTCAAATCTTGTGAGTCTGGGTGTAATGGTATTGAGAAAAAAGCATTTTTAAGGTCAATCACTGTAAATCGTGATGCTTCTGCTGGAATGCCACACAATATTGTGGCCGGGTTTGCTGTTACTGGATACTCTGCTTCTACTATGTTGTTCAAGGGTCTGAGGTCCTGTATGAAGCGCCAAGACCCCCCTTTAGCCTTGCGCACCGGGTACACAGCTGTGTTACATGGTGATTCTGAGGGGACCAGTATGCCATTGTTTATAAGGGCCGTTATGGTTTCATATATGCCCTCATCTGCCTCTTTTGACAATGGGTACTGTTTCACTCTTGGTAGTATGGCACCTTTTTTCAATTTTATCCTTACACCCCCTATGCTTTTTATGCATCCCACGTCATAAGGGCTAATAGTCCATAATGATTTGGGCACCTTTGACATATCCTCCTTAAAAAATGGGACTAGGGTGCCTGCGGGTGCCTCAAGTGCCATTGCAATTTTCTGTGCTACTTGTTTGTGAGCCACTCTTAGCCATATTTCTACACTCATCATGAACACCATTTCACCTTCCTCCTTTTCTTCTGAGAACAGCTCTTCATCTGACACCTGGGTCAGCCTACATCCTTCTGCTAGTGCTATCACTGCCCTCCATGCTCTCCCTTCTTTATCTTGGGCGTGCACAGCAACATAATCAGCTGTTGCAATAATGCTCTCAATGTCCATTACAAACACCTTCCCTTCCAGTTCATTAACTGGTGTTTCTGGTCGGAACAGATAGGCTGCTGGCCTCCTCCATATTTTCCCTTCTATCCCTGGCATCCATGCAAATGCCATGTCTGTGCCATACTGGAATAGCTCGTCATCTACTGGCTCCGCCCTAATCGCTGTCTGTCCACAGTATGCTTGCAAAATCTGTCGTGCTGCGAGCATGTTAATCCCTGGAGTAGAGCAAATTATGCCATCCTCTGTAAAGGAGATCGTCATATTCAACCTGTTCATTATGTCTCTCCCCAGTATATTTACTGGTGAGGCACTATAATACAAAAGTGGGACTGACAGATCATAATCTCCAATAGATAAGGGAACGTTATCAGTAAATGGAACCAACCCTTTAGCCCCAGAAAATCCTTGGGTGTTCATGGCTTCGCCTGACATCTTAAATTTACCTTCCCTTATGCAAGACCGGGTTGCCCCGGTGTCAACAAGGAATGATAATTTTTTGTCACCTATCGTTACCTCTATGCGTGGTTCCTCCGCACTATTAGGTGTTACTGACAGGATGGGACACACCAAGGCCGTCTGTGGGCTGACCTATTGGGGGTACAATGATTGGCCATTCCCTGTGTAAGGGTTGTGTCCCAACACCGTCACCCTACCCAATTGCGTTTGTTGAGTTTGGGGTGGTGGTTGTATTAACGCTACTTGTTGTTGTGGCGGTGGCAGTTGCTGTGTTATTTGTTGTTGTGGCAGTGAATAGGTTTGTGGCTGTTGTGTTGTTTGTTGTTGTGGGTCACTCCCTTGTTGTGACATCTGCTGTTGTTGTATGCCCTGCTGTTCTTGTGAGGTCCTAGGTTGTGCTTGTTCATTCCATGCTGGTGTTCCTGGCCTGACCCTACATGTACGTGACATGTGTCCTAATAGTCCGCAGCTCCAACACACGGGTGGTTCCCTGCTTTGCCATGGGAAGCTCCCTGTGTTGTCCTGGTATACGGGTTGCCCTGTGGGGTAGTAATTTCTAAGTCCCCCAGCCTGTTGTTGGGTATTATATCCGTATCCTCTCCCCCTCATAAACCCTCCTCTCCCTCTGTTATAACTATAATACCCAGTTCCTTGCATTGGGTACCCTCCTCCCATGTTTGGTGCGTGTAATTGCAGAGGCGGCACTTGCTGTATTACACCTTGTGGAGGCGCTATTTGAGCGGGATCTTGTGCAGCCACTACTTGCGTTGGGCTTTGGGCCACTGGTGTGGGCGTAGTTATTAGTGCCCCTTCCATTGTGTATTTAGTAAGTTTTTTCTGTACTAGTTTGGCCTCTTCTGTTTTCCTGTCCTCTTCCTTTTGTTTCATTTTTCCTTGCCATGTCCTGCAGTGATGTACTATAGTCAGTTGTATTTCTGGCCATGGTTTTGCTTCCATCCCCACTACTTTCTTTAGTTGTTTCTGAACTCCTTCTGGGAGCCCTTGTACTAGTATATGATAAAATATGGCTGGTGTTTTGTCCCATTGTTCTCTAGTTTCCATGCGCCACTTCTCTTGAATATCCTGGATATAATCAACAGGATCCTCATTTTCACCCATATTACGGGAAGTAATGGCTCCTATGTCTGATGTGTCTGGGTACTGCACTCTCAGTGCCTGCCATAGCGCATGTCTGCAGTTTGCAAATGGTGCCCCATCATGCGATGTGTTCGTTATTGTTACCCCATGGAATCCCGCTCTTTTCCAAATGTCATCCGCTCTATCCCCTAATATTGATATTAACAGGCCCTTCACATCTCCTACTGCTAGTTTCTGTCCTGCGGTGTGTTTTTCCATTTCATATATCCACTTACCCGCACCTCCACTTAGTGATGGGAGCCTACATTTTATATTTTCTTTATCCGTATGTTTCCAAGGTACATACTGTGGTCTAACCCCTCCCCTCTCCAACAGTGGCATTAAATTCTGTCTTGTGTCACCCTTTACGCTCCATAATATTGAGTCTTCACACCCCTCCTCTTCCCCCGTTTCCTTTACTACTTCAAATTCTTCCTTACTACCTCTGCTCCTACCTCCCTCTTCTTCCTTTCCCCTTTTTTCGTCATTTCCTGTGTTCAATATGGGTAGGTTTATTTGTCTGTGACTAGGGAGGTCCCTAAGCCGACATGCATAAGGTGTAAGTTCGTTCATGAAGGGCGCGAGCTTTATTCTGTGCAGTGAGCGTGCGGTGGTTGAACATGTAGGGTGTGACGTGGGAGGGCGTGATGGGGATGTGGGTGGCGTGGTTTCATGGGTTTGTGTTTCCCCTATTCTTTTCACTCCCTCCTTACTTCTCTCCATCTCCTCCCATCTTCTACTCATCCAGGGCGAATCTATGTTTGTTCTAGTGAGGTATAGTTTATCTAAGCTTTCCCTTTCACTCTTTCTTCCATCCTTCTCCACTCCTTCTTCCTCCTCACTGCAAAAGTCATTCATAAATGGCACCCCCCACTCTGCCTTTTTTCCTTTTATTGTTACTGTTTTTAAGTCTATTAGGTCTCTTTCTCCCCTTTCGTTGTTACCAACTGTTCCCCCTAGTGCTGATGTTGTTGCTACCTCTCTACTTTTATATACATCTCCCCATCTTTCACTCTCCCTACTCCTCCCTTCTCTTCCCCCTTCACTTCTCTCCTCCATTTCCCTACTATTTTCCTCCCTTTTCCTTTTCAATTCCTCCATTACTTCGTTGCTCATCTGTTCCAATATCCTTTCATCCTCTTTCTTCCTTTCCCATTTCACCCTTTCTCTTTCTACTATACTCTCTATTACCTTCCCCTCTTCATATTTCTTAGCTGTCTCTGATAGTACCCTCCTCCTCCATATTTCCATTTCCTTTTCCTTTTCTTCTTCTTCCTTCTTCTTCTCTCTCAGCACTACTCTTGATACCCTATCTGCTGCTGCTTTTACCCTTTCAGCTTCTCTCTTTTGCTCCTCATTTCGTTCCCTTAATTTTTCCAATTCGTTCTTACCTTCTTTCCTTTTCCTCACTCTCTCTCTATCCTCCCTCTCAAGTTGTTTGATCAATTCATTCTGCTCATCCCTTAGTTTTGCTAATCTTTCCTCCAAAATCTCTTCCTTCTGCCGTAGTAGCTCCTCTCCCCTCATTTCACTCTCTCTGGCACTATCCTCGTTTGTTCTCTTTACCGCCTCCCTTTCTTCTCCAGTTAGTGAGCCTCGTAATTTCAATAATATCTGTGCAGCTACCCACTCATCGTTTCCTATCTCTACAGTCTGCTCTTCTCCAATCCTCCCTTCCCCCATTGGTATCTTCCTATGAGCCACATATGGTGGAGGGCTGTATGCCGGGTTCGAGTATCCTTCAGCCGCCCTGAACTGTCCTTCTATTTCTCCTAATTCTCTTAAAGGGTACAACCCTCCTCCCTCTGTTTTCACTCCCGGTGTTATGGGTATCTCATTGCTCGGTTCCTTTTTTATGTCGTTTGATTTATCAATCTTTTCTCCTCCCTGTCCTTCATTCCCCGTATTCTTTGTCCTTTCACACCCCTTTTCCCCATCCGTTCCTTCTTTCTTAATCTCCTTTTCTTCCGGTGTTTCCCCCATAGTGAACATTCCATTTGGCCCTGGTCGGGACCCCTGGAACATCCTCCATAAGTTAAACACTTCCACATGGTTTGCCAACTTCTTCCCCTTGTACGTATTGTGTAGATGGTTTAGTAGTGAATGTTGGGCATATGGATCGAAACTACCATTAGGCGGCCATGGTGTTAACATTTTGTTGTCCGTCCCCTGGGTCCACTCTATGCTGTACTTAATTAATTTCTCCCTATGTGGTGGCAGTGTGGTGCATATGTGTTGTAGTGGGGTAGTGAGGGTATTCCCCCACCCTCCCGACCCTCTCCCGTATGACATAGTGGCACTCCCCTTGTTACCCTTCCCTTTACTAGCAGTTTACAATATACAACCTTGTATTGCTTACCTTGCCCCGCAAGTGTGGGGACTTACGACAATCCTTTGACAAATTATGCAATAATAATAATAAAAAATAAAAAAAAAATAAAAAATAATAATAATAAAAACAAATATATATGTATATATGTATGATGTTATATTATATTCCTTCCCCTACGGCCCCCTGCGGCCGAAGCGCACGCAGCCCCCCGCGGCTGCGTACCCCTTACGACGATCTTATACAGTCGTCCTGTTTCTCCGTTCTCCTCCCCCTTTTACACTTGCCGTGGCCGGCGTTCTCCGTGCGCAGCCATGCCCCTTTCCCCTTCTCCTCTTTCGATCCACTCGTTTATCGTTTATCTCCGTATCCGCTCCTTTATCATGTTTCTCTTCCCCACCACTCTCAAACCCAAAGTTTCTTGTGCTCGCGATATCCTATTAAATCCCTACTGGTGACGTCACCAATTTCTTCGAGCTACTGGTACATTCTTGTTATGTTCTTTAAGTTCAAAATACACTTGCAATCTACCCCGCTAACCCTACAGCTGTCTTCCTGTCTCTCCTGGAACAAGGTAATCTCATCAATAATATAACCGGACTGCGCACACTGCGTCGCCTCGCGTGTGATACGCCCCTCAACAGGAGGGCTTAACCAGCCAATTATCTTCCGTTTTGGGCAACTATGTAACTAGCTACCGCCCACAGGGAAACGTCATCTACCTATCGAGTTTCTTGCTCGAACAATAGGGAACCTCATCTACTCATTGATCAATAAATGTCAAATCGTAGGAAACCACACACACCCACCCTCACACGTAGTCGCAATTTAGGCCATCAGTGTCTTACGAGCGGCTGCACGTGATGTTTTCGTGCCCCGCCCCCCTCTTTCGCGTAACGTAGCCGACTGCTCTCGCACTCGTTCGCTACCATTCATTCCATTGGCAACACTCAGTTAAACCTTCGCCGCACATCTGTACAATACCTCCCTCCTCCCTTATTTACTTCCTCCCCCTCCCTCACAATTTCGCATTGCTGGTTGTGCGTGTCATGCTCACCAAGTTCTCTCGATGCAGGGCCGCTCGACTGCGTGCACCCCTCCAAGCGGCTCGCCACCTCCCCTCGTCTGGACCACGTCTGGACACTCGCCGACCGCGGGCGGGATACTTCTCAACCGGCTCCCGAGGGCCAATATCCGGATTGCGCTGTCCGGTCTTCTCGCAGATCCGCGATGGTCCTGTAGTCCTCAGAAGGGGGCAACGGCAGAGGGGGCCGCGCCGCGGGGCCTCCTCGCAACGGGAGTGCCTGGAAAAATTAAAAATAAAAGTCGATCTTAAACAGATCTCAGCAGTGCCTCCAACTTGTCGGGGGGAAATTCTGCCGGGGTCGGCCGGGCCGTCCGCAGACCTCCGGGCAGGGAGGCCCCAACTCCTCCCGTATATCCCAGATGAGATAGAGTATGAGACACACACAAGGAGCAAGGTGACTCTGCTGTTTATTTAGACAAAACGGCAGGGATGGGTCAAGGAGCGTACGCGTTCGTCCTGACACACACACAATCGTGGGGCTCGCAGGCCCTTTTTACTGCATTATGACGCGCTACTTGCATCACTTCAGAAAGTTAACAAAAAACCTATCGCCACTCTTAATTGGTTGCTCGAGTGGTAGGGTTAGTATAGTACACATATAGAGAATGATATTAGTGGACAAGGTGTAGTCAGGTGGTATATCTGGGTTGTCCCTACAATTAGATACATAAGAATTGTTACATGAAGACTCCTGAGGATTGGCTAATATTACTGACGTCTGAGATAAGAGCCCCATGTTCTGATTGGTGCACTCGTGAGCTTCCCAGCCTGGGACCACCGTTGTTCCCAGCTCTCGGTGTACCTGTGATTGCAACAATGTTTCAATATGGGTACGTGCAGACAATGTGAGGATTTATTCATAGGTGGAAGGCTGACCGCTCCCACTGTAGCAGATGTCCATTGATCCTTTCAAGTGTATCGGCCTGTGTCTCGTAGCGAGGGACCCAGACGCCTTTTCTCTCCTGGGTTTTGGCATCTCGTCAGGTTCGGCTTGGTCACGTGGGGAGGGACCGTGAAAGAGGCAGAATTCTGCACAATTAATATTGTTTTTTCTACTGTGCGTCTGGTTTAATTTGCCGGCGTGACTTTATCGTTGGGGCGCGGAGTGCGAGGTTGCAACATCGTGCCTTTGATGATTTGTTCTTGGAATGTGGGTTTGCAACATTGCGACCTTGGCTGGTTGCTCCACTGGGTTCTTTCTGCAGGATCAGCAACCTGACTCTTGCTTTGTTAATGTCCATGGGAGCTCTTGGTTGAGGCCTACTCGGGCCTGGTGCATAAATAGTCTGTTTGGTGCATAGGTGCTTTTAGGTTATAATAGCATATATTTCCATGACCAGTATCGTGTTTCCATTATACCTCTCATGGTGGTAACGGGTTTCAAGAGAAGCGTGAGCAAGCGTTATAGATGAGTTCATGATGCGTCTTGCGTTTCTGCATTCTGAAAGCCTATGTAAAAATAATAAAGATGCACGTCCGTGAATATGCCTGTCGCCTACGTCAGAGCACTGAGTATGTTCTTCGTGTAGATTGGTGTGGAAATGTTCAGTGTGTATATTTGTACAGATGTGCTTCCCGTTGTCTAGGTCGTCATGGCATCTCTAACGACGTGTGGATTTTAGTCTAGCTGATCCGAGCCGCAGGTGTCGGCATGGCCAGTGCGGGCTGCTGGGCAGGCAGATGGACACATCTGTATGTTCCTGTACCAGGGTACCTGGTCGTCTGGTAAATGGACAAACTCTTCTCGCGGCGGGTGTCTGGGCCGTGACCCTCTAGGCCAAGCGCGAGAGGTGAAGGACGGGAGCCTGGTCTTCCATTCTCCCACTTCAATCAGGTGGGAGTGGATTTTGTTCAGGAGAAGTTTGCACCCTAAATTCCAGGCAGGGCTCTCCACTCCAGTAATTAGTGTCTGGTTGTGGTTCCTAAATTTCAGCTATATAGGGTTAGGGGATGTTGTTTCAGTGGCTGCTAGCAAGCCTTCTAATAGTGTCCCGGCTATTTGAGGCATATCAAAAATCATCTGATATTCAATCGTCACCATCCAAATCTGCTCTTCTGAGCTCAGATGGGTGGTTGTTAGCCTGTGTGCTATCCTCGTGCCAAGATGCCTATGTGTGTAGGAGCACACTACAAATGTCTGTAACTGAACATAACATAACAATCCATTGCATCCTCCACTTCATCGTCTTCCGTTTCCCCATTTGATGACTCATCTGACAATACTAGAAATGTATGCCTAAATGCTGCATCAGTCAATACTTGACTGTCCAAATACCTTCACACCCTCAATATTACCACCTCCAACAACAATGGTTGGGGCCACATGATCAGTATGCACAGAGGGCAGTGGTGCAAGGGTAGGCTCAGCGGTTAGAGGGACTGAGGCCTGCTTTTGTCAGTGTGTCTGCGGACACACAGGTGTGTTCCACTGAGATGAACTCGCAACATCTATTACTGTCCCCACCATTTGAGTGCACTGTGGAAGACGACTGCATGAACATTGACACCTGCCGTTAGCAAGAAATTGTATCATGCAACTGTTGCATGTGCCTTCGCATTGCTACAGTTTCCAGCGTCCAAACCTTCCATGGCACACCCTGCCCTGCCACACAGACGTTTTCATCAGGTTGCATTTCACAGTGCATCCCTCCCCTTTGATAGTCATCCCCTCTGATAAGCTGAAATATTCCTATTCACACGATGAGGTGGGACTGCCATTGGTGGGGAGAATATCCCCTGACCAGGCTGAAATATGACAAAGGACGCTTGTTCGTGCCTCGCCCCCTCTGCAAGGAGAAATTTAGGTTCAGAGCTCTCAGTCTCCTCACCGTCCCGAGCCATCCATTTGGGGCATCCCATTTGGGTCTTCCATCCATTACATTTCAGTGTTCCTCAGGGCCACCACCTGTACCCCTTCCTCTTTCATTTCTAAGGTGGCTCGCCACTCTGCATCACCCTAATTAGGAAATTTAAATATAAAAGGACCATTTTCTGCTGTATGAAGCTTTGTTTTGTTGAAGAATTATAAAGGTTGGGGCCTATTTTGTTTTTTTAAATAGTTTTTGGGGTCACATAAAGGGGAAGGTATTTGGAAAACCTTTGGGGTGTGTTTTTCATTTTCTATAGGGAAATTAATGCTAAAAAAGAAAAGAGGTGTTAAATGATCATATAAACACACAAACAGATACATTGAAGAAATTACAGGTCAGCAACAAATAAAAAAATAAAAAATATCCTCGCACAAAATGATCATCAAACGCATAAAAGATCCACACGGTCAATCAAAAACAAGTATGCATATTTGTCTGCCCAGTACAGTTCTAATCTTACAGCCAAACCTCGCACAAGTAAACAGAGATTGAACTCGGAACTTTGGAGGGCCACCAAATCTCAATAGAATATGTGGGGCTCATATTGGTTTCCCTGAGATATTCAGTGGTTCTGATTGGCCCACCTTAACATGAACATGCCCCACCAAAATTAAGCTCAAGTTCTGTTTTGGGCTGTTGGTGAATCACACGTTATGGTGCAGGTCTTCTGAATCCCAAGCAAGGTATTTGGTTCCGTTCCATCCTTTGCGATTGACCAAAGGTACATTTGCCCAACAAAACACGCATTAACAATGCCACCAGTTTGGGATTTTGTGTAGGCATAGGAAATGCACTTGTGAGGCAAAGCCATATTGGTATAAACTGGCCATTGATGGTAACAAGTGCAAAATGGTGCCATGCCATGGCATCTAATATCAGTGCCTGGAAATGCCTAAAACGTATACATATGCCAAAACCTTTAGCACGGCCAATGCTTGGTTTTAACAGGACTTGAGTGAAGGACATGCATAGTGCTTATGAAACCTGTGACTGAAGGCAGTTAAAACATGTTTATTACACAAGTAGCAGGTTTACAAATGTAATTAAGTCATTAGCTCTCATAAAACTACTGTGAAAAAAAGAAAACACTAGCAGGCACTTCGAGTGCAGAGTTTATTGGTAAGGCTTGACTAAAGATATCTCAAAGAGTTCCCATGAGGAGGTGTTTTGGGCGGGGAGGGGCTGGAATTGGGTGGGAATGACCATAAGGATTAGCATGGCCATGGGCAGTCAATGGGTGTGCAAAAAACCAAATACCACCTACAAGCTGTGTGTCCCTCCTACTATACCATGTGGCCCTAGCTGTACTCTAATGCAATATTTTCGGATTATAGGTGTTGCAAGCGACACATAATAGCTCCAAATAAAAACAAACACTGGGAAATCTTGCAATGACAAAAATCTTGCAATCACCTCTGCTTAGATTTTCCATTCACATCGGTGCAGGCATGCTGTTGCAATTCTGAATCTTGCCTAATAGGTGCCCTTTAGGGCCTGTGCATAAAAGCTGCTTAAAGAATAAACGTGGCTTTGCCACGCCGCACAGCCTATTATGGATTGTCTCCATGTACTGGCATTGACTGCTCTTTATACTCCAGCCAGCCAGTTCTTGGAAAAATTACAGCATTCTGTCCCAGGAACCATGTCCTAAAAGCATTTAATCGTGTAGCTTAACTGCCATTAACGTGTATTTAAATGGAAGTCAAGCAACATTTGGGCTAATGATTGTAATTTTCCTTGCCTGTAAATTGAGCTCGCAGAGAGTGCATCACCTCTCGGTAGGAGAGGGTCTCTGAGAGCCTGATCACTCATCATTAACAGTCCATCTGTGCCCTTCTCAGCAGGTCCCTAGTACCCCCCCTGCCGTGTGTGCCCATTACCATCAGCGGGGCTTGATCCCATGCGTACCACTGCTGGCCAGACTGCACAATCAGTGGCCAGCAAGAATCCCACTCCGACAATGGTTGCCCACTTATAGCCTGTGCCTTTTGGAGGCGATTAGTGCAGATCAAGACATTGCATTTTAGATTCCAGACCATGAGCTGCGCTGTTCCTTTTACTTGTCCATGGGACATGCCAAGTCTCCACTTTGTGCAATCACACAGCGTAATTAAGTACAGCTGCTGTTCTCTCCTTCTTCCCTCACAGACCGACTCCCAAAGGACTGGCTTGGGATTTGATGCAGATGGGTGTGTTGTGAGCCTCTTTCTGGTATTGAATGATGCTAGCAGATATTGGTTAAGCATCTCGATCAAGGTCTTTTAGCGCTGTTGCCAAGTTGCCTGGTGCCTGAATTGAGGCAGTGAGAACATTATATAGAAGAACAGAAGGTTTGTCTAAGCAGCCATGATTCCAACATCTGTTGAATACATCCAGCGAATGAAATGCATAAGTCCCAATTTATGTATTTATTTTATTTATTTATGCCTTTGTTACAGCGCACAAAACCCTTGGTTATCTCCGCGCTAGTTACATTAGGGTACATTAATTAGGTATATTAGTTGCATTAGGGTGCAAGGTTACATGTTACATTACGAGAAAAGAGGTGGAAGGAAAGTTACATTTTACATTAGAAAAGGGAGTTAGAAAAAGGGTTGGGGGTGCAAAGCATTGGGGGATGCAATAGTCTTAGGAGGAGTACAGTCAGTTGAACAGCCACAACTTCAAGTTGCTGCAAAAGGTCCAGTAGGCATGTTCTTTTCTGAGAGCGAGTGGACGATTGTTCCAAAGTTTGGCTGCCATGACCTGGAAGCTCTGCCCCCTACTGAGAGGCTGTTAAAGTTGGTGGTCTTCAGGAGGTGAGATTTGGATGATCTCAGTGAGCGGGCAGGGGCGTATTTCTCTATGCTTCGTGACAGGTAGTTCGGGGCAGTGTTGGAGAGACAACAGTGGACCAAGGATAATGTCTTGAATTTGATCCTTTCGCGGATGGGCAGCCAGTGTGCAGCTCTCCTAGCTTCCGAGATATGGTCTAATTTAGAGAGGCCAGTGGCAGCTCAGATAGCATTATTCTGGACCATCTGGAGTTTATTTAGGTTGCGTTCTGAGGTGCTGGTAAATAAGGCGTTACAATAATTGTTCTTGGCTCCAAGTGATAACTCTTGCTATTGTAAGGCGATTAGGAGTGGAGAGGAAGGGTCTGCTGTTATGAAGCAGTTTGACTGTGTAAGCCACTGCTGAGGTGATTGAGTTCATGTGGTGTGAGAAATTGAAGTTGGAATCCAGGTAGACCCCAAGAGTTTTGGAAGCTGTAGAGGTGGTGATGCGATTACCATCGATGATGAATTCTTTGTAAACTGGATCAATATTACGAAGTGTGGAGATTGAAGCGACAAAGAGGATTTTCATTTTGTCGTTGTTGAGATAAAGTTGGTTATAGGCCATCCAATTATGAATGACCTCGTAGACAGCATTTATGGTTGCTGGGTCCTGGGCATAGAATATGGAACATAGGATAAGGATCTGTGTGTCATCAGCGTAGTTTGTGTGTATGAGATGTCTAGTAGGTAAAGGTGGTTGAAGAGAGGTTTTGTGTAAATGTTGTAGAGAGTGGGTGAGAGGCAGGATCCTTGGGGGACTCCACAAGTGACAGGAGAGGGATCAGCAGAGAAGTCGTTCATGAAGACACAAGAGGATCTGTCGGCTAGGAAGAACCTCACCCAATCGGAGGCTGATGGCGTGAACTTTGCTGTTGAAGTAAGTTGAGAGCAGAGGATTTGGTGGTCTACCAAATCAAATGCTGCAGAGAGGTCGAGCATCATCAGGAGGGATGGTTTGCCATTGTCTTTGATAGCATCTATTGTATTTTAAAATCTAGGAGGGCAGTTTCAGTTCTGTGTTTGGGGCGGAATCCTGATTGGCGGGTGCCCAGAATATGGTTTGCTTCAAGATACTGTTGGATCTGGATGTAGGCAAAACGATCCAGGATCTACAGGAGGTAGGGATCTGTGGTAATGGGGCAGTAGTTTGTTGGGATGGATGAGAATAGGGAGGGTTTTTTAAGGAGCAGTAGGACCCATGCTTCCTTCAGGCAGGTTGGCACTGAGTTGGTGGAGAAGGATGCATTGATGATGACTGTGAAGAGGGGTATGAGTGTCTCGGCACAGTCTTTGATGATTGGTGCTGGGAAGGTGTCGGCTTTACAGCGTGATGGTTTGAGGCTCTTGACAATCATGGAGACGTCCATGTCTGAGACAGGGAGGAAGCTGAACGGGAGTCCCCCCCAACACCCTTTTTTTTGCTAAAAAACACTTTTTTTCCCTAAACGAAAACCTAAAAAAAATTATATAACTAAAAAAAAATTCGATCATTTGACCTGTCGACCAATTTGTGTCGACCATTTGTCTGTCAACCATTTGTCTGTCGACCATTTGACTAGACACCGATTCTCTGCATTAAGTTGTCTTCGAAGGTGTGGCTTGGGCCAGGTGGACGATAGACAAGGAGGAGTGTGATGGAGTCGGAGGGCGGCATGGAGATTTTATTGAGTAGGGTTTCACAATTTGGGATGACATTTGTTTGCGTGACTCTGGTGATGAGGGTGTTTTTAAAGATGAGGGCTACACTGACTCCTATTTTTGAGGCTCTATCACATTTTAGGGTGGTAAAACTATGAGCGATGGCAATGTAAAGGATTGGGCCAGCGGCAGCATGGAGCCACATTTCCATGATGGCCAGAAGGTCAAGGTCATTGGATGTTATGAGGTCAAGAATGAATGCGCAGTTGATGGCTTTTCATTTGGGACTGAGGGGTGGATGTTTGCAGATTTCACATTGGTTGGGCAGCATGGAGAGGTAAGTGTGGGATGAACTGGGTGTGAAATCTGAGGAATCTGTTCCTTGTGAAAGTCGGAGGGGTTGAGGCGATGGCCGTGTTGGGGATTTCGGGTTGTGTGGGGCCTAGTCAGTGGATTAGTGGTGGGCCAATTGTTTGCGATGCGTGGTGGGTGGTGCATGCAATGAGTCCAGTGCGCAGCCTCAGGAGGCTGTTCCCTGTAGATATTGGAGTGTGCGTAACAATGGCCGATTCAAGGATTTCGGGTTGTGAGGGCCGGATGATTGTGATGCTTGGAGTGGGGCGCATGCAATGAGCCTATTGTGCAGCCTGAAGAGGCTGTTCCTCGTGCAAATTGGCAGATGTGTGGCTCTACCCGAGTCAAAGCCGAGTCAGTCTGGCTAACACAGCTAAAGCTGCGTACTGTATTCTGAAATGCGGAAGCCTTCAGTCGTATTCCCTAAGTCCATGCCTTATATGGAAGATGTCAGGTCTGTCAGATGTATCTATAGCCTCATTGTCGCATCCATAAAAAAGAGTGCCTACCTCAAAATGGTCACCCTAATGGGTAGTTGAATCCTTATAGCGGAACCCACTTTCCCTATGGACATTCGGCAAATAATGTCTCTCCCAAATGATATTTTCAAGACCCAGTCACCCCTGTCCACCTGCCCCGTGGATCCGGGTGCATCCCCTTCCTTCTTAGAATTCAGTTCTCCATGCTCACTGTACCAAATATCACCTCAGTCGGTGTCACAAACACTTCTTTTCAGGCTGTCAGACTTTTCACGTGCCTTCATGAGAGTTTATCCCAAAAACCCCTTGAAGGCTTTCAGGTGAACATAGGTACCATTGTAGTGGGGGCTTCTTTGTGCTTTCCTGCGAAGCCAGTATAAGGTAACCAAAACATTCTTCCGACTCCTGTGGGTCTCCTCCTGCACATGCGATCTTCTCCAGTCATATCTATGTGTAGAAAGCTAGCCACAGGAACCGCAGGGGCAGGAGCTGACTATTGTGTATCCCTCACAGATGCCTCCTCCTTACAGGTCTGCTGCACCATAACTGCCAATTGAGGAAGCCTGATACTTTTTAAAGCAAGCGGAAGAAAAGGTTCACCCCTGTTTGGAGTTGCCATCGGGGTGACTGCGCAGGAAGTGCAGGTCAGTGCCTTTCCTATAGCTGCAGACTCGACGCTGTTATTGGATGTAACCTCCCACAGCGTACACTATAACACCATGCAGCCCCCTCCCCTTCTAAGTGCTCAGAATTTGCAAAGCAAAGAATGTAACTAATACATATGCAGAGAAAGTTAAGTTCCCCAAGTTCACATAAGCAGGTGTGCACTGGCCTATAGGGAACTCTGAAGGTTTCCCGGTGGGCCTCCACACCCTGGGTTTCGTTTGTGTGGTTACCTATTTTATTTCCAGATGTTCGCATAGGAAAAGGGTGGGGCTTTCGGAAAATATGAAATATGTGGCTACTTTGAACATGATTTCCAGGGCCTCTCCACCCCTGCACACGAGGGCATGATTTTGTTGCTGTTTGTATTGCCATGGAATTCAGTATTGTAGAGTTAATCATTTCGAAGAGGTAAATCCTTTACATTCATGGTTTTGTTAGTGGTTTTGCAACGCTGGCACCTTTTCAGAGAAATTGTACTCGCCCACGGAAACCAGATTGCATCTCTGGAGCAGGAACACGGGCAAACGTGAGAGAAATAGGAATCAGACTCACAGAACCTACACATTGGGGTACTACAATGGGGTTTAGGTTAAGGGAATGTTGTTGTATTTTTCAGTTTTTCTGTATAAGTAGCATCTGCAGTGTAGATAGTGGATCAGATGGAAAGCTGATTATGATAGAGGAAATCCTGTCGTAACCGTGTTGCTAGTGATGGCAGCATATGGCACCTTGGAACGAAGTTCTATAATTAGAGGAAGCATGGGTTTGTGATAGCCTGGTGATTTGCTTGAAAAGCCCATTAAGTACATGGAGCAAAATGATCAGGTTGCATTTTTAGGCACCCCATACAAAACCTATTGGTATAATATGGGTCTGCCAGTCCAATTGTCTGAAGTGACAGAACCAGGGATTAACTCTGTAAAGTTGTTGAATATGGGTAAACCAGAGTGGGGGAGAAAGAATATGGATGAGGAAGTGCAAACCATCCTGCAAGTGCAATACCTGTATGCCCTGTCCATGAAGGCAAAATCATTCATGCAAGTTGTGCAAGATGTGGCAGTGGTGTAATGTCAGTGTATTTTGTTTGCGCTGCTTCCATGTGCTGTTCTTATACTGTCTACCACTGTTTTAGGTGATCTTGTATTGCATGGCCGATTTAATTAAACTCCCATTTGGATGCAGATAAATTTAATCGGAGGGAAATTAATTCAAAGGTAAGATTGTAAAAATAACTCATAGCAGGATTTCTAAGCCACGGAAGTACACCCCTCTGGAAGACCACCTGCCTAGTTTAATGCCTGTATATAGGTAGTTAGCGGAGTAGCAACAGACAAAGGCAGGGGATGAAACTATCAAACATGATGAAGGCGCCACCCCTCTAAAACTTAAGCCCTCTTCTGTGCAGCCGGGTTCACCAGACCTCCCCCCCAGACTTTTCACACCAAGACGCACTCAAAAGAAGCAAGGATGATCCGGAAAGCCCCCAACAACGGTACAAATTGGAAGTTATGATAAACCTCCCTCGTTCGGAAAATTCAAACTTGGAAAAAACCATCCCGTTTTGTCTGCCAAACTCGGAATACGAGTCATTGAAAGGCTCAAGTAGAGGGCCTGAAAAGAGAGAACACTCCACTCAAACTCAATCTACAGTCTCTCCTTTATCAAAATAAAAGGCATCTCCACAAACTTCACCCGTTCAACGTGATTAATTCCCGCAACAGAGGCAAACTCTCATCCGTGCTAGAAGACAAAGTGAACTTCCACAAACCTCATCCACAGAGACTCCATATAAAAAAACAGACATGCTATCTATAATATCGGTGGTGACGATTGCTCTTGCCCATTTCTGCAAACTCTGTGAGTCAATCAATGATACACTGAAGGATCATAGTACAATTACAGCCATGATGCACACCCAACTACTTCATCTTGAAGGTTCCATCACAGCCAGAGATAAAGAAAGTTCTACAAACGTATCGCCTCCAAAAGTTTTTCATGAGAAAAGTTCTCAAAGTTTCATGAGTACTTTGGAGGGAAAACCCGAGGACTTCAGCACCATCATGGTAAATCCTTCAGACACCTCAACACTTCAGAACCTGGAACAGAGCAAGGAGAAAGAAAAGAGCAAAAAAGTCAAAGACAAAAAACAACCTAGAAAATAGGGCTACTTCTGCCCTAAAAAAAGCAAACTCTGCTGCAAAAAACTGTGTAATTGAGGAAGATGTGATCCTACTTTCAGTAGAAAAGGGAAATGAAACCATCACAGATGGTCCCCCCAAAGAGCCTTTGAATAAAGATTTTGAAAATGTTGAGACCATAAAGACCAAACCAAAAGAAACTACAACAAATAGAAACCAATTGGGTTTTCAGTTAGAACCTACAGAAAAGCCCAATCTTGAACTGGCCGCTCTTAAAACTTCTTTGAGACCGACTCCAGTTCAAAGTATTGGCTCACAAAAACAAGGTCAAAAAAGCTAAAAAGAACCTGTACCCAAATCCCTGCCTGCCCCAAAGTACCCGCCACAACCATCCTCTTCTACTAAAACAGTGGAGGACTTTATGGCTACTGAAGACTTAATGAATATAAGTGAACATATACATGAAGATGCCATCGTTGAAATATCCGGAAACACCGTGCCTCAAAATTTTACTAGCCCAACAAAGACCCCTCACTTCAAAAATAGCGATGCAGAGTGGGAAATATCAGCACATTTTTTAACGTTAGAAGACCGTTGCAAAAAACAAGACATGAAAATAAATTGGGGCCTAAATTCAGATGTACAACCCTATTCACAAATTGAAGAAAAAAGTCACTGAATACATTACCATAGCAGGGCAAGAGCCTTGCCTACTCAGCGTTCTCCAGTGAAAGACGAAAGAATACAAGCATCAAATGTCAAAACGGACCAAGTTAGGTCTTGACGCTCACCCGGCCCATCAGAAATGGGACGTTCAAGAACATTGCAGCATCTGGAAACAAAAAAAGTACCAAAGTGAAGACCAAATAAACCCCTGTTACATGAGAAAAGAGACAATTAGACCATATTTCAAATTGGAACAACTTGAGGCAAGTAAAGAATACATCGCCTTAAATCGAAGAAACTGTCTTAAAACTATTCCAATGCGTTCCAACATTACGATCTTTAAGGACAGAAGACCTGAAACTCGTGGATCCTTCATACAAGGGAAAGCAAGCTATAACCTACTTGTGCACCGCTTCTTCAGCATTGGAAAAAAAGATTTGTGAATATGCTGAGAACTTACTAAAGTTGGGCTATGACCTTAGGGACAAAACAGGAGAATCAGACTCATCTCATCTTCATAAGATGCTGAAAAGCCCATCACAGTCTTCAAGATCAATAAAGTGGAAAACCAGAAAAGAGATAAAAGAGAAGTGACACTGGAAAAGCGAGTCTTTAAAACCGGCTTGGAGGAAAGAACAGACTCGCAAATTCCGACCAAATCATCAAATACAAGACAAAATGAAAAGAAAGTATACCCGCCTTTGACTATACATCGGGATGGCTTACGTTCCAACCTTGTGCAACCCCAAACACCAACTCCAGACGTGCCTCAAGAGGAGAAAAGATGCCCAACGGGGCCTTTGACAGATATAAAAAGGGAAATTACACAGAAATGTTCAAAAGAAACTCCAAAATCTGAGACAAAAGATAAAAAGGCTGGAATGCAACAACTGTGGGCCTGCATTCCTAAAGCTCTATCGGCACAACTAAATAAATAGCAACCTGCGTGTCCGGTCACGCAAACCTCAATGCCAGAAAACTTGTCTCAACAAATGCGAGCAGAAACATCATTGAGGCTGGGCTCCTGGAATACGCGTGGCTTTTCCCATCTAACGGAGCAGGGTGACATCGACCTGGGTTTGTTTGACATCTTATGCTTCCAGGAAACTTGGATTGTCGAAAAACCTACTCTGGAAGGGTTTGAATTGGCGCTTGTTAAAGCAACAAAAAATGTAACAGAGGACGTGCATCTTCAGGCCTCCTGCTAGCAATTCACTCTGGCAGTGGGCTACACTTAAAACAAATGCTGTCCCTTGAGGTCGCACTACTGCCGGTTTTAGTGCAATGGGACCATTACAGCGAAAATACAGGGAAAAACCTTGCGACGCCCATCATCATCTTAAATACATAGTTCAACCCTGAAGACATAACAAACAGCAGCTTCATATATTGGAAAGGGCCATGGACAGTGCATATTTAGACCATCAAGCCTCGCATCTAATAATATGTGGCGATCTTAACGCCACCTGTAAAAAGAAGTCCACTGGGGAATTTCAATCCCCGGCTGAAGAAAAAGGCCTTGTATGGTCAAACCTTATGTCCTCAAGAGAACTAATCGATCTAGCTACAACCTTTAACTGTCCAAATCGTGTCCCAACCTGGGAAAGAGGCAATTCCTTTGCCACCATTGACTACATCTTCATCTCTTGTCCTCTCCTTGCAGTAACAACATCTTTTGAAGTAATAAGAGTGAACACCAGTGATCACAACCTTTTGACCACAGTTTGCTATTCTAGCAGTATGAAAAAGCAGGTAATGAACACAAACTCGGAGATAAATAGGCAAGGAAATCGCCTAACCCTGAACTCTCAAAATATCACAGCACTAACAAGAGCGTGTAATGGCCTTGGTATTCTTAAGATTCCAAACGACAAGGAGATGCATATAGACGATTGCCCTCTACTTGTCCCATACAGAAGGCCACCAAACAAACCAGGGGCAAAGTCCAACTCAAGAACCCACACATACGATAAATACCTGGTAGAAAAAAGAAGAACTGTGCAAAGACTAAAAAGAGTTGTCACTCGAAATAACACTCAGCTAAATAGAGACATTCTCTTGGTTGCAACGAAGGCATACAAGTCATGGCTAAAAGAGTATCGCTTGTGTCTATACCAACAGGATTCAGAAGAAATGTTGAGACAGGTGTGTGGCAAATATTCAAAGAAATTCTGGTCTCTGATCACAGCAACAGAACGCCCGACAAACAACGTTCTCCAGAACAGCATTGGTAAACGTACTTGGGTACAACACTACAAAGCGATATTCCAACTATCGCAATTTGCCTCACCATCTATGAAGTTGGCAGAAAATACATGTTGGGTGGATATTCATGATTAAGAAGAAATCAAAGACATCATTTGCAAGTTGAAAAATTCCAAAGCACCGGGTCCCGAAAGGATCTCGCATATCGACCTGAAAAACCACCCAGTGGAATGGGCAAAACTCATCAGCCTTATATTTAAAAGATGCATTGACGCAAAGGAAATACCATCGTCCTGGACTTCGTCAGTTGTGGTCCCAATATAAAAAAATGGCTGCAAGGACGACCCAAGGAATTTCCATCCGATTGCTCTTCTGGATGTTATTTAAAGGTCTTTGGTGCTCTTTTAATAACCTGCTTGCAAACATGGGCAGCCCAAGCACCATGTGCAGATCCATTCCAGACAGGCTTCAAAAAGAACATGGGAATTAACATTAACATCATGGTTTTGAGCACCCTCAAAGGAAAGATCTGGACAGGCAGCCTGAGACTTTTTCTTGCGTTTATTGACTTAACACAAGCTTTTGATCAAGTCAATAGAGCAAACATGTGGCTCAGACTTCGCACATGGAACTGTCCAAATGAGATTCTGAGCCCCATTATAGCTTTGCACACTGACACTAGAATGCAAGTTTGACTAAGCAACCAGGGAATACCGTCTGAAGAAATATCAACTGTTTGTGGGGTAAAGCAGGAATGCCCCCTGGCCCCAGCCCTGTTCCTCTCTTATAGGGGAGACTACAAAGAAGTGAAAGATAATGTGAGATCATTCCCTCATTCACTTGGCCAGGAAAACATACCCAGATTACTATATGCGGACAATGTGATTCTTTTAGACCAGACTCCGATTGGACTACAAAGACAGTTGGACAACTTTTCGAAATACGTTGTTGAAAATGACATGAAAATCAACAAATCCAAATCCAAAATCATGTGTTTTGCGAAAAATCCTGTAAAAGGAGAAAAACTAAAGTGGCACCTTGATGGTACAGAAATCGAAAAAGTCCCAGAATTCAAATATCTCGGAGTGATTTTAGACAGCTCAAAATCCAGAATCTCCATGCAGAACACCCTAAATGAAAAAATGCGGAAACTAACAATGCAAGCTAAAGCCATCAATAAAAAGTGTGGCCGCTTCTCACTGGTTCCAGTAATTAACTTCTACAGAGCAAAGGTCGTCCCGGCCATATCATATGGAGTGGAAGCAATGCCATCCCTTCCAAAAACAATATGGCAGTCTATGGAAAGCCATTTTTGGAGGTTGGTTCTCTTCTTGCCAAAGTCAACTCCCTTGGTCCTGATTAGACGCGAATTGAGCCAACCCTCGCTTCAATCTTCAGCAAAGAGTCTTATGCTGTACAGGAAAACCTTCTTGGAAAACCACCCCTGGCTTCTTACCTTGGTAAACAGGGAACACGCAGGAGTTTGTTGTAAGTGCCTTACTCTTTGGGAAAGAGAACAAGACCTCAAACTGTTAGAAATTCTAAGTTCAAAAAAGGAACTGTATGAAAACTCTACACAAGTCCAAACCAAGATAAATGAACTTGATTGGACAAATACTCTTGACAAGGCTTCAAAATACAAACTGGTCTCTCATTTACCAGCTTAGATAAGAAAACAAAACGAGACCCAAGCCTTTTTGAAAAAGTATTCAAGTAGAGCGCACAGGAACATCATTTTGAGGACGCGTTTGAATCTCATGCGTGCAAATGAAATCCGTGCAATTACAGGGCAGTCGACAACAAGAATGTGCAGATTTTGTGGAAGTAAGGTCATTATTGAGACTATGATACATCTCTTACTGTCATGCCCAGGAACTGATGGTATTGCAGCACCTTTTCTGAAAAATCTCTTCTCCATGGCGCACATCTTTGAGGAAGGCCTTTGGTGGGAGCACCTGAATGGAGGTGAAAAGACCACCTGGGTGACAGCGGCAGCGAAGATTATGGAACAGGTTCTGCTAAAGAAGAAAGACGAAAACCATGTAATTATCACCCTAGAAAGTAGCCTAATATGACTTTCACTTATTCCAAGGATAGCGCAAACATCTAAAGTGAAACAGGTTCCTTCTGGACTTTTATGAAATACATGTTCTTCTTTGACTTCAAAAACCTTGTAGAAATCACAGCAGTGATTAAATCAAGAATAATAAAAAAAAAAATGTACATAGGTAGTTACAATCGGGCATCACTCTATGTGAAATATCCCAGTGAAAACAGTATCCCTTTGGCACTGGAGTGGTCAAACTTTGAGGCCTGTACTGCCAGTACCTCACGTCTGACAGTGCTCAGCAGTTCTACATTTTAATTATTACTCGCCCATACTATCTGCTAACTCTGATAATCGCATACTTGTTATCTCTATCAGCTATTGTTTGAGTCTTAATTGCTTCCTGTTGTTGCTCCGTTTACTTTTGTGAACGTGGTGTAGGATTTTGAAAGTGTGTTTCCCTATCCTAAGCTGGTATGGATTGCACTTCTGTTGCTGTGTGTTGAGACATGTTAGGGTTCTTTACTCTAACATGCTGCCAATTCTATCACTCTGCAGATGTGCTATGCCTTAACTGAAGTGTGTCAGAAGCTCCATGGTAGCATAAAGCTGCCGGTGCGAGTAATCAGCAGAGTCGGGATTGCCCTGCAGCCCGGCAAAGTTGCCACTGTAGCCCAATTGTGGGACAGTGCCCTCTGTCTATGACTTGCGGCCATGGCCACTGGCCACAATCCTGGGGCCATGAGATTCAACCATGTTGCCTGCCCCATCAATAAACACATAGTAAACACTGTCAATGGTCTGTAGCCTGACCTATTGGCCACTGTTTCCTAATAATGGTGGCCATGGCCAGTGGCCACATTGTCTTGGGCATGGCTGAGCTTTCTTTTAAGACCTGGCCAAAGCTCCACACACATGTTTGGATGAAATCAATCCAGCTGTTCGGGCTGTAGCTGCAAGAAAATTTGTTTCCCATTCAAGTCTATCCAGATTTCAAAAGGTTTGGGAACCCCACTATAAGTCTCCCCCCCTCTTGAGGAAATCATATCAAACTTTGTTAAGATATTCAAAGTCAGGACTATATTATTTTTTGGAAATATGTGTGCACCTTCATCAAACGACACCAACGTTATAAGCTGCACAAAAACTGCTCCTCACATACCCTGTAATGTATAATAATGTCAAGTTCAGGAACATCACAGCAATGCTCCCGAACATCTGAGCTATTTGTGGACTTCATAGTAGGAACAGCACCCAATTTGTGGCAGCCTTTTCACGACAAATTCCAGCCCATTCTTACTTCCCTTCACCTCCCCAGACATTGTTTCATTTCTAAGACTAGTGCAATGCTGTGTTTTTTTAAATATTTTATTACCTTAACATTCGCCGACAATGGGCACAATTCAGAAATCCAACAAGGAGTCACATTTGAAGGGTTTTTTGTTTTTACTTGCAAATATACGGTTCCTTTAACAAAGTTTTTAATTGAATTTCATAGGTTTCTATTAGTGCAACTCAACCATCACGTCCCTTTATCAAATTATTTTCAGTGAATTGTATAGGTTTTTACTAGTGCATCCTTAATCTGATACACGTTCCTTATAATAGACTCACTCCCAATGTGGCAGATATGGAGTCCGTGGACAATACAGTAGTCGGCGGATGTGGGACGGCATTCACAAAGCCCAGAATCATAGGGGACACCCAAAAAATTGTACCCATCAGCCAACAAACTGATGTACATAACATCATTACTAATGTTTACGACACGCAAATACCTTTTTGTGCTAACAATTACTTCAAAAATACAAATGATTTTTTTCATTTAGCACGCATTAAAATGGAATGTACCAACCAGAAAACATAAATATACACGTAATGTACTCTCCTCAGTAGGAATCTACATACATTTTGAGAAACACCAGATGCTTATTAGAAAAGACATTCTCACTAAATATAAAAGACATTCTCACTGAACATAAAAGAGAAGTCACACTGGAAAAGTGAGTCTTTAAAACTGGCTTGGACGAATGAACAGACTCGCAAATTCCAACCAAATCATCAAATACAAGAAAAAATGAAAAGAAAGTATACCTGCCTTTGACTATACATCGGGATGGCTTACGTTCCAACCTTGTGCAACCCCAAACACCAACTCCAGAGGCGCCTCAAGAAGAGAAAAGATGCCCAACAGGGCCTTTGACAGATATAAAATGGGCAATTACACAGAAATTTCCAAAAGAAACTCCAAAATCTGAGACAAAAGATAAAAAGGCTGGACGGCAACAACTGTGGGACTGTATTCCTAAAGCCTTATCGGCACAACTAAATAAATAGCAACCTGCGTGTCCTGTCACCCAAACCTCAACGCCAGAAAACTTGTCTCAACAAATGCGAGCAGAAACATCATTGAGGCTGAGCTCCTGGAATACACGTGGCTTTTCCCATCTAACGGAGCCGGGTGACATCGACCTGGGTTTGTTGGACATCTTATGCTTCCAGGAAACTTGGCTTGTCGAAAAACATACTCTGGAAGGGTTTGAAATGGCACTTTTTCCAGCAACAAAAAATGTAATAGACGACGTGCATCTTCAGGCCTCCTGCTAGCAATTCACTCTGGCAGTGGGCTACACTTAAAACAAATGCTGTCCCTTGACGTCTCACTACTGGCGGTTTTAGTGCAATGGGATCATTACAGCGAAACTACAGGGGAAAACCTTGTGATGCCCATCATCATCCTAAATACATACTGGAACCCTGAAGACAATACAAACAGCAGCTTCATCTCCTTATTCGAAAGGGCCATTGACAGCGCATATGCAGACCATCAATGTCTCACATCTAATAATATGTGGCGATCTTAACGCCACCTGTAAAAAGAAGTCCATGGGGGCATTTCAATCCCCAGCTGAAGAAAAAGGCCTTGTATGGACAAACCTTATGTCCTCAAGAGAACTAATCGATCTAGCTGCAACCTTTAACTGTCCAAATCGTGTCCCAACCTGGGAAAGAGGCAATTCCTTTGCCACCATTGACTACAGCTTCATCTCGCGTCCTCTCTTTGCAGTAACAACATCTTTTGAAGTAATAAGAGTGAACACCAGTGATCACAACCTTTTGACCACAGTTTGGTCTTCTAGCAGTATGAAAAAGCAGGTAATGAACACAAACTTGGATATAAATAGGCAAGGAAATCGCCTAACCCTGAACTATCAAAATATCACAGCACTAACAAGAGCGGATAATGGCCTTGGTATTCTTAAGATTCCAAACGACAAGGAGCTGCATATAGACTATTGCCCTCTACATGTCCCATACAGAAGGCCAACAAACAAACCAGGGGCAAAGTCCAACTCAAGAACACACACATACGATAACAACCTGGTAGAAAAAAGAAGAACTGTGCAAAGACTAAAAAGAGTTGCCAACCGAAATAAGACTCAGCTAAATAGAGACGCTCTCTTGGTTGCAACAAAGGCATACAATTCATGGCTAAAAGAGTATCGCTTGTGTCTATACCAACAGGATTCAGAAGAAATGTTGAGACAGGTGTGTGGCAAATATTCAAAGAAATTCTGGTCTCTGATCACAGCAAAAGAACGCCCGACAAACAATGCTCTCCAGAACAGCATTGGTAAACGTACTTAGGTACAACACTACAAAGCGATATTCCAACTATCGCAATTTGCCTCACCATCTCTGAAGTTGGCAGAAAATACATGTTGGGTCGATATTCATGATAAAGTAGAAAACAAAGACATCATCTGCAAGTTGAAAAATTCCAAAGCACCGGGTCCCGATGGAATCTCGAATATCGACCTGAAAAACCACTCAGTGGAATGGGCAAAACTCATCAGCCTTATATTTAAAAGATGTATTGACGCAAAGGAAATACCATCGTCCTGGACTTCGTCAGTTGTGGTCCCAATATTCAAAAATGGTTGCAAGGATGACCCAAGGAATTTCCATTCCATTGTTCTTCTGGATGTTATCGGAAAGGTCTTTGGTGCTCTTTTACTAACCCGCTTGCAAACATGGGCAGCCCAAGCACCATGCGCACATCCATTCCAGACAGGCTTCAAAAGGAACACGGGAACCAACATTAACATCATGGTTTTGAGCACCCTCAAAGGAAAGATCTGGACAGGCAGCCTGAGACTTTTTCTTGCGTTTATTGACTTAACACAAGCTTTTGATCAAGTCAATAGAGCAAAAATGTGGCTCAGACTTCGCACATGGAACTGTACAAATGAGATTCTGAGACCCATTATAGCTTTGCACACAGACACTAGAATGCAAGTTTGACTAAGCAACCAGGGAATACTGTCTGAAGAAATATCAACTGTTCGTGGGGTAAAGCAGGGATGCCCCCTGGCCCCAGCCCTGTTCCTCTCTTATCTGGGAGATAACAAAGAAGTGGAAGATAAAGTAAGATCATTCCCTCCTTCACTTGGCCAGGAAAAGATACCAGGATTACTATATGCGGACAATGTGATTCTTTTAAACCAGACACCAATTGGACTACAAAGACAGTTGGACAACTTTTCGAAATACATTGCTGAAAATGACTTGGAAATCAACAAATCCAAATCCAAAATCATGTATTTTGAGAAAAACCCTGTAAAAGGAGAAAAACTAAAGTGGCACCTTGATGGTACAGAAATCGAAAAGGTCCCAGAATTCAAATATCCCGGAGTGATGTTAGACAGCTCAAAATCCGGAATCTCCATGCAGAACACCCTACATGAAAAAATGCAGAAACTAACATTGCAAGCTAAACCCATCGATAAAAAGTTTGGCCGCTTCTCACTGGTTCCAGTTATTAACTTCTACAGAGCGAAGGTCTTCCCGGCCATATCATATGGAGTGGAAGCAATGCCATCCCTTCCAAAAACAATATGGCAGTCTATGGAAAGCCATTTTTGGAGGTCGGTTCTCTTCTTGCCAAAGTCAACTCCCTTGGTCCTGATTAGATGCGAATTGAGCCAACCCTCGCTTGAATCTTCAGCCAAGAGTCTTATGCTGTACAGGAAAACTCTCTTGGAAAACCGCCCCTGGTTTCTTACCTTGGTAAACAGGAAACAAGCAGGAGTTTGTTGTAAGTGCCTTACTCTTTGGGAATGAGAACAAGACCTCAAACTGTTAGAAATTCTAAGTTTAAAAAAGCAACTGAGCGAAAACCCTACACAAGTCCAAACCAAGATAAATTAATTTGATTGGACAAATACTCTTGACAAGGCTTCAAAATACAAACAGGTCTCTCATTTACCAGCTCAGATAAGAAAACTAAATGAGACCCAAGCCTTTTTGAAAAAGTATCCAAGTAGAGCGCTCAGGCACATCATTTTGAGGACGCGTTTGAATCTCATGCATAGAAATGAAATCCGTGGAATTAGAGGGCAGTCGACAACAAAATTTTGCAGATTTTGTGGAAGTAAGGTCATTATTGAGACTGTAATACATCTCTTACTGTCATGCCCAGGAACTGATGATATTACAGCACCTTTTTTGAAAAATCTCTTCTCCACGGCGCACATCTTTGAGGAAGACCTTTGGTGGGAGCACTTAAATGGAAGTGACAAGACCACCTAGGTGACAGCGGCAGTGAAGATTATGGAACAGGTTCTGCTAAAAAAGAAAGACGAAAACCACGTAATTATCACCCAAGAAAGTAGCCTAATATGACTTTCACTTCTTCCGAGGATAGCGCAAACATCTAAAGTGAAACAGGTTCCTTCAGGACTTTTATGAAATGCATGTTCTTCTTTGACTTCAAAAACCTTGTAAAAATCACAGCAGTGATTAAATCAAGAATAATAAAAAAAAAAAGTATGTAGGTAGTTACAATCGGGCACCACTTTATGTGAAATGTCCCAGTGAAAACAGTATCCCTTTGGCACTGAAGTGGTCAAGCTTTGAGGCCTGTACTGCCAGTACCTCACGTGTGACAGTGCTCAGCAGTTCTACATGTTAAATATTACTCGCCCATACTATCTGCCAACTCTGATAATCACATACTTGTTATCTCTATCAGCTATTGTTTGAGTCTTAATTGTTTCCTGTTGTTGCTCCGTTTACTTTTGTGAACGTGGTGTAGGATTTTGAAAGTGTGTTTCCCTATCCTAAGCTGGTATGGATTGCACTTCTGTTGCTGTGTGTTGAGACGTGTTAGGGTTCTTTACTCTAACATGCTGCCACTTCTATCACTCTGCAGATGTGTTATGCTTTAACTGCAGTGTGTCAGAAGCTCCATGGTAGCATAAAGCAGCCGGTGCAAGTGTTCAGCAGAGTCGGGATTGGCCTGCAGCCTGTCAAAGTTGCCACTGTAGCCCAATTGTGTCACAGTGCCCTCTGTCTATGACTTGCGGCCATGGCCACTGGCCACAATCCGGGGGCCATGAGATTCAACCATGTTGCCTGCCCCATCAATAAACACATAGTAAACACTGTCAATGGTCTGTAGCCTGACCTATTGGCCACTGTTTCCTACTAATGGTGGCCATGGCCAGTGGCCACATTGTCTTGGGCATGGCTGAGCTTTCTTTTAAGACCTGGTCAAAGCTCCCCACACATGTTTGGATGAAATCAGTCCAGCTGTTCAGGCTGTAGCTGCAAGCAAATTTGTTTCCCATTCAAAAGGTTTGGGAACCCCACTACAAGTCACCCCCCTCCTTGAGGAAATCATACCAAACTTTGTAAAGATATTCAAAGTCAGGACAATTTTAATTTTTGGAAATATGTGTGCACCTTCATCAAACGACACCAACGATATAAACTGCACAAAAACTGCTCCTCACATACCCTGTAATGTATAATAATGTCAAGTTCAGGAACATCACAGCAATGTTCCCGAACATCTGAGCTATTTGTGGACTTCATAGTAGAAACAGCACCCAATTTGTGGCACCCTTTTCATGACAAATTCCAGCCCATTCTTACTTCCCTTCACCTCCCCAGACATTGTTTAATTTCTAAGACTAGTGTAATGCTGTGTTTTTGTAAAATATTTTATTACCTTAACATTCGCTGACAATGGGCACAATTCAGAAATCCAACAAGGAGTCACATTTCAAGGGTTTTTTGGTTTTACTTGCAAATATACTGTTCCTTTAACAAAGTTTTTAATTGAATTTCATAGGTTTCTGTTAGTGCAACTTAACCATCACGTTCCTTTAACAAATTATTTTCAGTGAATTGTATAGGTTTTTACTAGTGCACCCTTAATCTCATACAAGTTCCTTATATTAGACCTACTCCCAGTGTGGCAGATATGGAGTCCGTGGACAATGCAGTAGTCGGCGGATGTGGGACGGCATTCACAAAGCCCAGAATCACAGGGGACACCCAAAAAAGTTGTACCCATCAACCAACAAACTGATGTACATAACATCATTACTAATGTTTACGACACGCAAATACCTTTTTGTGCTAACAATTACTTCAAAAAATACAAATGATTTTTTTTCATTTAGCACGCATTAAAATGGAATGCACCAATCAGAAAACAGAAATGTACATGTAATATACTCTCCTCAGTAGGAATCTCCATACATTTTGAGAAACACCAGATGCTTATTAGAAAAGACATTCTCACTAAATAGTAAGTCCATTGTATTTATTTCTCTAATATTAGCATTAATTATATAAACATTTGTTATAATGCAGAAGCACTTTTCTTCTCACAGAAATGGCAAACACACTTGAGTGGTTAGATGAGAACTTCCCAAAAGAAGAAATGAGTGGCAATAACATCTCTAATGGTACATAATACATATTTTGATGTAAACAAATAATGCAATTTTTACACACCTTAATAAAATAATAGTTTTTCTGAAGTACGTTTTTCTTACAGTACATAGTTTTCATGAAGAAAACAGACCCCTATTGAATTATACACAATCCCAAGAATCACAAGGAGAAGATCTTTCATTAACTGTACATAATCAAGTCATGAACTTGTCTACAATATTGGATTAACTAAGAAATGATTTTAAGGAACTTTTACAATATGTCAAAAATCATGTCATTAAAAATGTTCCCTATCACTGTCCTTCTTGCACCTGTCCCCCTTTTCCCCAGTAATCCTCCCCATCAAATTCCCAAAATTTAAATGAAAGATGTTTTGATGAAAGCTCACTTTCTTCCTCTTCTCATGATTATTGTACGGAAATTCCTAACTCCCATTTATGTTTCTCATTCCAATATCACATCTCTTTCCTAAATACATGTATGTTTTATACTGTAAATATTTGTGTATACTGCTCTGTCACTCTTTTTTTAAAACCCCAATTTTGAGTCTATGGACACAACGACTGTCCGGGTATCGGAACACAAAATGGAGATGCCCCCTAGCAAGTGCGATATCCAGACATGTGCGATTTCACATGACAAACTTTTCATTAGTCCGCGGACACTGTGCCTGTTCTACGGACACGCAGCGCATGGGCACTGTATCTCCCACCGTATTGGTGTCCGCGGACCACCCATGCGGCCTGACGGGGGTGTCCATGAACAGTTTTTGTGACTGGAGACAGTTTAAAACTGCATTTTCCGCCAATCTAGGGTGTTTGCAAGCAGAAAGTGTATCCTTCTAGAGCTCCTACACCCATTGTTAGTTGATTTGGTAACTTTTTACAACATTCCGAGGCCTATTCTTGGCACTGCAGACAGTTGCGCAGTCCACAGACAGCTTTTCTGAAGGGACCCACCCATTACTTTTTCTAATTCTCAATTTGGCAAACCAAGAGAGAGCACCTGTTTGCAGTTCCTGAGTTCCTGCTTTGCTGCTTTGCAGATCTGTTTTGTGGAGACCATCATGGCATCTGCTATGCCCACTTCTGCTCTCCAACCACCCCCACCACCATAAACTCCATCTGGAGGACCTGGAGAGGAAAACAGTTGTGGTGGTACAGAAGAGGTGGATCAAGAAGAACATGAAGATGCGGTAGAGGAAGTCACTAGCTCCAGCATCCTGAGTGAGTCCTGGGTGTGGCAAATTTTCACCATCACAGGGGGTGTACCAAAGGCTTGGGCAGCAAAGGTTTGATGCACTGAGTGCAAAGTTGGATTCAGTCACAGAAAACCCGGCTTGTACTCCTATGGGACCACATCCATGCAGCACCACACCAAGTCCAACCACATGGGGGCACTGAGGAAGGCAATACTTCTCTCAGGGAAAAGTAGGTTGACACCCTCTACCCCTTCTTCTTTGACTGCTGCTGTCACCACAAGGGATACTTCTTTGGGGCTGAGGATACCCACGGCCACCTCGCAGGCCATACAGAACGATGTTGACCCTTACCTTCTGAGGGTAACAGTCCTATGTTTATACTGTGAAGCACAGATCTGTAGGAGTGAGCAGTTTTGGAGTGCTTTCAAGGCTGCAGTGAAGGATACGAGAAACACTGCCACCTACCTGGTTAAGGCCCACCCAACATCTTCTTCTCTCCACCTACCACTTCGTCCCTATGTGTTACACACCAGCTTGAAAAGGCGGAGAGATGAGGTAAGCTGATGTTCCTTGGTATTGGATTGGCGAGCCAAGGTTTTCCTAAACCCAGGCCTTCTTAACTTGAGGGAGCTCTTTTCTATGATACCCCCCTCTGCTCTGGTAACTAAACAGACAGAGGGGTAAATCAAATAAAAGAGCAGGGAACAGACGCCCGGCCAGAGGACAAAACTGTAAGGAAAGAAAACAACAGGTCAACAATAGGCAGTGAACATATAACTTCCTAACACATATTCTACCCCTATAGTAAATACCTTCTTCCCTCTTTTTTAGGTCTAGCAGTGGTTTGGAGGAGTAGAGATCTCCTAAAAGGACAATCAATAACCAGAATGAATCCCTTACACTAGAAGAGTGTTGACAAAGAAAAGCATAAGGGACACGATCTTACCAGTTCAGAATAGGAGAAGTATCTGGGAGGTGATTAGGTGTCCATGGTAGAATGACAGGGAGTAAATAACAAATAGGGACCGGGTGGCACGAGGGTCACAGTAGAGCTTGGTTGGTGCACAATGGCTGCAGAACATCTCTCAGTGCACTATTCCTGAAAGATAGTCATGTTGAAATGTCAGGGAAATGTTGTCTTCTTTGTGGAGCCCAAACGTGAGTTAAGTTGATAATGGACACAGAAATGGTAAGAACTTGATTCCATAATGGAAGGAGTACAGAGTAGATTGATGGTAAGCAATATAGTGAGGAGCACTGTTTCAGGGTGTGCAACAATTCAAGGTGTTCATGAACCCCAACACAGGAAATAGCCAGGCAGTCTGTATGCAGACCGAGAAGGTGATGGTATATCAGAAACAAGTACCTGGAAGAGACTTTGGAATCCGGGATGCAGTCGGAAGTCAGCAACAGCAGGGACAAAGGTAAGCAGAACCTCAGGCAAAAGGAATGCGTAGAGCAGACTGGGTTCAGCAACGATAGATCAAAGGCACAAGATGTCAGGCAAGGAGAAATCCATGAGGCGGATTGGGTTCAGCAACAGCGGGTCAAAAAGGTACCAGATGTCAGGCAAAGAGAGAGTCCTGGAGGCAAGGCAAGGTCGGTAACAGGAAACAATGGGCATCATTCCGAGATTGGAGGCAGTCATGGCGCTATTTGCGCCATGACTGCCTCCAATAACGGTACTGGCACTGGTATAGTTCAATGGGGACTTACCTGTGTAGTCCGACCTTTGCGGGACCGGTAAGTCCCCATTGAAAAAGCCATTTCCCATTCCCATTTGAGCCCCCATAGGGCTCAATGGGAATGGGGAAGGCACTTATAACGGTGCTGCAAATTGCGTTACCATTATTAGCTCTGAAGTCCCTTAACGGGTCCCGTCCATAACGCCTGGTCAGACCAGGCGTTAAAGGAGGGACCCGCTAAGGGACCTCGTAGTAGGGTGGTAAGGGATTAGCGGCACCGATCTACTTACTGGTGCCCAGTATCCCTTACCGCCCTTCTCGGAATGAGGCCCAATGACTCAGAAGTGTTTGGTAAGTAATGCTACAAACAGAAGCAGTGTGTGTTGGAAAGATGCTGCTTTTAAGTATGTCTCTTGGGGCTGAGCCCGTGATGATGAGTAGCGGATGTGGTCATATGATGCGCTGTCCGCATCATAGCCATGGAAATGGCTTTCCTCGCACGGATGGACAACGTGGTTCGTTTCCAGGGTTATTGCCATCGCTGCAGGAATGGGGCAGCCAGGCGATGATGTGTATGATGAATCAATGTGGTGAGGCAAGAAATTGAAGACTGGACATGGGAGCAGGAACCCCAGGAACCCTGAACCTTAACACTGTGGTTGGTGCCCCTTCCCTCCCATGCCTTGCCTCTCCAGCAACAACAGAAAATCCCAAAAAATTTAAAAAACAAAAAAACGCAAAACAAATGTTCCTTTAGGAGCCACTTTTCACAGTTAAAAATTAGACATGAGAAAAAATGTCACAGACTCCTGTGTAGCTGGCATAGTCCGCAGACGGGGCAGTGGTCCGCTGACATCAGAATAATTCCAGGCATGGGTGGGGGCATGAAAATCATTAGAATTGTTTTGCATAAAAAATGGCAGCTCTTAAAATAACTTTTTTGTGTTTTTTTAAAACATTTTGGTTTTATTAACTGAACTAAAAATCACTTTACTAAACTTAATTATTTCTTCTAACTTTTACAAAAACTGCTTCAAAACATTTTTAAATTTTTTACAGAAAAAATCTGATTACCCACATCAGTTAATTGGACTCCATCTCTCTGAAAATTGTTCGAAATATCAAATTTAATGTTCTCATTATGAAAAGATGTCATTCCAACATCTCGCAGAAAAGCACACACAGCTTTATTGACATTGTGCCTCGCTTTTTATATTATGGACCAAATAAACTCAATCACATTCACATCTGTCTCTGAGCAATGCAGGGAAAAATAATGTTCATATTTGGGAATATTTCCTTCAACTTTCCCAATATCTCCTTCATTGCAAACTGCAATGAAATTCCAGTCACATAATCCAAACTATTCCCTCAACAATGAAGAATGATAATGTCCTGATGTTTAAATTGAACCATATTTGCACCAAATGGGAGTAGCTCCACCCACTTCATCCTTCAAACTCCACACATAACACTTCAAATTCATGGAATCCAAGATGTCCCACAAATCCACTCTGATCAGCCTAGACATTCAACCAATGCACCCAAGAGTCCCCCAAAATCCACACACTCTGCCTTCTCAAAGATATAGCCATTGTCAGTGCTTTCACAACTCCTGCTAACAAAACTCCTGCTACCCTCTCTTCCTGTACACCACACCCAGGAAACCTGATTGGCAGATCCCCTGATGTCTGCAGACTTCATGACTTTCCGCAGTCTTCACAGTCCCATTTCCATGACAGGCACCCTCACAAGACCCGGATGTGGCATGTGCAGACGCTGTGACCAATGAAATGAGTGGGTGGTGGTGTACTCTCAATTTCAGTTGTTTATTCTTTAGTGGTGGCTCTGAAAAGAACCTTTTCTGGGGGCTTTGTTATCAAACACCTATTTTTCCTTTTTCTGCATGTATGTACAGTAGTGCTGTACAATCTACATCTTCGATTCCATTTTTCTTAAAGGGACCTTTTCAATGCATTCCTAACATTGTAAAGAAAAATTGTGTTTCTGACATCTGTGAGATGAACTCCATCTTCACAAACAAAATTCACACCACCAGACCTTATACTGTCAATTTCAAAAGATGACATTCCTACAGCATATACAAAAGTAGATACAGCTTTATTGACAAACTGCCTTAATTCTCCCATTTGTGGGCTGAAAAAGTTTGTTGGACATCTCTATGTTTAACTCTAATTTATTTCAGAAAAAATTACTTGGCATCAGGAAACTGTTCCATTAGGCTTTTAAAGAAATTATTCAGTGCAACCTGCACATACTCTTGAATCACATACCCCAAACTGTCCCATCCACAATGCACAATTACAATTTCTCGACATGTACATGCGCCATACTCTCACAGAATGAAAACAAGTTTGCCCAGTTTAAGCCACAAACTGCATGCCACAAAACATCCACTTCTGCTAATCCAATACTTCCAACAATGTCATGATTTTCAGCATACACCTTCAATAGCTGAATTGACGAGTCCCACAAAATTCACACACTCTGCATTCTCAAACACATGGCCATAGCCATTTTCAGTGCTCTCACAACTCCGGCAAACACGGCTCCTGCTACATTCTATTCTTGTACTCTACACAGAGCAAACCTAATTGGCTGATCCCCACAGTCCCATTTCCAAGCCAGGCATCTTCAAAAGACCTGGATGTGGCATGTGCCGTCCGTGGACTAGCACAGTGTCTGCAGGTCTTGTAACACAGGGTCAGTCCTTCTACCCTTTCCACTTTCATTTATCAACACTCCCTCATTGGCTGTTTTAAAAGAGTCACACATCAATCCACCAATCACATCCAAACCTCTAAAGCTAACCCTGTCATCTCAGTTCAACACTTCAGATGTTCACTTAAACTCTGAGAATACACATCTCCTGTTTATCAAATGCATCTGTTTATCAAATACATCTGCATCAAAAACTACTGTGAAACTGTCCAAGATTTATGTTTCCAGATTCAACAAGATTGTCATCTAGCAAGACATAGGGGGTCATTACAAGTTGGGCGGTAAGGGATACCGGGCACCGGTAAGGAGACCGGTGCCGGTAATCCCTTACCGCCCAATTCTGAGGTCCTTTAGTGGGAACCGCAAGGGACGTCTGGTCGGCCACACGCCCTTTACGGGCCCCGCTAAGGGACCATGGCGCTAATAACAGGCCTGCTATTCGCGAGCCCTTTATTAGCACCCTCCCCATTCCCATTGAGCCCTATAAGGGCTCAAATGGTAATAGGGAATGGTTGGTTCAATGGGGATTTACCAGTCCCTCCAAGGTCGGAATGCACCGGTAAGTCCCCACTGAACCAGACCGGTGTCGGACCCGGTATTGGAGGCAGCATGGTGCAAATAGCACCATGGCGACCTCCAATCTCAAAATGAGGCCCATAGTACAGATATGCTTATATTTAAAAAAAAATATTTTCTTCAACTCTTTCACAAATATGTAAAGATAAAGGGTTTGTGCCACTTGCCCTGTAATAAGCTTCTCAATAAGCATATTTTCTTTTTTAACCATTCTAGCAAGTGCCGTGCATTGGAGCATTCATCACCTGCTCACATGAAACAGCAAACAATTTTCCAAATGTTTATTTTTAGAAGCATTTTGATAAAAGCAAAAAAAATGCATATGTGCATTTATAGCAGCACTGTGTCACTTCTTCATGAAAAACAGTTAAAATAGATGTGTAGACCATGTATAAGTGCCACTTAGTGTGGGTCAGTGTACTATGTTGGCAGTCCATGCATACACCCCAACATCACCCATTGCAATCTATAGGTGCTTATTAAGTCTTCATTTTTTCCTTTGCATTCTGTCACTTCCAATTCCACCTTTCCCATTATAAAACTCAAACTACAAGTCCCGGATTACAAGGAAATAAACAGGACTGGACTTGAAGATTCTAAACTGTGACATGTATATCAAATACACATATACAATGCTGTGCTTTTCAAAATATTTCTTTTTGGAAGCATTTTGATGAAACTAAAAACAATGCAAATGTGCATTTCTAGCAGCACAGTGTCACTTTTTCATAAAAGAAAGTAAAAGCAGATAAAATAAATGTGTAGACCATTTGTTATTGGCACTCACTGTGTGCCAGTTTAATTTATTAACAGTACATGTATACTTCATAACATAACCAATTCCAATCTTTAGCTGCTTATGCACTCCTCATTTTTTCTCTGCAATCTGGGACTTGTACTCCAACGTTTAAAATGGGAAAAGTGGAACTACAAGTCCCAGAATGCAAACAAAAAATCTAGGACTACATAAACACCTACAGATTAGAATGCCTCATGTTGGCAAAATCACATTTCTTAACTTTCATGAAAATGCTCCTAAAAACAAAATGGTTTAAACATCCTGCATTTTGATTAACTGTTTTTCCCAACATCTCCTCCTACCTTCATAAATAACAAACGTGCTTACCAGAAAGTACTTCACCATCACCACATATCCCCACAAACTTTATTTTACAATTACAGAAAAGAAGCACATTGCCGAAGACAAGAACGGAATAAAGAATACCCTTCACATCCTGCAAAGTAAGTACATTAATATATCATCTAAATGTATGTTATTACAACAGAACAGTTCCACTATACATTACCCCAAACAACTATTTTCAAACCAACATTTGTTTCATTCTAACTCATTATATGGCACCATTCACACTCTTCCTAATGCCATCTAAACACTACAATTGCAACACCCACCTTTATCCTGAAAACTGCACAATGTCCCTACTTATTCAATCACACCACCACCCCCTTACTCACTAACCCAATACATCACACCTTTACAGAGTCTTACTCTCACAACCTTCCAAACTACACCTCATATGCCAACTCACAATCAAACAGCACTGTATTAAGCTCTTCAATCACACCAACACACCCATACACAATACATGCATATACATTGTACAGCTTTTAAACCCAAACATTCTTTTTTCGCAACAGACACAACAAAATGTCTAATAAAAAGCAACCCTGTAGATAAAAAATGAAAAATAGAGCAGATAAGAATAAAACCAAACCATAAAGCCATCATCTCTAAAGCTATGTATAGAAAACATTAAAACAAAGGAACTAGTAACCTCACTCAACAAAATGAAACCAGTCATGACTAAAAAAGGTAAGGTTCCTCTTGCAAACACTATAAGTAAAAAAAGTAAAATAATAAGTACAAAGAAAAGCAGACCTACTAACAAACCTAACACAGAATCTACAAGTATTAACAAAGTCATAGTAAAGCAATCCAAAAAAATGTATGATGCAAAAAATGTTCCACTGTACAGTTCTTCACAATCTTATAAAAACTGCTAAAAAGTCATAATTTACCCTTAAAAACTACCGGAGGAGACTAATCCTCAAGTCATTAATTGATAGTGTTTTTCTACTAGAGAGAACATGTTTATATGTATTTTAAACAGAATGAAACCACTAAATTAGTCAATAAATTACAAAAAGTGCTTCTAAGCATGCACAGTGTCAATATAGCGACCTTTTCAAAAGTATGCCATGGTGAATGGATTCACACAAGCAGCACAGAACCATATTTCAATGAAGAAGCTTGTAAACAAGAACAACAAAACATAATTGTCATAGACAATATTGTTCGAGGGTATGAAATGGTAGAAGATACCATTATGGCAAAATAAACCCTTATGGAAAAAAGCATTCCCAACAAACATTGAACCAAATACTCCTTTCACCTAAACAAACCGTCCAGTCTACAAATGAACATGCAGCTCAGTTTGTAACATAGGGCAACACTCCTTTAAATATTTACGACAATTCCTCAATCACTATGTGAAACTAACAGACAAAGGTAAAAGTAAAACTTTACAAACCATTGACTCGTGTCCAGTGCACAGCCACACAGGTCTTTCAGGACATTCATTAGCCTGCCTTTTAGGAACTGCTTGCAAAAGCACCTTCCACCAAATCTAAAGGTTAGCAACACAGCATTCTGTTATACAGAAGCTTGTGCATAGACTATTCTATGCAAAAAGTCCTGTTCTATAACTGCAACATTTAAATAAAATTTTCCTACATGAAACAGCCAAAGAACTTCTTCAAGAAATAGAGCACATCCCAATACTTTGGAACTGAAGTTGACTTAGAAAATTCTGCAACTTCAGAAAACATTACGGAAAACCTCATAAACACCAACATCCTAACAAAGACATACAAAAAAGAGATAGCTACACTTCAAAACGCATCTGCTGAAATACCAGACCAAGAATGTGTTTATAAAAAGAGCACGAAAATAGGAGATATAGCCTACAAAATAGAGGACAATGAGGAATCCCAATGGTTCCAATTAGCTTTATATCTAATGGCAGAAACTATATACAAAATAACTGATCCCTCAATTTACTGCAACGCACAAGTTTACAATAACCAAATGCCATTATGTGCTACCACTAGTAATTTAGACATAATCCCACGTCCCACGTCCAAAAACTCCCCAACAACTTAACTTGTAGGAGAGCATTATAATCCAAACAGTACGCCCATTTCAAGTTGCAACACGCCTTCAACCGAATCAGCCACATTACCTCCATTTGAGTTTATAAAGGGCATTGGTGCCAAAGTAGTATATTCACCATTAGATCTCAAAGAAAATGTAGAAACTCAAGGAGAACAACAACCAATAAATCATCCTTTAATTGTACTAGTTAATGGTGTACTAATAAAAGACAAAACAATTTGGCAACAACTAGTCAACTTAAACAAAGTTAGACAAGCCCTACAATATCTAAAAGGAAACAATGAATACTACAAAGATACAGACATAGGGGAAACTTAAGAGAAACAGCCCAAATAATTCAAGACTCACCAGCAACTGGCCAATTTGAACATGTAGATCCTGTTACTGCAGCCAACAATTCACCCACTACACTCTAAAGACACCATTAAAAATGCATTAGAAACCTATCAAATGCATCAAACCAAAGGATCCCCAAATGAGCATATGGGAAAACAGTGTAGAAGCATGTTTATTTTCTCTACTCTTTCCTACAGTAAAAGGCAGAAGATGTGATGAAAGGTCGACACAAATTAGTGCATCACTATATCGCTCCTTTAGAATGAATTCTAAAGACCCCAGATTCAGACAAAATATCAAATACATTTTCCACCTCCTCTTCTAAAGTGAACTAGCAACTCTATGTTATGGAGTTGCACACACATTAAAAACAGGCTCTACCTTTTTAAACATGTCTGCTACCCAAATGCTTCAAAAGATAAAAGATAAAAATGAAGTTTTGCAGTCAAGTATCACAAATCTCTTGGCAAACATGCATGGCACAAAAGAATACTGGTTCCGACGTCACACTAATGTATGTTGTATGCTAAGGAATCTAGGACCACCCACATGGTTTGTTACTTTACGTTATGCAGAATATGCATGGGATGACTTGCATGACTTCTTACACACTGAAAACATAATGATGGAATAGATACAAAATCACCAGAAGACCTCTGTTCTCTTGGCCCTGTCAATGTATCAAGGAACTTTCACCATTGCTTCATTGCAATGCTGAACTTTTTCTGCAATAAAACTACCCCTCCACTCGGATAAGTGCAACACTTCTTTTGTAGATCAGCATATCAATCCAGAGGTCGGCCCTGGCGGACAGAAAGGCACCTGTTAGCAGAGCATGTCGGTTGCACCGGCAACGTTATGAACGGTGCCGGTGCATCCAACTTCCCCATGGGAATGGGGAGTAATGGATTCCGGCCGCTGGCAATGGGGACATACAGGGTCCGCCAAGGTCGGAATGGCCCTGTACGTCCCCATTGTCAGGGGCCGGAGAAAATGCAACTCCGGCAGCAGCCGTGTCTGTTCTACAGGCATGGCTACCGCCAGGGTTGTAATGAGAGCCATTGTCTGGCTGATGCTTGGTCCGGCTTCATCCCGGAAAAGAGAAAAGAGTACTAAAATCCTACCAAGAGATAGAAACCTTAGCCACAAATGATCCTAACATCCAGGACATTTAAAAAAAAAAATGAATTGGCACATACTTCCCAAACAAAAGTACTGCTTTGGATAACATGTGTCTGAATGACATTGGCCAAAACTACACCTACAAAAACAATGGCACACGAAATGAGACAACTGGGACATAGTAATTCTCAACGTGTGAAGGAAGCCTAGTGAAACTCATCAAACCCAGGCTAATTAATTATATGAAGCTCTTATTTAAATCTCCATAACATAGATAGCTATATTACATGACCCTACTCCAACTTTTTGAATCTTGGAGAAAAGAAGAAGAATTATTAGGTGACTATGACTCATTTGAATCTGCATTCAAAGCAAATGAAAGCAGTTATTACAAATGAACATTTCAAACAATAGAAAGAAATGTTAATGTTAATGTTAAAGGGCATTTGTACCACGCACTATCACCACCGGAGTGATCCCCTAGTGCTCTGGTGGCTCTGAAAGAGGAAGGGAGGGGAGGGTTAGTGGGAAGAAGCTGGAAAAGTGCAAGAGAGCAGGGATGTGCTGTTGGCGGCCTCAGCCCGGTGTGTTAGTTGGCTGGGCCTGGGGTGTTTTCGGTCAGTAGTCGTTGTGTGCAGTTGTGCGAGTCTATGTGCGTTTTTGTTTTGTTGTTGCAATGCAGTGAGGTTTGTGTGGTTTGTTGTGCTCTAGGTTTGTGGTTGGGTTTGGTTTGGAGTTTGAGAGGTGTATGCAGAAGGGGGAATTGTTAGTGCAATTGGTTAGTTGGCATCTTTATCCTGAATTGAGGCGCTGGGTTTATGTAATCTCCCCAGGTGGGGTTCGGGAGCAACCCCTGCGCCTCTGTTCTGATCTGGGTCCGTCCGGCCTTCAACGTCCCTTTCACATCTGGTCCCCTCCTCCCCCAGCCTCCCTCGCAGCACTACCTGTCTTCCCTTCCGACTCGTACGGCTAGTGCACCTGCCAATGTCCACAGCTAAGATAGTGCTGTGATTGCCAATATCCCGATAATTCTACCATACTGTGGTACCTGGTGGCAACTAAGGGGTGGGTGCGGGTGTTGGGTGGGAATTAGGGTGGGATGTTGACTCCGTGTCCGTGGGTGTCTCCTGTGTTCCACTCTATCTGGCATCCTTCTTCCAGGTACTGTGTGAGCTTCTTAACATTGGGAGTTGTCCACAGTAGGTGCTGGGAGTTGTGCGTGTCCACTCCAGTTTAGTCATCCCTTTTCCTTCCTGTTTCGGTTTTCAGTTTGAGTCTGTGGTGTTGAAGAGCCAGGTTTTTAGTCATTTCCAAAATTTTAGGTGATTTTTGGTGTTTCTTATTTCTTTTGGGATGTTGTTCCAGGTTTTTGCGACTAAGTGGTAGAAGGAGGTGCCTCCAAGTTTCTTCTTGAGGTATGGTTTTTGTTCCAGGCGGATTTCGTTGCTCGACCTGAGGAGTCTTGTTGGCTTGTAGATTGTTATATTCTTTTGTAGGAATTATGCTCCTTGTCCACTGATTGCCCTGTGCGTTATGCACATTGTTTTGAAGGTGATGCAATGTTTAACTGAGAGCCAGTTTAGTGTTTTTAGGGCAGGTGTGATGTGTTCTCTTCTTGATAGTTTGAGGAGTAGTCTGGCTGATGCATTTTGGATCCGTTGTAGTTTCTTCAGGAGGTATTCTGGTATTCCGAGGTACAGGCTGTTTGCATAGTCAATTCTTGACATGATGAGGGCGACGATAGTGAGTGTTATGTGCGTGAAGCGAAGGAAAGGTAGGATTTTTCTTGCCGTGTGGAGAGGGGAAAAACATTTCTTGACTGTTGCATTTACTTGTGTTTCTAAGGTTAGGGTGTTTTCCATCAGGACTCCCAGATTTTTTACTACTTCAGATGGTGATGGTGTGGTTCCCATTTCCGTTAGCCACTGATGGCGGTTTTGTTCTCTTGGTCTTTGGATATGATCATGATTTCTGTCTTTCCTGGTTTTCAGGTTGTGGCAGTCATCCAGATGAAGACCTCTTTTAGGCACTCGATTAGGGTTGAATGATCAGCTTGGTTGTCTTTGCTTTTGTAGACGATTTGGGTATCATCTGCATAGTTGTAGCATGTAATGTTGTACTTTTTGAAGATTCTGATAACCGGAGTCTGGTAGATGTTGAAGTACAGTGGTGATAGTGATGATCCTTGTGGCACTCCACAGTCGTTAACTCTTGGAGTGGATTTGAAGGGTTTAATCCATACGGTTTCTCTTCTGTCTGCTAGGAATGATTTAGTCCAGAGTAGTGCTGTGTCTGTCATGCCTATGTCTTCTAGTATTTTGGTTAGGGTGTCGTGACTATCTGTGTCGAAGGCTGCAGATAGGTTGAGTATAATGAGGGCTGAGGTTGTGTTTGAGTCTGCGTTAGTTTTTAGGTCGTCACAGATGGATAGTAGTGCTGTTTCCGTTCCTCTTGCGGGTCTGAAACCGACTTGAGCTTGGTCTAGCAAGTGGTTTTTTTCTACATATTCTTGGGTTAGTTTATATATGTAGGTTTCCAGGAGTTTTGCTGGGTAGGGAATGTTTAGAATCGGCCTGTAGTTGGAGAGGTCTTCTACGTCGCCACTTGTGTTTTTCAGAAGTGGTTTGATATATGCTGATTTGAAGGTCTTTGGTACAGTTCCTGTTGCTAGTGAAAGGTTCAGAAGGTTTCTGTAGTATTCTGCTGGAGTTCCTTGTGCAAGGATTGATTTGTAGATGTCCGGGGGACAGGGATCCATGGGTGACCCAGCTTTCTTGCTGTGTTTTACCAGCATTGTGAATGCCTCTGCTGATATTTCAGGAAAGTTTTTGAGTTTGTGCTGAGGTTCTGTGATAGGTTTGCTTGGTATTATGTTGTGGTTGGTTGGTATGTTTTGTATGGTTTGTTGGATGTCATTGAGTTTTTTCTTGAAGTGGTCTGTCAGGTCGTTGCACAGTTTTTCTGAGGGGGTTGGGGTGTTGTCACAGCCTGACAGGTTTCTCATCTCTTTAATGATGTTAAATATTTCTATTTGTGTGTTGGTGGCATTGGTGATTCTGTCATCAGAATGCCTTCTCTTCGCCTTTTGAATTTCCTTCTTGTATGCACTGATTTGTCTCTGGAATAGTGTTTTTTTTTTGTCTGGGTTGTATTCTTTCCTCCATTCCAGTTCCATCTCTTTGTTTTCCTTTTTCATGGTGCTTAATAGTGGGGTGAACCATTTGGCCATTGCTCTTTTTTTTGATGGGGTGAATGGTTTTTCTGGGGTAATCTTGTCAATTGTGTCTGCAATCCATTTGTGTAGTAGCTCCATTTTCCCGTCTAGGTCAGCTAGCTCTACTTCTGTAGTTGAGGGTTTGGTTAACTCCAGATGTTCGAATAGGTTGCTTTCTTTGACGTGTTTCCAGTTTCTTTTTGAGGTGGTTGTCAGTTTAGGGGGTTGGATGCAGACTTGAGTAGGCAGAGTGATCACGAATGGGATGATGAGGTGGTCGCTCCATAGTATTTGTATCGGCCGTGCCGCAGTGATGATCTTCTCTTCGATGAAAATTGCATTGAGGGTGTGACCAGCCGAGTGTGTTGCCCCTTTGACTAGTTGTCATAGTTTCATGGTATTGAGTTGTTCAATCAGTGAGTTTTGGGAGTTGACGTGACTGGCTTCAAACCAGATGTTAAAGTCCCCCAGGATGATTAGGTGTTCGTGGTTGCTGGCTATGTTGGTAATGGCTTCTATGAAGTTGTCAACGAATGTTGCATCATATGCCGGTGGTCTGTACACCAGGATGAATGTGATGTTGGTTTTTGGGCTTGCTGTTAGGTGTATTACCATGGATTTGCAGTTGAGGATGTTGATTGGTTCATCTGTTTTTATTTTTAGGTGTCCTTTGAATGCTATTGTGATGCTTCCTCCTTTTTTGTATTTCATGTTTATTTGAAGGCATTTGAAATTGGTTGGAAGGCAGCTTTGGAGTGTGATTGTGTGGTTGTCGTCCAGCCATGTTTCTGTGATGAACAGGATGTCAATGCCGTTGTCATCGAGTAGGTCGAAGATCTCTGTTGAGTGTTTTGACATGGATCTTGCGTTTATAAGATTGCAGAGGAGTTTGGAGGTGTTGTTTGCCTTGGACTCTCTTGTAGAGGTTGTCTTCTGATCAGTGTTTTGGTTTCATTCTCGGTCGATCTCTTGCTGAGGTGTAGGTTTTGGGGTGTCAGTTTCTTCAAAGACTTCTTCTAGGTTCTGCCTTGGGTTTTTGTTTTTATCGGGCTCGTCTTCCATGAGTTGTGGTTGTCGATTGCAAGTTCTTCTTGCTTTGGTGATGTAAGGTGTTATCGCATTGGTTGTGTTTTTGTTGTTTCTTGTGTTGTTTGACCTTCTTCTGCGCATTTGTGGTGTGTAATTTAATGTTGCTGCTTCTATTGTTGGGTGGGTTTGCTCTGGTGACCAGTTGTCAGCGAGGTAAGCAGTTAAGTTGAGGAATTCATCTCTTCTCTTGAGTGTTGGTTCGATTTTTGTTCCTGACTGCAGGGGTGCATTCTGTAGCAGTGGTTCTTTGTTGCTGTTCGGGAGTGTTTGTTGCTTCTTCTCTTTTATTTCCCTCGGAATGGGTCATTTGCGCGTCATTATAAGAGGTTGTTTAGTCTTTATTTGTTTGCTGATGCTCAGTTGGTTTTGCTTCGGTCTTGTGGTGTAGTATTGGGTGTGGAGGGCTGTCCGCTAGCAGATAGGGCTCTGTCTGTTGGTGGTGTTTCCGGCTAGTGCTGCCGACTCGTTCAGTTGCTGTCTTGAGAGGGGTAAGGGAGGTGTTTAGGGGTTATATATTTAGGTGTTCTCAGTGGCTCTCTTTAGTGTCCGTCTCCCTATACGTGGTTCACTAAGTGAGCAAGCAGTGTGGGTTTAAGGAGGATATATACCAGTTGAAGGGTGATTTGGAGGGGTGGAGCTAGGACATACACCTTATGAGGCATGTTCCTCTAATTGGGGTGTCACTCCACAGTATTCACTGGTGGGTTCGGTCTCACTTTCGTGGTGAGTTGGTCAGCGGGATTTGAGAGACTTGTCTCGAGGAGCTAGAGCCCTTATTACGTTTCAGATACCTGTATAGTGAGAGAGAGGCCTGACCGTGCAATCTAAATATCACACAATGGAATTTGGACACTGAACGCCTACTAAATTTGAGAGACCTGCATAGTGGGAGAGAGACCTATTAATGTAGTCCAAATGTCACACAATGCAATCTGGACACAGAACTACTGCTAATCTTGAGAGACCTGTAAAGTGGGAGAGAGGCATATCAATGCAATCTGAATATCACACAGTGCAGTATGGAGATAGAGTCCTTATTAAGTTTGAAATAACCTGTATAGAGGGAGAGAGGCCCGTCAGTGCAATCTGAATATCACACAATGCAATTTGGACACAAGGAACCCCTGCTAAGTTTGAGAGAATGGGGGATACTCACACTGTTTCACGTCCGTTTGCTATGACCAGGCCACTCCTACCTTACTGGTCCATGTAGTTGATGGGTGATGGCTGGCCACTGGCTTCCCCTGCTGGCACTTCCTGGTGCCGCCTCTGTTGGAGCCGCCCTCTGCCTTGGGGCCCTTAGCTGCGGGGGCTGTCCTGGGAGGGCTGGTTATGAGATGGGAAGGATCAAATCCCTTGCCTGTGGGCGAGATGGGAGGCGGGTGGAAGGGGAGAGACCAGGAAATGGAGGCCTGCCTTGAGATGCCGTGGGGATCCAAACACTTTTTACAGTGTTTTGTTAAATAAATGGGGCCGGGCACTGCTGCTCCACTTACCTGCTTCCTTTCCAAAGAAGAAAAAACTATTTGGAGACAGAGCCCCTACTAGATTTGAGAGACCTGTATAGTGGGAGAGAGGCCTATCAATGCAATCTAGATTTCATACAATGCAATGTGGAGACAGAACACCTACTAGATTTGAGAGACCTGTATAGTGAAAGAGAGGCCTATCACTGCAATCTAGATATTGTACAATGCAATGTGGAGACAGAGCCCCTGCTAGATTTGAGAGACCTGTATAGTGAAAGAGAGGCCTATCTAGATATCATAAAATGCAATTTTGAGACAGATCCCCTACTGGATTTGAGAGAACTGTATAGTGGGGGAGAGACCTATTAATGTAATCTAGATATACAATGCAATTTGGAGATAGAAAACATACTAGATTTGAGAGACCTGTATAGTGGTAGAGAGGCCTATCAATGCATTCTAGATATCATACAATGCAATTTGGGGACAGAACCCCTGCTAAACTTGAGAAACCTGTATAGTGAGAGAGAGGCCTATCATTGCAATCTAGATATCGTACAATGCAATTTGGAGACAGAGCCCCTACTAGATTTGAAAGAGCTGTATAGTGGGAGAGAGGCCTATCAATGCAATCTAGATATTATACAATGCAATTTGGAGACAGAACACCTACTAGATTTGAGAGACCCGTATATATAGAGGTGGGGAGGTCTGTGCCTAGTACAATATTAAAATACTGATTACATTTCTCTAAGTTGAGGGTGGGGCAAGATATGCAGTGGGGAAAAATCACCTTGTTTAATATGGGTTTAGTAAGTGCTCGGATTCTAGGATAGGGTAGTTGCTCTACTGCTGACCTAGGCTACTCCTACCTTACTGGTCCTTGTAGTTGATGGTTGATGGCTTCCCCTCCGGACACCTGCTGACACCTCTTGGAGCTGCCTAGGTTGGAGCCGCCCTTGGCCTTAGGGCTCTTAGCAACAGGGCTACCCTAGGAGGACCGGTAATGAGAGCCGAGAGGACCAATGGGAGCAGGGGGGGTGGGGTGGGATGCTGGAGGGAAGGAGAAGGAGACTCAGGAAGAGGGCGTGGGGTTGGAGCGGAGTCTACATGGGGCCTCTGGGCCTTGTTTTAATACACAAAAAATGCAAAAACCAGCTGCAGCAGACAGGGGCAACACTCACCGTGCTCCGATGCAAAGTGCCTGCCCTTTGGTTACAAGATTACCAAAATCAGGTACAAAAACCCTCTCCATTGTTGGACAATGAATGTCAACAAGAAGTAGAAATTGAAGTTCAACTAGATAAAAAACACTCCTGAGGGCAGTCAACCTCCCCTTACAGGAAGCAAAGACCCACTTAGAGAACCACTCATTCCAAATGAAGCAGACATAGCCATGACTGAGGTAGAACATACCATGTATAAATATAAACAACTCACCATTTATCTAGAAGTCACTCAAGAATGTAAAAATAGTTTTGAACATGAAAAAACTAGAACCTGTTGCTCGAAAAATTATACACATCTTCCCCTGTATGTAAGTGGTGAAGTGGGTTCTGGTAAAACATACTTCATTCAAATAATCAGCACTTGTCTACAAAATTTAACAAACAACCTTTCGGCTGTAGTAACAGCCCCCACAGGTTTAGCTGCCTACAACATAGGAGGTGTAACTTTGCACCGACAAGTGCTCCCCCGTTGAACACCAAAACAAATTAGAATACTACAAATTATCAGCAGAAGCTGCTACTGAAGTATGCAGAATTCTGAAGCAAATGAAAATGCTCCTGATAGATGAAGTAAGCATGGTTTCCAACTTCATGTTGGCTTTAATTCATCTCAGAATGCAAGATGTCCTAAAAACCAACTACGAAGAACTGTTTGGAGGAAAACATGTTATTGTTTTCAGAGACCTCTTACAAATAACACCATTAAAGGGCCAACCTATTTTCAAAACAGTACACAAACAATACTGCAATACGCTCGCCAGCATTGCAACTGTAAATCTCTTGCAACATTTTCACTACAGAGAACACACTCAAAACATGTGTCAGTCTGCAGACCTCACCTATGCTAATATTTTAAAAAGCATTACAACTGGTCTTCTTACTGAAGATGCAAAATCCATCTTAAATAGCAGACTAATCCATAGGATATATGGATGAAACACATCTTCTCCTGGTGTCATGGAACAATTAACTCAACAAAACATAAAATGCATGTCCTCAATGCAACCCTTGCAAGCTATAGTCAATTCAACTACACAATGTTGAAGAAAGAAATGTAATCTATACTGCATAGCAGCTCCACATACAAACTAGGACTGCACAGCATAACACGTCCTATGTGTTAACAAGCAACAGCACATCAACATATCTTAGACAAATGTACCTCCAATAGAGCTCGATTGGAGAAAATATTGACTTTGTGTCTAAACTGCAGTCATTCTAAAACATAACCTTGATGTAGAATAAGGTTTAGTCAATGGAGAAATTGGCACAGTAGTTGGCTTCCAAACATATCCACATGACAACAACATTCAGTTTGCCAACATCCACTTTGACAAAACTGCAGAAGTTAAAAAAATTGCCACACAATAGCACATTTGCTTCTTTTCAAGGATATGTACATATGCAAAGAACAATATTCTCTATCTTTTGCATATGCTGTCACTTTTCACAAAACACAAGGTCTAACCCTAGATCAAGCATTGAATGATATTGGCAGCATCATCTTTAAAGAAGGTATGAGGTACGTAGCATGTTCACACCTGTGTACATTCAATGGTCTATTCCTAGTTAACTTTGATGCAAGCAAAGTCAATTCTGAAATTACTTGCATCCTGGAATACAAAAGGGTATGTGTACTATACACCCCATCTAGGTATGTACCTGTACTTCAAAAAACAAAACATTTGAAAAGAAAACTAATGCAATCAGAATCGATAACGTACCTCCCAACATTACTGCTAAAGAAACAACAACCAACTGTCATGACTCCCTACAAGCGCTGGTCTTGGTTGCGCTGTAGGGGAAACATTTGGTGCAGTGTCATTACACCTTTTTCCTCACCCAAGATGGCCACCGTACTGCCTCCCACTCAGATGGGTTTCTGCTTGCCAGTGTTGGCGGAATCCATTGCTCTGCGCTCAGCGAGCCTGCCTTAGTCAACAGCCGAAGTCAGACGTGTTTCGCGTCACTACTCCTTACTGTGGCGCTCTGAAGTTCGAAACTAGGTACTCTTTGGAAGTTTATACTGAGAATCTTTTTGATCCTTCGCAAACCCCGTCCTGATCATATCTCTCACTACTTTCCTGCCTTTCTTCTCCAGCTCAGGGCGTGCTCACTCGGACAGCTCCTGTGTTTACCTTTTTCCCTGCTCCTGCGGTAGAACCCATAGCAGTTACTACTATCCGCCCTGCTCAGTAAGCCTGGTTCACACCTCCTCTCTCTTTCCACTACGCCGAACAGACTTACCGTATTCTTTCTCTTCAACTATAGGGTCTCCCTTCAAGTCCTCTCATCCATTCCGTGGTTCCCCGCAGAGTGTAATATGGCACCGGACAAACTCTCAGGTTACACCTCTACCTTCCTACATTCTACCTTTCCTCCAACTCTTCCCTCCGGTAACTTCTTCTTACTTCCTCTTCAGCCTTCGCCAGGGAAGACCTCAGCAGAGAGCCACCGATACTCCGACTCACCTTCGAATTCTGCCCGCTCTCGTCCTGACAACCAGAAGACAACGCTCCCGACTCCAGCTATCAGGGTTTTCTACCCAGAGGGTTTCCCTGAGGTCTCTGCTCCTCAAGCGCGTATTACTGTTAGTCAGAGGAGTAGGGGTTTCGGGGGGATTCCTCACAGACGACTGCTGCACTTGATCCAGGTTAGTGGGAACTGCATATTAATTGGAAATTGTGCTTCCGCATGACACCAACTCCTTCTGCATCAAATAATACAACCACAAAACTGTCTATTACAAAGTCAACTTCACATCAATCAGAAAAAAAAAGAGACGCATGTCTCTTGTCCAGAAAAATCAGTGCTGTGGTACCTGCCCTGTAGTTATGGTTAAGTTGCTCAACCCATAAGAAGAGAACTTTTTGGGCGGCTTATAATTTTCTCCTCCTGGATGAATCCTTACCAAACTTTGCAAAAAAAGCATATTGCCACCTCTGATTTTTTTTTGACAAGGTTGGTGGGGTGTCATCAAAGGGGAGCAAAGTGGTAGGGGGGTCCTTCATTTTCTTTCCCTAGATGCAATGGAAAAAAAACATTGCTCACATCTACAGCCCAAACCGCTGGATGGATTTTCACCAAATTTGTGGCAGGAGCAGCTGCTTGGTCCCGAAAGCGTGCTTTTGTAAATTTGGTGTAAATTCTTCCAGTAGTTCTTTTTAAACAGCCCAAAATTAGGTAAAAAAATAATCTTGATATCTGTGTTTGGTCTGCAGACTCACTTCCCTGTTCTGTCTGCGGACAGGCCTCTGATTGGTTCAGAAGGCGACGTGAGGTCCGCTGACATCGGGCACGCCTGCTGATTGTATGGTGAAAAGCGTGAGGAATGCAACAGATTTCTGGGAATGCCTGCAATGTTGTATTTGCAGACATCTTCCGGTGACCCTGAATATTGCAGTAAAAACCTATTAAAAACAACATTGCACTTCTCAAACACATCAAACAATCTCTGGGGAACAGTCCCGATGTTCGGGTACAGTCCTGTGATGTCTGCAAACACTTTAAATGTTCGGGGACATTTATGTCTATTTCTGCATTACTGGGTTGGTGAAAAGCAGTTTTTGGATGGCTTATGACTTTGGCGCCACACAATGAAACTGCATGAAATTTTTGAATTTTATTGTAGACCTGTTTCTGAATGGTTTTGGAAAGTATTGAGCTGTTTTGTCAGGAGGGAACAAAATTAGAAGGGGGTCCTAAAATATTGTAAAGGCTTATACATGTGGTGACATTTGACAAATCTACACAAAAGTGTGCATAACAATTTTAAATCTAGATATAAATGATTATGCAAAGTTTGGTGGGATTCTGTCAAGAGGTGGCAACATTAGAGGGGGAGTCCCAAAATATTAAAAAGGCATTTGACAAACCCACACAAAGGTTTGCAAAAGGATGTAAGATCTAGATATACATGTATGTGTAAAGTTTGGTGCAGTTTTGTAAAGAGGGGGCTAAATTAGAGGGGGGGATCTGAACATTTTAGGATGGCTTATAACTTTGTTGCCATTTGATGAATGTGGGCAACATTTTTAGAAAGATTATAGACCCAACCTTGAATGTTTGTGTAAAGACTGAATGGATTTTGTTAAGTGGTGGCTAAGTTATATGACTATTGTATGTATATTTTGACACTTTTGAAAAAATAACACATTGGCGGATTTCCAGCAAACTCATGTAAGGAGCATTGGCAAGGACCTTAAAGCATGGTTTTGCAAATGTGCTTGTATTTTATTTTTTGACAAGTGTTATATTGTAGGTACACAAAATTGTGATATACCTTTGGTGACTGAGGTATAGCCTGTGGCCACGGGCAGTAGCCAGATTGTCTGGGTCATGGCATAAGGTCATGACCCGGACAATCCAGCTAAGTTATTCAAAAGTGGGATAGGTTTGAAAGGGGGTAAAAATGTGCGCGTGGTAATATGGTGATAGGGTGCTCTCTTCATCTTCTGCAGGCTTCCATGAAAAGGGAAGAGTGGCTCTGTAAGAAGCCCCACCTTCCCTTCACCTGGTGGCCATCTTGGAAAAGGATTTTCCTACTGCAGCTTTATTGACGTTGTGCTTCACTTTTTCCATTTGCTGACCAAATGAACTTGAACGCATCCACATCTGTCTCTGCGCAATGCATGAACATTTTTTTTTTTAAATATGGAACATTTCCTTCAGGTTTCCCAATGTGTCCTTCATTGCAAACTAAAATGGAATGTCACTTACATTGCCCAAACTGTCCCCACCACAATGAATGACAATAATGCCCGGATGTTTCAATTGAACCATATTTGCACAAAATGGGAGCAAGTCCACCAACTTCATGCCTCACAATCCATACAAAAACAGTTCCAATTCAGGGAATCCAAGATTTTGTCTATTCCACAATGTTCAGCATACACCTTCAACCAATGGACTCAAGAGTCCCCTAACATCCAAACACTCTGCCTGCTGAAAGACATTGCTAGGGACATTTCCAATACTCTCACAACGTCTACTAACAAAACTCCTCCTAGCCTCTATTCCTGTGCACCACACCCAGGAAACCTGATTGGCTGATCCCCAATGTCGGCGGACACTATGCCTGTCTCCGGTTTCTGCAGTCCCCTTTCCATTGCAGGCAACCTCAAAATACCCGATGTGGCACGTGCTGTTTGCGGACTACCGTGGTGTCCGTGGACAGTTCATCCAATTGAAGGGGTTGAGGAGGTTCACACTTAATTTAAACATTGTATTATACATTGGTGGCTCTTAAAAAAGCCTTTTTTTAGTTCTGATTTTTATTTCCTAAAACTACTTAAAAATGTTTTCATAGGCACTGTACATCTTATCCACATACATTTTCTCAGTGTATTGTGAATAGGTAATATTCACTCCATCACTCTGAAAATTCACCTTGATGTTTTCATTTTCAAAGGATGCCATGCCCACACCATTCAAAAAAGCACATACACCTTTATTTAAAAAGGTAACTACCTTGTTCTAGTTGTGCAGAAAACACATTTGGGCATCTCCACACCTCCCTTGGATATATTTCTGAAAAAATCACCTTTGCACATGGAATTAGTTCCATTAAGCCTCAGAATATATATTTTAATGTGACCTGCAAATATAGTGGAGTAACGTACCCCAGACTATTTCCTGCACAATGAACAACAATAATATGTGGGCATTGAAAGTGAGCCATAGTCTTACAAAATGATTGCAAACTCACCCAATTTACCCCACACACTGTATACCATCAAACTTCCACTCCCTTCAAACCAATAGTACCAGAGATGCCACACAACCCAGTGTACCTTTACAAACTATTCACCCAACAATCTCGCACCATCCACACAGTGAGTTTATTTTTTATAGCACTAGCCACATCCATCTTCCCTACACACCAATCAAAACGCCTACTACACTATCTTCCTTAAACCACAACCAGAACTCCTCATTGGTTAATCCCCACAGTCCCCTTTGCAAGCATCCTTGAAAGACCCAGATGTGGCATGTGCCATATGCGAACACCCTGGCAGTTAGTGGACATCATGGCCACTCAAAGGGGTGTGGTGGGAAATTAGACACAATTTAAGTTATTTAATTTTTGATGGTAGCTCTGGGGGATTTTGACAAACACATTGTTTGCCTTTTTTTTTTTACTTTAATGTACAGCAGAAACTTCTTCAATGCATTCCTAAGATTGTAAAGGAAAGTTGCTTTTCTGACATCTGTGATGTGAACACCATCTTTACAAAAATAATCTCACAATCGTAACTTATATTATCATTCTCAAAAGAAGACATTCCTGCAGCATATTAAAAAAACACAGATACACCCTTGTTGACAAGCTGCTCGATTCTTCCATTTGTGGACTGAAAATGTTTGTTGGATATCTCCATGTTGCATTAGACTTTTAAAGAAATCCTTCAGTGCAACATGCAAAGACACTGCTGTAACAAACCCCAAACTGTCCCCTTCACAATGTTGGACATTTAAAGTGAGCCATACTCTCATAGAATGAAAGCAAGCTTGCCCAGTTTAAGCCACAAACTGCACGCCAGAAAACCTCCACTTCTGCAATCCAATATTTCCAAGGATGCCATGATTTTCAGAATACACTATCAATGACTGAATTGAAGAGTACCTTAGAATCCACACATGTCTGCTTTCTAAAACACATACCCATGGCCATTGTCACTACTCTCACACCTCCTGCAAACAAAACTACTACTACTCTCTCTTCTTGTACACCACACCCAACAAAACTGATTGGCTAATCCCCACAGTCCCCTTTCCATTCCAGGCCTTCTCAAAAGATCCAGATGTGGCATGTGCTGTCCGCGGACTACTGTGGTGTTTGCAGACCCCGTATCACAGGGACAGCCCTTTTACCCTTTCCACTTTCATGTTCTCAACACTCCCTCATTGGCTGCTTTCAAAGAGACACATCAGTTGAACAATCACATCCAAAACCTCGACACCTAACCCTCTTAGCTCACTTCAACTCTTCAGATGTACACTTGAAATCTCAGAGTACATATCTCCTGTTATTGAAAGACATTTGCATCAATAACTACTGTGCAACTGTCCAAAATTTCTATTTCCATATTCAACAAGATCTGCATCTAATAAAACAAAGTACAGGGATGCTTATATTTAAAATCTTGTTTTCTTCAACTCTTTCACTGTATATATAGGGTTCCTGCTACTTACCCTATAATAAGTTTCACGATAAGCATATTCTTTTTTTATAACCATTCTAGCAAATGCCATGCATTCAGCATTCATCACCTGTTCACTTGAACCAACAGACAATTGCAATGATCTGCGCTTGAAACTGTTTCTATTTACAATCCTTGTGATGAAAGTTAAAAAATGCATATCTGCATATATAGCAGCACTGTGTCACTGTTATATAAAATAAGGGAAAAGCACATGGAATAGATTGGTTGACCATTTATAAGTGGCACTTAGTGACTGCCAGTTTAATGTTGTCAGCACATTCATACATCCCAACATCATGCATTCCAATTCATAGCTTATTAAGTCTTTTTTCTATGCATTCTGTCACTTCCAATTGCACTCCTCCCATTATAAAACTCAAACTACAAATCCCAGAATGCAAACAAAAAAAAACATGCCTGAACTTCAAGATTTGAAACTGTGACATGTCTATCAAATAAACATAAAACATGCTGTGTTTTTCAAAATATGTTTTTGGAAGCATTTTTAAGAAAGTTTAAAAATGAATATCTGCATTTACAGCAGCAATGTGTAACTTTTTCATAAAAGAAAGTAAAAGCAGATCAAATAGATTTGTACACCATTTGTAATTGGCACTCAGTGTGACAGTTTAATATATTGACAGTATTTCCTAGCATAACCCATTCCAATCTTCAGCTGCTTATGGAGTTCTACTTTTTTCTCTACATTCTGTGACTTTTAATCCAACTTTCACAATGGGAAAAGTGGAACTAGATGTCACAGAACTCAAACAAAGAATCTAGCACTACATAAACACATTCAGATTAGAATGCATCTTGCTGGCAAGTATGCATTTACTCCTAACATATTAAACTTACACACACCAACTGCCATTAAAAAGTGTACTACAAATATCTTCCATCAACTTTTCTGGTCTCTTACACACGTTAGAGAGCTTCTATAAATTCACATACACTTTGCTTTCATGAAAATGCTCCATCATTAACTGTTTTCCCCCACCACTCTTCCTTCCCTCAAAAATAACATACTTGCTAACTAAAATTACTTCACCACATATCCCCACTAACTTTCTTTTACAATTACAGGAAATAAGCATTTTTCCGAAGACAACAAACAAAGAATACCCTTCACATCCACCAAAGTATGTACATGTATGTACCATGTATATGTATGTAATTACACCAGCATATTTCCACTATATATTACACCAAACTACTCTTTTCAAACCAACATTTTGTTCACTCTAGCCCATTATATTCCACCATTCACACTTGTACTATTCCCATCTACACACCACCAGTGCAACACTCACTCTGTTGCTCAAAACAGCACAATGACCCTACAAATGATATCACACCACCACCCCCTTACTCACTAACCCAACACCATCATACCGCTGCAGACTCTTACTCTAACAACCTGACTCAACCACACCTAAAATACCACCTCACAATCAAACAGAACTTTACTCATCCTACAATCACACCCACAAACCCATGCACCCTGCACATACATTGCACAGCTTTCCAACACAGACTTTCTCTTTTCCCAACAGACACAACAAAATGCCTACTAAAAAGCAACTCTGTAGAAAAGAAAGAAAAAATATAGAAGATAAGACTAAAATGACACCATATAGTCATCCATCTCTAAAACAACGTATGGAAAACATTAAAACAAAAGAGCTACTAACATCAATAAACAAAACTAAACCAGCTACCTAAAGGGGGTAAAGCCCCCCTTGCAAAAACAAAAAGTAAAATATTATGTACACAGAAAAGCAGACCTACTAACAAAATTAATCCTCTATCTACCAGTGTTAACGTAGTTATAGTAAAGTAATCCAAAAATATGATGTTATAGAAAATGTTCCACTGTAGAGTTCTTCACAATCTTATAAAAACATCTGAAAGTCACAATCTACATTTAAAAACTACTGCAGGAGTGTAACTCTGCAAATTCTAATTGACAGAGCTTTTCTACTAAAGAGAACATTGTTTATATTGATTTTAATCAGATAGAAACCACTAAATAAATAAATTAATTGATTACAAAAAGTACTTCTAAACATGCACATGTCAATATAGAGAGCTTTTCAAACTTCTGTGATGGTGAATGGATTCAAACAAGCAGCACAAAACCATATTTCAATGAAGAAGCTTATAAACAAGAACAACAACAAACAATTGCCATACACAATAATGGTTGAGGGTATGAAATGGTGGAACAGACCCTCATGGTGAAAGAAACCCTTATAGAAAAAAGTCCCCAAACAAACTTTGAACCAAATGCTCCATTCACCCAAACAAACCCTCTAGTGTACAAATGGACACGCAGCTCAATGTGTTTTGTATGCCAAAAACCCTTAAAATGAAACTTTAAGTAAAATGACAACTTTACCAACTATAGACTCCTGTCCAGTGCGCTGCCACACTGGTCTGCAAAGATATTCCTTAGCCTACATTTTAGGAACTGCTTGCAAGAGTACTTTCCTCCACATCAAAATGTTAGTGACATACCATTCTACTATACGGAATCTTATGCATTGACTATACTCGACAAGCTAAAGAACTGCTTCAAGAAATAGAGCACATCCAATGTAAATACTTTGGAACTGAAAGTGACTTAGAACATGTGTTACCTTTTGAAAACATTACCATGAAACTTCATGAACACCAATGTCCTAGTAAAGACATACAAAAAAGAAATATCTAAGTTTCAAAACACATCTGCTCAACCACCAGACGAAATATGTGTCTGTTGCTGCATAACGTTTTATAAAAAGAACACACAAATGGTAGATCTAGTCTACAAAATAGAAGACAATGAATAATCCCAGTGGTTCTTTGTAGCTTTATATCTAACAGCAGAAGCTAAATACAAAATAAATAACACCTCAAGAGTGTGCATGTACTGCAACACAAAGCTTGACAATAACCAAATGCCATCATGTACTATCACAAATAACTTGTACAAGAGCATTATAATACAGCAGTGCACCCATTTCAAGCTATAATATGCCTTCAACCAAAATCAGACAAATTACCTCCATCTGAGTTACTAAACGGCATCCGAGGCAAAGTAGTATATTTACCATTAAATCAAAAAGAAAATGTACAAGCTCTATGAGTACAACGGCCAATAGATCAATCTTTGATTGTACTAATTAATGGTGTGCCAACAAAAGACAAAAGAAATGTCAACAACTAGTCGACTTAAACAAAATTAGACAAGCCCTACAATATCTAAAAGAAAACAATGAACACTACAAATATATACACATAGAGGAAAACGTAAGAGAAACCACCCAAATAATTCAAGGGTCACCAGAAACTGGGCATTTTGAACATGCAGATACTATTACTGCAGCCAACATATCTGACCAGTATACTATTCACCCACTACATTCAAAAGACACAGTTGACGATGCATCAAAAACATATCAAATGCATCAAGCAAAAGGAGCACATGGGAAAAAAGTGTAGAAGCACGTTCCTTTCCACTACTGTTTCCTACAGGAAAAGGAGAAAGATATGATGAAAGGTCCGTGCGAATAAGTGCATCAGAATATCACCCTTTACAAATGTATTATGAAGACCCAGACTCAATGGGCCTCATTACGACCCAGGCGGTAAGTTACCGCCTGGGTCGTACCTTTACCACCATGGCGTAAACTATGTTTACGCCATGGTGGTTGGCGGACTTACCGCACCATTCCGAGGTTGGCGGGGCGGTAAGTCCCCATTAACCCATTTACCCTTCCCCATTCCCATTTTTGCCCCATAGGGCATAATGGGAGTGGGGAAGGCGTTAATTACGCCACCGTAAATTACGGTGGCGTAATTAACAACAAGGTCCCTTAGCGCCATGGATTTTAACACCTGCTAAAAGCAGGTGTTAAATCCTCCATGGCGCTAAGGGAACTCAGAATCAGACGGTAAGGGTCGGCGCTGTTTACGCCGCCGTAAACCCCTTACCGCCTGGGTCCTAATGAGGCCAAATACATTTTCCACCTCCTCTTCAAAAGGGAACTAGCAACACTATATTATGGAGTTGCACACACATTAAAAATAGGCTCTCACTTTTTAAACATATCCGCTACGCAACTGCTTAAAAAAATAAAAGACACAGATGAAGTTTTGCAGTCAAGTATCACAAATCTCTTGGCAAACATGCGTGGTACAAAAGAATACTATTGAACCTTTAGGGCCTTTTAAATGAGGCAGCATGTCGTTAGATCGATGGGGATGCAGAATAACTCTTACATCAATAAGACCGACTCAGGAAGTTATCTGTTTTATTCTCAATTGTCTAAAACAGGGAGAACAGCAGACGTCAATGGATGTCTCATAGCATAATCCCAACACATCACATAAAAAATAACACTTTTATAGTACAAACTCATCATACGTGACATCATACTACTTGACAAACTAAGAAAACTTATTTAGGATTGTGGATGGTCTATGGGGAACATTTAAGTGTACTTACTGTAAGGGATTGAATTGTGATTGGGTCTCTATAGTCAGGTGGACAACTTAAGCCCGCCAATTGTGCAAGTCATCCTCAATATTTATTTGATACATGACACACCATTGGTTCTCAAACAATAGGGCTCTTCAATACATGACCCTCTATAATTGGTTGGCAGGCTTGACCCTTCTGGAAGATGTTACTCATTAGCAGCATTCAAGCTGGTACCCCAGGTGCTGGTGGGTGCA